>NC_064820.1:29892500-30517500 GCF_024166365.1 Elephas maximus indicus | reverse complement strand
TGGCAACTTTGTAAAATATAATCCGCTCCACAGGATTTCCAAGGAATGCTTGGTGGATTTGAACTGCTAACCTTTTGGTTAGCAGCTGAACTCTTAACCACCGTGCCACCAGGGCTCCAATAGGGAAAACAAAAGTAACTTAAAATTCTGAAAGTGCTAAATCCATTAAAATTTGTCTATTAATCGACTAACACTGAAGTAAACCTAGAAGAGATAGTAACCTCTGACTAAGAGGATAATGGAGCCCTCATGGTGCAGTGGTTAAGAGCTTGGCTGCTAATAAAAGGGTCTGCAGTTCGAATCCTTGGAAAACCTGCGGAGCAGTTCTAATCTGTCCTGTAGGGTCTCTCTGAGTTGGAATCTACTCGACGGCAATGGATTTGGTTTGGTTAAGAGGGTAATAAAACTTTCTTCTTTTCCTCAATTACTTTTTTCTATTTTCTCCATTTCCCTTTGCACAAAGCTGAAACAAGAAATCTACGTGTCAGCCTTTAATTTGGAAGTTGTGTTTTCTGGATTTGCAGAATTTGTGGTTTTATAAGGAGTAGATTTTGTCATCCTGGGAATTGTGTGATGGGCTTGATTTTTCTCACTAATTACTTTCAGTTTTGTGGTTCTCAAGGGGCCAAGGCCATCACAAAGTTTTCTTTGCAAGAAGACTATACAGACTTCATCTAAGGGATGACACCAAAAAACAATAAACAAACAAACAAAAAAACCCCACAAAAACCAAACCCGTTGCCATCAATTCAATTCCAACTCATGGTGACACCATATGTTCCAGGGTAGGATTGCTCTATAGGGTTTTCTTGGTTGTAATCTTAACAGAAGCAGATTGTCAGTCCTTTATTCTGTGGTACTGCTGAGTTTGCTCACCTTTAGATTAGTAGTCAAGTGCAAACTCTTTGCTTGGTGGCACAGTGGTTAAGTGTTTGGCTGCTAACCAAAAAGTCTGGCAGTTCAAATCCAGCAGCAGGTCCTTGGAAACTCTGCGGGCCAGTTCTGATCTGTCCTATAGGGTCACTATGAGTCAGAATCAACTCAATGGCAACAGGTTTGGGGTTATTATTATTTATTATTATTGGTTTAGTGACATCTAGTTGATGATAGAACCACAAATAAAATGTTTTTGATAAAAATGTGTTCCCCAGATCTTCTTCCAAATTTCTCAGTCCAAATTAATAGGAGAGGCAGAGATTAATATTCTTTGTCCAGCAAATATAATTTAGTATATGGTGATAACTAAGCATAAGAAATTCTAATAATAATTAAGCATGTTATATAAACATTCCCAACTATTACAATTGTTTAGTTTATTGACAGTTCACCTAACATTACAGTTACATGATAGAGGCTTTGCTTATCATTCTTAACATTGCTATTTACAGTTTTTATAAAAAAAATGTTGTTGGGTCTGTCAGATTTTTTTTAGTCAAATATGCATGTAAAAGACTTGCCTTTTGTTGTCTCTATGCCTACATAGCTTTTTGTCAAAACCTGCTTCTCACAAAGCTGCTGTCACATACTGTATTGAACGGACACTGAATGAAGTTACTCCCTACATACTGATGAAATGTACAAAAAATTGGCCAAGGGACAGATATTTGACCCCAAAAATATTATTGTTTCTCAATCAATTATTTATAATTAATTCATAGTAACTCATGTCAGCCTCAGGAACACTCAAACTCAGAATGCATATAGAAACCTGGAGTAGGTATTTTCCATTGAGTAGAGAAGCTCTGAATCAATCATTAAACAAATATTTATTGAGCAGCCAATGTGCACTAAACACCTTACTAAGTGCTGTTAATACCGTGGTGTCCTCACAATAGTCCCTTCCTTAACCTAGTGTGAAAAGCCAATCTTCAGACAATGAGAAAATGAAGCACCCACAGGGAGAAAAGAAAGAGGAACAGTGTCTCAAAGCAGGTGGAAAATTGTAGCTAGTTCTTTAGTTTCTGGTTGCTTTCCATTTCCAAGTTTCTATTCCTCATTAAGTCTGGCTTTATCTTGTTTCCGTAGTATTTTGGGAGATATTGGAAGTCCATTTCACAGGTGCTCTCAGCCAATATAGGGTATGCAAGTGATTGTCAGTTTCTCAGACAGTTTTGGTTCCCTGATGCTGCACATCAACCCTGTTATAGCCAATTATAGGACACACGTTAAATAGCTTTTTAACTTGGGGACATTTGGATGCCCAAACTATTAGTATATTATTTTGTAGCCAGCCTTGTATCATAAATTCCAAGGTTTAAAACTATACTCACCTCTTAAGATATTCTGTTCCTTGATAACCTGCCTCATCTTTCAGGTCCAAAACATTTATATAACTCATCTGTCATAAGAGAATACTAGGAGTTGCAGTGATGACACACAGTAACATTTAGGATTTGGGGGTAAAGACAAGGAATGTTGGAGTTTATGAGATTAACTTCTTCACAAAAGTTGATTAGGGCTAGGTCACTGGAACTCTCCAGGCTAGGAAAGATTTTCTTCTATTTAAGATTTTTTAATTCATTTTTCTACAATTTTTAATTATTCCTGACTTCAATGACATCCTTCAATGTCACCCATTTCTGTTAAGATAATATATTTACTTCTTAACATACCCCATCGAGCACTGTGTCTCTGTGGAAACCCTTACTCTCTAACTGTCCTTTATTAACATAAATTCCACCTGATCTGAAATTACCTTATTTGTGTGGTCACTGATTTCAGCTAGAATGTCTTTTGTTTGTTTCTCTAACCAGTTCTTTGATTGGCTAACTTCTACCATTCCTACATTTACAACACACGTTTCACATTCTCCAATTGGTTTTCTTTGATTAAACACCCCAATATGCTTTCATAAACTTTGCTTTCATAAAAACTTCTTAAGTTCAGCCACAGCGCCCTCCTCATATTCATAAATAATATCAGTTAAATGTTTTATAAATGCCTATATATATATACATGCTCATGTCCCTAAATTGTGATAGTATGGAAAGTCAATTATATTAATTCTTGCATTCTCTGCATAAAGGACAAATTTGGCACATAACAGATAACAAAGAGCATCCTGCCTCAATCATGTCTACTTGAAGCCATTGTTTTCTTTTCTCACTAAGCCCTATATTACTATCTCTGGCTTAGCACTACCCTTGATTTGAATTTCAGCACTACAGCTGACTAAAAAAAAAGCTCGGAGTAAATCTTTCTATAGCAATGAGTCTTACATTTGTCATCTATAAAAATAAGTAGCCTGTTTAGACTTTCTTATTTAATGTGGTCATTAGCGAAGATGGATAAGATACTGGAGGGGGGTAATAAATAGAAAGTGTTCGGTTCAGTATCAAAAACTGCAAAACATTTTAAGCATTGCCATAACCCCTAAGCTATGTGTAGAGTCTCTCTTTTCTAAGATGTGTAATTATAGTGACATAGAGTGTTAAGGAGACTAATTAATGGAAGAAGACAACATAAGGGAATAAACAACAGGAAAATATCCTTATTCTTTGTTCCACGTCTCCCCACCATTACTTCCTCATTTGTCTTCTTATTGATTATTTAATTTGTCACTCTTCTGATTTTCTTTATATTTTGGTTAGTACTAAGTAGGAGTTCTTTCTTTTTACTTTGTTGTATTGTATCATTATTATTATTATTATTTGGTCTTCCTTTTGCACTTTCTTCTAATTTCCATGTTAGTAAGAATGAGCTTAAGGGTTTTAGCATAAGTAATAAAACATGGAAAAGAAAAGCATGGTGAAAACATCTATTTGCATGTTGCAATTTCTATATCAAACATGTTTTGTTTTCTCCCCTAGGTGACAGTATGTATATTTAAGTTTGAGGTAATGAATTTGACCAAATAATTTATGAACTCCATGTGAGCTATAATTAATTTAAAATGTAACCTGTAAAAATATTTAACATATTAAAGAATTTGGATCCACAAAACCTGTTATTGAATTGTACTTATTTCTGAGTCAAAAGACTAATAGTCCACAACAAAATAGTTTTTATATCCGGCATTACCCCCATGCATCTATCAGTTTGTCATACTGTGGGGGGCTTACGTGTTGGTGTGATGCTGGAAGCTATGCCATCACTATTCAAATACCAGCAGGATCACCCAGGGTGGACAGGTTGCAGGTGAGCTTCCAGACTAAGACACACTAGGAAAAAGGACCAGGCGGTCTACTTCTGAAAAAAATTAGTGAAAACCTTATGAATAGCTGGGGGACATCGTCTGATATAGTGCCAGAAGATGAGCCCCTCAGGTTGGAAGGCACTCAAAAGACAACTGGAGAAGAGAAGTCTCTCTCCCCAAAGCAGAGTTGATCTTAATGATGTGGATGGAGTAAAGCTTTTGGGACCTACATTCACTGATGTGTCAGGACTCAAAATGATAAGAAACAGCTGCAAACATGAATTAAGAATCAGAATGTAGGATGTATGAAGTATGAATCCAGTAAAAATTGGAAATCATTGTAAATGAAATAGAATGCATAAACATTGATATCCCAGGCATTAATGAGATGAAGTGGACTGGCATTAGCCATTTTGAATTGGACAATCATATGATCTACCATGCTGGGAATGATAATTTGAAGAGGAATAATGATGCATTCATGGTCAAAAAGAATATTTCAAGATCTATCCTGAAGTACAACACTGTCAGTGATAGGATACTATCCCTATGCCTAGAAGGAAGATCAGTTTATAGGACTAATATTCAAATTTATGCACAACCACTAATGCCAATGATGAAAAAATTGAAGATTTTTACCAACTTCTGCAGTCTGATATTGATCGAACATGCAATCAGGATGCATTGCAAATTACAAGTGATTAGAATGTGAAAGTTGGAAACGAAGAAGGATCAATAGTAAGAAAATATGGCCTTAGTGCAAGAAAAGATGCTGGGGATCGCAATAGAATTTTACAAGACCAATGATTTCTTCATCGCGAATACTTTTTCTCAACAACATAAACAGCTACACATGTGAACCATGCCAGAGGGAATACACAATAATCAAATCGACTACATCTGTGGAAAAAGACAATGCAGAAGCTCAATATCATCAGTCAGAACAAGGCCAGAGCACGACTGTGGAACTGACTATCAACATATGCAAGTTCAAGTTGAAGCTAAAGAAAATTAGAACAAGGCCATGAAAGCCAAAGTACCACTGTGAGTATATCCCACCTGAATTTAGAAATCATTTCAAGAGTAGATTTGATGCATTGACTACTAATGGCCGAACAGATGAATTATGGAATGACATCAAGGACAACATACATGAAGAAAGCAAGAGGTCTTTTAAAAGATGAAAAAAAAAAAATGGATGTCAGAAGAATCTCTCAAACTTGCTCTTGTACATTGAGTAGTTAAGCAAACAGAAGAAGTGATAAAGTAAAAGAGCTGAACAGAAGATTTCAAGGGATGGCTCAAGAAGACAAAGTAAAGTATCATATTGACGTGTGCAAAGAACTGGAGTTAGAAAACCAAAAGGGGGGAACACACCTCGCATTTCTCAAACTGAAGGAACTAAAGAAAAAAAATCAAGCCTTGAATTACAATAATGAAGGATTCTATGAGCAAAATACTGAACAACACAGGAAGCATCAAAGGAAGATAGAAGAAACACAGAGTCACTGTACCAAAAAGAATTGGTCGACATTCAGTCATTTCAAGAAGTAGCAAGTGATCAAGAACCAGTGGTACTGAGGGAAGAAGTCCAAGCTTCAATGAAGGCATTAATGAAAAACAAATCTCCAGAAATTGACAGAATACCAACTGATATCTTTCAACAAATGGATGCAGAGCTGGTAGTACTCACTCATCTATGCCAAGAAATTTGGAAGACAGGTACCTGGCTAACCGACTGGAAGATTTCCATATTTATGCCTATTTCAAAGAAAGGTGATTCAAGCCTATGCAAAAATTATCGAACAATATCATCAATATCACATGCAGATAAAATTTTGTTGAGGATTATTCAAAAGCATTTGCAGCAGTACGTTGGCAGGGAATTACCAGAAATTCAAGCAGGATTCAGAAGAGGACATGGAATGAAGAATATCATTGCTGATGTCAGATGGACCTTGGCTGAAAGCAGTGAATACCAGAAAGACAGTTATCTATGCATTATGAATTATGCAAAAACATTAAATTTGTGGGTCATAACAAATTATGGACAACATTGCAAAGAATGGGAGTTACAGAAGACTTGATTGTGCTCATGAAGAACCTGTGCATAGATCAAGAGGCAGTCTTTTGAACAGAACAAGGCAGTACTTCATGGCTTAAAGTCAGAAAAGGTGTGCATCAGGATTGTATCCTTTAACCATACTTATTCAATGTGTATGCTGAGCAAATAATCCGAGAACCTGGACTATACGAAGAAGAATGTAGCATCAGGATTGGAGGAAGACTCAATAACAACTTGCAGTATGCAGGTGACACAACCTTGCTTGCTGAAAGTGAAGAGGACTTGAAGCACTTACTAATGAAGATCAAAGACCACAGCATTTAGTATGGATTATACCACAACATTAAGAAAACAAAAATCCTCACATCTAGAACAAAAGGCAACCTCATGACAAATGGGGAAAAGATTGATGTTATCAAGGATTTCATTTTACTTGGATCCACAATCAACCCCATGGAAGCAGCAGTCAAGAAATCAAATGACATATTTCTTTGGACAAATATAATGCAATAGACCTCTTTGAAGTGTTAAATGGTAAACAGGTCACTTTATGGACTAAGATGGCCTGACCCAAGCCATGATATTTTCAATCACCTCATATGAATTTGAAAGCTTGGCAATGAATAAGGAAGTCCAGAGAAGAATTGACCCCTTTGAATTATGGTGTTGGTGAAGAATACTGTATATACCATGGACTGCCAAAAGAATGAACAAATCTATCTTGAAAAAAGTACAGCCAGAATGCTCCACAGAAGCAAGGATAGCCAGACTTCGTCTCACATATTTTGGACATATTATCAGTAAGGATTAGTCCCTGGAGAAGGACATCATGCTTGGTAAATTAGAGGGTCAGTGAAAAACAGGAAGACCTCCAAGGAAATGGATTGACACTGAGACTGCAACAATGGGATCAAGCATAACAATTATGAGGATTGTCCAGGACCAGGGATTATTTCATTCTGTTTTATGTAGGGTTGCTATGAGTTGGTAGTGACTGGAAGGCACCCAACAACAACAATTTGGTATTAAAGGGTCAACATAGCTTTTAGATGACAATTTGCATATGAAAAATGCTCACATATATTAATACTCAGGAAAATACAAATTAAATGCAGCAGGGATATACTGTACTGGTGGTACTGCCTGGAAATAAGTCAGGTCCAGTTATATGGTATGATAGGTGGCCTGGTAGTAAAATTCTCACATTCTTTCTGGAAGGCACAATATGTTTCATAGCCAGTTCTCCTCAATCACAGCCACCGCCTATCTGTCAGTTGAGGCTTGTGTAATACTGTGATGATAACAGGTTTCAGTAGAGATTCCAGACTATGACAGAGTAGCAAGAAAGATTTGGTAATCTATTTCCAAAAATCCAAATATTGATTTACATGCAGAAGGCCAAAGAAAACCCCATGGATCATAATGGTTCTGTCCTATTGTGCATGGGGTCACCATGAGTTGGGGCCAGCTAGAAGGCAGCTAACAATAACAAATATATTGTAGGCATTATTATTACCACATCTATGCCTTCATTTAAAGTCTGTATTGCTTATCAGTTCTTGAAAGGTACCATACCATTAAATTCTGTTTTCATGTGTCTTCCCTGGATTACACTTGGCTTGAAATCATATCTTTCTTTATTTCTATTTACATTCTTTAACATCTATTTAACAGGTGATCACAACATATTATCTCTCCCGGTTTGTACGTTCACCACCAGTCATTTTTCAGTTTATCATTCTATGGTGACTTGAGTGTTTCTATGATGCTGGAAGGAATGCCACTGGCATTTCAAATACTAGTGGGGTCATCCATGATAGACAGGTTTCAGTGGAGCTTCCAGACAAAGAGAGACTGAGAAGAAGGACTTGGTGGTCATTTCTGAAAAACAAACAAAAAAAGCCAGTGCTCACTTATCTATGCCAAGAAATTTGAAAGGTGGCTACCTAGCCAAACAACTGGAAGAGATCCATATTTGTGTCCATTACAAAAAAGATGATCCAACAGAATTCTGCAGTTATCAAATACTATCACTAATATCACATACAAGTAAGATTTTGCTGAAAATCATTAAAAAATCATTGCAGCAGTTCATCTTTACAGGGAACTGCCAGTTCAAGTCAAATTCAAAAGAGGACCTGGAACCAGGGATATCATTGCTGGTGTCAGATGGATCCTGGCTGAAAATAGAGAATATCAGAAAGATGTTTACCTGTGTTTTATTGACTATGCAAAGGCATTCCACTGTGTGGATCATAACAAATTACAGATAACATTGCAAAGAATGGGAATTCCAGTGCACTTAATTTTGCTTCTGAGGCACCTGTACAAAGATGAAGAGGCAGTCATTTGAACAAAACTAGGGGATACTGTGTGGCTTAATATCAGGAAATGAGTGCTTCAGGGTTGTATCTTTTCACTATACTTATTCAATCTGCACGCTGAGCAAATAATTCGAGAAACTGGCCTATATGAAGAAGAAGGTGGCATCAGGACTGGAGGAAGACTAACAACCTGTGATATGCAGGTGACACAACCTTGCTTGCTGAAAGAAAAGAGAACTTGTAGCACTTACTGATGAATATCAGATTATAGCCTTCAGTATGGACTACACCTCAACATAAAAAAAAAAGAAAAATCCTCACAACAGGACCAATATGCATCATCATGATAAACATAGAAGAGTTTGAAGTTGTCAAGACTTCACTTTACTTGGATCCACAATCAAAGCCTATTGAAGCAGCAGTCAAGAAATCAAACAATGTATCGCATTGGGCAAATCTGCTGCAAAAGACCTCTCTAAAGCATTGAAAAGCAAAGATGTCACTTTGAGGAGTAAGATGCACCTGACTCAAGCCATGATATTTTCAATCTCATATGCATGTGAAACCTGGACAATGAATGAGGAGGATCAAAGAAGAATTGATGCTTTTGAGCTATGGCATTGATGAAGAATATTGAATATACCATGGGCTGACAGAATAATAAACAAATCTCTCTTGGAAGAAGTATAGTGAGAATGTCCCTCAGAAGCGAGGACAGTGGGATTTTGTCTCACTTACTTTGGATGTGTTTTCAGGAGGAACCAAACCCTGGAGAAGGACATCATGCTTGGTAAGGAAGAGAATGAACGAAGGAGAGGAAGAGCCTGAGAGCGATGGATTGACATGGTGGCTGCAAGGATTGACTCAAGCAAAACAAGGATTGTGAGGAAGGTACAGGCCGGGGCAGTGTTTCGTTCTGTTGTACATAAGGTCACTATGAGTTGGAACCTCCTCGACTGCACCTAAGAACATCCACAAGTTTGTAAAATGTTTATATATGTATTAGAACCTAGTCTATGTCTTTATACTAAAAAAAAAAAAAAAATTGGTTGAATGACTGATTGATTACCTATTTTAGTTGGTGTGATCAAAATTTTGAAGTAATTATGCATCCTTTCTCAAGAGCTATATCTTCCTTGTTTTTGTTTTTTTGGAGTGTCTCAAAACTCCAGTATGGTATTTAATTTCTTCCAAGGTTAAACAAATAAGCCTCCTATAAAGCTCTTGAATTCTGCTTATTGCTTCCCCATCCAGATGCACCATTTTGATGCATTGTAGCTGGACTATGGGGAGGATATATTCATGTGGAAGATTCCAAAGGGGATGCCATTCACACTTCAGAGCTTGCAAACTTCTTTTACATTTTATTTAAACTCCACAGATATTAAAGATTATTATTGTTCACTTTATTCCACAAAAGAACAGAGGGAATTTTTGTTTATCTCAAAATGCCTACTTCAAAACACATCTTATTTCCAGCAACTCTTTAACCCCTGAAATATATGTAAATCTACATGATGTATTATAGACACTCCTTTGAATCTAAGATCACTTATTTAGCTAAATATATGTGTCAGAATATCAAGCCTGAGTTATTGTTTTTCTGTTTTCTTTTAGTTGAATAACTATTTTGATAATCTTTATCAATATGAAAAGTTTAAGTGGTTAATTCCCAACCCAAGTAATGAAGGGATATTACTTTGGAAGTAACTAAAAGATAACTTATGCTAATTCTGAAATCAAACCACCAAATTCTGTAACTTAATAATAGGGTTTAGTTTGAAACTAGATAACGTACTATTTGAAGATTCAACAAGACTAGATTCTCTCAGATTCTTCAATGGCAGCAGAGATTTAAAAATAACAAAGTAATAAATTCCTTCACCTTACTACAAATATAGGCTCTAAAAAAATACAGCAAGACCCAAATTAGAGTTTAGAAACCGGTGAGTTAACACAATGCCAAATGCACATAAAGATTGGTTCTGTAAATTTCCCAGGAGAGATGATTCATTACTTAGAAGGCGTCGATCAGACAGATGTTACACTGAGTTATTTCCTCTAGTTCCTCTCATTTATCCTTCAGTGCCAGTATATGTGAGAAATACAGTTTTTCTGGGCTGGTGTTCCTGTCCTAATGTGCGTCTTGTGCTCCCAGTGCTTGGGGCTTTGAACATGCGTGTGTCTATTTTTGCAAAGAAATGGCGGCATAATTAACTTTTGAATAGTAATGTTCTCTAAGTAATTATCCAGTAAATAATCATCTAGCATTATTCAAAACTGCATGTATTTGCAAGTGAAACAGTTATATTTTGAAACCTTATCTGGGGCACATCAACACATTAGGGGTGATTTTTTTGTGTGTGTTAAGTCTATATCTGTTTTCAACTTCAGTTTTTATTTAATTGTATTAAGGACATCTATTTTATTTATTAAATTACCTGTGCCTAGCCCAGAGGTGAGGTAGAAAGCTATCCACTGAAATTTATTTATTTACTGAATTTGGTTTTAATAGGGTGGTAGGAGTCTATGGTACCACTAAACATAGAAACATATCAAGAATTCAACACTTGCTAAATATAAATCTTATCAACATACTGATTATGGTATATTTCAGAAAAGAAGTATAGAATGGGAATCAGACCAATCCTGAATTAGCTTGAGATATAGAACAAAAATTAAACTGTGTGTAAGGACATCTGCTTCCTAGAAGTAGCTAAAGCTAATTGCTAAACTGAGGATGCTGCATATTCTCACTAATACTTGAGGTCTTTTTCCAACTTACCGTCAACCTTCTTTCCCATGACGTGATTTGAGTTTTCTAGAATATTATCTGTCTGTATAATTCACCTGGGTGTGCTCTCTCTTTTTCTCTTCCTCTCTTTTCCCAATGACTATGTTGAGTTTGCTGAACTGCATATTAATCACATGAGTGGGTCTCTGTCATAATGCAATGTGTTTAGAAACTTTAGGTATTTTTGTTCAACAAGTCCTCCAAGGGAGGATTATGGACCTTGAGTATGAAACAAGTGTATAAACTATATTTCTACCTTTGTCTGTCACAATGTGACATTAAACAACTTATCCTTCTGAGGCTTAGCCTTTTCCTCTCCAAAAGAGGAAAAAGAAGGGATAAATTTAGAGATGCTGGAAAGTAGTAATAATGTATATCAAATAAATATTGCCATGCTTGACTATTAATAGCATTGTGATATTATAATTACCCAAATTAATAGTCTTGGGCGAATGTACTGAGATTCTTTGAACATTGAACCCTTTAAAAAAACTTGTTTTACTTGGCTAAAAAACACACACAGAGCAAAAAAAGCCCAAAAAACAACAACAAAAAAACCTTGATCATGGTAGTCTTACTAACTCTGTAGTTATAGAATATCTACATCAGACAAATTTACCTCTATTACTTTATTTGATTATCACAATCATCCTATGCATAGCTGTTTAAGAGAAAATCAATAAAAAAATGAACTCACCATATGCAGCTCATTTCCTCTGATGTGTACTCTGTCAGATTCTGTCTGTATTTCGTCACTATTGAGTGTATTCAGGGATCTGCTTCTATAATATATTCAGAATTTATAGTTGTTCTTTGTAGGTAGGTCTGTTGGATAAGACTTTACTGAACTGGCATGGGGGACAGATATACCACTGATCTGTTCTTAAAATGTAAATCTGATCATTCGTAAAAGCTTTCAGTGGTTTCCTGCTGTTCTTTGAATGTAGCTCCAAGTCTCAGATTTCCCTGGTCCTCAATACCTCTAATATTCCAAAGTCTTCTGCTTCCCCTGTTGCATTTCTCATCTTAGTTCATTTATACTAGCCTTATCTCTTGCTTTAATTTATTTTATTCTTGTCTGGGGCTTTCACTTATGTAGTTCAATTTACCAGAATTTCTTCATTTTTTCTTCTCCACCTGTTATGCTGAAATTTATTTTATTCAGAAATGCTAACAATGATCTCCCATTCATGATCAGGACCCACTCGTAAATTTTCTCATGTCACTTTACAATTTTCAGTCATGCTTGTGTAGTTAATTAAGTGTTTACATTTTCATGGTTAGGTGTGTATTCAATCATAGCAAGAACATTTCATGTTCATGGATTGACAGACATAATATTGTTGAGATGTCAGTTCTACCCAAAGCAATCTATTAAATCTATTGAAATTCAAACAGTCTTTTGGCAGAATTGGGAAACCCAATCCTTCCATTCATATGGAATTTCAAGAGGCCCTGAATAGCTGAAACAATCTTGGGGGGAAAAAAAAAAGAACAAAATAGGAGATCTCCTACTTCCTGATTTTAAAATGTACTACAAATATATACAAAACCAAAAAAAAAACAAACCCCTCGCCGTCGAGTCGATTCTGACTCATAGCGACCCTGTAGGACAGAGTAGAACTGCCCCATGGAGTTTCCAAGGAGCACCTGGTGGATTCCAACTGCCAACCTTTTTGGTTAGCAGCCGTAGCGCTTAACCACTATGCCACCAGGGTTTCCCAAATATGTAGAGATTAAAGAAATAATCAAAACAAAACAAAGCCACAGTGTGATACTGGTATAAGTATCAACATATAGATCAAAATCTAGACCAAATCCCATAAAAAATAGAATGGAAAATCTGGAAATAAATCTATAGATCTATCCAATTTATTTTTGATAAGGGTGCCAAATCTATTCTATGGGGGTACAATTGATTCAACAAATGGTGCTGGGACAACTGGATTTCCACATAAAAAAGAGTGAAACTAGGCCCACACCTCACACCATATGTGAACACTAACTCAAAATTGATCAATGACATAAATAAGAGTTAAAACCATAAACACTTTAGAAGAAAATGTAGGGGTAAAATTTCAAGACCTTTTAGTGAACAAATTTTTAGATACGTCATAAAAGCATGAACGATGAGAGAAAAAATATCAGATAAACTTGATTTCATCAAAAATAAAAACTTTTGTATGTGAAATGTTGTCAAGAAGGTGAAGAGACTACCTACAGAGTGGGAGAAAATATTTAAAACCCATATATGAGATAAAGGTTTAACATCCAGAATTTATAAAAAAAAAAAAAAAGTACCCTTAAAATTCAACAACAAAAAGACTAACAACCCAATTAGAAAAAATGGGCAAACTACATGAATAGATATTTCTCCAAAGAAGACATACAAATGTCCACAACTAGGTGAAAAGAATCTCAACAATATTAGTCATCAGGGAAATAAGGTATCATTTTATACCCACTAAGATGGCTATTTTTTTTTTTTTTTTTTTTTTAAGATGGCTATTATCATAAAAATGGAAAATAAATTCTGGCAAGGATGTGGAGAACTTGGAACCCTCTTCCATTGCTGTTGGGATTGTAAAATGGTTCAATCACTGAGGAAAACCGTTTGATAATTCTTCAAAAATTAATCATAGAAAAACTACATTACTGAGCAATTTCACTTCTAGGTATATACCCCAAACGATAGAATTCAGCAAGTTAAATAGACACAGGTACCCCAACGTTCATGAAAGCTTTAATCATGATAGCTAAAATGAAATATGTAATATGAAATAAGCCAGACACAAAAGCAGATGTTGTATGATTCCATTTCTATGAAATATCTAAAAGACAAAAAAACCCTCTGCCGTCAAGTCGGTTCCGACTCATAGCGACCCTAAAGGACAGAGTAGAACTGCCCCATAGACTTTCCAAGGAGCGCCTGGCGGATTTGAACTGCCGACCCTTTGGTTAGCAGCCGTAGCACTTAACCACTACGCCACCAGGGTTTCCATGAAATATCCAGAACAGCTAAATTCATGAAGACAAAAGAAGATTGGTGGTTACCAAGGAAGAGGGAGAAAGAAATCATCATCATACTGTCCACTTAAAATTGATGAATTGTATTTTATGTTAATTATTCCTCACAAAATATTTTTAAATGGTCATCTACCACAAAAGTCTACCAGTCGTAGACAACAATTAAATGTAAAGCTTTGCCCTCTCCAACTGGAATGGACCTTGGCAACTAATGTCCACATAGTGTGATTTCATGAAGGCTCCTGAATAAAACTTATGCTTTGGCAAAAACAAACAAAAAATTCATGTAAAAACCACTGTAAGAGAGTTCAAGAATAGATAATACAGACATGAATAACTGATTTTCAACAGATATGTACAGGCAATTCAGTGGAAAATGAATCATAGACTTTTCTCCAAACAGGACTAGAACTTCCTAATACCCAAATACATTTTCTTTTTTGTATTTTTTGATCCATTCTTAGTCTAACACCATATATAAAATTTAACTCAAAATGGATTATAGACTGGTACATATTTTAACTACTGATTAATTAGATAAAATATTATTACTCTTTCACACACACATGCATAAAATCTAGTTTGATATTAGTAATCAAAGAGTGTTTGGTTCTGAGCACCATTACATTATTTTTAGAGGGATAATGGGTATTTTCTTTCCTAGCCCAAAAAACAAGGACACTGGGTTTCTGACACATTTGGCATACCTCACTAGTTTAATAATCTGTTTTAAAAAATAAGATTTTTGAAATGATATGCCAGAGCAGAAAGCTGAAAACCAAAGTTATTGTAATTAGAGGAATATTGTAATGGAATGAATATTACAAATGAGCTGCATCGTCCACATTTACTATGCCTAAAAACAGTCTCTTAAACTCCAAACTTATTAACACCCTTAATAAGTGAAAGTTTACTTTCTCTATTTAGATTATCAGACACTGAAGGGACCATTGGGATAGCAGTCTCTTTATGAATGTTTATGTGTCCATAAAGAGTACTCATTGAAATGGTCAACCTCAGTGAAGGCACATCCCCAGGCATGTTCTGAAACCATATAATTAGGAGTCCAGGAAATAGTATTAATTTCACTTTGGGAAAACAAAAACAAATTCCAATTTTTACTTAGTATATTTTTATAGTCCTAGCACTAACATGTTCACTTCTCTGCCAAAGATTCCAAGGGTTAAACAAGTTGGCTTCTCCAGTGAAAAGTTGGAGTGTTCTTTCAAATTGTTAATTTGGGAAGTTGGGAAGTACATTTAAAAACAGCAAAAACTACAGTAAGCTAAAGAAAATAAAAACAATATTTTAAGATATCTGAAGTTGTTTTGTGTTTTATTTTATTGTTTGCTTCTTCTTTATCATCTCAGAATGTGTTTTCATTCTATTGTGAATATGGCATTTTGGTAGCATAGTGCTTTTATGTTCAACTAAGAGGTAGAACTTTTCAAACAAACAGTAAGAGAGTCACTGTATCAGAGTTTTACCCTTATATCTGCCTATAAGCTAAGTCATATTTAACTTGATCAGTCTTACCTTTGGATAAACAGTGCAAGTCATACTTTAAAGAAAGGAAGGATGTTGGTTTAAATAGATGGCTTTGTGTCCTTCCTGATGCAAGCATCACCATGACAACAAGAAAGAGGGGGTGTTGCTTAGCAACTGGAAGCATTAATGAAGAGATTTCCAACCTGTATTTAGAGGGGAAAAAAGTGCTTTGGAAGAACTTCAGGACTTGGCATAAATGCATACCAAAATTATTTTATGAATCATATTGAGTACATAATCACAAATCTGGAAAGCATAAAACTCTACAGGAGGAAAACATATCAAATGAATGGCTTTTTGGATTTTTTTTCAAAAAAAATAATATTTTAATGTTTTCATTAATATAAAAGCATTTATAACAAAAATATTAAAACATTATCATAAAACCTAATGTTTTGTCTGGAGATATATAAGCCAAGCTAGATTTAAAACCTGTTACTATTATATCCTATGATACAAGCTGATACTTTAGATACAACCAGGAATTTACCTAGTTGAGCTGCTGTGTATACCATACCACATTTGCTAATATACATCTGACACTGTCATTGAAAACATCTCAGAACGGTCTCGCTTTAAGCTATAGTAGGCACTGCTATTACAACGTGTCAATGTCTCTGCTGACTGAACATATCTTTTACCACTGAAAATATCTTTCTTGATATTTTCCCTTATATTATGTCTTAAGGTTAATCTTGAAGAAATGGTACATTCAAATTTACTTTAGGATTGATTTCAGTTGTCAAAATAGAGGCCAACTGTGTCTCTAAGATAGGTGTGTAATTATTTTGATATCTCTGGGTATAATATGTTTCCATCTAAATATAAATTTTAATGAATAGGCCATGTCAGTTTGACACAGGGACAGTAACAATTTTATTACTAACCCATCTGTTTTCTTTTTTTTTTCCAAGTGCCTGTCAACATGTTAGCACAGGTTTTACAGTGATTATCATATCATTATCTTATCATAACATTTATTTTTTGATGATTTATGGGTACTTATAGAACACCTGGAAAAGATCTCTTTAAAGTTTTGAAAAGCAAAGATGTCACTTTGATGATAAGACCAGGCCATGGTCTTTTCGATTGCCTCGTATGCATGTGAAAGCTGGACGGTGAAAAGGATGACAGAAGAAGAATTGATGTATTCAGATTGTGGTGTTGATGAAGAAAATTGAATATACTGTGGATTGCCAAAAGAACAAACAAATCAGCCTTAGAAGAAATGCAACCAGAATGCTCCTTAGAAGTGAAGGTAGTGAGACTTTGGCTTGCTTATTTTGGACACGTCATCAGGCAAGACCAATCTCTAGAACAGGACATCATATCATGTTTGGTAGTGGGCCAATGAAAGCTAGGAAAACTCTTAATGAGATGGACTGACACAATAGCCATAGCAATGCACTCAAACATACCAGTGATAATGAAGATGACACAAGACTATGCAATATTTCCTTCAGAATCCAGTGCCTTGTGACTGTAGGTCTGAGCTACCCACTTCTTTACTAGCTGGAGCCTGCTTTCTGCTCTTAGAGGCTGCCCATGTTCTTTTTCACCCGGCTGTCTCCATCTTCAAAGCCAGCACTTGTGTGTCCAACTACTCTCACACGTATAATCTCTCAGACTTCACTCCTGTTACCAGCCAAACAAAATTCTCTGCTTTTAGATTCGGCTTCCCAGATAATGTTCGATTTTACAATCAACTGTTTAGTAACCATACCAAAGCCCAAAACTGTTGCTGTCTAGTCGATTTCGACTCATAGTGACCTTATAGGACAGAGTAGAATTGCCCCATATTGTTTTCAAGGAGTGGTTGGTGGATTTGA
Source organism: Elephas maximus indicus (assembly GCF_024166365.1). Taxonomy (NCBI): domain Eukaryota; kingdom Metazoa; phylum Chordata; class Mammalia; order Proboscidea; family Elephantidae; genus Elephas; species Elephas maximus. The sequence continues at coordinate 30,499,778 of NC_064820.1, read as the reverse complement.
ACTGTTGATCTTTTGGTTAGCAGCCAAACACTTAATCACTGTGCCACCAGGGCTCCTTGTGCAGGCAAGGGTTATTCTTTTTCATCTAGTTGCAGATCCAGTTAAATAGATTCTTTCAATGCCTGTTCACTCTAATGTTTGTTTAGATGATATTAGTACCATCTTGGCTACTGTCCTAAATTATCACATACTGCCTAATAAATGTAGGTGTATGCTATGATAGGCAGAATTCTAAGAATGACCTCCAAATGACCCATTTCTTGTACAATCTTCCCTCCTTTTCATGTGGGTGGAACTTGAGAATACAATGAGATATTGCTCCTATGATTATGTTATATTACATGGCAGAAGTGAACTTGTCCATTAGAATTACTGAGTGAATGAACCACAGCCTGAAATAAACAAATCAAAAACTCTGCAGTTGAGGCCCAACTATAGTAGAAAAATTCCAGAGTCAAATAATTAAAAAGTATAAATGCTTCTAGTATAACTTCTAAACAAATGCTAAAACGATATGATGTCCTGTTCTAGAGATTGGTCTTGCCTGATGACATGTGAAAAATCACTTCTGCCATGTAATATAACATTTATTAGGCAGTATTTTTTTTTTTTTTATGTGATAATTTAGGACAGTAGCCAAGATGGTACTAATATCGTCTAAACAAACATTAGAGTGAACAGGCATTGAAAGAATCTATTTAACTGGATCTGCAACTAGATGAAAAAGAATAACCCTTGCCTGCACAGGTTGATTTCGTTCTGTATATTACTATGAGTATAACCAACCAAACAAACCCTTTTCCATCAAGTTGATTCCAACTCATAGCGACCCCATAGGACAGAGTAGAACTGCCCCATAGGGTTTCTGAGGAGCAGCTGATGGATTCAAAGCCAAATGCTTAAACCAATGTGCGGCCAGTGCCCCACCATGAGTATATATAAACTATGAATATGTATTACTATATATTACTATGAGTTGAAACCAGTTTCACAGCAACTAACAGCAACATAAATTTCTCTCATGCTTTGAGAATGCTATCAAAGTATCCAAATTAATTAGCTTTTTTTAAAAGATTTAATATCCTGTTGTATCATTGGAAACTGTAAGATTAATCTCACAGATCTCTCTTTTTATGAGTTTATAAAATTTATTCAATCATAAAAATCAATAGATAATTATGTACTCGGTTGGACCTAAATAGGGAACCCACTTTATTATCCCACTTTATTATCCCTTAGTTTCATCTGCTCAATGAGATATTTCTACTCTAAGGACATTTTAAATCTGTCATGATTTCTCTATTTTTCCAAATAATTATCAGAATCAATATCTGGTGGAAAAACCCTTTGCTGTGGACTTGATTCCGGCACATAGTGACCCTATAGGACAGAGTAGAACTGATCATTGTGTTTTCAAGGCTGTAATTTTTACAGAAGTAGGCTGTCACATCTTTCTCCCAGGGAGCAGCTGGTAGATTCGAACCACCCTACTCTTGGTTAGCAACTGAGCATTTAACCACTGTGCCACCAAACATAAACCCTAAAATTAGTAAACAATATTACACTTGTGTGGAAAGATATCTTTATTCTATTAGAATGTATACTGGGTGAGACCAGGCAGTGTTTATCCCATTTAGAATGTATCACCAGTCCATAGAACATTGCCTATAGTACATCAAGTGTCAAAAAAAAGTTTTAAATAAAAAGTTGAATTGATAAATAAATTTGAATTTATTTGATACATTAATAAATAAACTAATTCAAATAATCATCTAAAGTTTGAGATGCAGGTGCATATAATTTTTTAGAATAAATATGCTAGTTTAAATGTTATTTTCAAGACAGTAATTTGCTATTAAAATCTGCAACGTAATTAACATAGCATTATTACTTTTTTCTACATCTCATTTTGACAACCTTCTGCTGTACTATATCTATATAAAAAATAAATCCAGTTTCTTTAAGCTATAGTGTCTCTAAAGTATCACCTACATTAATCTTATATATCTGTGGAATAGTCGGAATCTAAAGCATATTGTTCCAAATAAAAAGATAATTATAGATTATTTATATTAAGGATTGATAAATATATTTTTCTTTATCATGTTTTAAGTTGCAATCCTATGTTTTTATTATTGTGTTAAAAAAACAAAACAAAACAAAACCTTGTCCATTAGAATTACTGAGTGAATGAACCACAGCCTGAAATAAACGAATCAAAAACTCTGCAGTTGAGGCCCAACTATAGTAGAAAAATTCCAGAGTCAAATAATTAAAAAGTATAAATGCTTCTAGTATAACTTCTAAACAAATGCTAAAAACAAAATAATGAGCAATTTTTTTGAGCTTCGCTTTATATTCATCACACAAATATAAACTTCATCTATGCCATGACATTTACTATGGTAGACATCAAGAATAAAAATAAGTAAATAAGACTTGAAAAATGTTCTCAAGAATTTTGCAGTCAGCTAATGATACTTACCAATCCCATACTAATCATTTACTATATACAAATGAATCTTCATAATGTAATGTTATTTTTGTTCTTGTTAGTTACAGTCAAGTCGATTCCAACTCATGGTGACCCAAAGTGTGAAGAGTGGAACTGCTCCATAGTGCTTTCAAGGCTCTGACCTTTAGAAAGCAGATTGCCAGGCCTTACTTCCAAGGCAACTCTGGATGGGTTTAAATCTTTCACTTAGTAGTCCAGCTCTTAAACATTTGCACCACCCAGGGACTCCTCAGAATGTAATGCACACCATTTATAGATGAAGCATGAGTTTAAGTTTTCTCAAGATAACACTGCATATAAACATCTATAATAGAACTTGATTCAGCTCTAACTGATTCCTGGGAGGGACCCACTCAGAATCCAGAACTGATTCAGAGGAAATTCCCTGACAAACATGAACTCAATTAATAAACAACTGAGGAAGGCCTACTTCTAGAAATAGGCAAATGGTATTAGTAAAGTAGGAGAAAAACTAACACTGTGTGCTAACCTATGTTATGGATTTAATTATGTCCCCCCAAAATATGTGGATAATGGTTAAGCAATGGTTAAGCAAACAACTGCTAACCAAAATGTTAGCGGTTCAAACCTACCAGATGCTCTGTGGAAGCAAAACGCGGCAGTCTGCATCTATAAAGGTTTACAGCCTTAGAAACCCTATGGGACAGCTCTACTCTACTCTATAGGGTCACTATGAGGCAGAATGGACTCAGTGGCACACCATGACAACAACAACATACCTTGGATTTAATCCCGTTTAGGAAAAAGATTTTCTTTATTAGTTAGTGAAGACATCTCATTGCAGGGTGCGTCTTAAATCAATCCCTTTTGAGATATAAATAGCAGATTAGGCCTTTAAGCAAGCAGGCACAGATAGGGAAGACTGATATGCCAGGCCACACGAAGTTCTCCAAGGACCCTAGGAACAGAAGTTGAAAAGAGACCTTCGCCTAAAGAACAGAGAAGGACTTTCCCTAGAGCTAGTACCATGAATTTGGATTTATAGCCCCCTAAACTTTGAAAAAATAATTCCTGTTCACTAATAAACCCACCCACTTGCATATTTTTGTTACACCAGCATTAGATAACTGAGACACTCTAGCAATCAAATAAAATTTTATTAAGAATGAATGAGTGATTGAATCTGCCAACTATTGCTATTAGGTTATGTAACATATAACGGAGAATTGTCCTTTGGAATTTGCAACAATAGATATTATTATTATTTTTGACCTTGACTAGAACAGTTTGTATTCCTTTGTGGAGAAAAACAGTGCTCAAAAATAAGAGAAATTTGAAGCAATGTGTGTAGATTATTGTTTTGAGAAGTTTTGTTTTAAGAGGGAAGCCAAATATGATAGTAGGGGGTTAGGAAAGTGGAGTCAAGCAAAAAATTTTCCTGTATTTTTCCTCTTTTAATTTGAAGCAAATGACACCATGTTTTATAGCAATGCAAATGATTCGGTAGAGAGAAAACAATAACGATGCACCGCCAGGGCTCCAATGATGCACTAGAGAGTGGAAATTACTGAAGCTGTATCCTTAAGTAGGCAAAATGGGAAATGAACTGATGCTTGAGCTAGGACATGAGCTATAAAGAGGATCATTAATGGTTCATCTCTAATAACAGGCAGGAAAGCAGATTGCATGAATTCAGAAGCTGGGAGATGTGCTGATGTGGCAAAGGGATCCTGACTACTTTAATTTTCTCAATCAAACATAACGTATGGTTATCAGTTAAGAAGAAGGGCAGAAAGGTATTGTTGGTGTTTGAGGAGAGTAGAGTGAAATATTTATCTAGGACCTTAGGAAAATGCCCGGAAGCATTGAAGGCCCATTTCAGGTTACAGATTTTGAATTTAAAGTGTTTATCAACAATGTAAAAGAGCTACACTGATGGAGATACAGGAAAAGTGGAGGCAGTATATATCCATGGTGTGCTTTTTCCAAGAAAGTGGGATGGAGTAAGAGAGGCGAAGGGGAGCCATTGTAATGATTGACTGTAGATTTTGATCAGGTTAATGAAGGACAAGATGATCCCATAGATTTGGTCCTAAAAGAGTTGAGATAGAAAAAATAAGACTTGAGCAGAGAATGGGAAACAAGAACTCTATTTAGTGAACAACATAAACAGGGATAGAAGGCAGATTAGTCCAGTGGACACAGGGCAGATATGTCCTATCAGAGAGAAAAGATGAGGTAGGTATCTGCAGCCTACTCTTGACTTAGTACTGCTTGGAGGGACTTGAATCCCTGTGAGTGAAGGAAGAAAGCCTAAGTGAGGTGTTGTTTTGATCTGAAGCCAAGTGATTACTCTTGACAGCAGTCAAGGGAGGACGAATTTACTGATAGTGCTTGAGGATTGCAGGGCTCCTTCTAGAACTCTGATAATCTGTTGGTAGAAGGTCTGAGGAGACATGAACTAGTCACAGAGGGAAAGGCCAGATACCTTAGACTGCCAGGGTCCTATCTTTGATATGTGATTATTAGTGAGAATTTAAAGATTTTTTTTTGCCTTACCACTGTGACTTCTGAGGTTGGGAATAGGATTTCAACTCAACACTGGCTGCATCTATCTACTCTACCCCAGAATCCACTGGGTCTTTCTTTAGTCATCAACATTTGACTAGCTCCATTTTTTCTTTTTTTTCCTTATCCATATCATTGGTGTTCATAATTTTTTTTTTCCTGGATCTAAAAGTTATTTTATTTCAATATTTTTGGAGTAGGTAAAATCTGTGATGCACTACCAATCTATAAATCCAAAGTTTCATGATGTTTTTGTTTCTCCACTCCTAATTTCTCTCTCTCTCTCCTCTTTTCTTTCTCTGAAACATACATTTATGTTCACAAAGAATGGGAATGTTTATCAGTTGATAAAATGTATCTCAGACTTATGCCTTTGCTATTTTAACTTCCTGATAATTTAATGTAAAGAATTAAGCCAAACCAAAAAATACGAATTAAAAAAAAAAAATACAAGTTTTACCCTGTGTTTTGATAGAATTATCATTGAGTCATCTTTTTTCATCTTCCTACAAAGTAGGTAAATAGTTCTCTCACCTCACTTTTTGGCAAGTTATCAGATATAGTTGATATCAGACTGAGAATAAAAACCGATACCTATTTATCCCACACATTGTTCAGGTATAATTTTCATGTACATCTTCCAGGGTCACTATGAGATGGAATCAGCTCTATGGCAATAGGTTTGGTTTGGTTTGGTTTGGTTTGGTTTCTTCCACTAGTGGTTTTATCAGAGCTATAAAATCACTAGCCAGAAATTAAAGCGGAGAAATGATGACATCGAGAATACTATATCCCAGGGAGAGAATTAACGTCAAAATAATTACATGGTTCACAGTCAAGACTGTATGGTTATTAGCAACTCTAGAAAAGCTAATTAAGTAAGTCGAAAATTGTGTTTAAGCCACTTAAGTCAGAGTGTTTCTATGGCTTCTGAACAAATAAGTAACACCTAAGAGCTGAGAATGTACTCATTAATCAAAGGAACTGAAAATTGTATCACACTGATTAAAACCACATGTAGTAAAAATGCCTATTTAGTCTTCTTTTTAAAAGAGACTTTAGAAAAAGCTGGGCTGCTACTTACTTTAATTCACTCCTATAATCCAACAAGTTTTTCATTTTATTATTCTCTCAAAACTATTTTTGATAATTACCTAATTTTCTGCAACTTCTCAGTCCCCCTTTTTTTTAATCAATACTCATTACTAATTTTGAAATTAGCCTGAATCATACACTTTAAACTATAGACCAACTTCTCCTATAAAACACAAAATCAAGAAAAAGAGAAAAGTGCATTGGCTTACTGTCTTACTTTCTTAGTGCCGCCATAACAAAATGTAGGTAACCCACACTTTTCCTAATTTCGCTTTATGCTATGTCACTTTTACAAAAGACCTACATTAGTACCTGTTTTCGCTAACTGAAAGATATCTGAAGAGCATTTTTAATTTTACGAAAAAAGACAATCAGTAGAAATATCGTTCAGCGTCTGTTTTTCATCGAGCCTTTAAAGGGATAGCGCGTGACCCAAGCAGCGAGAATGCTGTCGCCAAACTTTATGCAGTCTGTATTTATCATATCATTCCTGCTTAAACTATATGTTTCATACGTTAGTGTTATCTTAGGTATGGTATGATTTGTAGGTTATTTTTTGGGTCTGGGAAAGCTCAAAAAAATTTTTTTTTTTTTCTCGTATAAATTAATTGCTTCTTCACTTTACACCACTTCAGCTTACAAAAGGTTTCATTGGAAAGCACTACTTTCAGATAGCAGAGAAAACCTGTACCACAAAGTGGGTAGTTTTAAAGAAGAGAAATTTATTTTTTCACAGTACAGGAGGCTAGAATTCTGAATTCAGGGTGTCTGCTGTAGCAGAAGGTCATACTACGTCTGTCTCTGCTTCTCCTAGCTGGTAGTAAAACATGAAATTCCTAGCGTTGTAAACACATCTGTCTTCTACTTGTGTTTCTGTCTCTGTATCTAGTCTGCTCTTTTTATAAAATATCGTTGAGAGGTGATTAGGTTTATGACCCACACTACACTGGAATGACTTCATTAACACAACAGAAGAAAGCCGTATTTCCAAAGAGTCACATTAACAGGTGTTAAAAAACCGTACCATGGAGTCCATTCTTACTCATAGCAACCCAGTAGGGTAAAACTGCCCAGTAGGGTTTTCAAGAAGCAGCTGGTGCATACGATCTGCAGCTCTTAACCACTGCACCAGCAGGGCTCCTTAACAGGTGTGTTGTTGTTGTCGATAGGTACCTTCCAGTCGGTTCTGACTCATAGCGACGCTGTGAACTACAGAACGAAACACAGCTTGGGCCTGCGCCATGCTCACAATCATTGTTATGCTTGAGCCCTTTGTTGAAGCCACTGTGTCAATCCACCTAACTGAAGATCTTCCTTTTTTGCTGACCCTCTAACAACCATGATGTCGTTCTGCAGGGACTGATCCCTCCTGATAACATATGCAAAGTATGTATGGGGTAGTCTTGCCATCCTTGCTCCTAAGGAGCATTCTGGTTGTACTTCTTCCAAGAAACAGTTATTAAAAAAAGAAAAAAAAGTTGCCCTTAAGTCGATTCCAACTCATAGTGACCCTATAGGACATAGTAGAACTGTCCCATACAGTTTCCAAGGAGCACCTGGTGGATTCGAACTGCCGAACTTTTGGTTTGCAGCTATAGTTCTCAACCACTATGCCACAAGAAACAGGTATAGGGGATAGGAAGTCAACTTAACTTTTCAGGGGACACAATTCAATCCATAATAGCAAATTTTAAAAAAGACCTAACATAAAGCAATTACTGTCTACTGAAATAAAAATTATTTTTGTTGTGTTTAAGTAAATTTTCCCTTAAGTGTTTAAAAGGTTTTATTTTGAAAAACTAAAGTTAAAAGAAAGCAAAATAAACAAATTAAAACCTGTCTATAAATAAATAAGGTAGAATCATATGAATTAGGAGGCAAATGGCATAACATAATTTCAAAGGTGAAAAGAGATATCATGATGTCACCAAAAGTGTCAATGGCAAATGATTCTAAGTTGCAGCCAGGGTTTGAGAATCACTAATTTACTGAAGGCAAGTTGGTATCATTGCTTCATTATTGCCGTGGTTGATAGCTGCCATTGATTTGGCCCCTGATTCATGGTGACCCCATGTGTTACAAGGTAGAACTGCTCCATAGGATTTCTTGGCTATAATCTTCATGGTAGTTCACCTGGCTTTTCGTCCTCAGGTTTGGAGTGGGTTCTGAATGTTGACCTTTGGGTTAATAGCTGATCACAAACATCTTAGGCCACCTCGGCTGTTTATTGCTTCATTTGTTGCTGTTATTAAAAAAAAAAAATTTTTTTTTTTTTTTTTAGGTGCCATCAAGTCTTTACACTAGTCTAAATCATTCCTTCCTCATAACTACTTAACAAATTCAGCATTAACCACCTTCAACAAGGTCCAGCAGAAAACAGATGTGGTAGTCTGCATGTGTAAATATTATTGCCTTGGAAACCCTGTGGGGCAGTTCTATTCTTCCCTATAGGGTCACTATGAGTTGGAATCGAGGTGACAGCAATGGGTTACTTATTTATTTTTAAGAAGGTCACAGAAAAAAATGAATAAACAAATAAATATAATCATTGTAGCTAATAAATAGAAGAGAGACTGAAGCATGCTCTGGACAAATAATTAATTAGAAAAAGAGAGAAAATAAGATAATCCATCACTTTTTATTGAAAAGTAAATAATCTAGAAGCAGCATTTTTTAAAGGTAATTTGAGATATAGTAATAATAAAATCCTTTTATATATTTACATACTTATTTAATTTGGGTCAAAATAAAAAGTCAAGTTCTGAGGCTAAATTTCCGAAGTTCTATCTAATGATGCATAAAAACATGTAATTAGATATGCAAAATGGGTAATTTTGCATGTAACCTACAATTTGCTACTGTTATTTTGAAGATTAGCTAAATTACTTCCTTTGGGTGTAAAGTTTTAGGTTGCTATATTTCTCACCATTTGAGATTTTCTATAGTACCCTGGAGATTTCAAAACTGGTCTTCTTAATCCAGTATGTATATCCACACCAGGTGGATTCCATAAAACCACAAAACTTTTATGAAATGAAGAAGAGTTTGATTATAAATTTCTCATGTATGTTTTAATCAAATAAATTATGTATTATTAAAGATGTTTTCTAATACACAGACAAAAGTAAAACTAAAAAAGAAAAGGAACACTGATCATCTGCTCTGCAAAATATTCCAGGGAGAAATACATACACAAAATATGGAATGTCCTTGTTTATTTAGCAATTTGAAGAATGTTTTATTATCTATTTCTTTATTTTAAATGTAATAGAAATGTATATTAGCAAATAATATGAAAATTTTATTTCCCAAAAGCAAAAAACTCACTGCCGTCAAGTTGATTCTGACTCATAGCAACCCTATAGGACAGAGTAGAACTGCTATGGGGACATTTTATTTAGAATCAGTGTAAATACCCCCATATATCTTGCATGCATTTCATTTTAATATAGAACCCTGAAGCCCCCCTCTTTTTTTGTTTTACAATATCTCTTCTAACCTTCTAATATATGAAATAAAAAAAAAAGGATGGGTCTTTCAGTTCACTGGTGTGATCATTTATTAAACAGCACCTTGTAGATTTAAAATTCAAGCACACTTTTTCAAATTTTTCCATTTCAGGTAAGAATTAGATTTCCCACTCACAGACTGTAGCTCAATAAATGCCTTCCATTTGCAGATTCATATTGCAAAATTTGTAACTTTTTAAATGCTTTATTATAAGCATATTAAAATAGTTTATTTACTTGTTTGCTTGTTTGTTTTTAAAATATGTAAAATACCAAGATGCCAAGATGTTCATGACATAATTTCTGGAATCTCTGAATATGTTATTTACATGACAAGTTATCTAGCACTACTATTACAAAAATACCACACGTGGGTGGCTTTAACAAACCGAAATTTATTCTGTCACAACTTAAGAGACTAGAAGTCCAAACTCAGGGCACCAGCTCCAGGGGAAGGCTCTCTCTCTCTGATGGCTCTGGGGAAGGTCCTTGTTATCAATCTTGCCCTGTGTCTAAGAGTTTCTCAGGGCAGGAGCCTGGGTCCAAAAAATGTGCTCTGCTCCCAGCACTTCTTTCTGGATGGTAAGTGGTCCCCCTCTCTCTGCTTGCTTCTCTCTGCTTTTATTTCTTGTAGTGCAGTGACTTAAGGTACTTGTTACTCTAGTCCTACCTCACTAACATAACAAATATAACCTAATCCTCTTTAACATAATCTAATTCTGCCTCATTAACATAACAGACAGCTCACTCTTAATTGGGACAATAACCACAGGCACCCATGGTAGGATTTATAACACATCATAAAATGGAGGATTATCAGATCACAAAATGGAGAAAGACCACACAATACTGGGAATCATGGCCTAGCCAAGTTAATACATATTTTGGGGGACACAATTCAGTCCATGACAGGGAATTTGGCCGCAGTGATTAAGATAAGGATCTTCAGAAGGAAAGATTATCCAGCATTATCCCAGGTGTTCCCAAGTAATCACAAGGGTTCTTAAAAGCAGAAGTGGGAGGCAGAACAACAGCCAATATCAAAGTGATATGATATGAAAAAGACTTGACCAGTCATTGCTGACTGAAGAGGGAGGCAGCCAGGAGCCAAAGAACGTGGGCAGTCACTACAAGTGAAAGGCAAGTAAAAATATTCTTTCCTGGAGCAGCCAAAGGGAGCATTGATCTGTGGACACATTGATTTTGACCCAGTAAAATCCATTTCAAACTTCTGACCTCCAGAGCTATAAGATATATTTGTGTTGTTTTAAGACACTAAGTTTGTAGTAAATGGCTAGAACGGCAATAGGAAACTTGAATAATATGTATGCATGTGGTTGCATATGTGTGTATTTGTGCATATACACATACATACACATATACCTATAAATAAATAGAAAGAGAAGTTACTGTTCCTAAAAAAAATTTGTTCTTAAAGAACATTTCTTTATTTTTATACTTATATTCTGATACACCATCCTACCATTCTATAGTTAAAATCTCTCAACCAAAGGTGAGATAGATTTGAAGTTGAAAATCCAAGGAATCCGCAAAAAAAATTACAGTACATGGCTGGATTATTAAAGCATTTTTATCAAGCATCTTCCAATATGCAGTAAGGATTTTAGAGAGATGGGCATGATAACCTCTAAGACCTGAGGTCATACAAGGAAACTGCCAAGCCAGATATCTGATGGGGATTGTTGAGTGACTAATGTTAGCAAACCAAATTGGCATTTCTTAGGCCTTATTGAATAAATGAAAAGGGAAAGGGGTGGATTTCTGGGTCTTTTAAGAAACAGTACATTTGAAAAGGTGGAATCTCAGTTAATAAATACTAGCTGCCTATAGGGTCGCTATGAGTTGGAATCGATGGCAATGGGTTTGGTTTTTTCGTTTAGCTGCCTTTCTAGAACTGTGAATTGATAGGAATATTTTGTACTTGAATAATTTATCTAATCAGTTTCTACTTTTCCATCTGTAAAATGGGAGGAATAATATTAATTTCAAAGTTAATTTTGAACATAAAATTAGAGATCATTAGTCTGGCACATAAAACATTTCATAAATGTTGGGTTTCTTTCCTTCTCTATCTCCAAAGCATCTAGTTCTAGCCTGAGTAGACACATTAAAAATGGTATATAAAGTTAAGAAAAATAAACTTTAGTAGAATGACATTTAATGCTCTATATCTGTTTGAGATTTAATAAAATATCCAAAGAAATTAGAGCATGAATAACAAGAATTTTCTGAAGTTGAACTCTATCTGATAAGAAGTACCTGCTTTTTTGAGGAAATAAGCTGTCCATCTTATCTTCCGCTTTATATACATATTTTTTTCCAGAGGCATATATTTTTCAGATATGAGAAACATAAAAAAACAAAGAAAAAAAGAACTACCAGATCATGAAAGCCTCCTTTCATTTTAAGCTCTATTATACCCTATATTTCATAATAGGACAAACCACTGAGAACAGATATAACTAGCAATAGAGAAACACAATTCTGAATCTAAAATTAATACTTGTGAAAAATGACATATTTGAAATGCTAGGGACTTCCTGTTTATTTTAGACTTAAAAGTTACATTTGAACAAACGTTCAGTCATATAGCCTGCACATATGTATAAAAAGGATCTTTAGAAACCATCTCAGGAAGAAACTAGTTTTAAATATTCTTTTATTTTCAAACTTCTATTTCTGAAGTAGGAAAACTTTCAAGGGAAAAATATCTTAACCTATACTATAAAGTCACAAAGAAAGTCATTTTTTTTAGTAATTCTACTGTCCTTAATTTTCTTGTTTGCTCATTTATATCTTAGCTTAGGCATTGTGTCCTAAATGCTTTATGAACTGTTACTATATAAAAACAGAAGAAAAAATTAGTTTTTAACAAAATGGAACAAAAATTGAAAGACTGTTCCTTTACCTTAAAGTATTTAAAATATACCCAGAACATATAATGTATGTACATTGACAAAAATAAAAAGTGGAGACATAATTTAGACATGAGTACAAATTCATTATTTCCAAATACTCTTGAAAAAATAGAAAAAGTATAAATCAAGTATTCCATTCAAATTATTTAATCCTGGTTTAAGAGTAAGGAAAGTTATTTTCTCCCAACTTTTATTTCTATTTTTAAAATGTATTCATTTGTTCATGAGATAAATATTTATTAGTTGTCTATCACTTACTCTTTGTAAATACCATTGAACAAAATAGACCAAGATCTTTGTCCCCAAGAACTTAATTTCTAGCTGGGAAAAATAGACAATGAAAATAAACAAAATAAATAAATTTTATCATACACAAAAATATGAAAATTATTATTTAAAAAAACAAATCAATAAGGTATATCAGATTTTGTTCTTATAGTCTAACAGAATTACAATTTAAAAAGGCAAAACTACATTATCAACTACTACACTCCCAGGAGTGTTTTCACAGATATGATCTTTCTTTAATCTCTTGTTGTTTGCTGTTGAGTCAATTCTGACTCCTAGCAACCCTATAGGCAGGGTGGAACTGCCACACAGGGTTTTCAAGGCCGTAGTCTTCAGGAAAGCAGACTGCTACATCTTTTTCCCTTCAAGGGGCTGGTGAGGTCCACCCACCACCCTTTCAGTTAGCCGCTGAGTGCTTAACTAGTTCAATAAGTGTCATTGAACTAATAAAATGAAAATAACATGCTCAAGTCCGCTCAGCTAGCAAATGCCTGCCTGATGAAAATATCTACTCTCTTTGTATTGACAGGTAGATGTGTTACATATTTTGGTGTTGATTTCTGTTGGTTATTAGAAGTTTGATATGAAATAAAGGATGTGTAAGGATTTTTTTAAGGATCTTTGGAATACCCTTTCTATATATGTGGGAATCCTCATGTTATGAATCCTATCAAAGGAATAGGAACTTCTATTGCCAGCTTCATTTGCAGTTAGAGCTAAATTCTCTGCCCCTCAGAAGTGACCACATGAGACTTCTGTTCAGAGAACAGCATGAAGAAAGAAACTCAGTGTAGAACTTTCATTGTTTATTAACGTGGTCAGTGAAAGAAACATTCAGCTTTTGGTTTTTCCAAACGACTCTGTAGTGCCCCTATACCCATTATCATCGATTTGATTCCAAAGCATAGAGACCCTATAGGTCAGAGTAGAGCTGCCTCATTGGGCTTCCAAGGCTGTAAATCTTCACAGAAGCAGACTGCCACATCTTTCTCCTGTGCAGGAACTGATGGGTTCAAACTGACAACCTTTTGGTTAGCAGTAGAGCACTTAATGACATTATACCATCAGACTCCTTTGCAAGGCCCTTAAAAAAATTAAAATAAAACAAAACATTGCTATTGAGTTGGCTTTGACTCATAACACCCCTAGAAATCATTTATGAATCTCTTTCCTCTTAAAGAAAACAGGGAGTTTTCTGTTATTGTGAAATCAAGAACATTGACTGATAACCCAAAAAACCCATTGCCATGGAATCAATTCCAACTCATAGTGACCCTACAGGACAGAGTAGAACTGCCCATTAGAGTTTCCAAGAAGCATCTGGTGGATTTGAACTGCTGACCTTTTGGTTAGCAGGTATAGCACTTAACCACTATGACACCAGGGTTTCCACTGATTGATAAGGAAGGTAAAAAGTGGGGATTTCCTGAAACTCTTTACACTATCTCAGAAAGTTATTCTTTTCTTCTCCTTCAAGATCCCCACTTGAAATCAAGGGGAAGAGCATTCAAATTCTTTATACTTGTTCTCATTTTGAACGATTTCTTTTTAAATTATTATGTGCTTCTGACTAATTTAAGACTCTGTCCAATCTCCAAGGCATTATGCTATCTGATTTTCATCTGCCACTTAACATCACATGTATCCTGCAGCCCTCTCTCCTTTCAACAAACCTCACCACCTTTTTTTACCTTCTAGTTTTTATTTGTTGCTCCCCAGCGACCTTTCCCCTGTTGTTGTTGTTGTTAGGTGCCATCGAGTTGGTTCTGACTCATAGTGACTCCACGCACAACAGAACGAAACACTGCCCGATTCTGAGCCATCCTTACAATCATTGTTATGCTTGAGCTCATTGTTGCAGCCACTGTGTTAATCCGCCTAGTTGAGAGTTTCCTCTTTTCCGCTGATCCTGTACTCTGCCAAGCATGATGTCCTTCTCCAGGGAATGATCCCTCCTGACAACATGTCCAAAGTATGTAGGACGCAGTCTTGCCATCCTTGCTTCTAAGGAGCATTCTGGTTGTACTGCCTCTAAGACAGATTTGTTCATTCTTCTGGCAGTCCCTGGTATATTCAATATTCTTCGCCAACACCGTAATTCAAAGACGTCAATTCTTCTTTGGTCTTCCTTATTCATTCTCCAGCTTTCACATGCATATGATGCCATTGAAAATACCATGGCTTGGGTCAGGCACACCTTAGTCTTCAAGGTGACATCTTTGCTCTTCAACACGTTGAAGAGGTCTTTTGCAGCAGGTTTACCCAATGCAATGCATCTTTTGATTTCTTGACTGCTTCTTCCATGGCTGTTCATTGTGGATCCAAGGAAAATGAAATCCTTGACAACTTCAATCTTTTCTCCATTTGTCATGATGTTGCTCATTGGTCCAGTTGTAAAGATTTTTGTTTCCTTTATGTTGAGGTGAAATCCATACTGAAGGCTGTGGTCTTTGATTTTCATTAGTAAGTGCTTCAAGTCCTCTTCACTTTCAGTAAGCAAGATTGTGTCATCTGCAGAATGCACATTGTTAATGAGTCTTCCTCCAATCCTGATGACCCATTCTTCTTCATATAGTCCAGTTTCTTCTATCATTTGTTCAGCATACAGATTGAAGAGGTATGGTGAAAGAATACAACCCTGACACGCAACTTTCCTGACTTTAAACCAATCAGTATCCCCTTGTTCTACCTGAACAACTGCTTATTGATCTATATAAAGGTTCCTCATGAGGATGATTAAGTGTTCTGGAATTCACATTCTTCACAATGTTATCCATAGTTTGTTATGACCCACACAGTCGAATGCCTTTGCATAGTCAATAAAAAACAGGCAAACATCCTTCTGGTATTCTCTGCTTTCAGCCAGGATCCATTTGACATCAGCAGTGATATTCCTGGTTCCACGTCCTCTTCTGAAACCAGCCTGAATTTCTGGAAGTTCCCTGTCGATATACTGCTGCAGCCGTTTTTGAGTAATCTTCAGAAAAATTTTGCTTGTGTGTGATATTAATGATATTGTTCTATAATTTCCACATTCGGTTGGATCCTCTTTCTTGGGAATAGGCATAAATATGGATCTCTTCCAGTCAGTTGGCCAGGAAGCTGTCTTCCACATTTCTTGGCATAGATGAGGGAGCACCCCCAGCGTTGCATCTGTTTGTTGAAACATCTCAATTGATATCCCATCAATTCCTGGAGCCTTGTTTTTTGCAAATGTCTTCAGAGCACCTTGGTCTTCTTCCTTCAGTACCATCGATTCCTGATCATATGCCACCTCTTGAAATGGTTGAACATCAACTGATTCTTTTTGGTATAATGACTCTGTGTATTCCTTCCATCTTCTTTTGATGCTTCCTGCATCGTTTAATATTTTCCCCATAGAATTCTTCAGTAAGTATTGCAACTAAAGGCTTGAATTTTTTCTTCAGTTCTTTCAGCTTGAGACACAATGAGTGTGTTCTTCCCCTTTTGGTTTTCTATCTCCAGCTCTTTGCACATGTCATTATAATACTATACTTCAGACAAAGTATTATAATGCCCTTTGAAATCTTCTGTTCAGTTCTTTTACTTCATCATTTCTTCCTTTTGCTTTAGCTGCTCGACTTTTGAGGGCAAATTTCAGAGCCTCTTCTGACATCCATTTGGTCTTTTCTCTTTCTTGTCTTTTCAATGACCTCTTGCTTTCTTCATAGATGATGTCCTTGATGTCATTCCACAACTCGTCTGGTCTTCGGTCGCTAGGGTTCAGTGCGTCAAATCTATTCTTCAGATGGTCTCTAAATTCAGGTGGGATATACTCAAGGTCATATTTTGGCTCTCGTGGACTTGCTCTGATTCTCTGCAGTTTCAGCTTGAACTTGCATATGAGCAATTGATGGTCTGTTCCACAGTCGGCACCTGGATGTGTTCCGACTGATGATATTGAGCTTTTCCATCACCTCTTTCCACAGATGTTGCCAATTTGATTTCTGTGTTTTCCATCTGATAAGTCCATGTGTATAGTCACCGTTTATGTTGGTAAAATAAGGTATTTGCAATGAAGAAGTCCTTGTTCTTGCAAAATTCTATCATTCAATCTCCGGCATTGTTTCTGTCACCAAGGCAACATTTTCCAAATATTGATCCTTCTTCTTTGTTTCCAACTTTCACATTCCAATTGCCAGTAATTATCAATGCATCTTGATTGCATGTTCAATCAATTTCAGACTGCAGCTGCTGAGAAAAATCTTCTATTTCTTCATGTTTGGCCCTAGTGGTTGGTGCGTAAATTTGAAAAATAGTCATATTAACTGGTCTTCCTTATAGATGTAAGGACATTATCCTATCACTGACAGGGTTGTACTTCAGGATAGATCTTGAAACGTTCTTTTTGACGATGAATGCAACACCATTCCTCTTCAAGTTGTCATTCCCAGCATAGTAGACTATATGATTATCCAATTCAAAATGGCCAATACCAGTCCATTTCAGCTCACTAATACCTAGAATATTGATGTTTATACATTCCTTTTAATTTTTGACGATTTCCAATTTTCCTATATTCATACTTCATACATTTCAGGTTGTGATTATTAATGGATGTTTGCAGCTGTTTCTTTTCATTTTGAGTCGGGCCACATCAGCAGATGAAGGTCCCAAAAGCTTTACTCCATCCACGTCATTAAGGTCGACTGTGCCTTGAGGAGGCAGTTCCTCCCCAGTCATCTTTTGAGTGCCTTCCAACCTGCGGGCTCGTCTTCCAGCACTATATCAGACAGTGTTCTGCTGCTACTCATAAGGTTTTCACTGGCTAATGCTTTCCAGAAGTAGACTGCCAGGTCCTTCTTCCTAGTCTGTCTTAGTCTGGAAGCTCAGCTGAAACCTGTCCTCCATGGGTGACCCTGCTGGCATCTGAATACTGGTGGCATAGCTTCCAGCATCACAGCAACATGCAAGCCCCCACAGTATGTGGGGGACCTTTCCCCTATTACACACAAAAAGGAGAGAAAAGATACATTGTATTGCCTGATATGCTTCTCATCAGATTTAAGGTGTGGCTTCAGTATACAGCACAGTTGGATACCGTAATAGGGTGGTTTTGCTCTGTGCCACTGTCCTCTGTTTTTGACCACCAGTTTTTGAATTGTATTAAGTAGAAATATAGCCCGTGACTTCTGCAGTTACTAATAAAGGACTGTTTTTCTGATAATTTTATTTTTTATTATATTTTCAATAACAAATAATTTCCAATGTTTACCACATGCTGTTAAAAATAATCAAAACTGAAAAATAATTTGAACTTAAAGTTTATTCTGGGCAGTTATTCTGTGTGCATATGTTGTTGTTAGGTGCCGTCCAGTCAGTTCTGACTCATATCAATGCCATGCATGACTAAGTGAAGCACTGTCCGGCCCTGTGCCATCCTCACAATCATTGGTATATTTGAGTTCATTGCCTCAGCCATTGTGTCAATCTGTCTCATGGAGGGTCTTCTTCTTTTTCACTGACCCTCTACCTTACCATGTATGAGGCCCTTCTCCAGGGACTGATCCCGCCGATAACAAGTCCAAAGTACATTACATGACGTTTCACCTTTCTCACTTCTAAAGAGCACTGTGGCTGTACTTCTTCCAAGACAGACATGTTCATTCTTCTAGCAGTCCATGATATATTCAATATTCTCCATCAACACCATAATTGAAAGGCATCAATTCTTCTTTGGTTTTCCTTATTCATTGTCCAGCTTTTGCATGCATATGAAGTGATTAAAACAAACAAACAAAAAAACACGGCTTGGATCATGCATACTTTAGTCCTCAACGTGACATTTTTACTTTTTAACACTTTAAAGAGGTCTTTTGCAGCAGATTTGCCCAATGTAATACATTGTTTGATTTCTTGACTGCCACTTCCATGGGCATTGACTGTGGATCCAAGTGAAATGAAATCCTTTGACCACTTCAGCCTTTTCTACATTTATTATGATGTTGTTTAATGGTCCAGTTGAGGATTTTTTTTTTTTTTTTAGTTGAGGTATAATCCATACTGAAGGCTGTCATCTTTGATCTTCATCAGTAAGTACTTCCTCTTCACTTTCAGCAAGCAAGGTGATGTCATTTGCATATCACAGGTTGTTAATAAGTCTTTCTGCAACTCTGATGTCACATTCTTCTTCATATAGTTCATCTTCTCTGATTTTTTGCTTAGCACACAGATTGAATAAGCATGGTGAAAGATGTAACTCCAACACACATTTTTTCTGATTTTAACCACGAAGTGTCTATGCCGTTGTTCTGCTTGGACACCTTCCTCTTGGTCTATGTACAGGTTCAGCATGAGCACAGTTAAGTGTTGTGGAATTCCCATTATGCACAATGTTATCCATTATTTGTTATGATCCATCCAGCGGAATGCCTTTGCATAGTCAATAAAACACAGGTAAACATCTTTCTGGTATTCTCTGCTTTCAGCCAAGATCCATCTAGCATCAGCAATGATATCCCTCCTTCCACATTCTCTTCTTAAATTGGCTTGAACTTCTGGCAGTTCTCTTTTGAGGTACTGCTGCAACCACTTTTGAATTATCTTCAGTAAAATTTTACTTGCATGTGATATTAATGATATTTTTCAATAATTTCCACATTCTATTAGGTCACCTTTCTTTGGAATAGGCATAAATATAGATCTCTTTCAGTTGATTGACCAGGTAGCTGTCTTCTTATTTACTTTGCATAAACAAGTAAGCACTTCCAGAGCTGCATTCATTTGCTGAAGCATTTCAGTTGGGATTTCATCAATTCCTGGAGGTTATTTCTGCCAGTGCCTTCCCTTGTAGCTTGTGCTTCCTTCTGTACCATCAGTTTTTGATCATATATTATGTCCTGAAATTGGTTGTACCAATTCTTTTTGGTACAGTGACTCTGTATTCTTTCCATCTTTTTTTAATGCTTCCTGTATCATTCAATTTTTTGCCCATAAAATTTTTCAATATTGCAACTCTAGGCTTGAGTTTTTCCTTGATTCCATTCAGATTGAGAAATGCAAGCATGTTCTTCTCTTTTGATTTTCTAACTCCAGGTCTTTGCACATCTCATTATAATACCTTACTTTGTCTTCTGGAGCTGCCCTTTGAAATCTTCTGTTCCTGTCTTTTACTTCATCATTTCTTCCACTTGCTTTAGCTCCTCTACATTCAAGTGCAAGTTTCAGAGTCTCTTCTGACATCCGTTTTGGTCTTTTCTCTCTTTCTTGTCTTTCTAATGACCTTTTGCTTTCTTCATGTATGATGTCCTTCATGTCATCCCACATCTCTTCTGATCTTTGGTTAGCTGATATTGGGTCACAAGATATTTTCTGGCCTTCCACCCAGTCATATCTTTTGAAATTTAAATTCAATGCTTGAGGCTTCATACAAGAAAGAAAGAATTTGCCACTTTGGGTGAAAGAAAAACTGCTGGTGGATTAATTTTGTCAGGAATTTCTTTAAAGTGAGTATTTGTCTCTGTGGGTAAGGAAACCCCCAAATCAAAGCAAGATATCTGCTATAAATTTCTCTTTTTAACACAGCCAAAGCTGTTTTTTTTCTAAGCACCTTATAGATATCAGTTTGTTTAACCTTAGTACCAATACAATGAGGTAAGTACTATTATTATACCATTTAACAGATGAGTGCATTTATACAAAAGGAAGTAACTTGCCCAAAGGTCCACAACTGATAAGCAGAGAAGCCACATTCAAATGCATGAAACCAAAAAACCAAACCCAGTGCTGTTGAGTCAATTCCGACTTATAGCGACCCTATAGGACAGAGTAGAGCTGCCCCATAGAGTTTCCAAGGAGCACCTGGCGGATTTGAACTGCTGACCGTTTGGTTAGCAGCCATAGCAGTTAGCCACTATGCCACCAGGGTTTCCAAATGCATAGTACCATCAAATTGTTTAACTACTTCTAACTATTTTGTCATTTTCCCCTCATCGTCTCATTAGTAATTAGGAAAAAAAGAAAATTCTGTAATAGACTCTCTTCCCATTCTTATGAAGAATTATCTTGATTTCATTTCATAAGATTTTTCCATATTGATCTTTACCGTTTAAGAAGTATGTAAATAGAGCTCTCTTTCCTTAATTCCCTATTTCATTCTTTGGCCCCAGTGCACTTTTTTTTTTTTTCTTGCCAGCTATAAAATATGATAATTATTCACAAAAGTCATTTGAAATCCTAAATAGTTATGTTTCTCACTTCCTCTTGTAATAAGGATTTATCTCAAAATGTAATAACAATTCACATAGATTTACTGAAGTGAATACTTTATCATTTGAATTCTTGAGGCTGATAAGTACTTATTGGGGTATAGTCCATTAATGCATAATAGTGTCACTAACTGCTAAGGCAATGGATTCAACGGTTCTAACACTTTCTTTGGCTCAGATAAACCTACTACTAAACTCTACCTCAGTTACTTATTTTGAGTCAGGGTGTGAGGAGAACTAAGAGTAAAGAGATTTTTAAAGGTTATTAAATGAAAAATTCTTTTATAAGGATCAGCCCAAAGCTGGTCCCTATGAGGTGGAAGTTAACGATATCCCATGTGTTCAAATTTTTCAAGCTGCTGTACCACTCCATCATCTCTAATATCAACTACTTCCTCTGCCATCAGTAATCTCCCTCCTGTCTTTGGTTCCCTAATTTGCTGCAATATCTCACAAAATTTAAGAACCCTATAAAGGAAATGGCTCACATGGTTGCTGAGGTTGGCAAGTCCCCAATTCATGGGCCAGGCATAGGCTTTTCCCTGGCCCTCAGTCTTTGCCCAAAAGCATTCAACTTTCTTGCTCTGTGGGCCCAGAAGCCCACTTTGCTGTCTCCTTCCAGTCTTTCCTGCTGGTCTCTCCTTCCTCAGTGGTGGTAGGCTCTGCTCTGGAATTGGTTCTCTTTTAAGAGAAACCTGACCCATTGCCTTGGTGGGCCACAATTATTCACAAAGCAAGTCCAGTCACCTGGGTGGGAGTTACAAGGCCATGTCAAGAAAGGTCATACTAAGTAATCCATCACACAGTTTTCTGAATACGGAAGATAGCCACTTGAAGTAGCCCTCATCTGTGCATAGGAATTCATCATCTTATACTAAATTTCTAGTGCCCATATTAGCAACTTCTCTCCCAGTCTATCTTCCAAAATTATTATTTCAGTGGTGGAGACTGATTTCTCACTGGCTCACTACCACCATGATCTCTCACATCAAAAGCATAGGCATGCTCACTGTAAAGTGTAGAAATTATGTATAAAATATATATATATATGATTATAATTTATATTGCATGTGAAAGTTAAAGAAGAATTGATGCCTTTAAATTATGGCGTTTGTGAAGAATATTGAATATACCATGGACTGCCAGAAGAATGGCCAAATTTGTCTTGGAAGGAGTAGAGCCAGAATGCTCCTTACAAGTGAAGTTGTGACACTTTGTCTCACTTACTTTGGACATATTATCAGGAGGGACCAGTCCCTGGAGAAGAACATCATGCTCAGTAAATTATAAGATCAGCTAAAAAGAGGAAGACCCTCAATGAGATGGATTGACACAGTGGCTGCAATAATGGGCTCAAGCATAGCAAATGATTGTAAAGATGGTGCAGGACTGGGCAGCATTTCATTCTGTTGTTTATAGGATCGCTATGAGGTGGAACCTAAGAACATCAACATAATTTATAATTTAAAATTAAACAGGGACCTTCCCCCAAAGAAATGAGTTATCAGTTATTGAACTGTAGAGGTCATTTTGATGATTAAGATAACAGTAAGCCTACATCAGTACATATGAAGTTTCTCTTCCATTTCTTCCCTTACAGAGTGAAATACTTGCAAAATGCTAATGAAGAAATTACTCAGATGTGTCTGAGTATCTGTGAAAAATCAAGAAGGCGCTTATCTCTATTTGCATGGAAAACCAAGAAGCCTCAAACTGAAGAATTCACTTTTAGTTCAGTCAGAACAGAGGCACAGGACTGTCCTGAGAAATAAGGGCTGCTTTTTAGCACACCATGACTCTTGCTGCTCTGACACTCCTCTGCGCTGGCCTATCTTCCACTCTCCATCTGAAAGAATTGTCTGATGAAGACTGATAAGTCTGTAACAAAAAAATAAATAAATGGATCATTAAAAGGACTGTGAGATAATGCTCACCTAAGGCAAATTCCAAATTATTTTCATTGTAACAGAGTGAAATAGGAACTGGGAAGAAAAGATTTACTCTAGTTCGATGAAATGATTATGGGAGCAGAGAGTAAGAGTACAGCAGTGTTAGGGAAGCAGAAGCCTGAGCTGTGAGAAGGAACAGGAACCAAAATAGAACAAGACAATACAATGCCAATGAGAGGAATCTGGAAAGAAAGCCAAGCTGATTCTCTTAGGTTAGAGAAGAAAAAGAAAGCTAATACAGCATTTGCTAGGATGTCAGTAGGAGGCCACAAGTCATTGTAGGGGGTTAGCCTGGGTGTATACAGGAAGTACTTGACTACATTCCTTAAACACAGCCTGTGTGAGAGTTTACACAATTCTGTAGATAGTGCCTGAATAACCATACTATAATCCTTACTACACCCAGGCTAGTTCACTTAGAGAAATGTGTTACATATATGACTTATTCATCATAAGTCAGAGACCTTGAGAATTGATCATGATGTTTTATACTATTAGGATTTTTATCACTTGCACAAGGAAACTTAGCTATTAAAAATAGTAATATATAACTTGAGATAGACCAATTAATCTGATTATGACACAGTCTTTGGATACCTAAGGAACAGAAACATTAAATTGCATGTATTTTTAGCCACATGGAAAAAAAAAAAAAACAGGGTATGTGTAATGCTAAACTGCATGATATTCCTGACAAATCTCTGCTTTTGGGAGAAGTAATTACTGCTGCTCCTCCGAACTTCTGGTACCTGCTATTAACCCAGTAGGAAATTTTAAATTGTAACTTACCCTGAAGTCAACCACTCTCAGAAATGAGTGGGCTCCTCCTTCTCACAGAAATAACAAACGTTCTTCTGTTCTATTCCTTCTTTTGTGCCGAAGAGGTTGAACATTGCCCATGAATAGGATGCATAATGTTTTCATTTATGCATTCTGTTTGCTGTATTATTTCATTTAAGCTGGTATAAAGTCAAAAGCAGTAATAAGCATAATGTCTTTATTTTAATTGTTGTGATTTTATACTTGGGCTAAATGTAGACTAAATATCATAGAGATCAGTGGAAGATATATTCATAAACTTCGAGTATAGAAAACTCACAAAAGGAATAGGAAACCGTTTAGTCTGTTTTCAAATAATACATTATTGCAATCATATGTCATTGCTTCTAACGTAATTTTTCACACTTTAATGGATAAGCAATTTTGAAAAGAACAAAAGTATTAGTCTTTTGTTGTCAGTTTCAAATGTATGTTTATATTATTTTTCTGATGAGGTACTTAGTAGGAAAAAACCAAGGAGTTATAATTTGGAGAAAACTATACTTAAAAGATAAGAAAATCCCAGATTATTTTTTAGTAAAGACAGAAATGCTTTCTGAAATCGCTGTGAGCTTTATGTGGGCCTGTCTGTGTATGTGTTCAAGTGGCTGTACTTCATCCTAAACATCCTATTAAATAACAGATCTGGTGTTTAATATGACCACCTAGCACTACAGCACACCGTTATGATATATAGCTCATCACATTCATTGTAAAGTGGCTCCCTCTGGGAATATACTAAAAAATTAATCTGAGGTTGGACATGTAGGTGGTGACTGATGGGCAAAAGGAATTGACTATCGTTATAAGGAAGAACCAGAAAACCAGGAACCAGCAAGCCTGAGCAATTTCTAGTCTCAAAGTCAAGTTGTAACTTCATTAATTGGAAAATTTAATTTATACCTTTTTTATTTGTAAAAGGTCTTGCAATCAAGGCAGTTGATATGAAATAAATAGGTCCAAGAGAATCGTTATTTGTCTGAATTTCTCATTTTTATAAAAATTCATAGAGATATATGGGGACAACAGAAATCTTTCTTGAGGAGACTTTATATAAAATTATTGCCAGTTTCTGACAAATTTATCATAATATTTACAATATAATCTGTCTGGCTCAAATGGGAGACATTTCTCAGAAAACGTATACTATACCATAAAGAAAGAAAAATCTAAAAACAAAAAACAAAACAAAACAAATTCCTTCCCTTTGGTTTCATCCTTATTCAATCAATATTGTGAAATATGTTTCACAGCACCTCTGGGAAAATACCCCTATGTTTCATAGGCACTTGTAAGGAAGTAATAAATATGCTGAATACAATATAAAATACCCTGTGAGAGCTCCATAAATACTTGTTGACTGGCTGACTAAAATAAAATATGCGCTTTCCCCTGAGAACGCAATTGCTAAGAAGATATTGAAACGTTCTAATTGAAATAATTCTAAAGCTGTTTTGCATTGGTGAAATTCCACTTTACGGTCACGACACTTCAGCAAAGATTCATAGCAGTTAAGGGAAGTACCCTATAAAACGTCGAAACGACTATACTATATAGCAGTAGAGTAGGTTCTGCTACGATAACTGTGTTGTTAAGAAAATATTAGCTATCAAGTTAATATTCTAATATTATCATTTAAGTGGGATGAGTGGATTGGAACTTGAGCTTTTTAAGTGTTTTCCTTTGGGGAAGGAATCTCCAAGGCACTAGAGTGAGTGGCCTGGGGTCCCTGGGTGGCTAACTTCTGGACCCTCCTGCCTCCGGCCATGAAACTGTGTTTCTGCTTTCCCCTTCTAGCAGCACAACGCCACACTCCCTAGGAGAGGCCTCCCCTGGCTGGACACGGCTGAGCCTGTATCGTGTGCCGGCATAACGTTAGCCACTAGGGGGCAGAGATGAGCTGTCCAACCGTGCCCTGATGAACAGTGGAGACAAATATCCCGACAGAGTGGCTGGGGAGACAAACAGAAATGGATGACTTCAGTTTCTTCCCTCCTCGTGCCGACCAAGAGACTGACTGCCTGACTCACAGCACGTTTTAAGTATCCAGATGATGAGTAGATTTCAATGAGTTATCACTAAGGCCTAATAAAAAGTAACTTGGCATTTAATGACAACCAAAGCGTCATCTTCTTGGTGAGACTGGTCCAGAGTCATGTGGTGCAGGGAGAGGCACTGAAGGAAGAGTCAGCTCACTCAGATCAAGGCTGGATTCTTCAGCTCACTAGCTGTGTGGCCAGATGGAATCCTCGCTCAACTTCTCTGGCTTGATTCTTCATCTTAGAGTGTATGTGTAAAACCAAAACCTAAACCTATTCCCCACGAGTGAATTCCGACTTATTGCGACTCTACAGAACAGAGTAGAACTGCCCCCATAGGATTTCCAAGGAGCGGCTGGTGGATCCAAACTGCTGAACTTTTTTAGGTAGCAGCCCAGATCTTAACCACTGGGCCACCAGGGCTCGTAGTCAATGTGTAGAAGGGACCAAACCAAATCCTTTGCCGTTAAGGGGGTTCCAACTCATAGCCACCCTACAGGACAGAGCAGAACTGTCCCGTAGGGTTTCTAAGGAACAGGTGGGTGGATTCCAACTGCTGATTATTTGGTTAGCGGCTCAGTGTTTCCTTCCAACACCCAATGTTGTTCTCCTCCTTCTCCTGCTCCTTCTTCTTCTAAAGAAATAAGAAGAAAAAAAGCCTTCTGAAGTTGTGTATTTTTTTCTAATAGCTTTACTGAGATAGAATTCACATCCCATTTACAGTGTAGAGTTCACTGATTTTTAGTATATTTGCATAGTTGAGCAACCATCACCATAATCAAATTTAGAATATTTTCAGCACCGTAAAAAGACACCCTGCCTTTCGGGTTGATGAAAAAGTTCTGAAACTAGATTGTGATGATCGTTGCACAACACTGTGAATGACTGCCCTTATCCCACTGAGTGATATACTGTGTTTTATTTTTTCACCTTCTGGGGATTTTTTATTATATTTTTTATTGTGCTTTAGGTGAAAGTTTGCAGCTCATGTCAATTTCTCATACAAAAATTAATACATGTATTGTGACATTTGTTGCAGTCCCCACAATGTGACATTCCCCATTTCCACCCCAGGGAATTCAACCAATTCCTGTCCCTTCCTGCCTTCTCATCCTGCCTCTGGATAGGAGCCACCCATTTGGTCTCATGTATCTGATTGAACTAAGAAGCACACTTCTCACATGTATTATTTTGTTCGTTTTATAGTCCTGTCTAATCTTTGTCTGAAGAGTGGGCTTCAAAAATATTCTGAGTTAACAGAGTGTCTGGGGGCCACAGTTTCTGGTGTTCCTCCAGTCTCTGTCAGACCATTATGTCTGGTCTTTTTACATGAATTTGAGTCCTGCTCCACGCTTTTCTCCTGCTCTATCTGAGACTTGATGTTGTTTTCCCAGTCAGGGCAGTTATTGGTGGTAGCTGGGTACCATCTAGTTCATCTGGTCTCAGGCTGGTGGAGTGTCTTTTTTATGAGTAGGAATCGACTGAATGGCGACAGGTTTGTTTTTTTTATTTGCTTGTTTGCTTAGTCTCTTGGGCTAATATTTTCATTGTTTCTTTGGTTTTCATCATTTGCCTTTGCTCCAAGTGGAATGGGATCAATTGATGCATCTTAGATGGCCACTAGCAATCTTTTAAGACCCCAGACACCACTCACCAAAGTGGAGTACAGAACATTTTCCTAATAAATTTTGTTATGCCCATTGAACTAGATATCCCCTCAAACTATGGAACTGGAACATTTTTATATGCTTTTTTATTTGATTTTTGTCACCCATTTCTATGATAAGCAAAACTGTATTGGAAATAAGATACTTAAAAATTGCAATAGTAAGGTAGCTTTTAAAACCATTCAGAATTACCAAATTAAAGTAAAATGACATATACAAAGATGATGACGTATACTTAGTAAGCAATGAGTAAATATTAGTACTTTTTAGAATGTTTCAGTTAACTTTATTAAGATATAATTTACATAAAAATGCATCTATTTTAATTGTATATTTTGATGAGTTTTGGTAAACGCATATATCCTTTTATCAACATCCCTAACCCCAGAAGTGAGCCCTGCTGGGGCAGTGGTTTAGTGCTAGCTGCTAACCTAAAGGTCCAAGGTTCAAACACTCCAGCCACTTTACAGGAGTGGTCATCTGCTCCTGTAAAGATTACAGCCTAGGAAACTCTATGGACCAGTTCTACTCTGTCCTATAGGGTCACTATGAGTCAGAATCGACTCAACAGCAATAAGTTTAACTCCAAAAAGATTCCTCATGTTCTTTTTCCCCAACCCTAAGCAATGATGTGTTTTCTGTGACTATATTTATTTCTCTTCTAAAAGTTTGCATAAATGGAATAAAACAGTATGTACTCTTTTACTCAGTATAATGTTTTTACAAATCATCTTTTCTGTTGAATATATCAGTAGTTCACTAATTTCCATTGCTAAATAGTATTCCATTGTACAGGATTTCTTACAGCTTATTTTTCCATTCACGTGTTGGTTGGCATTTGTGTTATTCCCACGTTTTGGTTACTCCGAGTAAAGCTCCTATGAAGTTTCATGAAAGTCATTTTGTTCATGTTTGTTTTCATTTTTTCTTTGATAAATACTTAAGAGTGGGATTGCTGGATCATATGGAAAGTATGTGTTTAATTATATATGTTCTGCATTTTAAAACTATATAATGACAAAACTATATAATGACAAAAGTTTTATTGTACATTTTCATTGTCCTTATTAAATGTAAATTGCCATCAATAGGTAAGAATTAAACACTAAATTTAAGCAGAAAGCTGACTAATTGTAACCACTTAATATGTTTTGTCAATATGGGATTGGGGAAACCCTGGTGGTATAGTGGTTAAGAGCTACGACTAGCAGTTCAAATTCACCAGACACTCCTTGGAAACCCTATTGGGTAGTTTTACCCTGTTCTTTAGGATAACTTAAGTCAGAATCGACTTGATGGCAACAAGTTTGGTATTTGGTTTATAGGGGATTGGAAGTAATAATAAAGTAGGGACTCATAGGTACCTAACACTGGCAGTTGAGCAAATGTTATTTTCCTTGTAACATTGCCTGAAAATTTGTACTCCCCTTTCTCCTACCATTAAGAAGGCATTCTCTAGGCTTTATTAGGCTTTTGGAATAGATACTCTAGTATAATTTAGGTAATAAATTCATGATTCCCTAATTTTTAATGACTTACAAGTAGAATAGAAGTATATGATGTTTAATGAAGTTAAGATCTCTCTACCTTGAAGACTACGCTGTATCTCAAAGTTGAAATTAATAGCTCTAAAATTTTGTCATCAGTGCATCTGCTCTGAAAACAGGAAGTATTCAGTGGGACACTAAAGCCGATCAACAAACCATTGAAATGAAAAAGAGACTTGGGCTAAGAATACCAAAGCGTCATTTTTCCTTACCACTGTAGATTTTTCACCAAACCACAGGTGCTGAAGTAAATGCTTAATGAATACTTACATCATCACAAACCCAGACACACACACACGCATCCACATTCAATTCACTGTTTAGAATTCTAGACAAAGAAATTTAGACATTGAGTTTAGAATGCTTGACGCTTCTGTGTTGTTACAGTGTCTTTATTTTTAAAAGGAAATTAAATCTTCAAATATTATGAAATAGCATATGAGCTAGGTGACAATATATTTACTACCTGGCTGTCAGTGTTGGGTAGATAAACTAAGCATTCTTTATTTTTTATTAAATAATGTTCCCTATACAGAGTCCATTTTATTTAGGGCATATTACATATTACACAAATATATCCCCCAAACCAGACCCATTGTCGTTGAGTGGATTCCAACTCATAGCAATAAGACAGAGTAGAACTGCCCCATAGGGTTTCCAAGGCTGTACATTTTACAAAAGAACACCACCACATTTTACTCCCACAAAGAGACTGCTGAGCTGGAACCACCAACCTTTCACTTACCAGCCAATTGCTTTAACTACTTTGCCACCAGGGCTCCTTATATAAGTATATACCAAGAAAACACAAACCCACTGTTGTGGATTTGATTCTGACTCATAGTGAACCTATAGGTTAGAGTAGAACTGCCCCATAGAGTTTCCAAGGCTGTAAATCTTTATGGAAGCAAACTGCCTCATCTTTCTCCCATGGAGTGACTGGTGAGTTTTCGAACCCCAGATCTTTTGGTTAGTAGCTGAGGACTTTAACCACTGTGCCACCAGAGCTCTTAGTATATAGTTGATCTTGATTACGATTTGTCTAAATAATATCATATATATGTTTGTTGTTGTTAGGTGCCATTCAGTCAGTTGTGACTCACAGTGACCCCATATACAACAGAAGGAAAACATTGCTGGGTCCTGCGCCAACCTCACTATCCTTGCTGTTTTAGCCGTTGTTGTAGCCACTGTGTCAGTCCATCTCATTGAGGGTCTTCATCTTTTTCACTGACCCTCTCTCTTCCACACATAAAGTACTTCTGCAGGCACTTGTCCCTGCTGATAACAAGTCCAAAGTACGTGAGACATAGTTTCGTCATCCCGGCTTCTAAGGAGCATTCAGCTGTACTTCTTCCAAGACAGACTTTGTTCTTCTGACAGTCTGTGGTATAGTCAATATTCTTCGCCAGCACCGTAATTCAAATGTGTCAATTCTTCTTTGGTACTTCCTATTCATTGTCCAGCTTTTGCATTCATATGAGGTGATTGAAAACACCATGGCTTGGGTCAGGCACACCTTAGTCCTCAGTGACATCTTTGCTTTTTAACACTTTAAAGAATTCTATTGCAGCGGATTTGCCCAATGCAATGCGTCTTTTGATTTCTTGACTGCTGCATCCGTGGGCATTGATTGTAGATCCAAGTAAAATGAAATCCTTTGACAACTTCAATCTTTTCTCCATTTATCACAATGTAGCTTCTTCTTTCAGTTGTGAGAATTTTTGTTTTATGTTGAGGAGTAATCCACACTGAAGGCTGTGGTCTTTGATCTTCATCAGTAAGTGCTTCAAGCCCTATGTCATCTGCATAAAACGGGTTGTTAATGAGTCTTCCTCGAATCCTTGCACCACATTCTTCATATAGTCCAATTTCTCAGATTATTTGCTTAGCACACAGTTTGAGTAAGTATGGTGGAAGGATACAATCCTGATGCACTCCTTTCCACATTTTAAAATTTGGTATTTGTTTAGCTTAATATTAATTGTATACATGTACTAAATGATATATTTGCATTTTAAGATGCTAGAGGCTTGTCTATATTTAGTAGTGATTACAAACATGCAAAAGAATGATGGATTAATTGAAAGTAAATAAAACACTCCCCATAGAGTATTATATATTTATATAAATCAAAATATTCAAGCATGGTATCATAGTATTAATGTGAAAGACTTCCAGCAAAATAGTTAATTAGCACTGAATCATAATGTTACTATCTTAATGTGTGACTCTTTAGCTGTGAACTGTCAATAGGCTACCTGTAAGTGATGAATAGAGTGTTATAGCCTTGACACTGGTCTTAACTTTATCACTAATGGAGCAATATGAAATCTTTTGTGCTGTATCATAAAATACAGTTGTCAACACATTATTTGCAAAGGTTATATTTATGTATCATTTAAAAGCTAGGGTATACCCTCCAACAAGGAGGCAATTTGAGGCATTAATTAACTAGAGTTATTTTCATGTAATTTTGAAGAATACTCATTTGTTCACTTAAATGATAACTGTGATGTGTGAAAATATTGCGTGAAGCTATAATGCTCCTGGCACATTTTAAAAAATGACTATTACTATTAAGAACTAATATTAATAGTCATCTTTATGTTAAATTGTTTGAAAAGTATAATTTTACAATTCATAAGCAAACTGTGTAAATATAACACATTATGACTCTTCCTACTTACTGTTTCCTATGCTGACAATTAACCTAAGTTTAGTTTAAATTTATAAAGTATTTATGGGCCATATTTGGTAATACTGCAGTTACCCAGGTCATTTTATTTTATTTTCAATAAAAGAAGGGTCAATATTTTTTGTTTTGTAGAATAATCTATCATATTTGTTTGGAAATTATAAAAAATATAAAGTGTTTAAAATATTATAGGAGATAAATAATTTATTTTTATGTTTTTGTAAAACGCTCATATGGATGAAATAATAATGTGATCCAATTCGTTTTCTAATTTTCACACCGTATAAACTGGTTAGCTTAGTTTGAAAGAGCTTAGCAAATCAGTGTTGTTCTTTGTTTCCTTTCAAATGTTGTATTTCATTATCCATACAAATACTGTGAAACCTACGAGAGCTGAAACTGGAGGGGAGTATCTTGCTTTTCTGGGTCTTGCAAGTTTTCTGCTTTTGGACAGGTACAGCTTACCATTTTTCTATCACTCTCAATTAGTGGAAAATATTTGAGTTTTCCTTTTCTAACAGGTTTCTCCCTTGCACCTAGGTTTCGTCTTTCACAGGTTTTACTGTATTAAATACAGATATACACAAAACACCTATTTAAACACATATACAAATATTATTTCCCATGGAGCAAAGTTTGAGACATCAACTTATAAATTCCAGTATCAACGCAACAATACAAAAAACAGGTACATTTTTCAATCTTCTATTATATAATTGATTTTTACAGTAGAATTTATAATAAGAATAGTTGTTTCACATTCATCAATTTTGCACTTATTTTCCCACTCTTAAAATAGTCACATTTGCTGTATTAATAATGGAGTTTAAAGGAATTTTATTATAGCATTGAACATCTATTTTTAAATGCTGAATAATTTAGTGGTCTAAAGATAACATTATATCTTACCTGCATTATATTTATACTGAACAAGGAGAAATATAAAAATACACATTTATGTATACACACACACATATAAACACAATTTCTATTTTAATTTTTCTCAATTTCTCCCAAATATATTTTTTTAGCTTTGAATAATTGAAGTTTTTAATAGCTCTCTATATAATGTTTCCCTACAAATAAAAATGAAATAATGTTTCCAATTGAACAAATATGTATTTTATTAAATATGTAAACTGAACAATTTAGTTAGCCCCAAATAAATCTAAACAATGTTTTCATGATTATGTTTGCATTTGTGATCTAATATCTCTTTGGTTACCTAAAAGACATTCTGAAGCTGAAAAATAGTATAACTGATTCTATTCTAAGTGTCTAATATGGTCACCAATGTCCTAATTTATATCATGTAGATACTAAATAAATTAATATTATGTCCTCCATTATGAGTTACTGATAAACTAATTCTTTAGACCTAAAGTTTGATCTTCAGAAGACATGTGGTTAGCTTATATTTGTTTTTCTTTTTAAGATCTTTAAGTGTTGAATTGAATTTTTTCGAAGTCTGAGAACTTGAATTTACCCAAGAACAAAAAATATATAAATATTTATGTGTTTGCATATATAGAAACACACCCATACACATTTAAGCACTATATATAGAAACACACCAATGCACACTTAAGCACTATATATATGCATATATATATATACACATATATATGTGTGTGTATATATATGTATAGATATATACACACTGCAGAACAGATCAAGTGCTTATATACAAGTTCAAGTTGGAACTGAAGAAAATTAAAACAAGTCTACAAGAGCTAAACAACCTTGAGTATATTCTGAAATTAGGGACCTGGGTAGGGACCTGAATTCAGAGACCATCTCAAGAATAGATTTCACACATTGAAAAATAATGACCAAAGACCACATGAATTGTGGGATGACATCAAGAATACCATACAAGAAGAAAATAAAAGGTCATTAAAAATTCAGGAAAGAAAGAAAAGACTACAATGGATGTCAGAAGAGACTCTGAAATTTACCCTTGAATATCAGGTAGATAAAGCAAATGGAAGAAATGATGAAGTAAAAGAGCTGAACAGAATATTTCAAAGGGAAGCTTGAGGAAACAAAGTATATAATACTTAGAATACAAAAGCAAAGAACATGCTTGGCATTTCTCCAGCTGGAATCCCTGGGGGCAGTTCTACTCTGTTGTATGGCATTGCTATGAAATGGAATCAACTCAGCAGCAACAGGTTTGGTTTGGTTTTTATACTATGTACAATATCATATATATATATGTGTAGGGTAAATATATATATTGTTGTTGTTAGGTCCCTTCGAGGCTGTTCTGAATCATACTGACCCTACGTACAACATAACAAAACAATGCCTGGTCTTGTGCCACTCTCACAATTATAGCTATATTTGAGCCCAATGTTGCAGCCACTGCATCAATCCATCTTGTGGAGGGTCTACCTCTTTTTCACTGACCCTCTACCAAGTATGATTTTGGCTAGCAGCCATAGCTATTAACTACTGCACTACCAGGGCTCCATATATAGTGTATATATCATACATATAGCTACATCTATATCTATAGATACACCCATATATAGTATACATACATAAATATATATATATTTATATATTAAGTATGTAGTATACAGTCGTGCACTGTATAACATCTCTTTGGTCAATGTCTGACTGTGTATACGCTCATTATCCCATATCTCTCTCTTTTCTTTTTTTTTTTTTTTTTTTTAATAAAGGGAAAGCGGCTCTCCTTTTGTTTATTTCCTTCTCAAGGTTTTAAAGACCCCCCAACCCAGATCCTTGCAAACTGGGCCTCAGGTGGGATACAATGAATGAGGCAGAAGATATTGCTCAGGGTGAAGGCTTTTGGACTTTGTTCGGCAGGCTGCAGGGTCTGGGCTGCTTCTTCTCCTGAAGCAGGCAGAATAGCTGACAGGGCTAGGTGTGCTTCACTCCCTCCTTGCTGGCTTCTTTCTACTCCACTACTGCCTCAGCCCTCTCAGCCACCACTGCCTGTTCCTCTGGCCTCAGACAGAAACTCCAGCAGCAGAAGCAGCCTCAGTAGCATTAGTGATGAAGACTACCAGAAGCAAGGTCCCATGAGGTTTTAATAGAATGGGCTTTACGGGGGGTTGGTTCCTAACTATAGGTTGTATATAAGTCAGACTTTTGTAACCCCAGGACTGCCTGTATATAATACGGTGTTCCAAATCACATGATCACACAGCATCCTCTTTCATAGAATGTATTGTGGACATTAAGGGAGGCATGACAGTATATATGTACGTATATATATGTTGTTGTTAGGTGCCTTCAAGTCAATTCTGACTCATAGAGACCCTATGTGCTACAGAATGAAACACTCCCCGGTCCTGTGCAATCCTCACAATTGTTGCTATGCCTGAGCCCATTGTTGCAGCCACTGTGTCAGTCCAAGCCATTGACAGTCTTTTTCTTTTCCACTGACCCACTATTTTACCAACCATGATGTCCTTCTCTAAAGACTGATTCTTTCTGATGACATGCCCAAATTATGTGAGACATGGTCTTGCCATATACATATACATAAATGACAAACTGGAGTGAGATAACTAACTTGATGGGGAAAACAACTTTAAATCAAAATTTAGCCTAAAACATTTATTAAAAAATAATTTTTTATAAATGCTATTAAGTAGTTTATATATAAACCAAAACCAAAACCAAACCCAGTGCCGTCCAGTCGATTCTGACTCATAGCGACCCTAAGAGTTTATATATGGGTTTAGATAAAACAGCTAACAGCTGTGTTGTTCAGTCTGGTTTGGCGACTTATTATTTATATAAGAATAATACATCTTTTGTAATTTGCTTAAAAATAGAGATATCATTATATTTTTCACACTTATAGAAATAGAAAATACAGAATAAATATAATGATCCAGCCAACGTTACTGAGACTATCTAAAAACAAAGTAGAAACAGAATATAGCCATCATTCCAAAAAAAATAACTAATAGCCAACTGAGAAGACCGATATTAAATGTATTTTATAAGTACATCACCTAGTTATGTGACATTTTGCATTTATGACAATAGTAAAAAAATCTACTTTTGCTTATTAATGATGTATGTCTGGCAGTAAAGATCACAGAGGTACAAGGAGAGAGTAATGCTGCCTTTGAGGGTTAAGGTTATGTGCCAACTTGGCTGGGCTATGATTTTCAGTGGTTTGACAGTTACCTGTTGATCTAACTTGGCAGTTATATAATGATATAATTTGGTGGTTATGTAATGATGTAACTTGGCAGTTAAGTAATGATATAATTTGGTAGTTATGCAATGATGTAATTTGGCAGTTATGGAATGATGCAGTCATCCTGCATTTTGTGATCTGTTATGGTCATCCTCCATTTTCCAGTAACACGAATTTCATATAATGATCTAGTCTTTGGAACCTAACCATGTCAGTAAGTGAGGAGAGGATGTATACGAATAGTGGAAGAGTTCTAAATACTAACTCTGTGGTTCTGTAGCACTTTCTAACCTCAAAATTTGAGGCATCTCCCACCCTAAGGAAGGAGCAGTACACAGAAGAGACTGGTTTAATTTTTTTCCCAGCATTCCACTATAATATCAATTTCATTTTTTGCACATCTCAAGTTGAAGAATGAGATCCACTCCCAAATCATGTGGGGGATTGGTTGATAACAGCTAAGAGTCTCCAGTCTCAAATATGTACACAAATAGCTGATTAATAACATTTAGAATTGTAAACTATTATTTTGGGGGCAGGAAGTTTGTTTTATTTTTCACTCATTTCTCCTTCCCAACCCTCAGCCCCTGGAATCACTAATATTCTTTTGTATTGATGGATTTGCCTAGTCTAGATATTTCATAAAATTAGAATAATATAATATCTTTCCTTTTGTGCCCGGCTAATTTCACTTCACATGTTTCCAAGGTTCGTCCTAGTAGTGTCATGTATCAGAACTTTATATCTTGTAATAGCTGAATAATAGTCTGTTTCATGTATATACCACATTGTATTTATCTTTTCATCTCTTAATAGACACTCAGGTTGTGTTCATGTTTGAGAAGTTGTCAATAATGTTGAAATGAGCATTAGTTTATGAAAGCAATTGCTTTTGATATAATAACTAAGGGCTTCTTTGAGAATTGACATGTGGCAGTAAGGTTATCATAAGTTAGAGCTTTTGAGGGACGTCAGTGGACTGCTGTGAGACTGAGTTGACAATGTTGTGATCTCATGAAAGCATTCTTTAAAATATCTGAGAGAGTAAAGTACATGTAATGTCAATATATTCACAAGTTCTCAGTGCAGAACGCTTTAGAGTGGGGCACAGATAAGATGTTTCTAATGCCATGATTGACAGGTGTTTATTTTTCACAGAATAAACAGAGCAAAAATGAGTACAACAAGGTACATGACCATCATCAGCTTAGGTTCAGCTCCAGTCCACAGGGTTAAATTGTATCTAAGCATGCCTCAGTTTACATCTTGGGAGGAGAAGGCCTAAATTCCTCTCTCTCAGCACTAAATACTACTTGAAAAAATATATCAAGCAAACAACAATCAAAAAAGAGCAGGAGTGACAATATTAATTTCTGACAAAACAGACTTTAAAGTTAAATCCATCATAAAGGGTAAGGCTGGACACTACATAATGATTAAATGGACAATACACCAGGAAGATATAACCATATTAAATATACATGCACCCAATGATGGGGCTACAAGACACATGAAACAAACTCTGTCACCATTGAAAAGTGAGATAGACAGCTCCACAATAATAGTAGGAGACTTCAACACACCGCTTTCAGTGAAGGACAGGACATCCAGAAAGAAGCTCAATAAAGACACAGAAGATCTAAATGCCACAATCAACCAACTTGACCTCGTAGACATATACAGAACACTCCACCCAACAGCAACCAAGTATACTTTCTTTTCTAGTGTACATGGAACATTCTCTAGAATAGACCACATATTAGGTTATAAAGCAAGCCTTAGCAGAATCCAAATCATTGAAATATTACAAAGCATCTTCTCTGACCGTAAGGCCATAAAAGTAGAAATCAATAACAGGAAAAGCAGGGAAAAGAAATCAAACACTTGGAAACTGAACAATACCCTGTTGAAAAAAGACTGCATTATAGAAGACATTAAGGATGGAATAAAGCAATTCATAGAATCCAGTGAGAATGAGAACACTCCTATCAGAACCTTTGGGACACAGAAAAAGCAGTGCTCAATTTATATCAATAAATTTATATCAATAAATGCACACATCCAAAAAGAAGAAAGGGCCAAAATCAAAGAATTATCCCTACAACTTGAACAAATAGAAAGAGAGCAACAAAAGAAACCCACAGGCACCAGAAGAAAACAAATAATAAAAATTAGAGCTGAGCTAAATGAAATAGAAAACATAAAAACAATTGAAAGAATTAACAAGACCAAAAGCTGGTTTTTTGAAAAAATCAAGGAAATTGATAAGCCACTGGCCAAAATGACAAAAGAAAAACAGGAGAGTAAGCAAATAACCAGAATAAGAAATGAGAGGGATGATATCACAACAGACCCAACTGAAATTAAAAGAATCATACCAGATTACTATGAAAAACTATACTCAAATTTGAAAACCTAGAAGAAATGGATGAATTCCTAGAAACACAGTACCTACCTAAACTAACAGAAACAGAGGTAGAACAACTAAATAGACCCATAACAAAAGAAGAGATTGAAAAGGTAATCAAAAAATTCCCAACAACAAAAAAAGCCCTGGTCCAGACGGCTTCACTGCAGAGTTCTACCAAACTTTCAGAGAAGAGTTAACACCGCTATTACTAAAGGTATTTCAGAGCATAGAAAAGGACAGAATACCACCAAACTCATTTTGTGAAGCCAACATATCCCTGATACCAAAACCAGGTAAAGACACCACAAGAAAAGAAAATTATAGACCTGCATCCCTCACAAATGTAGATGCAAAAATCCTCAACAAAATTCTAGCCAATAGAATTCAACAACATATCAAAAAAATGGTTCACCATGACTAAGGAACCCTCCAGAAAACTACTGAAACTAATAGAAGAGTTCAGCAGAGTATCGGGATACAAGATAAACATACAAAAATCAGCTGGATTCCTCTACACTAACAAAAAGAATACCGAAGAGGAAATCACCAAATCAATGCCATTTACAGTAGCCCCCAAGAAGATAAAATACTTAGGAATAAATCTTACCAGAGATGTAAAAGACTAATACAAAGAAAACTACGGTACACTTCTGTAAGAAAACAAAAGAGACTTACATAAGTGGAAGAACATACCTTGCTCATGGATAGGAAGACTTAACATTATAAAAATGTCTATTCTACCAAAGTGATCTATACATTTAATGCAATTCCGATCCAAATCCCAATGACATTCTTTAATGAGATGGAGAAACAAATCACCGACTTCATATGGAAGGGAAAGAGTCCCTGGAAAAAAAATAAGGCATTACTGAAAAAGAAGAACAAAGTGGGAGGCCTTACTTTCCCTGATTTTAGAACCTATTATACCACCACAGTAGTCAAAACAGCCTGGTACTGGTACAATAACAGATACATGGACCAATGGAACAGAAATGAGAATCCAGACATAAATCCATCCACATATGAGCAGTTGATATTTGACAAAGGCCCCAAAACAGTTAAATGGGGAAAAGACAGTCTTTTTAACAAATGGTGCTGGCATAACTGGATATCCATCTGCAAAAAAATGAAACAAGACCCATACCTCACTCCATGCACAAAAGTTAACTCAAAATGGACAAAGACCTAAATATAAAATCTAAAATGATAAAGATCATGGATGAAAAAATAGGGACAATGTTAGGAGCCCTAATACATGGCATAAACAGTATACAAAACATTATAAAGAATGTAGAAGAAAAACTAGATAACTGGGAGCAGGTAAAAATCAAACACCTATGCTCACCCAAAGAATTCACCAAAAGAGTAAAAAGACTACCTACAGACTGGGAAAAAGTTTTTAGCTATGACATTTCTGATCAGCACGTGATCTCTAAAATCTACATGATACTGCAAAAACTCAATGGCAAAAAGACAAATAACCCAATTAAAAAATTGGCAAAAGATGTGAATAGACACTTCACTAAAGAAGACATTCAGGTAGCTAACAGATATATGAGGAAATGTTCACGATCATTAGCCATTAGAGAAATGCAGATCAAAACTATAATGAGATTTCATCTCACTCCAAAAAGGCTGGCATTAATCCAAAAAACACAAAAGAATAAATGTTGGAGAGGCTGTGGAGAGATTGAAACACATACACTGCTGTTGGGAATGTCAAATGTTACAACCACTTTGGAAATCGATTTGGCGCTTCCTTAAAAAGCTAGAAATAGAACTACCGTGATCCGGCAATCCCACTCCTTGGAATATATCATAGAGAAATAAGAGCCTTTACATGAACAGATACATGCACACCCATGTTTACTGCAGCACTGTTTACAATAGCAAAAAGATGGAAGCAACCAAGATGACCATCAACGGATGAATGGATAAATAAATTATGGTATATTCACGCAATGGAATACTACGCATCAATAAAGAACAGTGAGGAATGTGTGAAACATTTTCATTACAGGGAGGAACCTGGAAGGCATTATGCTGAGAGAAATTAGTCAGTTGCAAAAGGACAAATATTGTATAAGACCACTACTATAAGAACTTGAGAAATAGTTTAAACTGAGAAGAAACCATTCTTTTGTGGTTATGAAAGGGAGGCGAATGGCAGGTGGGAGAGGGGCATTCACTAACTAGATAGTAGATAAGAACTTCTTTAGGTGAAGGGAAAGACAGCACAGGATACAGGGGAGGTCAGCACAAATGGACTAAGCCAAAACCAAAGAAGTTACTGAATAAAGTGAATGCTTGGAAGGCCAGCGTAGCAGGGGCAGGGGTCTGGGGACCATGGTTTCAGGAGACCTCTAAGTCAATTGGCATAATAAAATCTATTAAGAAAACATTCTGCATCCCACTTTGAAGAGTGGCGTCTGAGGTCTTAAACGCTAGCAGGCAGCCATCTAAGATGCATCAATTGGTCTCAACCAACCTGGATCAAAGGAGAGTGAAGAACAGCAAGGATACAAGGCGATTATGAGCCCAAGAGACAGAAAGGGCCACATGAGCCAGAGACTACATGATCCTGAGACCAGAAGAACTAGATGGTGCCCAGCTACAACCGATGACTGCCCTGACAGGGAACACAACAGAGAACCCCTGAGGGAGCAGGAGAGCAGTGGGATACAGAGCCCAAATTCTCATAAGACCAGGCTTAATGGTCTGACTGAGACTAGAAGGACACCAGCGGTCATGGCCCCCAGACCTTCTATTGGCCCAGGACAGGAACCATGCCCGAAGCCAACTCTTCAGACATGGATTGGACTGGACAATGTGGGTTGGAGAGGGATGCTGGTGAGGAGTGAGCTTCTTGGATCAGGTGGACACTTGAGGCTATGTTGGCATCTCCTGCCTGGAACGGAGATGAGGGTGTCGAGGGGGTTAGAAGCTGGTGAAATGGACATGAAAAGAGAGAGTGGAGGGAGAGAGTGGGCAGTCTCATTAGGGAGAGAGTAATTGGGAGTGTGTAGCAAGGTATATATGGGTTTTTGTGTTTGAGATTGACTTATTTGTAGACTTTCACTTACAGCACTATAAAAATTATTTAAAAAAAAAAAAATTCCTCACCCTCCACAACTCAGAGGGCTGCAGTGTGGTGAGGCGGAAAGACCACAGGCCCCGCCACACCTGGACTAGAGTAACTCTCTGTGTAATTATTTGCTACTGACCATTTGCCCCCTCAACTCCATGATCCCGAGAGCAGGGACCCTGCCAGCCTGGTTCACCAGCTCCAGTGTCTGGCACAGCACCTGGCATACAGTGGCACCCAAGATCTGGTGGTCAAGGCCTAATGATCTGACTGAGACTGGAGGGGCCCTGACGGTTATAGTCCCTGGACCCTTCAATATCCCAAGATCGGAACCTTTCCTGAAACTAACTCTACAGACAGTGATTGGCCTGGTTTTTTTTATAAGATAAACAACAATACTGATGAGTAGTGAACTTCATGGCTCAAGTAGACACGTGAGAGTATGTGGGCGACTCCTGTCTGGTGGCGAGATGAGAAGGAAGAGGGGGACAGGAGCTGGTTGAATGGACACGGGGAACAGGATGGAGAGTAGTGTGCTGTCTCATTAGGGGGAGCAGGAGGGAGTGCACGGCGAGGTGTGTATGGCCTTTTGTATGAGAGACTGACTTGATTTGTAAACTTTCGCCTAAAGCACAATAAAATAAATTAAAAAAAAGATTGAGTTGATGTGCAAGCAGATTTTTTTTTTTTTTTTAAATATTCCTTTTAATGAAAATATGGTTTAAAAATTCCAGCTGACTCACCAGTATGTGCCTTCAGTACTCTTATGTTTTGGCTCTATTCCGTGTTGGCAGAAAGTATAATATTTTTATTGAACCATAGAGTTTTTTTTTTTTTTCCCCTCTGAAATGACTGGATTATTTTTCTATTTAGTCAAGTTGGAGTAGAAGTGTTAAATATGAAATGGGTGGGCTTCTGAAATATCCCTATGAATTTTACATTTGCTACAATTTTTTCTTACAGTGTAAATGAAGCTAAATATTTGAGAAAATTAGAAGGAGAAGAAAGGGGTGTGGTGAACCAAAGTATTGTTTTGAGAACTAATTTCTTCAAGTTAGAAGTAGTTTTATTTAACCTCTCTGTGTGACCTGACTCTCATTGGCAAAAATTAAATTTTCCTGAGGGAATTATGTTAAAAATCAATTTTGATGTTTATTTATATAGGCCTAAGAAGTGAGAGAAATGTCAGGTATCACTGTTATTCCATAACAGAGAAGTTATGAAAATGATTTTTTGTGTCTAGACTGCAAAAACAATTTTCTGCAATCAATCTTAAACTATTTTGGCAAAATGCAAAACTGAAGTTCTCCACAATAAATTCAAAATCGTAGTCCATGTCAATAACAGCTAAATGGATAAAAATGCCACGTAGTAAAGCAAGTTTTCTAATTTTTTATCATAGGTATGAATTAAAACCTAACAAGAAGATATTGTTTGACAAGAAAGCACTGTTAGTTTGAGCATAGTCTTCTGTGGATAATTTTAAAATTAACTTGCAAAAGCACAAATTCAAATACAAGACAGAATGATGTATTTTAAATTAGAGATGGAGTTCAAAAATAAGGACTCTTGGACCTTCCCCCCTCATAACTCCCAGACTACTGTCCTAAAGAACATACTCAGTTACCTTGGAGATAGCAGATCATACCTCAGCTTTCCATTGCCTCATTTACAAAATAGAGATTATAGTAACATTCTTGTCTGAGCATTTAAGGATTGGAACAAACGAGTTCTTCTGAGGTCC
Source organism: Elephas maximus indicus (assembly GCF_024166365.1). Lineage (NCBI taxonomy): Eukaryota > Metazoa > Chordata > Mammalia > Proboscidea > Elephantidae > Elephas > Elephas maximus. The sequence continues at coordinate 30,456,528 of NC_064820.1, read as the reverse complement.
CAGCTACCTTCAAAATCACTGGCTCATTTCTTAAATCTATGCTTATTATTGAACAAGGGTGCTGAAAGAATATAACCCTGACGCACACCATTCCTGATGTTAAACCACACAGTATCCCCTTGTTCTGTTAGAACAACTGTCTCTTCTTCTATGTACAGGTTCCACATGAGTGCTGAAATTCCCATTCTTTACAATGTTATCCATAATTTGTTATGTTTTACCCAAATGCCTTTGCACAGTCAATAAAAGACAGGTAAACATCTTTCTAGTATACTCGGCTTTCAGCCAAGATCCATCTGACATCAGCAATGGTATCTCTCATAACACATTCTCTTCTGAATTTGGCTTGAATTTCTGGTAGTTCCCTGTCAATGCACTGCTGAAAAACTTTTTAATTGTCTTCAGCAAAATTTTACTTGTGTGCGATATTAATGATCTTGTTCATAAACTTACACAATCTGTTGTATCACCTTTCTTTGGAATGGGCACAAATATGGATCTCATCCACTCAGTTGGCCAGTAGTGGTCTTCCAAATTTCTCGGCATAGATGAATGAGCATCTCCAACACTGCATCCGTTTGTTGAAACATATCAATTGGCACTCCATCAATTCCTAGAGCCTTATTTTTCATCAATGCTTTGGTGTGGCTTGGGCTGCTTCTTTCAGTACCAACAGTTCTTGATTATATGCTTTCTCTTGAATCTTTGGTACAATGACTCTGTATTTCTTCCATCTTCTTTTGATGCTTTCTGCATCCTTCAATATTTTGCCCATAGAATCCTTCAAAACTGCAACTCAAGGCTTAAAATTTTTCTTCACTTATTTCAGCTTGAGGAATAGTGAGCATGTTCTTCCCTTTTGGTCTCTAACTCCATGTCTTTGCACATTTCATTATAATACTTTACTTTGTCTTCTCAAACTGCCCTTTGAAATCATGTTCAGCTCCTTTATGTCATCATTTCTCCCATTCACTTTAGCTATTCGATGTTCAAGAGCAAGTTTCAGAGTCTTTTTTGACATTCATTTTGGTCTTTTCTTTATTTCCTGTCTTTTTAATGACCCTTTGCTTTCTTCATGTATGATGTCCTTGATGTTATTCCGCAGCTCATCTGGTCTTTTGTAATTAGTGTTCAATGTGTCAAATCTGTTCTTGATATGGTCTCCAACTTCAGGTAGGGTACATTGAAGGTCGTATTTTGTATCTCTTGGACTTCTTTATGTGGCATCAGGATTGGTGGAAGACTCATTAACAACTTGCAATATGCAGGTGATTTAAACTTTCTTGCTAAAAGAGGACTTGAAACACTTACTAATGAAGATCGAAGACCATATACAGCCTTCAGTATGGATTACACCTCAATGTAAAACAAAAATCCTCTTGACCTCACCAATAAGTAACAACATGATAAATGGGAAAATATTGTAGTTGTCAAGGATTTCATTTTGCTTGGATCCACAATCAAAGACCATGGAAGCAGCAGTCAAGAAATCAGATGATGCATTGCTTTGGGCAAATCTGTGGCAAAATGCCTTTTAAAGTGTTAAAAAACAAAGATGTCACTTTGAGAACTAAGATGTGCCTAACCCAAGCCATGATATTTCCAATCACTTCATATGCATGCAAAAGCTGGAGAATGAGTGAGGAAGACCAAATAAAAATTAACGCATTTTGTTTATGGTGTTGGGGAAGACTATTGAATATACCATGAACTTCCAGAAGAGTGAACAAGTCTTTCTTGGAGGAAGTACAGCCAGAGCGAGGATGGCAAGACCTCTCTTCATGTACTTTGGACATGTTATTCGAAGTGACTAGTCCCTGGAGAAGGACACCATGCTTGGTAAGGTAGAGGGTCAGCAAAAAAGAGGAAGACCCTAAAGGAGATGCATTGACACAGTGGCTGCAACAATGGGCTCAAACAAAGAAATGATTGTGAGGATGGAACAGGACCAGGCAGTGTTTCATTCTGTTGTACACAGGGTCAGTATGAGTCAGAACCAACTTGAAACCACCTATCAACATGCTTATTAAGGAAATCTTTGTTTCATATCTTTTCTATGCTCTAAAATCATGGCTAGGCATTTCAAAAAGCACTTTAGAAAAAGAGGCATTTTTTAAAGCTAGGTTTCTCCCTTAGTTCCCTCCTTCCTCCATCCCTCTTCCCTTCTCTCTTTTTTCCTCTCATTCCTTCATTCACTTTCCTTCAGTCTATTTCTTTCTTTTTCTTTCCTTTCTTTTTCTCTCTTCCCCTTTTCCTTCTTACCTTCCTCCCTTCTTTCTCTCTCTCTTCCTACACAAGTTGTTACATCTTTTAACACAGATACCAAATGGCGGGGTTTTTTTTTTTTTTTTTTACAAGACCATTTTCATTCTTCATCACGATTCCTATTTAAAATTATCTTACTATATTTGGTAAGTAACATATATAGTTTTAAAAGCAATACAAAACTTATAAATTCTATCAAATCTTAATATTATTTCATTCTTTTGGTGGAAAGGCAATAGTTTTTTTGTTTTTCACTACTTCCATTTATTCTGTTAGTAATCATTTAGGAAGAATTTCTGTAGTGGGAAGGTATGATTTATTTATTTACATTGGGGGGGCACTCCAAGGAGAAAGAAGAATAAAAAAAGTAAAGTATTTATGTCAGTGTACTAAGATCAAACCAAATGCAAGCAAAACAAAACACGAACATTTAAGGAAAACTAATTTTGACCTTATTACTTTCAGGCTCTGAAGGGACATGGTTCTCTGAATCACAGATTTGTTACAATGCTTGCAAAGAAGTCATTTTCCATGTTTTTATACTCATTTAACAGCAGCTCGAGCAATGATATTTGAATTGCTTATACTATAAATCATGTATTCTTGCATGTTTATTTAAAATAATTAATCTAGAACTAGACTGCTACATTTGAAATCTGAGTTTTATCACGTACAATTGTCTCATTTAAAAAGTGATAATAAAAATGCACACACACATACACACACGCACACACACCCGGTGCAATGCTTGTCACATGTAAATTGTTATATAATGCATTTCTACCAACTGAATTACTATTCCTAAGAGAAATACCCAAGTAACATATTGTTTTAAGTTGGGCTTAAAATTTCTGACATGATTATGGCTAAAGAAGATATAATGTATTAATTAAAACATAATTTCTATGTAGACATATAAAATAATTAAAGAAAACATTGATGTTAACACTGACATTTCTGCTTAGACATGAATGGCATATGCTTTTGAATTCACAAAGTTAAAACAAATTTAGTTTGTGGTTGTCATGCTTCATCGTCCAATACTCTTTCATTGCTGAAATTGCTTTTATTTTATTACAGTACAACCGTGATGGCAAGATAGAATAATTTTAGCATTCTGATTATTCTAAAATATAATTGTAAGATCCTATTTGTACTATAATTAAATGGTCATCTGAATGGTAATGCATTTTGTGATTTTGCCCCCAAAATTACATAGTCAATCATGGTTATACTTACAATATTTTTGGTAAAAACAAAATTCTACAGTTATTACAAAATACTATATGTTGTAATCCCATTTTTGAGTAAAATAGATTTATAAATCCATCAGATTAAAAATATTTATTTTATTGAAAATTGCATCCTTTCTCCATCCTACCCCAATTATACAGCTAATGCATATACATTAAAAAAAATGGAAAAAGAGATGTAAATTTAGAGAGAGAGAAATTTAGAGATAGAGATATGGATTCCCATAGTATGAAAACAGATAACATGTGTTTATTTAATTTTGCCATCTTGTTTATATTAAATCTTCTTTTTGGCTAGGAATTGGCCAGTTTAATGGATGCGCCATGACTGTAAGAATTTTTAGCTCTTTTTATTACTTTTTTTTTTTTACTGAAGTCTCCCAAACTCCAAGAAAGAGGTCTGAAATATTGAAAAAAAAAAAAAGAATTTGATAAATATTTTGTAATAAATACATAAAAGATTGAATAATCCTATAGATTAATTTTTCAACTATATGAATTCTCTTGGTCAAATTATTCACATCTGTAAGAACTCTGATCTTATACTTTAATATTTTACATTAAATCTGATGTAAAGTGCTAAGAGTAACTCAAACCATATCTAGGGGAGCAAGTAAGATGCCCTGTCCTTGTAAGTGACGTTTTATTGTTCATACCACCCCCCCCAAAAAAAAAATCAAACCCATTGTCGTGAAGTAGATTCGGACTCATAGTGACCCTATAGGGACCCAAAGGTCTTTTTCTTCCTAATCTCTTCCTCCAATAGTTGAGTCTTGTCAGTATGACAATTATGTTTGAGGCTGGAGATGATGAGTAGTTCCTTGCATTTACTGAAAAAAATGAGATGTCATATATGGTCAAATCAATGAATGCTTCTTAATGAAGGGATTAAATTGTTTCGTGCTGTCATAAAATAGAATCATGAAATTTTAAAAGCAATGGAGTAAAAATTGCAAAAGAATTCAGATGAAAACAAAGCTTTACTAACCACTCTAGACTCTAAAAGCTTCGAAAACAGGATGATACTAAACACATTGGGCTCTAGACAGCTTTCCAGACAGGTTAAAAAATATATGCAAATAATCTATTTCTATTTATTTGTATGTTAGCAAAATCTCACTTTCTCTCTCACGCACACACACACACGCAGATTATTTTTTGTGTGTGTATGAGAGCAAGAGATTGTTATTATTGTTAGGTGCCTTTTTTGTGAGTTCCTACTCATAGTGACCATATGTACAACAGAACAAAGCACTGCATGATCCTGCACCATTCTCACAATCATCGTTATGCTTGGACCCATTATTGCAGTCACTATGTCAAACAACTCGTCAAGGGTTTTGCCTTTTTTGGTTGACCATCTACTTTACCCAACATGATGTCCTTCTCCAGGGAGTGGTCCCTCCCGATTACACTTCCAAAATACACTCGCCATCCTTGCTTCTAAGGAGCATTCTCTCCGTTTTTCTTCCAAAACAGATTTGCTCCTTCTTCTGGCTGTCCGTGGTATATTCAGTGTTCTTTGCCAACACCATAATTCAAAGGTTTCAATTTTTCTTTTGTCTTCCTTATTCACTGTCAAGCTTTCTCACATGTATGAGGTGATTGAAAATACCATTGCAAGGGTCAGGCGTGCCTTAGTTCTCAAAGTGACATCTTTGCTTCTTAACACTTTAAATAAGTCTTTTGCAGATTTGCTCTATGCAATATGTCATTTGATTTCTTGACTGTTGTTTCTATGGGCTTTGATTGTGGATCTAAGCAAAAAGAAATTATTTACACCTTCAATGTTTTCTCCTTTTATCGTAATGTTACTTATTGGTCCAGTTGTAAAGATATTTGTTTTCATTATGTTGAGGTGCAATCCATACTGAAGGCTGTAGCCTTTAATCTTCATCGGTAAATGCTTCAAGTTCTCTTCACTTTGAGCGTGCAAGGTGGTGTCATCTGCATGTCTCAGGGTGTTAATGAATCTTCCTCCAACATTGATGACATGTTCTTCTTCATATAGTCCAGCTTCTTAGGTTATTTGAGCAGCATCCAGGTTGAATAAGTATGGTGAAAGGATACAACCCTAATACACACCTTCTAGACTGTAAAAAAGCTGGATCCCCTTGTTCTGTTCCAATGACTGCCTCTTGGTCTATGTACAGGTTCTGCATGAGCACAATTAAGTGTTCTGGAATTCCCATTGCGTATATACACACACACATATATATAAATATATATAGAATATAGAGAGAGAACATATAGAGAATATGCATACATAGAGAATATATATAATGTATATTTTATATATATTTAAAAACATAAATATACTATTTATACACATCTATTTCTAAATATATATATTCTATATATATTCTCTATGTATATTCTGTCTATATCTATATGTATTTTATTTTGGGTTTTTTTTAAATATATATACATATATTCTAGATACGTATGTAATATATATCCTTTATATTCTATATATGTATGCGTACACATATATACTATATATGTATATGTGTGTGTATATATATATATAAAATATAGGATATCCAGATGTAATTGAATTTCAGGTGAACAACAAACATATTTTTAATATAAGTATGACCCATGCAATATTTTCCTATTACCTTATTTTTTCTCCACCCTCAAAGCAATCTTTTTTTTAAATTTTTTGGAGCACGAATACATTTTAGAAAAGGAGGAGGTGATAAACTCAGTCTATTGTTGACAAGCTAGGAAAAAAGAAACAGAAATACAATTAGCAGAAAATAAACCTCCTTGCAGTTTTTTAGCCTTTATGCTATGCATCACGTATGTCAAGAATTCGGAATTCTTGGGAGTTTTTATGGACATGGACTAAGCTTTATTTTGATAAATTATTACTTGAAAATATCAAATTCTTTGCAGCTAATTATTTACATAGATCATCTTACAAAAGCAATACAGATAAAATCCTTAAAATTCTAACAATTCTTTATTAGTGAAAACCAAAACCAAACCAAACCCAGCGCTGTCGAGTCCTTTCTGACTCACGGCAACCCTATAGGCCAGAGTAGAACTGCCCCATGGAGTTTCCAAGGAGCGCCTGGAGCATTTGAACTGCCAACCCTTTGGTTAGCAGCTGTAGCACTTGACCACTATGCCACCAGGGTTTCCTTATTAGTGAAAGCAACTCTAAATGTCCTGAGAAATAAAAAAAAAAAGATACCAATTTTATGAGAAAACATGAAAGTGGTTTTAACGAAGAGAATATTGTTAAAGAATATTTAAAAGAAAGACAGTGTAAGAAAGTATGACTTGAGGTTTGAATATAACTTGGTCAATTTATATATACTTATTGTATATTACTATTATATGTAGTTATAAAATGACATGTAGAGAGAAAACGAAAGATATGAAATGGTTTGTTCTGAAGCAATACTTAAGCCATTTGAACACTGAAGTTGAGTTATAGATTAAAAATAAAACCAATAAAGATTGCAACACCTTTGTCTATTTCATAATTTTATTCCTTTAGTTGAGATGATGGTCATTGCAAAGTTAAAATATCCACACCGGCCTCTTGATTCTCATTTTCCAACTCCTAATGCCCCACACAAAGCTACACCTCCTGATGCCTACTATCAGTAAATAGCAGCTCCATCCTTCCAGTATTTCAGTCTAATAATCTTTGTTGCATCTTATTCCACTCCTTCCTTATTTTCATTTAATAAGACATATCACTACCTGACAATTTGTATGTTTAATTTTATTTTCTTATTTATTTCCTGCCTACTGGAATTTAAAATTCAAGAAAAATGGGATTTTCATCGGTTTTGCTTGGTCCTCTGTCTCAGTGTCTAAAAAACACTTGGAATAAAATGAACACTAGATAAATATATATCAGTACTACCAAATAGATAGTATAAGTGATTCTCATCATGTTTGTAAGAATCGTGTCATTGGTATCATTTTTTTATTATATCTATTTTTTATTTGTTTTATGCTTTATTACAATTACTGTTCCCTTAAACATACAGGTAGTTTGGAATTAAGTAGCAGCTAGATAGATAAATAGGTAGATATATTGATAGATATGGATATACCATTCTCAATGGTAATTATATAATTCAGGATACTAGGAAATACATTTGATTAATTCAGAATATGTAGTTGAATTATGAAAGCTTAATCTTTATAAAATTGTTTAAAGAAAATATAGGATGTTTTAGAGTCACATTTGTAATTCCCAGAATGCTTATGCCTTCCAGAGATTCTCATTCATTCATCTGAATATTGCTGGACTAATCATTTCTCAAATTTTTCTCAAGTTTCAAATTATTTAGAGACAATGAACAACACATCCAAGTACGTATGTTATTAACTCGGCATGGTTTCTAAGATCCTTCTCATTGTATATTAATTTACATTTAGATTGATGGCCCTCTGAGAAGATTGGGGGGAAATTATTCTCATGAGTCACAAATTTACTGCACATCACTTGCAGTGAAATTATACCTGCAGATGGTCTCATGCATCTATGCTGTTTGCTCTTAGAGTCGTTATCAAGCAGAAATGATAATTTGTTATTTTACCTTCAAATTATTAATACACATTATACAGAAAACCAAACCAAACCCATTGCTGTCAAATTGATTCCAACTCATAGGAAGCCTATAGTACAGAGCTGAACTGCACCATAGGGCTTTGAATGCTATAAATCTTTACAAAAGCAGACTACCACATCTTTCTCTCATGGCGCAGCTGGTGGGTTCAAACCACTGACCTTTTGGTTAGCAGCTCAGTGCTTTAACCATAGTGCCACCGGGGCTCCTAATATACACTATAAAAACCCACCGTCAACAGATCGATTATACTAGGTATAAAATACAGTATTTAATAAATAAGGGAAGAGAAAGCTTTCAGAAAATTAAGACTTTGTGCTCAGAAGCTAAAATTATAAATCACTAAATGGCTTTCCAAAATACTTGAGAAATAATTAAGCATAACACACAAAGAATAAATCTAAGATAGGAAAAGGATAGAAGGAAGTAGTCAATCAAAAACATGCATACATTCTTCAGGGACCAACATAATTCTTTTAATTAAACCTCAGTTGTTTTCATTTTTCCTTCAAAGTAAAATGGGGAACCAATGAAATTAAAATGTTTCGATCGTTGAATTCATAATAAAGTTCTTACAGGATTTTATATATTGTCTTCAGAAAAAATTCAGGAAATGGAATAATTTCTGTAAGAAGTACTACAAAATGGAAACGAGTATGCAGTAAAAGTATCTTCTGTAATGGATGTATGAACATATTCCACAATATTGTTTTCATAGAGCTTGTGCTTGACGATGGGCACATGACATTAAGCATAACTCAGTGAAGCATTTCTACAAGGTGGTGGAATTACATAGTCCAGGTGTGTAGACTTCTGGTGGTAAAACTTGATTCAAAGATATAATTTAGAGAAGGAATAATTTTACATAACAATTCTACCTATTTGTATATACCCTAGAGTTATTTCCACATATGTGCACAAATTAGGATGTATGAAGATAATGATGATGGAACTCTTTGAAATACCAAAAATGTTTATAAAATAACATAAATTTACATAAATTAAGGACTGGGTTAACAATATATAGCATATTATATGAAAATATTTTTATGCAAGCAATAAAACAAAAGAATTAATTCTAAACAAATTGAGCAATTATTAAAAAAGACCACAGCTCTATGAAACACATTAACAAAGTTTATGTAAATTTTAAAAAGCACAACTGTAAAATAAAAATTCAATTTGTATACATCATAAAGTTTGAATATCAGCCCCTTTATGTGATGAAACTTAATATATTCTATTCATATATGCAAACAAGCTTGTAAAAATATTTTAAAATTAAGACACTAAGAATATTCTTCATCAGAACAATTATTGAAGTTGAGGGTGTAGGGCAACATAGCTGAAGGCAAATTTTGAAGTGCAATCTTACAACATATGTGATGCTACGTGTGTGTGTGTGTATAGTTTAAATACGTGTGTGTGTGTTCAAGTACAAAAACAAAGATGAACAGTTGTTGAAAACTATTTTATTCACTGGGAATATTGGTGCTTCTTATTCTTTCCTGTCTTTTAAAAATTAACCCTAAAAAGAGAAATGCACAATTTCAATATCACTTTCTCATGTGGATATTGGATAAAATTTGAAATATAAAAGATTTGATATTAGTCACTGGGGATTTGTTGATTGCTTTTTGATAATGTATCTACATACATAGTCAAGATGATGTTCATCCCTTGTCATTAAAAATGGAGCCCTGGTGGTAGGTGCAGTGTTCAAACACTCGGCTACTCACCCAAAATGCTGGTAGATCAAACCAACCAGCCACTCTGCATGTAAAAGATGTGACAGTTTCCGTAAAGATTTACAGTCTTGGAAACCCTCCAGGGGCAATTCTACTGTGTCCTATAGGGTCACTATGAGTTGGAATCCACTTAATTGCAATGGATTTTTGGGGGTTTGATTATTTTAAAATTGAAGAATTTGGCATATGCTTGAATGGAAACATATCAACTTCTGCTAAGAAAAGATAAACTATTATCTTCAATCACACTAGAAATTTTCCTTAAGAAGAATTAAGGTCCACTTCGGAATACTTTTTTTTTTTTTAATAACTTTTATTGAGCTTCAAGTGAACATTTACAAATCAAGTCAGTCTGTCACATATAAGTTTATATACATCTTACTCCTTACTCCCACTTGCTCTCCCCCTAATGAGTCAGCCCTTCCAGTCTCTCCTTTCGTGACAATTTTGCCAGCTTCCAACTCTCTCTATCCTCCCATCCCACCCTCCAGACAGGAGATGCCAACACAGTCTCAAGTGTCCACCTGATATAATTAGCTCACTCTTCATCAGCATCTCTCTCCTACCCACTGTCCAGTCCCTTTCATGTCTGATGAGTTGTCTTTGGGGATGGTTCCTGTCCTGTGCCAACAGAAGGTTTGGGGACCATGACCGCCGGGATTCTTCTAGTCACAGTCAGACCATTAAGTCTGGTCTTTTTATGAGAATTTGGGGTCTGCATCCCACTGATCTCCTGCTCCCTCAGGGGTTCTCTGTTGTGCTCCCTGTCAGGGCAGTCATCGATTGTGGCCAGGCACCAACTAGTTCTTCTGGTCTCAGGATGATGTAGGTCTCTTGTTCATGTGGCCCTTTCTGTCTCTTGGGCTCTTAGTTGTCATGTGACCTTGGTGTTCTTCATTCTCCTTTGCTCCAGGTGGGTTGAGACCAATTGATGCATCTTAGATGGCTGCTTGTTAGCATTTAAGACCCCAGATGCCTCATTTCAAAGTGGGATGCAGAATGTTTTCATAATAGAATTATTTTGCCTATTGACTTAGAAGTCCCCGCAAACCATGGTTCCCAAACCCCCACCCTTGCTCCGCTGACCTTTGAAGCATTCATTTTATCCCGGAAACTTCTTTGCTTTTGGTCCAGTCCAATTGTGCTGACCTTCCATGTATTGAGTGTTGTCCTTCCCTTCAACTAAAGCAGTTCTTATCTAATAATTAATCAGTAAAAAACCCTCTCCCTCCCTCCCTCCCCCCCTCGTAACCACAAAAGTATGTGTTCGTCTCAGTTTATACTATTTCTCAAGACCTTATAATAGTGATCTTATACAATATTTGTCCTTTTGCCTCTGATTGATTTCACTCAGCATAATGCCTTCCAGGTTCCTCCATGTTACAAAATGTTTCACAGATTCGTCACTGTTCCTTATCCATGCGTAGTATTCCACTGTGTGGATATACCACAATTTATTTACCCATTCGTCTGTTGATGGACACCTTGGTTGCTTCCAGCTTTTTGCTATTGTAAACAGAGCTGCAATAAACATGGGTGTGCATATATGTTTGTGTGAAGGCTCTTGTTTCTCTAGGGTATATTCCGAGGAGTGGGATTTCTGGGTTGTATGGTAGTTCTATTTCTAAGTGTTTAAGATAACGCCAGATAGATTTCCAAAGTGGTTGTACCATTTTACATTCCCACCAGCAGTGTATAAGAGTTCCAATCTCTCCGCAGCCTCTCCAACATTTATTCTTTTGTGTTTTTTGGATTAATGCCAGCCTTGTTGGAGTGAGATGGAATCTCATCGTAGTTTTAATTTGCATTTCTCTATTTTTTTTTTTTAATGGCTAATGATCGAGAACATTTTCTCATGTGTCTGTTAGCTGCCTGAATATCTTCTTTAGTGAAGTGTGTGTTCATTTCCTTTGCCCACTTCTTGATTGGGTTGTTTGTCTTTTTGTGGTTGAGTTTTAACAGAATCATGTAGATTTTAGAGATCAGGCACTGGTCGGAGATGTCGTAGCTGAAAATTCTTTCCCAGTCTGTAGGTGGTCTTTTTACTCTTTTGGTGAAGTCTTTAGATGAGCATAGGTGTTTGATTTTTAGGAGCTCCCAGTTAGCTGGTTTCTCTTTGTCATTTTTGGTAATGTTTTGTAGTTTTGTATTCTGTTTATGCCTTGTGTTAGGGTTCCTAGGGTTGCCCCTATTTCTTTTCCATGATCTTTATCGTTTTAGTCTTTATGTTTAGGTCTTTGATCCACTTGGAGTTAGTTTTTGTGCTTGGTGTGAGGTATGGGTACTGTTTCATTTTTTTGCAAATGGATATCCAATTATGCCAGCACCATTTGTTAAAAAGACTGTCTTTTCCCCAATTAACTGACACTGGGCCTTTGTCAAATATCAGCTGCTCATATGTGGATGGATTTATATCTGGGTTCTCAATTCTGTTCCACTGTTCTATGTGCCTGTTGTTGTACCAATACCAGGCTGTTTTGACTACTGTGGCTGTATAATAGGTTCTGAAATCAGGTAGAGTGAGGCCTCCCACTTTCTTCTTCTTTTTCAGTAATGCTTTGCTTATCCGAGGCTTCTTTCCCTTCCATATGAAGTTGGTGATTTGTTTCTCTATCACCTTAAAAAATGACATTGGAATTTGGATCGGAAGTGCATTGTATGTATAGATGGCTTTTGGTAGAATAGACATTTTTACTATGTTAAGTCTTCCTATCCATGAGCAAGGTATGTTTTTCCACTTAAGTATGTCCTTTTTAAATTCTTGTAGTAGAGCTTTGTAGTTTTCTTTGTATAGGTCTTTTACATCCTTGGTAAGGTTTATTCCTAAGTATTTTATCTTCCTGGGGACTACTGTGAATGGTATTGATTTGGTTATTTCCTCTTCGATGTTCTTTTTGTTGATGTAGAGGAATCCAAGTGATTTTTGTATGTTTATCTTATAACCTGAGACTCTGCCAAACTCTTCTATTAGTTTCAGTAGTTTTCTAGAGGATTCCTTAGGGTTTTCTGTGTATAAGATCGTGTCATCTGCAAATAGACATAATTTGACTTCCTCCTTGCCAATCCGGATGCCTTTTATTTCTTTGTCTAGCCTAATTGCCCTGGCTAGGACTTCTAGCACGATGTTGAATAAGAGCGGTGATAAAGGGCATCCTTGTCTGGTTCCCATTCTCAAGGGAAATGCTTTCAGGTTCTCTCCATTTAAAGTGATGTTGGCTGTTGGCTTTGCATAGATGCCCTTTATTATGTTGAGGAATTTTCCTTCAATTCCTATTTTGGTAAGAGTTTTTATCATAAACGGTTGTTGGACTTTGTCAAATGCCTTTTCTGCATCAATTGATAAGATCATGTGGTTTTTGTCTTTTGTTTTATTTATGTGGTGGATTACATTAATGGTTTTTCTGATATTAAACCAGCCTTGCATACCTGGTATAAATCCCACTTGATCGTGGTGAATTATTTTTTTGATATGTTGTTGAATTCTATTGGCTAGAATTTTGTTGAGGATTTTTGCATCTATGTTCATGAGGGATATAGGTCTGTAATTTTCTTTTTTTGTAATGTCTTTACCTGGTTTTGGTATCAGGGAGATGGTGGCTTCATAGAATGAGTTGGGTAGTATTCCATCATTTTCTATGCTTTGAAATACCTTTAGTAGTAGTGGTGTTAACTCTTCTCTGAAAGTTTGGTAGAACTCTGCAGTGAAGCTGTCCGGGCCAGGGCTTTTTTTTGTTGGGAGTGTTTTGATTACCATTTCAATCTCTTTTTTTGTTATGGGTCTATTTAGTTGTTCTACTTCTGAATGTGTTAGTTTAGGTAGGTAGTGTTTTTCCAGGAATTCATCCATTTCTTCTAGGTTTTCAAATTTGTTAGAGTACAATTTTTCGTAATAATCTGATATGATTCTTTTAATTTCAGTTGGGTCTGTTGTGATGTGGCCCATCTCGTTTCTTATTTGGGTTATTTGTTTCCTTTCCTGTATTTCTTTAGTCAGTCTAGCCAAAGGTTTATCAATTTTGTTAATTTTTTCAAAGAACCAGCTTTTAGCTTTGTTAATTCTTTCAATTGTTTTTCTGTTCTCTAATTCATTTAGTTCAGCTCTAATTTTTATTATTTGTTTTCTTCTGGTGCCTGATGGGTTCTTTTGTTGCTCACTTTCTATTTGTTCAAGTTGTCGGGACAGTTCTCTGATTTTGGCTGTTTCCTCTTTTTGTATGTGTGCATTTATCGATATAAATTGGCCTCTGAGCACTGCTTTTGTTGAGTCCCAGAGGTTTTGATAGGAAGTATTTTCATTCTCGTTGCATTCTATGAATTTCCTTATTCCCTCCTTGATGTCTTCTATAACCCAGTCTTTTTTCAGGAGGGTATTGTTCAGTTTCCAAGTATTTGATTTCTTTCCCTAGTTTTTCTGTTATTGATTTCTAGTTTTATTGCCTTGTGGTCTGAGAAGACGCTTTGTAATATTTCGATGTCTTGGACTCTGCAAAGGTTTGTTTTATGACCTAATATGTGGCCTATTCTAGAGAATGTTCCATGTGCACTAGAAAAAAAAGTATACTTTGCAGCAGTTGGGTGGAGTGTTCTGTATAAGTCAATGAGGTCAAGTTGGTTGATTGTTGTAAGTAGGTCTTCCGTGTCTCTATTGAGCTTCTTACTGGATGTCCTGTCCTTCTCCGAAAGTGGTGTGTTGAAGTCTCCTACTATAATTGTGGAGGTGTCTATCTCACTTTTCAGTTCTGTTAAAATTTGATTTATGTATCTTGCAGCCCTATCATTGGGTGCATAAATATTTAATATGGTTATGTCTTCCTGATCAATTGTCCCTTTTATCATTATGTAGTGTCCTTCTTTATCCTTTGTGGTGGTTTTAAGTCTAAAGTCTATTTTGTCAGAAATTAATATTGCTACTCCTCTTCTTTTTTGCTTATTGTTTGCTTGATATATTTTTTTCCATCCTTTGAGTTTTAGTTTGTTTGTGTCTCTAAGTCTAAGGTGTGTCTCTCGTAGGCAGCATATAGACGGATCGTGTGTCTTTATCCAGTCCGAGACTCTCTGTCTCTTTATTGGTGCATTTAGTCCGTTTACATTCAGCATAATTATAGATAAATAAGTGTTTAGTGTTGTCATTTTGATGCCTTTTTATGTGTGTTGTTGGCAATTTCATTTTTCCACCTACTTTTTTGTGCTGAGGCGTTTTTCTTAGTAAATTGTGAGATCCGCATTTTCATAGTGTTTGAATTTATGTTAGTTGAGTCGTTACGTTTTTCTTGGCTTTTATCTTGAGTTATGGAGTTGTTATACCTCTTTGTGGTTACCTTAATATTTACCCCTCTTTTTCTAAGTAAAAAACCTAACTTGTATTGTTCTATATCGCCTTGTATCACTCTCCATATGGCAGTTCTATGCCACCAGTATTTAGTCCTTCTTTTTGATTATTGTGATCTTTTACATATTGACTTCCGTGATTCCCCGTTATGAGCATTTTTTTTTAATTAATCTTAATTTGTTTTTGTGATTTCCCTATTTGAGTTGATATCAGGATGTTCTGTTTTGTGACCTTGTGTTGTGCTGGTATCTGATATTTTTGGTTTTCTGACCAAACAATATCCTTTAGTATTTCTTGTAGCTTTGGTTTGGTTTTTGCAAATTCTCTGAACTTGTGTTTATCTGTAAATATCTTAATTTCGCCTTCATATTTCAGAGAGAGTTTTGCTGGATATATGATCCTTGGCTGGCAGTTTGTCCCCTTCAGTGCTCTGTATATGTCTCCCATTCCCTTCTTGCCTGCATTGTTTCTGCTGAGTAGTCTGAACTTATTCTTATTGATTCTCCCTTGAAGGAGACCTTTCTTTTCTCCCTGGCTGCTTTTAAAATTTTCTGTTTATCTTTTGTTTTGGCGAGTTTGATGATAATATGTCTTGGTGTTTTTCTTTTTGGATCAATCTTAAATGGGGTTCAATGAGCATCTTGGATAGATATCCTTTCGTTTTTCATGATGTCAGGGAAGTTTTCTGTCAGCAGATCTTCAACTATTTTCTCTGTGTTTTCTGTCCTCCCTCCCTGTTCTGGGACTCCAATCACATGCAAGGTATCCTTCTTGATAGAGACCCACATGATTCTTAGGATTTCTTCATTTTTTTTTTAATTCTTTTATCTGCTTTTTTTTCAGCTATTTTGGTGTTAATTCCCTGGTCCTCCAGATTTCCCAGTCTGCATTCTAATTGCTCGAGTCTGCTCCTCTGACTTCCTATTGCGTTGTCTAATTCTGTAATTTTATTGTTAATCTTTTAGATTTCTACATGCTGTCTCTCTATGGATTCTTGCAGCTTATTAACTTTTCAACTATGTTTTGAATAATCTTTTTGAGTTCTTCAACAGTTTTATCAGTGTGTTCCTTGGCTTTTTCTGCAGTTTGCCTTATTTCGTTTCTGATGTCTTGAAGCATTCTGTAAATTAGTTTTTTATATTCTGTATCTGATAATTCCAGGATTGTATCTTCATTTGGGAAAGATTTTGATTCTTTTGTTTGGGGGTTTGTAGAAGCTGTCATGGTCTGCTTCTTTATGTGGTTTGATATTGACTGCTGTCTCCGAGCCATCACTGGGAAACTTTTTTTTCCAGAAAATCCGCTAAAAAAAAAATGCAGTCAGATCCCTATCAGAACTGCCTTTGGATTATAACCGCCACCTTGTTCCCTGTAAGGATGAAAGTCCGAGATTTGGATCATATATGCTTGGTTGTAGCTGGTTCTGTGTTTTTAGTCCAATTAGGGATGGATTTTTGGTCCCTGGGTTTTTTGTGGTTCCTTCTCTCAGGCCGGAAGAGTGGGTTACGAAAAGACCAAAAAATAAAAAGGGGGAAGGGTAGGGAAGCAAAGCCGCCGCGGAGCCGGAGCTGTTCTCCCTCTGGCTCAGGAAATTCCAATGTTAATGAAGCCTCCTGGGGAGGGTGGGGGAGGGATGAGAGAGATAGGAGAGTAGCACATCGGAATATAGCCAGAGTTGCTTGTCTTGCTTGGAATGACTATTTTATCTGAGATTCCCGAGGGGCGTGTCGCCTATGTGTGCTGGCTGTGTAGAGATTGCCCCCGGGGGTCTGGCCCACTGAAGCCACGGTCAGATCCTCCGCTGCCAGTCCAAAGCCCAGCGTCAAGGTTCCCCTGCTGGGACTCTGCACTCCTGGCTCCAAAATCATCGGTGCCTCTGGGGGACTTCTCGTCCCACCAGCCGCGTCGCCGTGCCACCTTCACGAACCAGCTGGGCCCCCTCCCGGGGTCAGTTCAGGGGAGTAGATCTGCACCCCATGCTTGCGGCCGTGACAGCTCCCAGTCAAAAGCTCTGCGCCAAGGTTCCCCGGCTGGGACGTTGCACTCCCGGCTCCAAAACCAGTCACTGCCTCCTGGAGACTTCTCCCACTAGCTGCATTGCCACGCCTCCCACGCAGACAGGCTGGGCCCCCTCCTGGGTTCAGTTCAGGGGGGTAGGGCTGTGCCCTTTGTTTGCGCCATCACAAGATTTATGAGTTCAGCTCCCCTGGGCCCAGAAGCCCGGCGCCAAGTTTACCTGACTGGGATGCTGGCTCCAGGCTCCGAAAACAGTCGCTGCTTCCCCGTATTTGTTCGTTTTCTGTCTCTAAATCTGTGTTTGTTGTTCAGAGTTCGTTGATCGTTATGTATGTGATCGATTCACTTGTTTTTCTGAGTCTTTGTTGCAAGAGGGATCCGAGGTATCGTCTACCTAGTCTGCCATCTTGGCCCCGCCTCCTTCTATCCACTTCTGAATACTTTTAAGGGATATTAGATATATTTCAAATTTCTTTATCAAAGAGTAGGGACAATTGTATAGAGATCAAAGCTTATTAGTGGTTGCCAGGGTTGGAAGACGGTCAAACAGGGCATCATTGGTTAGGATGCATTGAGCTTCTGTTAATGGTAGTGGAATAATTTGTTAAAAAACAAAACCAAACCCAATCCATTGCCACTGAGTCTATTTCAAATCATAGCAACCCTATAGGACAGAGTAGAACTGCCCCACAGAGTTTCCAAGGAGCGCCTGGTGGATTTGAACTGCCGACTTTTTGGTTAACAGCCATAGCTCTTAACTACTACACCACCAGGATTTCCAATTTGGCAAAGGATAGTGGTAATGGTTGCACAACATGATGCATATAATTGATGTCACTGAATTTTATAGGTCAAAATTGCTGAATATTTTATTATCTATATATTTAAAAAAAAATTAAAAGTGTAGGGAAAAAACAATTTTATGCAGGCCTATTTTTAAAGTGTATGCCTATTCCAGATGCTTGCTCTCTGACACGAATGTGTGTGGATAGACCTGATAACCTAATTAATCCTGAGTTCTGACTACAAATCTTTCAAACTTTAAAATATTACCAACAATATAAAAAAGATAAAAATTAAAAAAAAATCAAATTATGTTTCTTACAAGTAGAAAAGAGAATAAATAAAACAGAGCATAGCAAAGAAATACGAAGGAAATATACGGCTCAGCAAAAACAGCAAAGAAAGCAAACTAAAGAATCAGAAGAGCATTTGCTATGAATTATACAAGTCTTTTTTTTTTTTTTTTTAAAGCATATTCTGGAAGAATGGAGAATTTTAGTCACACGAACAAAAAATAAAATATATATCCTGTAGCTAGAGTTCAGTTTCTTCCAATATAACTTGCCACAAACCTAAAAGTATGAATCAGAAATGAACATAAAGGGTCACATTTTCACAAATATAAATCCAATTTTTAGACTTTTCAAAAAATTTTGTCCTTAAAGATGCATTTTTATTTTAGCAAATAGTCGTTCGAATCTAACCATCAGATTTGTATCTAGTCATTAGTATCTAACACTTCTTAAGCCAGCGTTTACTCACAGAATTTGAAAGCTTTTAGAACCAGTTTTATCCTTAACTACAGGTTAGGTAATTCAAATATATTTCAAATAGCCATTTGATAAAATAAAATATATAATTTTTTAAAAATGTTCTTATGGTATTCTTTGTCAAACAAATTATTGAAGCAGAATATCAGTTTAGTTTACTTGATATTTATTAGTTAGTTTTTAAAAATCAAATAAGAAAACTTCTATCACAGGAATTTGTGTCACATTTATTCTTTAAGAAGAGAGGATAGTTTGTGGACATAAGGTTTTTATGTCAATACTGGTTACTTTCAAATTGGGTTTTTTAATGCAATACTGGATCTTTTTTGTGTGTGTGCGTGTGTTATTTTTATGGCTCTCCCAAGTTCATTTTCAGATACTAGAACTTTAGAATCTAATCTAAGACTGAAATAAACATGAAACAATGACTACTGTAGTTCTACCATTAGAATCTAATGCTTCCTAAGCTGACATTTATTTGCAGAATTTAAAAGCTTTTAGAATAGGTTTTTATCCTTAACTACAGGCTAGGTAATTCAAATATATTTCAACATATTAATTCATGGCCTTATTGATGCTAAGAGAGCTACTTCATTTAAACTAGATATTTTCATTTCATAAAGAAGTCATAAAGTATGAGCCATATTTTATTTATTAGAGTGATATTATATCCAAGAATAATTATATTATCTTTGTTTCTACTTTTTTTCTTTGCTTGTAATTAAAGAGAGTTGGTAGAACAGAAAAAACGTGATTCCACATCACCTATCGATTATTTATTGTATTCAGTGTCCTAAGGGCTAGCTTAATCATTATCTTTTATAGTTATCAAGGTAATCTTTTTGGGATTTAGGTTTTTGTGTGCATATCTGTATGTGTATATGTGCACGTGGATGAGTGTCTTCGAAATCAATGATTTTTTTTTTTTAAGATTATGGGCTGCCAATAACTTATTTTACCCTTAATTCAAACACAAATTCAATCACGTAAATTATTGTCAGTCTAAAGATACACAGTCTAATATATATAGTGACACCTGTGACAACCACCAGTTGTCTAGACTGCCTTGTTTGTCCAGGTCTCAAAAGTTTTCTGCCTTTGACAGTGTGTATCTTACCACTTTTTTCTCTCCGTCTATTAGTGAAAAATACTTGGTTTTCTTTCTCTGACGCGCTTCCATTTTACAGAGTTTCTACCTTTTGCAGGTTTTACTGTATATGTACAGAGTGTAGTGGCAATGTGTCACGTTTATGGCTAAACAGTAGGTTGAACATCTTTGGTTATACATCGAAAATTTCCTACCTTATGGGTTTTGCACATGAAAGTAAAACTCAGAAATAAAAGTTCCAGATTCATTGTTGGCTAGCACACAGATTGTAACTGAAGGTTCTCGAATCAGAAGCACTCCAAACTTTAAATTTGGAAACACAAGTAGAGAGGGGATTCTTGACATCTTTTGTAGGTGTTGACCAAGCTATTAGATCTTAATAGCAGCAGGGATAAAAATCTGGTTTTGTTTTGGTTTTAAGGCTGAGTGCTTGACAAAGAAAGCAGAAGTCTTATCTTTTTGGATCATTTCTAAGATAAATTCTTAGACACAGTTCTTGAAGCTTGTTTTTTTAGCATTTCCAACAGTTTTCTAAACTACCTAATATACTTTTACTGAACCCATTTTTGCTTATTCATCTTGTGTCAGCGTCTGTTTCTTGCAACTAACAGCCATGTTGAAAACAAACAAAATCTGATGTCCATTAAAGAATTATGTTTACTATGAGCTGTGGCAGAAAATGAGTTGCTTTAAAAGGCTCCCCCCGCCCCCCAATGCCATAAGAAGTTCAGAGTGAGAAGAAAACTGCATCGATTCGTGGCTCAAAGCTAACATGGCCAAGATTTCTGCATTTCTCTTAGCCTTTTCTGCAGGGTCTCATAATGACTGTTATACATCCATCCATTAAGACAGCATTCCCTTCAGGAAAGAGGTTAAAAATGATACTCAAGGAGCAAGAGTAGGCAGGCATGTTAGAGCCACAGCACTTCTGCAGAATTTCCCAGTAGGCTTATGCTTGTATCTAATCATCTCCAATTGTGTCAAAGAGCCACCAAAATTGCAACTGAGGCTGGGTCAGTAGCTTTAGAGCTAGTTACACTCCTGCCTCAATCAAATTGAGGTTTTTTTTTTGTTTGTTTTGTTTTTAAGGAAGATCATAGTCCGACTACAGGTAGTCTCCAGGTTATGAACAAAATCCGTTCATATGTTGGTCTTTAAGTCAAATTTGTAGATAAGTTGGAACAGGTACATACAGTTTTTATTTCTTTAGCCTTATTTTAGTGCAAGAAAAGGCTCAAAGCCTTTTCAATGATTTAAAAGCTGCACTTGCAGCAAGTCAAAGTGATTGTGCTGAAGAATTGTTGCGAGTAGGGGTTGGATCAATCTTTCCAAAGTGAGGGGAAATTTATACTACATTAAAGGGCAAGTGCAAGTTGTCTGTAAGTTGGATGTTCATAACCTGAAGACTTACTGTATATCAGCCAGAATTCATGTGTAGAAAATAAAAGCTACTCTAGCTGTTTAATGTCAAAAAGTTATTTAATACAGAGAATTTGGTACTTACAAAAATCACCAAAGTCTAGAGATATAGGTACAATCTTTGTTTTCAGGAATGACTTTTGAAAAGAAATTCAGATCAATGGAACTAGCCCACCAATGATGTGCTTCTTCTGCTGTGGTACAGAACTGCTGTCTTGAATGGTGGCCCCTGAATCATACCTCATTAGCTGTTATCTTGGGATTGAGAAAGCATGGCTGTGAACGTTGTATCAGAGCTACACCACTCCAGCCCTAATGGATGCTCTCATGCATTTTCCACTGATCTCATGTCAACTTGTCCTGAATTCAAGTCTCATATGAGTACTTTCTATTAATGGAACTAAAATAACTTCACAAAGATTAGCTGCAGAAAAAGTTTAAAACATGCCTTTTTTAGTTTTAAGTCTCAGCAATACAGGAAAGTGTACCAGAAAATTTTGGGAAGGTATAGGTAAGCATATCTACTGCAATTATGTAAAACTAAAATTATGTTTCAACATACTCTAACAATTTAATTATATTTTTCAAACACTGAAATCATATTTTAAGTCTTTGAAATCATAATAATATAACAGATTACCTTAAATGCAAACTACTTTCTCTATTTCTAAGACATTCCAATACAGGTCATTTTTTGTTTATAAAGTCATTGCTGGGCTGCCTGAGCATTCTGATTAATTCCTTATCTCTTTTCTTATTTTCTTCAAATACACATCCTTACTGTAACTGGAGAGGGGAAAAGATAAACATTAAAAAAAATTATTTTTTCCACTGCTTAAAATTCCCAGGGGCCCTTTGTCAATTCTAGGATTAACACTGAGTTCCCAGCTGTGCATATGAGGTTCTGCCCAAACTGTCTTTTACCACATCACTTGCTTCATCTTTGACAACTCTGCCAAACACTTTATATTGTAGCAACACTAGACATTTTGTAGACCCCTACACAAATTTCCTTTCTTCCCAATTGGCTTTTGTATTACTTGACTTGTCTCATATGCTTTTCTCAGCCAAATCCTATTCCTCTCTTAAGAAACAGCTGGGCCATCATATTCTACTAGATGTCTTTCCTAACATGATGTCCTCTCTCTGCTTTTGCTTCTCCTCTCCTACTTAGGAGTATTTTCCCAATATTCTTTGACCATATCTATCATTGTACTTAACACATTTAATATAAATTATCTATCAGAGACACTTGTCTTCCCACTGAGATCATGAGTTACTAGAGGACAAAATTTATACTCACTGTATATTATACTTCTTGGAAGAAGTACAGCCAGAATGCTCCTTAGAAGCAAGGATGTCAAGACTTCATCTTATGTACGTTGGACATATTACCAAGAGGGACCAGTTCCTTGAGAGGGATACCATGCTTGGTAAAGTAGAAGCTCAGGGAAAAGGAAGACCTTCAATGACATGGATTGACACAGTGGCAGCAACAATGGGCTCCAACATGGCAAGGATTGTGAGGATGGTGCAGGACTGGGCAGTGTTTCGTTTTGTTGTACAAAAGGTTCCTCTGAGTCAGAACAAACACAGTGGCACCTAACAACATTATATATTGCCAACAGATACCTCAGTGCCTGATCATTATAGGTCTTTAATATATGTTTATAAGAGAAAATAAAAAACAAATGATAAAAATGTGTTGCAATAAAAAAAATAATAATAAAATTTAATTTTAAAGAAAATATTTTATCTGAGTGCTGTTTTATCTCATTTTTATATTTATATAAACTGAATAAGCTTGATTATTAAAACAAATGACTTAGATGAATACAGGTAAAAATGTACTAAAAACAAAACAAAACAAAAAACAAGACTTGTTATTAACTTTAAGCTCAACTTTCTTTAAATTATTCATATACACTCATACCATGAATCATTAAACTCATGTAAATGAGCTAAACACGTTTTGATATCTTATATTTGTACTGTGTCTTTTTTGTGTCTACAGTGACAGACACCAATTGAAATTTTGGAAATTCCAGGACAGATTTGTGACCCAATTTCACATTAAAATTTTTCTGAATTTTGGAATTACATACTATGGAGGTAATAGGAATCTTCTACTGAGAAATATCTTATCTTCAAAGAGATTAAAATTAATTTATTTATAGCTTTTCACTTCAATATAAAAATTACAGGCTTTATCTACTTACTCTACAAACAAAATAAATGTACCTAGTTCTTTACTGGTTTCCAAGAAAAAAGAGATTGAATTCTTCAGGAAGGATATCTTCTTGTGTGATTAGTTACACTCTTCAGAAGATTTCTATGGTTAATTATGAAACAATTACTGTCTGTCTTCATTAGTAAGGAATATACTATCTCTCCACATTCTAAGTTCAGTTAAAAAATAAAAGTGCAGTACCCATAATGGATTTATGACTGCTAAACTCTCTTCTAGAAAATATTCTTTAGAAAACACTAACTCTTCAGATATTATTTAGAAATTATTAGTAATTTTCATGTTACTTCATTAGCACTTTTGAGAATTGATCCGTTAAAAAACTAATATGATAACTTGCCACCCAATTAGGAAAGATTAAAGGAAATCCTCTAGCTAGACTTTTCTAATGGAGAGTTATTTCATGTATGGCAATAAGTAACGATTTTCTTTGGAATACAATCCAACATTTTCTCCCAAGGAAAGGAACTCTGTCCATAATTTGGCAATCAAAGCTAAGGTGTAGCCCTCATTTAAGACTTTCATATGGTAGTGTAATTTTTTAGGACCGGTTGTTTTCCAAGAGCATTAGAATTCTGGACTCTGAAGGCTGAGGTAAAAGCCTAGTATAAACGTAATTGAGTTTTTAAAGGTTTCTCTAAAGTTCAGCAGGGATTTAAAATGAAGAATTTCAAGCCTGCCTGGCTATAAATAAAATATGTTCTTTAATGTTGGAACCAGGCACATTTTTTTTCTTGTCAGCAGAAGGAAAAAAAATCATCACTGGAAAAAAATGAAATATGACCGATAAGTAAAACTAGTTTTCATCTTTGCCTTGATGTATTCGTCACTGGAGGTCGAAATCCGTATGATACTTTTCCTGCTTTACTTTTATTACCAGTGGGGTTGAGGTGGGATCTAGATAAACTATCTCAATTAGGATATTTTTTCTATTATTATGCTCAAAATGGGATGGTGGGAATTGTGTGTGTGTGTGTGTGTATGTGTGTGCAGTTGTTGTTGGCTGTTGATAGATGCCTTCAGGTTGGTTCCAATACACAACAACCCTGTGTACAACAGAATGAAACACTTCCCAGTCCTGCGCCATCCTCACAATGTTTGCTTTGTTTGAGTCTACTGTTGTAGCCACTGTGTCAATCCATCTCACTGACGGTCTTCTTTTTGTTGCTGACCATCCACTTTACCAAGCATGATGTCCTTCTCCAGGGACTGGCTCCTTCTGATAACATGTCCAAAGTACATAAGATGAAGTTTTACAGTCCTCACTTCTCAGGAGCACTCTGGCTGTACGTCTTCCAAGACAGATTTTTTCATTCTTCTGGTAGTCCCTGGTATATTCAATATTCTTTGCCAACACCATGATTTAAATGCATCAATTCTTCAGTCTTCCTTATTCATTGTCCAGGTTTTACCTGCATATGAGGCGAATGAAAACACCATGGCTTGGTTTAGGCACACCTTAGTCCTAAAGTGACATCCTTCCTTTTCAACACTTTAAAGAGGTCTTTTGCAGCTTCTTGACTGCTGCTTCCATGGATGTAGATTGTGGATCCAAGTAAAATGAAATCATTGACAATGTCAATATTTTCTCAGTTTATCATGATGCACCTTATTGGTCCACTATATATATATTTGTGTGTGTGTGTGTATATACATCTGTGTCTGTATGTTTGTGTATGTCTATATATCTATATTTTTATCCATCTAGCCATACAGACACATAGACACATATATACAAAGATAGATAACAAAGCAATAGATCGATAGATAGTGAGATAGATAGATAGATGATAGATAGATAGATAGATAGATGATAGATAGATAGATAGATGATAGATAGATAGATGATAGATAGATAGATAGATAGATAGATAGATAGATAGATAGATAGATAGATAGATAGATAGATAGATAGATAGATAGATAGATAGATAGATAGATAGATAGATAGATAGATTAGATAGATAGATAAATAGACTCTTCCAAAGAGTGTAACTAATCACACAAGAAAATATGCTTCTTAAAGAGTTCATTCTCTTTTTACTTGGAAAGAAAGAACAAAGGAAGTAAGGAGAGAGAAAGAAAGAAGAAAGAAAAATAGCTGAGTCAACTCTGACTCATGGCGATCTTATGTACAAGAGAACAAAATGTTTCCTAGTCTGGTCCTGCACAATCTTCACAGTCGCCAACATGCTCGAGTTCGTTGTTGTCATTATCGTGCTAGTACATCTCAGGAAGAACCTCCCTCCTTTTAGCGGGTCCTGTACTTCACCAAATGTGACATCTTCATCCACCACTTGATCCTTCCTGATGCCTTTAGTGAGTCAGGAAGGGAGTCAGGCAATATTGAGTTGTGAGCCAGTAAGGTTTCCATTGGTTAATTTTCGAAAGTATGTCACTAAGCCTTTATTCCTAGTGTGTCTTAGGCTGGAAGCTCCTCTGAAACTCTTTCACCGTGGTTGACCCTGTTGGAATTTAAAATACTGCTGGCATAGCTACTGGCATCACAGCAATGTGTGAGCCACCACAGTAAGATAAACTGAGTCAGGTGGTGGATATATATGTATATGTATATATATTTGTAGTTATTATTGAATGTCTTTATGCATTAAATTGAGCCCTAGTGGTGAAGTGGTTAAGAGGTCAGGCTGCTAACCAAAAAGTCAGCAGTTCAAATCTACCAGCTGCTTCTTGGAAACTCTGTGGGGCAGTTCTACTCTGTCCTACAGGGTTACTATGAGTCAAAATTGACCAGAGGGCACATGACAACAATATATGAAATATATCCAAATATTAATATCATTAGGATTGTTGTTTTCGTTAGGTGCTGTCAGATTGAATTTTCAGCTCATAGCAACCCCATATGATGACAGGGCAGAACTGCTCCATAGTATTTTCTAGGTTGCAATCACAACAGGAGCAGATCATCAGGTCTTTCTTCCCTAGAGCTTCAGGGTGGATTCAAATCACCAACCCTTCAGTTAGCAGCCAAGCATTTAACCATTGCACCACCAAGGTAGGGTTCCATAAATATAGGAAATAACATCCTAAAAACAGGAACAAAAATTGCATGTAATAGTAGAAAATATTTATATATATTTTTATAACTGAATAAAGAACAGAGATATTTTGAAAGAATTCCATTACCCAAACAGTTGACATCCAGTTAATTCCAACTCCTAGAAACACAATATGACAGAGTAGAACTTCCCCAAACAATTTCCAAGGCTATAATCTTTACCGAAGCAAACTGGCACATCTTTCTTCTGCAGGGGGGTTCATGTGTCTGAACCTCTCGCCTTTCAATTAGCAGTAGAGTGCTTAACAACTGTGCCACCAGAGATCCTCTTTCTAAAGAATTTTTGTTTTTGGGAAGAATTTAGAGAACATTAAGGTCTCTCTATTGTACCTATCTGGAAACCCCAGCGGCCTAGCGGTTAAGTGCTATGGCTGCTAACCAAAGAGGTGGCAGTTTGAATCCACCAGGAGCTCCTTGGAAACTCTGTGGGGCAGTTCTACTCTGTCCTATAGGGTAGCTATGTGTTGGAAGTGACTTGATGGCACTGGTTTTTTTATAGTACCTTTTATCTAGTACCTACCAACCAAATGAGAGTTCTGGTATCTAAAGGTGCTACTTGTTGGAGCCCTGATGGAGTAGTGGTTAAAAGCCACAGCTGTTAATCAAAAGGTCAGCGGTTGAAATCCACGAGGTGCTCCTTGGGAACCCTATGGGGCTGTTCTACACTGTCCTGTGGGGTCACTATGAGTTGGAATTGACTCGATGACAACAGGGTTTTTTTGGTTTACAGTACCTAAAAACCAAATCTGCTGCAACTGCATAGCATTGAGCAAAACTGCCCCATAGGGTTTCCGAGGAGCACCTGGTGGATTCAAACTGCCCACCTTTTAGTTAGCAGCTGAGCTCTTAACCACTGCATCACCAGGGCTCCACCAAGCAGCAATAAAAGACACCAGAAAGCTGAGCTCTTAACCACTGCATCACCAGGGCTCCACCAAGCAGCAATAAAAGACACCAGAAAGCTGAGCTCTTAACCACTGCATCACCAGGGCTCCACCAAGCAGCAATTAAAGACACCAGCAAGCTCATTTAGTTCATAGATGCCCTCAGGTCAGTTCCTATTCATAGTGACCCCATAAACACAGCAACTGCCTGGACTTGAGCCATCCTGGCTGTATGTTCACAATACCAAAAATATGAAAACAACATGGATGCCCATCAACAGATGAATGGATAAACAATCTGTGGTTCCTACACAC
Organism: Elephas maximus indicus; assembly: GCF_024166365.1. Taxonomy (NCBI): domain Eukaryota; kingdom Metazoa; phylum Chordata; class Mammalia; order Proboscidea; family Elephantidae; genus Elephas; species Elephas maximus. Next base: position 30,428,713 of record NC_064820.1, on the reverse strand, counting down.
AATGGAGTATTACACAATGATAAAGAACAAGGATGAACCTGTGAAGCAACTCATAACATGGATCAATATGGAGGCATTAAAAAAACAAAACAAAACATTATTGTCGAATCCAACTCATAGTGACCCTATAGGACAGGGTAGAATTGCCCCATAGGGTTTCCAAGGAGTGCCTGGTGGATTCGAACTGCTGACATTTTGTACAGCAGCTGTAGCTTTTAACCACTACACCACTATACTACTGGACGTATTATGCTGAGTGAAATAAGTCAATCACAAAAGGACAAATATTGTACAAGATCACTAATGTAAAAAGTCAAGGAAAAGCTTACACACAAAAAGAAACAATCTTTGATGGTTACAAGGGAGCAGAAGGGTGATGATGGAAAAACACAGCAGTTCGAATCCACCAGGCACTCCTTGGAAACCCTATGTGGCAATTCTACTCTGTCCTATAGGGTTACTATGAGTTGGAATTGACAGTAATGGGTTTGTTTATTTTTTTTTTTAATGCCTCCATATTGATCCATGTTATGAGGTGCTTCACAGATTCATCCTTGTTCTTTATCATTGTGTAATACTCCATTGTGTGTAGGAACCACAGACTGTTTATCCATTCATCTGTTGATGGGCATCTATGTTGTTTTCATATTTTTGCTATTGTGAACAATGCTGCAGTAAACATGGGTGTGCATATGTCTATTCATCTGACAGCTCTTATTTCTCTAGGATATATTCCGAGGAGTGGGATTGCTGGATCATATGGTATTTCTATTTCTAGCTTTCTAAGGAAGTGCCATATCGTTTTCCAATATGGTTGTATCATTTTGCATTCCCACCAGCAGCGCTTAAGAGTTCCAATCTCACTGCAGCCTCTCCAACATTTGTTATTTCCTGTTTTTTTTTGATTAGTGCTGGTAATGCTGGGGTGAAATTGTATCTCATTGTGGTTTGGATTTGCATTTCTCTAATGCTTATGATTATGAGCATTTCTTCATGTGCCTGTTGGTAGCTTGAATGTCTTCTTTGGTGAAGTGTCTGTTCATTTTCTTTGCCCATTTTTTAACTGGATTATTTGTCTTTTTATGGTAGAGGTGTTGGATTTTCTTGTAGATTTTAGAGATTAGATCTTTGGCTGATTTGTAATAGCCAAAAACTTTTTCCCAGTCTGTAGGTTCTCTTTTCGCTCTTTTGGTGAGTTCTTTTCATGAGCGTAAGTGCTTGATTTTTAGAAGATTCCAGTTATCTACCTTATCTTCTGAAGTTTGTCTGTTGTTGATTGTGATTTGTATCCTGTTAATGCTGTGTATTAGGGCCTCTAGCATTGATCCTATATTTTCTTCTATGAACTTCATAGTTTTTGGCTTTATATTTAGGTCTTTGATCCATTTTGAATTAGTTTTTGTATATGACGTGAGGTATGGGCCCTGTTTCATTTTTTTTTGCAGATTGACATCTAATTTTACGAGCACCATTTATTAAAAAGACTGTCTTTTCTCCATTTGATGGATTTTGGGCCCTTGTCGATGATCAGGTGACCATAGGTAGATGGATTTACATCTGGGTTCTCAATTCTGTTCCATTGGTCAATATATCTGTTGTTGTGTACCAGTACCAGGCTGTTTTGACTACTGTAGCTGTATAGTAGGTTCTGAGGTCAGGTAGTGCAAGTCCTCCTATTTTATTGTTCTTTAATAGTGCTTTACTTATCTGGGGCTTCTTACCTTTCCATATGAAGTTACTGATAAGTTTTTCCATCGCTTTGAAGAGTGCTGTTGGTATTTGGATCAGTATTGCATTGTATTTGTAAATTGCTTTGGGTAGAATTGTCATTTTCACAAGGTTGACTTTACCTATCCATGAGCATGGTATGCTTTTCCATTTATGTAGGTCTCTTTTGGTTTCTTGCAGTAGTATTTTGTACTTTTCTTTGTATAGTTCCTTTATATCCCTGGTTAGATTTATTCCTAAGTATTTTTTTTTTTTTTAGGGGCTATTATAAATGGTATTATTTCCCTGATTTCCTTTTCATTGTTCTCTTTATTTGTGTATAAGAATCCAAGTGATTTTTGTATGTTTTGTATGTTTATCTTGTATATTGCTAATCTGCTACATCTTTCTATTAGTTCCAGTAGTTTTCTCATGAAGTCTTTTAGGTTCTCTATGTATAGTATCATATCATCCACAAATAGGGACAGTTTAACTTTTTCACTACCAATTTGGATGCTCTTTATTCCTTTTTCTTGTCTTATTGCTCTAGCTAAGACTTCTAGCACAATGGTAAATAGGAGTGGCGATAAAGGGCATCCTTGTCCTGTTCCTGTTCTCAAGGTGGTGGTTTCAGCCTCTCTCCATTAAGAATGATGCTGGCTTTTGGTTTTGCATAGATGCCCTTTGTTATGTTGAGAAATTTCCCTTCTATAACTAATTTATTGAAAGTTTTTATAAGGAATTGGTGTTGGACTTTATTGAATGCCTTTTCTGAGTCGATTGAGATGATCATGTGATTCTTTTCTTTCCTTTTATTTATGTGGTGGATTACGTTGATTGATTTTGTAATGTTGAACCATCCTTGCATACCTGATATGAATCCTACTTTGTCGTGGTGTATTATTTTTTTGATATGATGCTGAATTCTATTGGCTAGAATTTTGTTGAGACTTTTTGCATTTATATTCATGAGAGATATTTGTCTGTAATTTTCTTTTTCTGTGTAGTCTTTGCCTGGTTTTGGTATCAGGGTTATGCTGTCTGCATAGAATGAATTCAGATGTATCATTTCTTTTTCTATATTGTGAAATAGTTTGAGTAGTACTGGTATAAGCTCTTCCCTGAAGGTTTGGTAGAATTCTCCAGTGAAGCCACCTGGGCCAGGGCTTTTTTTGTTGTTGGGAATTTTTTTTTTTTTTTAATTATCTTTTCAATCTCCTCTCTTGTTATGGGTCTTTTCAGACTTTCAGCATCATTTCGTGTTAGTTTGGGTAGGTAGTGTGTTTCTAGAAATTTGTCCATTTCCTCTAGGCTTTCAAATTTGTTGGAGTATAGTTTTTCATAATACTCTTACAATCCTTTTTTTTTTTTTTCCTGTTATGATCCTTTTATCTCAGTTGGGTCTGTTGTAACATCCCCCGTTTCATTTCTTATTTGTGTTATTTGTGTCCTCTCCTGGTTTTCTTTTGTTCATTTAGCCAGTGGTTTGTCGATTTTGTTGATCCTTTCAAAGAACCAACTTTTCTTTTGTTGATTCTTTCTATTGTTTTCTATTCTCTATTTCATTTATTTCTGCTCTGATCTTTATTATTTCCTTTCTTCTGGTGGCTGTGGGCTTCTTTTGCTGTTCTCTTTCTATTTGTTCAAATTGTGTAGCTAACATTTTGATTCTGTCCCTTTCTTCTTTTTTGATATGTGCATTTATTGGTATAAATCGGCCTCTGAGCCCTGCCTTTGCTGTGTCCCAAAGGTTATGGTATGATGTGTTTTCATTCTTGTTTGATTCTAGGAATTTTTTATTCCATCTCTGATTTCTTCTGTTACCCAGTGGTTTTTAGGCAGGGTGTTATTCAGTTTCCATGTAATTGATTTTTTTTCCTTGTTCTTCCTGTTGCTAATTTCTACCTTTATGGTGTTGTCGTTAGAGAAGATACTTTGTATTGTCTCAATGTTTTAGATTTTGTTGAGGGTTGCTCTGTGGCCTAAGATGTGGTCTATTCCTGCAGAATGTTCTGTGTGCGTTGGAAAAGAATGTGTATATTGCAATTGTTGGGTGAAATGTTCTATCTATGTCAATGAAGTCAGGTTGGCCAATTGTGCCATTTGGGTCTTCTGTATCTTTGTTGAGTTTCTTTCTAGGTATTCTGTCCTTTACTGAGGGTGGTGTGTTGAAGCCCCCTATTATTGTGGAACTGTCAGTTTCTCTTTTCAGTGCCGTTAGAGTTTGTTTTATGTGTTTTGGAGGCCTGTCATTGGGTTTGTAAGTTTTTATTTTGTTAAGTCTTCATGATGTATCATCCCTTTAATCATTATATAGTGTCTTTCTTTGTGTTTTATGGTGGATTTTGTTCTAAAGTCTATTTTATCTGAGATTAGTGTTGCCACTCTGCTCTTTTTCTAGTTATTTGCTTGATTTTTCCCCCCATCCTTTGTTTTTTTAATAAATTCACATCTTTGTTTTCTCAGGTGTGTCTCTTGTAGACAGCATATTGATGGAGCCTGTTTTTTAATCCATTCTGTCACTTTCTGTCTCTTTATTTATGCATTTAGACCATTTGCGTTTAGTGTAATTATTGATAGGCATGAGTTTATTGTTGTCATTTTGTAGTGCTTTTTTTTTTTTTTTTTTTTTGTGGTTCTGTTGTTTTCTTTGTTCCTCTTACTCTCCTGGCTGAATTCCTTTTGTTCGTGGATTTCTTTTTCTTTTGTTTTCATAGATTTTGGTTTTATTGAGACTTTATGTCTTTCTTCTTTATTTTGATAAGTAGATTTGATAACTTTATTTGTAGTTACCTTGAAATTTACCCCTATCTTCCTAGGTTTGAACCAGTCTGTTATAGCTTGGTATCACCTTGCCTTCCTCTGCATTAGAAAGTTCTATACCTATACTGTTTATTCCCTCTTTTATTGCTCTGAGGTAGTCTCATTTATGGATTAACCTCTCTGGTTCCCTGTTGTAATTATTTTGGCTTTTAATAGTCCTTGAGAGTTCATTTCCTAGGTTGGTATCTGGCTGGTACAATCTTGCAGCCTAGATTCAGGCTGTGATTTGATGTTGTTTGTTCTTTTTCATTTTATTTTTTATTGTACTTTAGATGAAAATTTACTGTTTGATTTCTTGACTGCCGCTTTCATGGGAGTTGATTGTATATCCAAGTAAATGAAATCCTTGACACCTTCAATTTTCTCTCCATTTATCATGATTTTGCTTATTGATCCAGTTGTGAGGATTTTTATTTTCTTTATGCTGAGGTGCAAACCGTACTGAAGGTTGTAGTCTTTGATCTTCTTCAGTAAGTGCTTCAAATTCATCTTACTTTCATCAAGCAGTGTTGTATCATCTGCATATCACTGGTTGTCAGAGCTTTCCTCTAATCCTGATTCTTTGTTCTTCTTTATATAGTCCAACTTCTCAGATCATTTGCTCAGCATAAAGGTTAAATAAGTAAAGGCAAAAGGGCACAACCCTGACACATACCTTTCCTGATTTTAAACCACACGGTATCGTTTGTTGTATTCAAACAACTGCTTCATCATTTATATACAGGTTCCATGTGACCACATTTAAATGTTCTGGAATTTCCATTCTTTGCAATGTTATCCACAATTTGTTATGATCTACATTGTCAAATGTTTTTGCATAGTCAAGAAATCTCAGGTAAATATCTTCCTGGTATTCTTTGCTTTCAGCCAAGATCCACCTGACATCAGCAATGGTATCCTTCATTTTATTTCCTTTCCTGTAACTGCCTTGAATTGCTGGTAGTTCCCTGTGGATATATTGCTTCAAACATTTTTTTTAATTACCTTCATCACAAGTTTAGTTGCATGTGATATTAATGCTATTGTTTGATAATTTCTGTATTCCACTGCATTACTGCTGCTTGGAATGGGCATATATATGGACCTCTTTCAGTTGAGTCAGCTCTGACTCATAGGGACTCTATGTACAACAGAATGAAACACTGTCCAGTCCTGTGCCATCATCACAATCATTGCTATGCTTGAGCCCATTGTTGCAGCCACTGTATCAATCCATGTCATTGAGGGCCTTCCTCTTATTCACTGACCCTCTACTCTCCCAAGCTTGATGTCCTTCTCCAGGGACTGATCCTCCTCCTGATGTTGTTGTTAGGTGCCATCGAGTTGGTTCTGACTCATAGCAACCCTATGCACAACAGAACGAAACGCTCCGCAGTCCTGAGCCATCCTTACAATCATTGTTATGCTTGAGCTCATCGTTGCGGCCACTGTGTCGATCCACCTCGTTGAGGGTCTTCCTCTTTTCCGCTGACCCTGTACTCTGCCAAGCATGATGTCCTTCTCCAGGGACTGATTCCTCCTGACAACATGTCCAAAGTATGTAAGACACAGTCTCATCATCCTTGCCTCTAAGGAGCATTCTGGCTGTACTTCTTCTAAGACAGATTTGTTCATTCTTTTGGCAGTGTGTGGTATATTCAATATTCTTTGCCAACACCACAATTCAAAGGCATCAATTCTTCTTCAGTCTTCTGATAAGGTGCCCAAATTATGTGAGATGAAATCTCGCCATCATCACTTTAATGAATATTCTGGGTGTATTTCTTCGAAGACAGATTTGTTCTTTTTTCTGGCAGTCCATGGTATAAATATGCTTCACCAACACCATGATTCAAAGGCATTGATTCTCCTTCAGTTTTCCTTGCTCATTGTCCAGCTTTTGCATGCATATGAGACATTGAAAAGTCCATGGTTTGGGTCAGGAGCACCTTAGTCTTTCATGTAAAATCTTTGTTTTTTAACACTTTAAAGAGGTCTTTTGCAGCAAATTTGCCAAACACAATACATCATTTGATTTCTTGACTACTGCTTCCATTGGTGTTGATTTTGGATCCAAATAAAATGAAATCCTTTACAGTGCAGCTTGGACCTTATGATCAAGAACCTATGGTACTGAACGAAAGGGTCTTTTCATGTTTCATTATAATACTTCGTGTTCTCCAGCGACCCTTTGAAATCTTTTGTTCAGCTCTTTTGCTTCATCATTTATTCCATTCGCTACTCTACATTCAAGAACAAGCTTCAGAGTCTCTTCTGACATTCATTTTCATCTTTTCTTTTTTCTTGTCTGTATTTTAAAGACCTTTTGCTTTCTTCAGGTATGATGTCCTTGATGTCATCTGACAGATCATCTCTTCTTTGGTCATTAGTGTTCACTGCATCAAATCTATTTTGGAGATAGTCTTTACATTTGGGTGGGATATACTCAAGGTGATACTCTGGCTCTTCTGGGCTTGTTTTAATTTTCTTCAGCTTCAACTTGAATTTGCATATTAGCAATCAATGGTCTGTTCCACAGTCGGCTTCTGACTGATGGTATTGAGCTTCCCCAGCATCTCTTTCCACAGATGTAGCTGACTTGATTCCTGTATTTCTATTCAAGGAGACCTAAATATATAATAGTCATTTATTTTGTTGAAAAAAAAAATGATGTTTCTAATCAATAAATCATTGTTCTTGTAAAAATTTATCATGTGATCTCTGGCATCACTTCTTTCACCAAGGCTTTATTTTTCAACTACTGATTCTTATTCTCTGTTTCCAACTCTAACACTCTAATCACTAGTATGTTTGGTCAACTTCAGAATGCAGAAGTTGGTAAAAATCTTCAATTTCTTCATCTTTGGCCTTAGTGGCTTGTGCATAAATTTGAAAAGAATAGTCTTATTAACTGGACTTCCTTCTAGGCATATGGATATTATCACTGACAGCATTTTACCTCAGAATAGGTCTTAAAATGTTCTTTTTGACAATGAATGTGATACTGTCCCTCTTCAATTTTTTATTCCTGTCACAGTAGACCATATGAGTGTCTGATTCAAAATAACTAACACCAGTGTTTCAGCTCAGTAATGCTTAGGATACTGCTCTTTAAGCTTTCCATTCTATTTTTGACAACTTTAAATTTTCCTTGATTAGTATTTCATACCTTCCACATTGTTATTATTAATGGTTGCTTGCAGCTGGATTTTTCCATTTTGAGACATGTCACATCAGCAAATGAAGACCCTAAAAGCTTTACTCCATCTACATTGTTAAGGTCGACTGTACTTTAAAGGGGCAGCTCCTCCCTAGTTTTATTTTGAGTGCCTTTTGTCCTGAGGCACTCATCTTCTGGCACTACATCAGACAATGTTCTGCTGCTATTCATATGGTTTTCACTGGCCAATTTTTTTTTTTTACTATACATAATTTTATTACAAATTTTTTTAAAAAAAAAACAAAATGCAACATCCTGAAAACCCTAAAATTTACTACTGATACTATATTCCTAGAAGTCTGCTGTGCGACCATACACAAGTCAAGAAATTAAAGAAACCATTAAATATTTAGAAACATTCAACATGAAAAGCTTTAAAATCTGTATGTAGTAGCCCCTCAAAAAGCTACAACCTGCATTTTTTAAAAAAAGTATTTTCTCTACGAAGAATCTTATCAGCTATACAAAAATCTGTACAGTTTTTATACTGAAGCTAATATTGAGCTGCACTTGAATTCAATTCTTAGCTAAATAATCACCTGAGCACACACGCATATTCCACACACATTACAGAATAGCCACTTATTCTTCATCTTCATCCTCTTCCTCATCATCCTCATCTTCTTCCTCCTCCTCCTCTTCCTCCTCATCTTCTGATTCGTTCTTCTTCTTTGAGCCTGTTGGCCTGCCAGGACCCTTCTTTCCTGCTTCACTTTTGCCCTTGGCACGGTATGCGGCAATATCCTTTACATATTTCTCCTTTAGCTTGGCTGCTTTCTGTTCATACGGTTGTTTATCTTTGGCTGATTGTTCGGACCACATTTCACCCAATTTTTTTGCAGTATCCCCAATGGACAGGCCTGGGTGTTCACTTTTGATCTTTGGGCGATGTTCAGAGCAAAACAGGAAGGCGGCAGATGGTGGCCTTTTAGGGGCGTTGGGATCTTTTTTCTTTCCTTTCTTATCACCTTTGGGAGGAACGTAATTTTTCATCTCCCTGTCATAGCGAGCTTTGTCACTTTTTGCCATACCTTCAAACTTCGACTTTTCCTTTGCAGACATGGTCTTCCATCTCTCAAAGCACTTCTTGGAGAACTCGGCGAAATTAACCGAAGAGTCTGGGTGTTTCTTCTTGTGCTCTTCTCGGCAGGTCTGCACGAAGAAGGCATACGAGGACATTTTGCCCCGCGGCTTGTTGGGGTCTCCTTTGCTCATCGCGAGGGTCGGCGCTGGGCTGGTATGCGCCAAGGAGCTTTTCCTGACAGCTCCGCGAAGTGGCTGAACCCGACCGAGACGCTCCTTTCCAAGGGCTCCGGCGTAAACTCCACCGGCCAATTTTATTGGAAGTAGGTCACCAGGTCTTTCTTCCCAGTCTTAGTCCAAAGGTCAGCTGAAACCTGTCCACCAAGTGTGACCTGTTGGAATTTGCAATACCAGTTACATAACTTCCAGCATTACAGCATCATGCAAGCCACCACAGTTCGACAAACTGACAAAGAATGTATAGAACTCTCATACCATGCCAATTTTAAAAGTACAGAATTATACTAACTTCTTAGATGTCAGAATATTACTGAACATTAGTTTCTGTTACTCAGGGGCAATCAGGACCATATAAAATAATGAACTCTAATCTTTTGTGGAGTTTACAATGCATAAAACATGTCTATGTAATTCTATTTTATTCTTTTTATGTAATTCTATTCAATAACCTATTTCTCCATTGTCATTAAAGAATGCATATGGTATTAGATCTTTTTTTTATCACCTGATTATTTTGTAACCTATTCACTGATGAATTTCCATTTATTCCACAATAACGAGCATGCATACTTAAGTATACCTACTCCTTACTTATTGACAATCTCATTATTCAACATTTCATAATTATGACAATAGTAAAACATCTGCTATCTGACTATTTTGCACTTAGTGGCTTGTTTCTGGCAGTAATCTTTTAATGACCGTTGGAACATATAGAGCCCACCTACATTTTCCACCTTGCAGGTCTAGAGGGACACATGTGTCCCAAGTAGTATTTTGTGATCTGAAGTGGTCATCCTCCATTCTCACATATCAATTTTCACCTAAAAATCTGGTCTTTGGAAACTAACCATGTCAGTAAGTGAGGAGTAGGTTTATAAAATAAAATCTCATAAAAACAATCTTGTCAGTATTCCTTAACTTGTTTGTGGTTGTACTGTAACTAATATTTGTATTACGTTGAATACTTTAAATAAGACTGTTCTTGTGCCACTTCTGCTGCTACTTACAAAGAGGAGGATGAATAATAAGTTAGTATTTGTTGATCACTTACTGTAAGACTTGAGTCCTAAGTATTTTACATGCATTATCTCTAAAATTAGAGTAAAATGAGGTCAAAGTGGCATTAAGTTTGAATAAGAGATCTCAGATGGAAAGAGATATATCACTGTAATACAAATGTAATACAAATGATCTATAAATGTCTTTCATATTTTTTAACCCTGTAGTTAATTTTAAAAGGCATTCTGATGGCACAGAAGTTAAGGGCTCGGCTGCTAAGCAAAATGTCTGTGGTTTGAACTCACCAGGTGCTCTGGACTAGAAAGAGGTGACAGCCTGCTTCCGTAAAGATTACAGCCTTGGAAACTCTATGGGACAGTTTTACTTTGTCACATGGGGTCGCTATGAGCCACAATTGGCTCAACGTCAATGAGTTTGATTTGGGCTTTAGATAATTTGTCAGAAAAATTTATCATAATCACTCTTTATATCCACTGTGGAACAAGAACTATGAAAAAAATGGCTATATTAAGGCATTCAATCAAGTCTGTAAGAAGGTTTTTTTTGGTCCTTTTTTATAGTGCCAATCTTACCATCTGTCTGGACAATAAGTATTTTTACCATGTATAATTTTCCCTAACATTATCTTTTGGAATTCATCACAAAATTATAGTGACATTAACAATACTATCAACTGATTGACTTCTTTTTGGCATTTTTTCAAAAAGTATATTTCAAGTCAAAAATAAAATTATTGTTTTCTATATGTTGATGAGGCAAAAAGAAACTAGATTAAACATATATTACCAGTCAAAATTACACTTTGGTGTCTGGTAAATTCTCTAAAAATATTTCTACTGAGTCTGAATAGACATTAACAAAATGTTTGCACATTTTAATTTGGTCTATAAAACCAGAAACATTAATAAAATATATTTTAAGTATATTCCAAATATAAGCACAAATTATGTAAAGGAAATTGGATGAACTTAAGTTATATAGGCAAACTTAGTCTGAACAGTAGCTGAGTTACTTAAAGCACAGTAGAGTGAATACTGAGAGTGTTGTTTTACATTTGTTTCCATTTTTTTGAAAGAGGTGGCATGGCAAAAATTAATCTTTATTATAAATAAATTTGTTTTGGCAGCCATGATATATAATTTACAAATAATTAGATGGTTGTGTTTTTCTTTTCTTTTTTTTCTCATTGAATTCCCTGATAGCCAGCTATTACCAGTCAAAAGTTAGCTGTGTAGTTCTGAATAACTTCAGGGTTTCAAGCATTCTAGAGACTTGTATTCAAGGAGAGTTTTATTTCCTTAGCCTTCAACATTTTATTTATTTATTTGATTGGATATTTTACTTTTAATGAGTTGAATGTAATTATTTTTCTCAGTTTCTGTATTGAGTTGGATGACGTATAAGAAAACCAATAGCTTCTAATATCCTTTAGTCGGAATGTGACAAATCACGTGTCTGCATAAAGCCACAACCTAAGATAAATCTTTATTTTAGGAAGACTGAAATTGTCACTGGTATTTTCTTATATCACTTTGTTCTTGGTAGCATCATACTATTGTTGTAGAGTAACAGCTTTCACCAAAGGCTTTTGCAACAAAGAAATTTTTGTTGTGACATATCAGGAAACAAAAATGGGAAATTGGCTGCAACCGTTCAGGCTATAAACAGACCAATATTCCAAGAAGGACAATCTGTAAGTGTTTCTTAGGCAATGTTTTTAGGCAAGGTGCTGATTCATTGTGAGTAAATTATTTGCAGGCTAAGATTGGTTAAAGTAAAAACAAAGAACTAAGACTATGATTGGGTGGCTTTTTCATGTTTTTGTTTTCTAACATTTCGGTCTTTTGGCTCAGGAGTCCCTGGTCTGTCATTTAATGGTTGTTTTTTATTTGTTATGTGGTCTACATATAATATTGGGTGGGTCTTTAACTTGCTTCCTGGTGTAAATTGTTATTTAGCTTTTGTATGTACATCTGCAGTCCATTAAACCAGTTAGAGAACTCTGTCCTATTCCTCTGATATAGTATTTAAAGCTTTTCATATTCTGACAAACAAGTTGGCCTTGTGGTTATGGCCTGCTGTGGTTAGGTTAACCATTTATTGATCCCTCTTTTTGATTACCAATATCTATAAGTACTTCGATGATTACAAGATGGTGCCTGGACTTTGCTAGGCTTCTAGATGGAAGCCATGGCAGGCACTATAGACTCACAGTCAGGTTTTCACCAGATACCATCTTGTTCTTCACCAGGGTCATTAGTGTGGGTTTCAGCTCCATCAATTGTATTGCAAAAGTGGGTAGAATTAATATATATGATTGGTTTAGGAGTTGGACATGCTCTAGAGAGCTGGTATTTATTAACTCCAGTGACCACACATTTGAAAAAAATATAGATTAAGTCAATTAATATTATTACCATTAAAATGTCTTGTAGGAAAAAGCAAACCCAAGGTCCTATCCCTTGGAGTAGCCATCCAAATAAATGTGGGGTTTGTAAAGGAAGAATACAGTGCAGCCAAACAGCCTGCTGTGTAATTTTACGGATATCTTGTTCTACAATTCCAGAGGTATTTATCCGAGAGTAACAGAAAGTATTGGCTACTACACATACCTTTGCTCATTGTGCCTTTAAGAAGTCTAACAGAATCTGATTTTCCAGGACCACCTTTTCCAGAGAAGCTAATAATTTTTGTTGAGCTGACATTCTATCAGCAACATTATCAGCTATTTGTGCCATTGTGGCAGACAGGTTTCATAAAGGTTTTTCTAATTCTACTCTACCATATGAGGAATTAATGCTCTTAAAAATGACTAACCTCACTCTGGGTCTTCGGCTATGGGATTTTTATATAATTCTCTTTTGGTTATTTAAATCAATTTGATACCATTCATCCAATGTTGACTAGTGTTTTTGGAATAAATATCAAAATGGACACCCATTGATCTTAAGGTACATTGCCCTTCTCCACTCATCTACACAGGGACTAGCCCATACATAAGTACTGTCCACAGCAAAGGGGGTGTTTAAACCAGTGTAATTAGATTCTCCACATAAGAAAACATAACCATAAGGGGTACAAATGATAGTATTGGTAAGAGGCGCAAGAATAGAAAAATTTACACGCATTAGCCATGTCTCAACTAGATTGTCATTATATATTTGAAATCTTTCAAACTTCACTTTTAACTTAGTATAATTCTCAGAACAGGATTGTCATAAATAGAATTATTGTTTTTCTTGTCTTTAGTGTATAGTTCATTTAAGGTTGCTAAACAATTCTGATACCAGTGATCATAATTCCTAGATGACTCAGGATAGTAGTCAGTAAAATATAGTCCTAACTCTCCTTCCTGTTCACAGGAAACTTGAAGATTAACTGCCTTTGTTCCTTCACAATCTACAACTAGGTATTGTTTACCTGTGAGGTTGAAGCCAGCAATATTTGAATGAAATGCCATGTTAGGGGGATGTCACAATTTAACCTTTATTGCTTGTTTTAGGGCAGAACCAGAATTTGTTGTTGGTGAAGGGATAACATATTTTATTATCAGGAAAGCTAAAGGTCTTAATGATCTTACACAGATTTAAGATTATGATGGCATATCCTACAGTCTGTTAAAATTCCTGCACCAGCAACTGATTGAGCTGATTTAACAAATGCATTTTCTTCCCAGGTTAAAGACACATATGGAGAATATTAGAGTTATCTTAATTAAACTCATAAAAACATAGGTGAATAACAGACAATGGATAAAATATAGTGACTATCAGGATGTTCATGTACTGATGTGGCATGACTATAAATAAGAAACAGCTACAAAAATCAAATAATGTTGGAATGAGGAATGTATGATGTATGAATCTAGGAAAATTGGAAGTTGTAAAATATGAAATGGAATGCATGTCCTAGGCATTAGTGAGCTGAAATGGACTGGTATTGGACATTTTGAATGGGAAAATCATATGGTCTACTGTGCTTGGAATGACAAATTGAAGTGCAGTGACATCACTTTGGTCATCAAGAAGAACACTTCAAGATCTATTATGAAGTACAATGCTGTCAGTGATAGGAAATATCCATATGCCAACAGGGAAGACCGGTTAAAACAACTATTATTCAAATTTATGCACCAACCACTAAGGCCAAAGATGTTTTCAATTGCCTTATATGCATGTGAAAGCTGGACAATGAATAAGGACAACTGAAGAAGAATTGATGCTTTGAATTGTCATGTTGGCTAAGAATATTGAATATACCATAAGCTGCCAGAAGAATGAACAAACCTGTCCTGGAAGAAGTATAGCCTGAATGCTTATTAGAAGGGAGGATGGTGAGACTTCATCTCCCATACTTTGGACATGTTATCAGGAGGGACCAATCCCTGGAGAAGGACATCATGCTCGGTAGAGTAGAGAGTCAGTGAATAAGAGGAAGACCCTCAATGAGGTGGATTGACACAGTGGCTGTAAGAATGGACTTAATCATAATAACCATTGTGAGGATGGCTCAGGACTGGGCAGTGTTACATTTTGTTGTACATGAGGTTGCTTGTTATGTGTCGGAGCACACTCGGCTGAACCTAACAACAACGAAAACAGGATTGTTGCTATGATTAAATAGACTGAACCAAAAACTTCAACATAATGTTTTTAACATTCCCCTTTTCAATATGCAATGATTTCAATATAAAATAAGTAAGTTAATGTAGAATCAAAAACCAAACTTGTTCCTGTGAAGTCGATTCTGATGGATAGCATCCCTACAGGACAGAGTACAACTGCCCCATAGGGTTTCCAAGGAGTAGCTGGTGGATTAGAAGTGCCAGCCTTTTGATTAGCAGCTAAGCTGTTAACTACTGCTCCACCAGGGCTTCAAGTTAGTATAAATTCTACTAATCCAATTGGATTTTCACTCCTTATAGGTTGGAGGGAAGGTTCAGCCTTTGCTGGAAGACAATTAGTGGCGATGTGCAGGCAGTGTTTTTAAACTTCAGTTTTAGTCCTCCTGCTGGTTCAATAACCCAGTTAGGAACTTTGGTTTTCTTCAGCCTAGACACAAGTATTCTTGACTCTAATTTAACAACACAATCATTAACTAATTGCACTAAATAAGGTTCTTTCCACCAACGTTGAGGAAGTCCTTATTTTGGTGATGTTTCCAATACACATAATCTCTTGGTTCAGGTTTATAATTTGAAGAATTGGAAACAAGTGTGCATGTTTGATATGCATGTTGCAGCTGGTAAGCATGATACTTAGCATATTGAACTAATCCTTGACAATATTTTAACAGATTAGTAGAAAGGAGAATTGACTCAGTATTGTTAACACCATTAGGTAAAGCCAGCTATCATTTCAAAAGGGGTTAGCTTGTGGGACCAAAGGAAATTGATCTTAAATTCATTAAGAGAGGCATTTCTTCCCTCTGATTTGCAGAGGTGTCTGACTCAAACCCGAGACATGCAGGGGCCTCATAGGGACTTCCAAGTTCACTTAATTAACAATCAGGCTCATCCGGGGAGCACACATTCAGTGCTCTGAGCACCCTGGCTGTCTTAGACAACCACGAGAGAAATGAAGACACGTGAGAGGAGCGCCAGCCAACTAGAGGGGTCACACCCTCTAGGAATCCCGCTCACAAAGCAGCACATTTTCGACCCAGAACACCTGGCCCCTGCTAACCACAGCAATAGTCGTGCCAAGTTGGCGCGTCTCTTTAAGAGACCAGTCACCCATTTATCTTTTGCACCTCTCAGCCCCATCCAACTTCTGGCTAACCTACTTACATCTACATCCTCCATGTATGTTTTGCAAAAGGGATCAGTGCTGTATTTTTAAGGGATAACTGTTCCAGCGAGGGACCTCTCTCCTTTCCTGTTTATACTGCCATTGTAAAGCTAAACAAAGGTGTCCTTTCCTTGATCAGCTCCTCCTGCACTCATTTTATAAAAGAATGAATACAGACACTCTGGTCTGCCTCACTGAATCAAGAATCTTAAGGTTATTCATTAGACTAACTAAAGTTATATCTGTTACCCCCCTTACAAAGAATTTGAATGTCCAAGAGTATACAAAGAAGTGGGCTACAAGAGCCTACTTTATGACAACCCTCTGTGCCCTGATTCCCTCTTTCAGTGTGCAGAAATAATTCATAAAGTATACAGAGAGGAACGGGTTTGCTGGTTCTGCAGAGAAAAGGAAGGGAGGAGCCCAGAAAATAATAAGATTACCCCCTCCTTGGGTATGGACAGAAGAGGGACTCCCACAATTGCTGGATCATCTCCTATGCCCAATTCCAAGGGACCCCCAAGATCATGTGGTGTGTCAGGTGGTGAGGCAACCAAGGTGTCAACTTCAATGGGTTATAATGTTTACCAATAAAATGAAGGCTTCCGAGACAAAGGCACAAAGGACCCCCACCCTAAAATGGCTAGTGGGGTATGCGATAATTAGTTTCTTGGCAGAACAAGGACATCAACAAATATATAGGTTCGTGTCCCACCAAGACCATGGACATAGACAAGAACAAGGAGCCCTGAGACAGAGGCAGTCAGAAGTTTCTAGGCAAGAAACTTCAGGATGGGCTACACAGTAAAACCAGTTAATCCTAGAAGCTCAACGTAAGCAAGGACACCTAGGACAGAGGCAATAGGAAGTTTCTAGGCAAGAAACTTCAGGTGCTGGCTACACAGTAAAAAAAAAAAAAAAAAAGCTAGTTAATTCTGGAAGCCCAGGCCTGAGAAGGGACACCTTTTCTGGGCAGTGATTTAACAAAGGGAGCACAGGAGATGTCCTACCCTCTATGAACTCACTCTGTTCCTTTGCAGATGGGAAACCAAAACTCAGTACCACCGGCCTCACCTCTGGGATGTGTCCTCAAAATTGGGACAGGTTTGACTCCGAAACCCTGAAGAGAAAGAGATTAGTTTTCTTTTGTAACACCACGTGGCCTCAATATAAATTGGGAAATGGACAAATTTGGCCACAACAAGGAAGTTTGAATTACCATGTGATCCTTCAGCTAGATCCGTTTTGCTGGACACAAGGCAAATAGACTGAGGTCCCTTATGTCCAGGTTTTTATGGCCTTAAAGGAAAATCCAGAACTGTGTAAAAAGTGTAAGATAGATCCTGCAGTTCTCGCCATCATTACAAACCAAACAATAGACACCTTAGACCCAAACCCTACCAACCCTGCAACCCCATCCTTAAATACCAAAGAAATGTCTGTTCCTCCTACCCCTCCCTACTCCAATTTCTCATCCACAACATCTTCACCACCTTACCTGTGCCCCCTTCAAGAAGTGGCTGGCCCTAGTGGACCAGTCAGCGTACAGGTTCCCTTTTCAATGTAGGACTTAGGAAAACTAAAAACAGAGCTAGGAAGTTTCCCTGACAACCCTAACAACTATACAGAAAATTTAAGAACTTAACACTCACCTTTGATTTGGGTTGGAAAGACATAAGGATAATCTGCAACCAAACGCTTACCCAGGGAGAAAGAATAAATCTCATCAAGGCAGCCAGACGATTTGCAGAAGGGCTATATATACAAAACTAACAGGCCTACCCCATGGGCACTGCCGCAGTCCCAGGCATAGACCTGGGATGGGATTATAATACCCAAGGAGGCAGATGGGCGAGAGACCACATGTTAGTGTGCGTGGTTGAGGGAATGAAAGCTTGCAGGATAAAACCTACCAATTTCAATAAACTGACCACTGTAGACCAAGGGCCCCAAGAAAACTCTGTGGCCTTCCTAGAAGGACTAAAAGAAGCCCTCTTAAAATATAGCAATTTAGACCTAGAATCACCAGAAGGAGAACTAGTCTTAAAAGATAGATTTCTAACTCAAACTGCTCCAGACATTAGGCGTAGACTTCCAAAACAAGGTCTAGGACCTCAAACTCCCTTAAATGAACTGTTAAAGGTCTCTTCCTCAGTCTTCTATAATAGAAACCAGGAAGAAGAAGAAAGGCTCCGAGAAAAGTAAAAAAAGGATGAAAAGAGACAGGACCCTCTCCTAGCCGCCCTACCGCGCAGACATCACCTGCTGCCGGGATTAAGACCCAAGGATACTCCACCCGGTGCATGTCACAAATGTGGTCAACTTGGCCACTGGAAAAGGGATTGCCCCCAGAACAAACTGCCCCAGAAGCCCTGTCCCAATTGCCAACAGCATGGCCATTGGAGGCGAGACTGCCCTGAGTTGAAGGACTCCCAGGCCCAATCCCTCAATGGAAATGGCCTTAAGCTGATGGGCCCCTGAGCTCCAGGAGGCTCCCAGCAAGAACACAGAGAGCAACAATATCAGTGTAGAGGAACTAAGGGTCACCCTAGATGTAGCGGGAAGGCCAGTAACTTTTCTTTTGGATACGAGAGCTGCCTTTTTCGTACCAACATCCTATCAAGGACCCCTTTCTTCTAACAAAAGCATGGTTAAGAGAGTAGAAGGGAAAGCCATGGTAAAATATTTTGCGCCATCATTATACTATCTGTGGGGTGCAACAAGCTTCTCACACCGATTTTTAATCTTCTTAGAATGTCCTGTCCCACTTATACGGAGGGACATATAAAGTAAGGTAAAAACTCGAGTGATCTCCTCAACAGAAGATCTAACTCTTAACCAAATAATGACCTTACAAATTAACTGAAATGGAACTTGCGTAGATATAGATGAACGTCAAGAGTTAAACTCCCAAGTATGGGCTATTGAGATACCAGGACAGGCACATAATGCAACCCCAGTAATGGTAAGGTTAAAAGACCCCAACGAATTTCCAAGAAAAAAAAAAAAAATACCCCATTAACTTAGAAGCTAGGCAGGGATTGCAAAACATAATTACTACCTTTTTAAAACACCGAGTATTGATTCCCTGCAACTCCCCTTGCAATACCCCCATTATCCCCATCAAAAAGAAAGATGGGAAATATAGGCTAGTACAAGACCTTAGGATCATTAATGAGGCTGTAATCTCTCTCCACTCTGTAGTTTCTAACCCTTATACCATCTTGGGAGAAATACCTCCTGACACCCAATGGTTTTCTGTTTTAGACTTGAAGGATGCATTTTTTTTACATCCCTTTAGACCCGGCTTGTCAGATTCTTTTTGTCTTCAAATGGCCTGACCCTGCTGATCACAAACAACAGTTAACATGGACAGCTTTACCCCAAGGGCTCAGGGACATCCCCCACCTTTTTGGCCAAGCTTTGGCACAGGACTTAGAAGGCCTAATACTTGAGGGGGGCAGGCAAGTTGTTCAACATGTAGATGACCGGCTCCTCTGCTCCCCCACAGAACAGTTGGGATGCCAACATGTTATTCAAACTCTAAATCACCTGGCAGAGAACGGGTACAAACTCTCAAAGGAAAAGGCCCAACTTTTACAACAAGAAGTAGAATATCTAGGACTAAGGCTGTCCCCAGGAGAAAAATAATTATCTCCTCAACAAGTTTTAGCCATAGCAAACATCCCCGCGCCCACTACCATAAAACAGCTCAGATCCTTCTTAGGTTTAACGGGCTTTTGCAGGCTATGGATTCTCAGATATGGTGAAAAAGCCAGGCCACTATATAATGCCCTCAAAATAAACAACCAACAGGGAACTAATGAATTAATGTGGACCGAAGAGCAGAAACATGCCTTTGAAAACCTAAAAAAAGGCCCTCCTACAAGCTCCTGCCTTGGGATTACCCAACCCAGAAAAACCCTTCCAACTATATATAACAGAGAGAAAATGAGTGGCCTTAGGAGTCCTCACCCAAACCTTAGGGCCTGATAAGAGACGAGTAGGATACCTATCTAAAAAATTTGATACAATAGCTCAGGGGTGGCCTCATTGTCTCTGAGTGATGGCAACCACCACGGCTCTTGTAGAAGAGACTCTAAAATTAAAGCTAGGACAGAAAATTGATTTATATATTTCACACCAAATCAGCCCCTTGTTAAACAAGGGCCCTCAGTGGCTAACAAATACCAGAATCCTAAGATACCAAGTAGTTTTAATAGAAAATCCACAAGTCACAGTAAAAGAATGCTCCACTCTAAATCTTGCTTCGCTGTTACGTACCCCCAATCCTAAGGACCCAAACCTTCACAACTGCTGTGAAGTCATTAGTCAGATCTATGCCAGTCGACAAGATCTTACTGACCAGCCTCTCATAAACCCTGAGGAGGAATGGCTTACTGATGGCAGCAGTTTTGTCAAAGAAGGGAAATGACACACAGGGTATGTGATCATATCTCTATGCCAGGTAATAGAGTCTAAATCTTTACCCACGGGAACCTCAGCACAGTTGGCAGAGCTAATTACATTGACCCGGGCCTTAGAGCTGGGAAAGAAAAAAGACAGTGAACATTTTTATGGATTCTAAATATGCCTTCTTTATACTTCATGTCCATGCAGATAAGAAGAGTCCCATAATATATGGGCCCCATATTTTATGGCTCCAGGAGGCAGTCTACCTGCCTCTACAAGTACCCCTAATACATTACAAAGGGCACCAAAAAAGAGATAGTAAAACAGCTGTAGGTAACCAACTAGCTGGTCAGGTGGCAAAGACAGCTGCAGTATCCAAGGACCCATTAATTGGTGCCCTATTTCCTTCAACCAACTTAAAATGCCTTACACCACTGTACAGCAAAGAAGAAAACCAGTGGGCCGAGAAAAACAGGTATTTCCAAGATAAGGGTGGGTGGTATTATATAGAAGTAGTCATTCATCTGCCCCAAAATATTCAATGGAAAGGCCTAAAGCGTCTGCATGATTCATGCCACTTTGGCCGAGATAAAAAAAACTCAGCTTTGCTCCTGCCTGTTTTTAGGTAAAGGACTTCAGAAAACTATTAAACAAATTACACAAGGGTGCCCCCTTTGTACAATAAGAACCCCTCAAGGTGCCCGCTCACCACCTGTGCAAGTAAAACCTCTCCAAAGAACTTGGTCATATCCAGGAGAAGACTGGCAATTAGATTTCACCTAGATGCCAAAATGCCTAAGCTACAAATATTTATTAGTCTTCATAGACACCTTCACAGCATGGATAGAGACATTTCCCACAAAAACATAATGAGCCCAAGAAGTTGTCAATAAACTACTAAAAGAAATCATCCCCAGGTATGGACTTCCTAGGTCTCTACAGAATGATAAAGGCCCAGCATTCATTTCAGCCATAAGTCAAAGGGTAGGTATAGCACTTGGAATCAAGTGAAACTTACACTCGGCCTCCATGCCTCAATCCTCAGGAAAGGTAGAAAGAGCAAATCAAACACTAAAAACAATTTTAGCCAAGGTGGGCCAGGAAACCCACCAAAATTAGATCCAGTCTCTCCCTATGGCATTGCTCCACATGAGGGTAAGCCCCATAACCCCTTCGAAATTCTGTATGGCAGACCCTTCCTTAGAACAGATCTTGTCCTAGATGAGGAAACCAACCAAACTACATTTTGTGGCCTCCCTGGGAAGTTTCCAACAAGCTATTCAAGAACTAAAAAGGAGTACCAAAATCTCCAATATACAGCTCAAACCCTTTATATGAGCCGGGGACCTTAGTCCTGGTCAAAACTTGGAAGGATGGGTCCCCGACACCCCAGCTTGCCACAACATGGATGGGATTGTGTACTGTTATGCTCTCTACACCCACAGCTATAAAAAAAAAAAAGAAAAAAAGGTGCCCAGAATTTCTAGCTGGACACATCATACTACACTAAAGACACATTTGAAGAAACCCCGAGCCAACATCACGTGTGGACGAGTGAACCCATAAAAGACTTGAAGTGTCTGTTCAAAAGAAAACAAGACAATAACAACAGATAAGTCAAAATACATTGTGTTCTTTTCTGTGCCATGACACTTTCTCTTGTCCAACTAACACAGCCTGAGCCTATCTCCCCCTTTATTAAACCATTGCGGGAGTCATAAAGGCACTTTCACATACCAAATACAACCAGTCCTGCTAGATTTGTCTACAGACTTCGGGATAGTCCGCAGAAGGCTGGCCCACCTCTTGGCAGGTCTGGGGTCAAACGTCAGGCTTTCTTCACTATACCCCTCTACCAGAGCACAGGGGGTGTTCAAAAGTCACAATAACTAAACTGTATACCATATCATGGGGCCTTGTACCAAGGAGTACAAATAAGAGGGGGGCAAAGCCCATTGTGCATTTACTCACTGGTCCCCCAAAGATACTCATATCAGGTAGCATCTCTAAGCCACTCCTGTTGCAATGTAATGGTCATGATAACACACAAGCTCAGAAACCTAACTACATCTCTCCCTGATCCTCCACCCTCATCTAGCTGGTTAAGCTTCCCTCCCAATATCTCCTCAGACACACAGACTACACCGGAGCGTCTTGCCAGAGGAGACCAATGGGTTGCGACCATTTGGCCCTTCTGGCAGCTTCCACATGGAAATCTGGCAACAACGGAAATAATTGCACCTTGATACATGAAACTGCCAAAGAAAGGATTTTCATAGAATCTCTCCACAGAATGATCTTCTGAGAAAACCTAGAAAGCAATGCCACCCATAACATTGCCACCTGCTTTAGTCCACTAACAGCAGCTGCCCTAGCTGCCACGGACTATTGGAAATATACCTCCACCTTCAAAAAACCAACTCTATACAATTACACTTCATCAAGTGTATACCATGTCTCAGGTTGTCGTCCATTATCTTCCTGCCTATATTATGTATGTGGAAATGCAGCTTATATGTGCTGCTTATATGTGCCTACCCACAAATTGGACAGGATTATGCACAGTAGGAGATGTCCTCCCTCCTGTGTCTTTACTTGAAGCAGGAGCTCGTATCCCTTTACCTTTAAGCATCACTCATAAGGTGACAAAAAGAGCAGGGCCCCTAATTCCCGTATTCATAGGACTTAACTTGTAGGAACGGCTTCACAGCCGGAACCACTGGGGCACTTGGAACTGCTCAGGTTTATGCAAACCTGTCACTTGAGCTAGCCCAGCTCAATACCCAGGTGGCAGCCTCTAGAGCTACTCTACAAACCCAAATAAATTCTTTGGCAGCTGTAGTACTTCAAAATCGAAGAGAAGTAGACATGTTGATGGCTAGCCATGGGAGTATATGTGCCATGCTAGGTGAACAATGCTATTTTTGGGTGAACCAAACTAGCCAAGTGCAAGAACATATCTGCCACTTTTTAGATAAGGCCAGACAACTCCAAACACAAGCCAAACAAGGATGGAGCTCTTGGTCATCCGTCTGGTCATGGGAATCTTGGCTAATACCATTCCTTGGCCCTTTAATGTCTGCGATTCTTCTTTTACTGTTTGGACACTGCCTCCTTAAAATATTAACTTGTTTTGTATCCTCCAGATTACAAAAGTTTCAATTACAAATGCCTGTAACTCAGACATCGTCAAATAACGCAAGCCCTGAAAGCCCTTTGGATCAAGGTGCCCAGCGCTTCCATCCTTGGCTCCTGAAGTCAAGCAAACCCCCCATTAGGGAACAAGTGCCTCTTCTAGGGCCAGCTCTACCTGCCAATGACAGCAAGAACTACTACAGAAGACAGACCACCCCCTCTTCAACAATCCCAAAGATTTGGGAGAATGACACTTGAGGAGGGAAAGACGTAAGGGGGAGGGGGAGAGCTTGCACTCAGGAAGAGAAAGAGGCAGGGAGTGGTGACATTCCTCAATAAAACAGTCCCTATTTTTTTTTTTTTTTACAAAGGAAAAGAGAGAGCGTGGTGACATTCCTCAATAAGGTGGTCCCTACATAGTTAAACTTTAAGCCAAGGAAATGATCCTTACAGGGGTCTTTGATTCAATAAAGTCCTTAACTTGATAAAGTCCCTAACTTGATAAGATCCCTCACTTTAAGTCAAGGAAATAGTCTTCATAGGGAGTCCTGTCCTGGCTTTTAAATGTTAACAGAGACAGATAAGAAACAAGAAGGATATAAAACCCTAGAAAAGGAGTATGGAGCACTCAAGATTCTTTCTCTACCTGAGTAGCCTACTTGACGCTTCCTAGTCAAGTGTGCTTTTACTACTAACCCTCTGCTTGCTAATAATCCTCTGCTGGCTTGACACTGTTTGTCTCTGTTTGAATTCTTTCCTACACTGAAGACAAGAACTGAGGCCATTCTCTGGTAACAATACCTTTTACCTTCAATTTTTACCATCATTAGCATTTGTCTATATTCTGACACTATTCTACTTCCTACCTCATATAGATAACGGGTTTCTGCCTTAAAGTCTCCCCAGAAATGTTGACCTAAAAAGGCAATAAGATCTTCCTCCCATACAGATTTGATTCCAAATATGCAAGTTAATAATAATGCAAGGTGTAGCCTTTGAGGTATTTCTCATCTGTTTCTGTGTCCTGTCCGTTATTGCATAGCGGTGTCTAGATAACACTCTCTTGAGAACTAAGAGCCTCTTCTTCTGGAGCTAACTGTTGGTGTTTATTATTTGAAAACATGGGTAAATTATGGATGGTGATTGAGAGTTATCAAGAGGAGGGGGAAGACCTCTAATTCTTTGATCTTGAATTTTTGGAAAACCTGCCTAATTCCTTTAAAATGAGTGGAGTTGCCAGAATAAATATTCCTGAATAGGGTTCTGAGCAGGCAGTTTAGTGCTTTGTCAGTCAATCTATTTCCCTTTACTTCCTCTGTTTGTGGGGCCCATTTGGGTTGATGAGCTTGTGTTTTTATTACTGTGATTTCAGAAAGTAATAAGAGAGCTTCGAGCAAATCAGTCACTAAAGCATCATTCTTTATGGGTTGTTCTGAGGAAGTAAAAAAAAAAAAATTCCTCTCTGTTTCTGTAACATTCCGAAATAAAAAATGATCCCAAGCCAATAACCAGAATCAGTGTATATATTGACTGATTGGATTTATGCCAACTTACATGTTCTTGTTAAGACTATAAGCTTGACTATTTGGGCTGAGGGTACTTCAGGCCAGGGTTCATTTTCTAATGCCTCTACCGTTGCAGTGATGGTGTATCATCCTTGACACCTAGAACTCTAAGTTTCAGGTTTTAGGTAGGAGCTATTGACAAACAGCACAAGTGAAGGATTGGAGAGCAGAGTTTCTTGCAGATCTACTCTAGGAGATAAAAGTTTATCTGTTAAAACTGTATGATCAATGTCATTATCATTGGAATTAAGAATGAGGGTAGCGGAATTTAAAGCTCTTATGGTGTATAGCCTAAAGTTGGGGGGAACTAGGAGAAGAGCTTCATATGAAGTTAGTTGGTTAGCAGGACTATGTTGAGATAGAGCAGATTTTAAGATGGCAGAAACTGCATGTAGAACATATACATCTAGATTATGACCCAATACTACATTAGCTATTGTTTCTACTAATTTGGCAGTGGATGCAACCACTTGATGATGTAGAGAATAAGCTCTGGCTGCTGGATCTAATTGTATACTGTAGTATTCTGCAGGTCTCTGTCTGTCCCCATGCTTTTGAATTAAGACTCCTTAAGGCATTCCTTTGTCTTTTGGAAATGAAAACAGAACTCTAGAGAAGAGTTAGCAAATCCAAGAGTCTGGAGTGTGAATTAGAGGTTCTTTTAATTTAATTGTGGCTTGCACAGCTTCCATAGACAGCTCAAAAGTTTCAGAGGTATTACCCTTAAGATAGCCATAAAAAAGGTTGTACTAACAAAGAGAAATTTGAAACACAAACTTTACAATATCCACATAATACAAAAAATCCCCTTACCTATTTCTTTGTTGTAGGTATAGGAAAGGAAAGATAGTTTCTTTTTGTTTTGGGTTAATTGAGATTCCTTCTGCTGATATTAAATAACCAAGATATTTTACTTGTGAAAGGGCAAACTAATTTTTCTCTGAATGACTTCTGCCCTCTATCATCTAGATGCTATAATAACAGAAGACTATCTTGTATGTTTCCTTGATTGGTGTTACAACAGACTGAGAAATCATCAATATACTGGATTAATACAGATTTATGTTCAAACTGTAAAGGCAACAAGTCAGCATGCAAGATCTGGGAAAAGTAGGTGGGATTTCAGTGACTTCTCAGGGCATGATGGTCCTAGAATATTGTTGATTATGCCACGTAAAAGCAAATAAAAATTGTCTGTGTGGATGAATAAGAATACTGAAAAAAGCACTGCAGAAATCTATGACTGTAAACCATATGGCATCTGGTGGAATTTGAGCTAATAACAGACGTGGATTTGGAGCAACAGGGGTTTGAGGGATAACAATATAGTTGATAGCTCTAAGATCTTGTGCAAATCACCAACTGCAGTTATTAAGTTTTCTGACAGGAAATACTGGGATAATACAAGGGCTAGTATATGGAACAATTATCCCCTATGCTAAAAATCTTGGATGATAGGTCTCAGTCCTTCCTTTGCGTCAGGTTTTATAGGGTATTGAGCTACTTTAGTAGAATGTAGCCAATATTGGTCGATGAGGAAGGCCATAATTGTGATGGTATTTGATTGAGAAATTGAGTATCTTCTTCTAAGGGCAGGGTAACCTTGTCCTCTGATACTGAAAGACTGTAGTAAAAAAAAGGGTTTCTTCTATCTCAAACATCTCGGTCTTATCTTCATTTTCAAAGTCAGGGAAATTGAGTAATATATCCCCTGCATCTGTAAAATGAATATGGCATTTCCATTTGGAAAGAAAGTCATGCTCTGAAAAATTTATAGGAATTCCATTTGCTTAGTTAAAATGTGTAGAAATCTACTGGCCCTAAAGAATCTTGGATGGGTAAAGAATGGGTTAAAATTTGTTCCTCATTGGAAAATCCTATGACAGAAGAAGCCTGAATAAATACTCTGAGGAAGAGGACTTTGCTAACTTGTAGTGTTGTTTGCTGACAGTGAGGCACACATGTCCACAAGGAAGGTACAAGTTTCCACATTTCCTTGTAGCATTGTTTCTCTCCATTGGGCTAAGGGTACTACACCAAAGCCTGTATAATCTCCCTGGAGCATCGTCACATTGATTTTTCTAAAGGTGGTGCTGAAGGAGTCACCCTTTGTTTATTCTTAAGCTTAAAACATTCTATTTTAAAGTGACCAGCTTTCTTGCAGTAGTTACAGACTATGACATCAGTATTTTTGGTGGAAAAATTCCCTGCTTTGACTTTGTTTCCATAGATTTCTGTAATTGCTGCAATTGGAGAGCCATTAACTTTTCTGTTTTTTTTTTTTTTTTTTTTGTCAGACTCTTTCGCTATCCTATTTAATTGATAATGTGGCTAATTCAGAAGTATCAATATGTTCCCAAATTAACTGATGTCTTTTTACCATTTGGGATAATTCAAGATTCAGTCCTCCTACAAATAGTGAATTAAAGATGACTTTAGCCCTTTCATCAGTAATTTTTAACCATACCCTACAAGAAAGACCAGTTAATATGACTATTATTCAAATTATGCACCAATCACTAAGACCAAAGATGAAGAAATTGAAGATTTTTACCAACATCTGCAGTCTGAAATTGATCAGTGCAATTCAAGGTTCATTGATAATTAATGGTCATAGGAATGCTAACTTTGGAAACAAAGAAGAATGATCAGTCGATGGAAAATATGGCCTTGGTGATAGAAATGCTGCTGTAGATCCCATGATAGAATTTTGCAAGATCAATGACTTCTTCATTGCAAACACCTTTTTTTCAACAACAAAAAAGGCAACTATGCACATGGACCTTGTCTGATGGAATACACAGGAATCAATCTGACTGTATCTGTGGAAAGAGGCCCTGGAAAAAACACAATATTATCGTTCAGAATAAGACCAGCTGCCGACTATGGAACAGACCATCAATTGTTCATAAGTAAGTTCAAGTTGAAGCTCAAGGAAATTAGAATAAGCCCATTAAAGCCAAAGTATGAACTTGATTATGTCTTACCTGAATTTAGAGACTATTCCTAAAGCAGATTTGACACATTGAACACTAATAACTGAAGGCCAGATGAGTTGTGGAATGAGAGCAAGGGCATCATACATGAAGAAAGCAAGTGGTACTTTGTTTCTCCTGGACTTATTTTAATTTTCTTGAGCTTCAACTTGAACTTGAATATGAGCAATTGATGGTTTGTTCTGCAGTCACCTCTTGGTTTTGTTTTGTCTAATGATGTTAAGCTTCTCCATTGTCTCTTTCCACAGATGTATTCGATTTGATTCCTGTATATTCAACTGGCGAGGTCCACATTTCTAATCACTGTTTATGTTGTTGAAAAAAGTTATTTGCAGTGAATAAGCCATTGATCTTACAAAATTCTATCATGCATCTCTGGTGTCATTTCTATTACTAAGGCCATATTTTCCAACTACCAATCCTTCTTTGTTTCCAACTTTTGCATTCCAATCACCAGTAAATAACAATGAATCATGGTTACATTTTGTCATCTCTTTCAGACTGCAGAAGTTGGTAAAAATTTTTAATCTCTTCATTTTTAGCATGAAGGAATGGTGCAAAAATTTGAATAATAATTTATTTCCTACTTTTCCTTGTAGCTGTACGGATATTATCAATGGCAGTATTGTAATTCAGAATCGATTTTGAAATGCTTTTATTTTTGAAGGTGAATGTGATGCCATTCCTTTTCAAGTTGTCATTCCTGGCATAGTAGACCATATGATTGTCCATATCAAAATGGTCAATACCAGTCCATTTCAGATCACTAATGCCTAGGATACTCATCTTTATGCGTTCCATTTCATTTTTTGATGACTTCCAATTTTCCTAGATTCCTACTTCCTACATTTTACGTTCTGATAATTAATGGATATTTAGAGCTGTTTATTCTCATTTTGAATCATGCCGTATCAGCAAATGAAGTTCCTGAAAGTTTTACTCAATCCACATCATTAACGTTGAATCTGCTTTGAGGAGTCAGCCCTTCCCCAGTCATATTTTGAGTGCCTCTCCACAAAGGCTTGTCTTTTGCACTGTATCAGTCATAGTTCTCCTTCTATTCATAAATTTTCACTGAACTTTTTTTTTTTTTTTTAGAAGTAGCTCATCAGATCCTTCTTCCTAGTCTGTCTTAGCCTTGGAACTCTGCTGGAACCTGTCCAGCATGGACAACTCTGCTGATTTTGATATTTGAAATACTGATGGCATAGCTTCCAGCATCACGGCAACATGCAAGCCACCACAGTATGACAAACTGACAGATGTGTGGTGGTCATTTCATAATAGAAAACATAATGTAAGAAAACTAATAGACAAAATAAAATCATCAAACCAACCCAAACAATGCAAACTAATTATCTGATAAATTTCAGCATTAATTAATGAATTAAGTTGCTTGGCAAATAGGACTGGAAAATAACTATTAAACTTGATAAAGATTGTATATTAAAAAAAAGAACTACAAAAACCTTCATACTTATTGCATATATTTTAATGTCAACTATTATTTTCTAGACTAATGAAAGTTTCTCCAATATAATTAAATTATTTACACTAGAAGTATTGGGGAAAAAATACAAATAAAAAATAATAGTTGTCAGCATTGATAGAGATTCACTGTCTTTATTTGCCAATAATAGTATATTCACTGAAAACTAGGAGGTTTAAGAAAGTAGTAAACAAAGAAAATAATTCAAATGAAACAATAGATTATAAATATCAATAGCATATTTCTAATCAACAAGATAATTCTTACTGCAAAAATATATCTTTGCCATCATCAATAAGAACTATAAATGTGTGAAAAAATATTTTAGGCAAGAATACATAATACATAAACCCAGAATACATAAGATACTTATAAAATACATTTAAAAATTCTGACAAAACATAGGTTATGATCTGAATTAATAGAGAAATATTCTTAACTCTTGGATGAAATGGCTCAATATAATAAAGATGTCATCTTATGAAATTAATTCAAACAGACACACATTTGTGGGTTTTGCCTCCAAGAGCCCAACGGGTTTTTATCGTGAATAGCCAAAAGAGATTTCCAGAGAATTTTATAAGATAGTAAGAGTTAAATAATTTTTGTAAATACTCAGGAGTCAAGGAGGTCGAGCACTGTTTAAGTGTGGGCTAGGCATCATGAGTTCATTCCAAAGAGTACCGTATGGATGTGGATAAAAAGACTAAATTTACAGTGAAGAAACCTGACAAACAGTACCTCAGCCAAAAAATCAAGGTTAAAATCAGCAGTGATAAGTCACATGGATAGTATGAGTCTTAATAGGAGGTGATGAAAATGGCATTTTGCCTGTGTGGCATCCCTTTCAAAAAACTTAAAACCCAGTCTACTCATAAATAAAATATCAGATAAATTCCAATTGAAGGATATTTTATAAAACATATTCCCAGCACTCCAACCTGTCAAGGTCATAAACCCAAGGGAAGTCAGAGAAAATGTCACAGCCAAGAGGAGCCTAAGGAAACATGACTAATAAATATAATACCATAACTTGGATGGGATCCTGAAAAGAAAAATTAAAAAAAAAAAAAAAAAAACTAAGCAAAATTGAATAATCAACTTTAATAATAACATATTAATACTGGTTAATTTATTGTGACAAATATACTAAGAGGTTAATAATAGGAAAAGTTTGGCATGAGGATATGCGAACTCTGTTCTATCTTCGTAAGTTTTCTGTAAGCCTGAAAGTGTTCTAAAATAAAAAGTTGATTTAAACAATAGGAAGACAAAACTCTAAGTTAAAAACTAATTATAATATATGAACAGGAAATTTATAAAAGACAAAACCCTAAAGACTAACTGGCATATGAGTAGATATGTATACCCAGTGCCCACGAGTCCTTACCAATTATACTATGGGAAATTGAAACTTCAATGAGATATCATTTTACATATTGACATAGGCAAAATTATATAGCTGTACAATGCAAAGTTTGGATGAGGTTTCTAGGAAATGGGAACAATACTCCCAGTTGAAGTTCATATAGTATAATCATTCAAAAATTCATCCAGGCAGTGTTTAGTGAAATGAAGTATACATATCACGAATAAACTAGTACTTCCACTTCTCATGGGTATATTTCCCCAAAAAAAGAAATTTCAAAGAAAATCCTAAAACAACATGTACGAGGATGTTCATTGAAGCATTGTCTGTGTTGTTGTTAGGTAACATCGAGTCGGCTCTGACTCATAGCAATGTAAACAGAACAAAACACTGCCTAGTCTGTGCCATCTTCACAATAGCTATTTTTGAGCCACTGTGTCAACCACCTCTTCTAGGATCTTCCTTTTTTCGCTGACCCTCTACTTTAGCAAGCATGATGTCCTTCTCCAGGGACTGGTTACTCCTGAAAACATATTGAACGTACATGAGAAGAAGTCTCGCCATCCTCACTTCCAAGGAGTGTTCTGGCTGCATTTCTTCCAAAAAAGACTTATTTGTTCTTCTGGCAGTCCATGGCATGTTCAATATTCTTCACCAATACCATGATACAAAGGCATCAGTTTTCCTCGATCTTCCTTGTACCTTGCCCATCACTGGCATGTATGTGAGGCAATTGAAAATATAATGACTTGCATCAGGTGCACTTTAGTTCTCAAAGTGACATCTATGCTTTTTAACACTTTAAAGAGAAATGTTGCAGCAGATTTGGCCAATGCAATATGTCCTTCGATTTCCTGACTGCTGTTTCCATGGGCATTGATTATGGATTCAAATACCATGAAATCCTTGGCAGTGTCAATCTTTTCTCCATTTATCATGATGTCACTTATTGTCCAGTAGTAAGGATTTTTGATTTCTTCATTTTGAGGTGTAATTCATACTGAAGGCTACAGTGTTTAATCTCCAACAGTAAGTGTTTCAAATCCTCTTTGCTTTCAGCATGCAAGGTAGTACTATCTGTATAACACAGGTTGCAAGTGATCCTTTCTCTAGCCCTGATTCTGCATTCTTCTTCATATAGTCCCGCTTCTTGGATTATTTGCTCATCATGCAGATTGAATAATATGGTGAAAGGATCCAACGCTGACACACACTTTTCTAATTTTAAACCATGCAGTATCCCCTTGATCTGTTTGAACAGCTGCCTCTTGGCCTAGGTACACAATTAAGCACAATTAAGTGTTCTGGAACTCCCATTCTTCACAATGTTATCTATAATTTGTTATGATCCACAGAGATGAATGCCTTTGCATAATCCAAAAAAAAAAAAAAAACACACATCAACATCTTTCTGGTATGCTCTACTTTCAGCCAAGATCCAACTGACATCAGCAATGATATCTCTAGTTTCACGTCCTCTTCTGAATTTGTCCTGAATTTCTGGCAGTTCCCTGTGGATGTAACGCTTTTGAAAGATTTTCTGCAAAATTTTACTTGCATGTGATATTAATGACATTATTGTTGTTGTTAGGTACAGCTAAGTCAGGTATGACACATAGCAACTGTATGTACAACAGAATGAAATAGTGCAGTTTCCTACGTCACCCTCACAATCATTGTTATGCTTGAGCCCATTGTTGCAGCCACCATGTTAATCCATATCGTAGAGGATCTTTCTCATTTTCTTTGACCCTCGACTTTACCAAGCATGATGTCCTTTTCCAGGGATTCATTCCTCCTGATAATATGTCAAAAGCATGTGAGACCTAGTCTCACCATCTTTGCTTCTAAGAAGCATTCTGGTTGTCCTTCTTCGAAGACAGATTTGTTCCTTCTATTTGCATCCATGGTATATTCAATATTCTTTGCCAACACCACAATTCAAAGGCATCAATTCTTCTTAGGTCTTCCATATTCATCCTCCAGCTTTCGCATGCATGTGAGCTGATTGAGAATACAATGGCTTGGGTCAGTGACACCTTAGTCTTCGAGGTGACATCTTTGCTTTTCAACACTTTAACGAGGTCTTTTGCAGCAGATTTGTACAATGAAATGCATCTTTTGATTTCTTGACTGCTGCTTCCATGGGTGTTGATTGTAGATTCAAGTAAAATGAAATCCTTGACAACATTAATTTTTTTTCCATTTATCATGATGTTGCTTATTGCTCCAGTTGCGAGGATTTTTTTTGTGTGTGTTTGTGTTGAGCTGTAATCCATACTGAAGGCTGTGGTCTTTGATCTTCATCAGTAAGTGCTTCAAGTCCTTTTCACTTTCAGCAAGTAAGATTGTGTCATCTGTATATTGCAGGTTGTTAACGAGACTTCCTCCAATCCTGATGGTGTTCTTCATATAATCCATATTTGTTTAGCGTACAGATTGAATAAGTATGGAGGCGCATCTTTTCTGACTTTAAGCCGCACAGTATCCCCTTGTTCTGTTCAAACAGCTGCCTCTTGATCAGCTCCTCATGAGCACAATTAAGTGTTCTGGAATTCCCACTTCTTCACAATGTTATCCGTAATTTGTTATGATCCACACAGTCAATAATAAAACACAGGTAAACGTATTTCTGTTTTTTTTTTTTTTTTCTGCTTTCAGCCAGGATTCATCCAACATCACCAATCTGGTTCCACATCCTTTTCTGAGTCAGGCTTGATTTTCTGGCCGTTTCATGTAGCTACATTGCTCCTGCTGCTGCTGCTGCTGCTGTTGCTGCTTTTAAATAATCTTCAGCCATCTTTTACTTTCATGTGATATTAATACTGTTCAATAATTTCTTCATTTGGTTGGATCACCTTTCTTAGGAATAGGCATCAATATGAATCTCTTCCAGTCAGTTGTCCAGGTAGCTGTCTTCCAAATTCCTTGGCATAGATGAGTGAGCACTTCCAGTACTGTTTCCATTTATTGAATCATCTCAATTGGTATTCCATCAATTCCTGGAATATTGTTTTTCACTCATGCCTTCAGCCCAGCTTGGAATTCTTCCTCAGTAACATCAGTTCCTGATCATATGCTACCTCCTGAAATGGTTGAGCTTCAACCAATTCTTTTAGTGTAGTGACTCTGTATATTCCTTGCATCTTCTTTTGATGCTTCATGCATCGTTTAATATTTTCCCCATAGAATCCTTCAATATTGCAACTCTAGGCTTGAATTTTTTCTTCAGTACTTTCAGCTTAAGAAATGCCAAGCATGTTATTCCCTTTTGGTTTTCTATTTCCAGGTGTTTGCACTTTTCATTATAACACTTTGCCTTCTTGAGCCACCCTTTGAAAACTTCTGTTCAGATTTTTTTTACTTCATCATTTCTTCCTAATGCTTTAGCTACTCCATGGTCAAGAACAAGTTTCAGAGTCTCTTCTGACATCCATTTTGGTCTTTTCTTTCTTTCTGGTCTTTTCAATGACCTTTTGCTTTCTTCATGTATGATATCTTCGATGTCATTCCACAACTTGTCTGGTCTTCGGTCATTAGTGTTCAACACATCAAATCTTTTCTTGAGGTGGTCTCTAAATTCAGGTGGGATACACTCAGGGTTGTACTTGGGCTCTCTAGGCCTTGTTCTAAGTTGCTTCAGTTTCAACTTGTATTTGCATAGGAGCAATTGTTGGTCTGTTCCATAGTCAACCCCTTCCCTTGTTCTGACTGATGTTATTGAGCTTTTCCATTGTCTTTTTCCACAGATGTCGTCAATTTTATTCCTGTATATTCCATCTGATGGGGTCCACATGTATTGTCACCCTTTATATTGCTGAAGAAAGGTATTATAAGCAAGAAGTTGTTGGTCTTGCAAAATTGTATCATGGGATCTCCAGTGTCATTTCTGTCACCAAGGCCATATTTTCCAACTACCATTTCTTTTTTGTTTCCACATTTTTCATTACAATCCCCAGTAATTATCAATGCATCTTGAGTTCATGTTAGATCAATTTCAGACTACAGAAGTTGGTAAAAATCTCCAGCTTCCTTGTCTTTGGCCTTAGTTGTCGATGTGTAAATTCAAATGATGTTCTTATTAACTGGTTTTCTTTGTAGGTGTATAGATATTAATCTGTCACTGATGGCATTGTTCTTCAGGATAGATCTTGATTTTTTTTTTTTTTTTGGACAAAGAACGTGATGCCATTTCTCTTCAATTTTTCATTCCTGGCATAAAAGACCATATTATTTTCTGATTCAAAATGGCCAATATCAGTCCATTTCAGCTCACTAATGTCTAGGATATCAATCTTTATGCATTCCATTTCATTTTTGAAGACTTCCAATTTTTCTAGATTCATAATTCGTATATTCCACATTCCTATTTTTAATGTGCATTTGCAGCTATTTCTTCTCATTTTGAGTTGTGCCACATCAGCTCATGAAGGTCCTGAAATCTTGACTCCATCCATATCATTAAGGTCAATTCTACTTTGAGGAGGCAGCTCTTTCCCAGTTATATTTTGAGTGTCTTACAACCTGAGTTGCTCATGTTTCAGCATTATATCAGACAGTGTTCCACTATTATTCATAAGGTTTTCACTGGCCATTTTTTTCAACAGTAGACTTTCATGTCCTTCTTCTTTTTCTGTCTTGTTTTGGAAGCTCCACTGAAACCTGCCCACAAAGGGTGACCCTGCTACTATTCAAAATATTGGTGGCAGAGCTTCCAGTGTCACAGCAACATGCAAGCCACCACAGTACAACTGACAAATATGAATATAAATTTTGCATTATGTGTAGTGGTATAGAATTTGGAGGCAATCTATGTGCTTTTTGTTTGGAAAGTAAAATGCAGTTTGATGCAAAATATTAGTTACTGCATGTACATAAAACAACAAACTAAATGTACTCATAGCAACATTGAGAAAATGTTAACAAAAGCTGAATGAAATAGCAAAAAACAGTAAGACCTGAAAAAACAATATCATGTATATAGATACAATACATTCATGTGATAAATTTCGCTCTATTAAAATTTAGAACAACCCTTCACCAAAGGAGTGCTTGGTTGTCCCAAACAGTTAAGTTGAGCTACTAACTTAAAACTTGTCAGTACACACCCACCCAGAGACAACTTGGACAAAAGGCCTGGTGATTTGCTTCTAAAAGATCAATACCCGTGAAAACCCTATGGAGGACATTTCTACTCTGAATCACATGGGATCACTATGAGTTGAAATCAATTCAAAGACAACTTTTCATTTTCTTTCTTTCTTTTTACTTATTATTTTTCATTCACCAAAAGATATCGTGACAACTAGGTGAAAAAGGCAAGCTACAGTCTGGGAGAAGATACAAGCTTATATCTAACATATGAATCATAAGGAGCATATGTGACTAACTCCACAAAGCAATAATAAAACATAGACACCAAATAAAATAAATGGGCAAAATTCTCAAAGGGCACTTCAAAAAACACGACCTTCAAATATAATTTGTGTACTTGTCTTGTTTAAATTTTGATAAAAATATTTATATAAAAATGCATGCATACAGCCTAGATAAATCAAATCTTAAGTTATCTACCTACACATTGCTGTCATGTCCAGGAGCCCTAGTGGCACAGTGGTTAAGCGAAACAGCTGCTAACTGAACGGTCAGCATTTTGAACCCACCAACTGCTCCATGGGAGCAAGATGTGGCAGTTTCTGTAAAGATTACAGCCTTGGAAACCCTATGGGGCTGTAAAAGTTACAGCCTTGGAAACCCTAGAGGGTCATTATGAATTTTAAGTTAATGAGTAGAAATACATAGATAAAATATTTAGCCAAATAGTAAATTTTAAAAATAAATAAATAGTGTGATATTGGTGCATAGATAGATGCAAAGAATGGTGGAGTAGAGTGGAAAATTCAGAAGTAGACCTAAACAAATTTGGAAATTTAGGGCATTTCAATCCAATACAGAAAAGACAAAACATTTAATAATGGGCAATGTGACAAATGATTAGCCCTTCGGAGAAGATAATAAAGTTATCCCCATACCCCACATTGCACACTGAGATGAAATCTAATGATTCAAATACTTAATTAATACCGTGAAAAAAAAAATCAAAGCATTAGAAGAAAATGTTTGAGATGTTCTTGCTTTTTTAAAGGGAGGATTTGATAGATTTTTTTTCTATTGATAATTCAAGAAATTGAATAGGAACATATTTGAAGAAAGAAAGAAAATATTGTATTTCAAAAAACTGAAAAAGGCAAATGTAGATTCCTCTGGGAGATTGTAGCCAAGAAGGGATGTGTGGGCTAGGAAACTTTTAGTGCTGTGCTCACTGGTCATTTTGGAATTTTGTTTTCTTCCGTGTATAATGTTTTATGATAGTGAAAATGTAAATTGCTCTGTATGAATTGTGAGGAGACCACATAGAATGCAATGATGGAGATCTACATTTGTGGAGAATTGCAATATAGATTTTGGAATCAACAAGATTGTGTGTCTTATTCATTTTCCCATTTTAATCTGTAATTTCCAAAACCAGAGATGACACATAGATTTCAGTTCATATGTGTCCTGTGATCAACTAGCTACTGACTGCCAAGAGCTAAATTAAGAAAATCTCTGGAAAGGTATTTGAGATTAAAAGGAAAAGAAACGGAATAATGGCTGTCTTTTCGGGGTGAAGGAAATAGTGGAAAGATGATGTGATTCATATTCTCTGTTTCTTTTACAAACAAACATAATTAGATGTCAAGTCTGTCAGACAATGTACAATGTATATTGATCAGATCATTCTATAAAATAAGCATATTCTTAGATAATATGGCCCAAATTTAGCCCATTCAGTGTTAATACAGTGTACACTTAAAATATATTTTTATTATAGAATGAAAAGTTAGTATACTAAATATGGATTATATGTTTACAAAACGTATTTGACATAGGAGTTGACTTTTTTTAACATAATAATGTCCTCCATAACTATCAGTCAGTTCTTTGTTAAAGTCAGTGAAAGAATTAGACCTGAAACTATTACTCCATGATATAAGAGAGGAATTATATTAGGCAATGCTATTTCAAGATTTCATTTATTTCTCTATGATCTGTCTTATTTTACCAGGAAAAGAATTACTGTTATTAGGCATGAAAATAGCTAGCTATTTTGTTTAACTTATTTATCTGCATGTGGCACATCTTTAACTTGTCACATGTTGTGGCTAGTGCATCAGATCCTTTTCTTTTTTTTTTTTTTTTTGCTTATTTAAAATCACTCTCAACACATACTTTAATATCATTTCCACTCTGAAAGTCTCCTAAACATTCAGTGATGCTTTGCAAACAGATGGTTTGTCTGTGATGACTTTGAAAACAACGCATCAGTTGTGTTAAGGATTTACGATGATAAAATTTAATTATACATATTTTATTATATAAACCAAAAAAAACAAAAACCTATAATCAGTTGCCATTGAATCAAGTCAAACTCATGGTGACCACATGTGTTTCAGAGTAGGACTGTGCTCCATAGGGTTTTCAGTGGTTGTGATCTTTCAGAAGTAGATTGCCAAGATTTTTTTCTTCTTAGGCACCTCTGGGTGCGTTCAAACTGCCAACCTGCCTGCTGATAGCCAAATGCTCAATGGTTTGTACCACCCGGGGATTCCTACTTATAAATTTTGCTTTTCCAGCCACATGATGAGTGGAAATATCCCACATTCATATTTTGTAACTTCAGTGATGACTATATCCTTGGCCTTCCCTGTTTACACAATAACTCGTCATTATTTTGAAATTAAGTATTTATTGGTATGTATTTATGAAAACAATGCAGCATGGCAGGAAACCCATATGTTCTGCCTACATAGTACCTGATTAAAATTGCTCGTTTCATAAACCAAATTAAAAATGTAATTTTTAATATACTTTTTTAAACAACGTTCTGCCATTTGTGGATGGGAGACAACAAATTCCTGCATTTTACTGCAAGCTCAAATAAAGTTTGCAACTGTGACTGATTCTATGGTGACTTGCTAAGATTTCTGCATCTAAAAACTGTAACTTATCTGGCACAAGGTTCAGCTGTCTAGGGCACACATTTCCAACGGGAAAAGCATGATTTCACAAGCAAATTTTAATGTACATGTGATTCACAGCAGAGAAAACTATCATTCTAATTTGCACAATTTCTTCTGTTTTCTCTCATTTTAATCCTTTTCTCATCATCCTGTATTTTTTTTTCTGTTTATATTTTATTTTTGTTTGTAAATTCAGTGATTTTCTGGTGGAGAAATCCTAAGGGAAAATATGTGAGCCATTGGCAAAGGCCTAAGTTAAAATGAAACTAATGTGACATGGAATTTGCATTCTAGTCATCAGTGCGGTATATAATCATGTACTGTAAGCAGCTAAATGAGTCTGTTGTCTGGCTGTGATGAATATCTACATCCATCCTAACAGTTAATGAGGAATAAATGACTTATTATCCATGAGTGACTGTATCTAAATAGCTCTGCAACAAAAACAGAATATTAAAATGTGTTACTAAAATAGATCTTATATGACAATGAACTTACTTAGACTATTAATTAATTTTTAAAGCTTCATAACGCTCACAGTTTAGGATGAAATCAGCACTAGCATAAGCCTGTGAACAATGACATGTTCAAAGTCTGAATTTTAAAATATATTTTAATAGATATATAGTCAAGTATATGTACCTATGTGTGTATACACACATACATATACTTAAGGGAAAATGGTCTTGTGTGAGGTATCTCTGCTGCCTTTAAAACAACAACATTTAATTAAGCTTCAAAAAAAAAAACTCATTTCCCTACAGCCGATTCCTACCTGTAGTGACCCTATAGGACAGAGTAGAACTGGACCAGAGGGTTTCCAAAGAGCAGCTGGTGGATTTGGACTGCTGACCTTCTGATTAGTAGCAAGCTCTTAACCACTGGATCAACCTACAAAAAGTTACATTTCCTGTTTAACTCATTCACTTTTAATCTATAAGTCTAAATTTTAAAGGGACAGAATGCCATATAAGAGTTATGGATCTATCTAGCTATCAATATGTATGTGTATATCTTATCTATCTGTCTGTCTGTCTGGAAACACTGGTGGCATAGTGTTTAAGAGCTACAGTACAGCTGCTAACCAAAAGGTCAGCACTTTGAATCCACTAGGCGCCTTGGAAACTCTATGGGGCAGATGTACTCTGTCCTATAGAGTCTCTATGAGTCAGAATCAACTCGACCACAATGTTTTTTTGTTTTTTTAAATCTATCCATCTACCTATGTGTGTGTATGTATATATATATATGTGTGTGTGTATACATATATGTGTGTGTGTACATAAAAACCAAACCAAACCTGTTGCTGTCAAGTGGATTCCAACTAACAAGGACCCTATGGACAGAGTAGAACTGCCCCATGAGTTTCCAAGAAGCGCCTGGTAGATTCGAACTGCTGACCTTTTGGTTAGCAGCCGTGGAACTTAACTATTGGGCCACCAGGGTTTCTAATGTGTGTGTGTGTGTGTGTGTGTGTGTGTATATGTATACAAATGTTCGGGCAACAGTCTACCACATATAAGTCAGCGGTCCTATAAGGTTTTTTTTTCATTTGTTTTGTTTTTAAGGGAAAGCAACTGTCCTTTTGTTTATTATTTCCCCCAAATGGTTTGAAAGAGTTCAAACACTCAGAGTGAACAGAGTGGAGGGGCTCTAGGGCCATCCCATTCTCTGTAGTGCTTTCTCTTGCCTGCCCTCCTAGCTTCATTCACTAGCCCAGCAGCCTTGCAGCTGTTTGACTCCTTGCACCAGGCACTGCCTGGTGCAGCCCCTCTGCTCTTGCCTGGGAAACTCCTGTGCTGGCAGGGGCACCAGCTGGCCCTGGGCACTCCCAGCTCTGGGTAGGGAGGGGCGAGGCTGCACATGATCCGGAAGGGGCCAGACCAACACCTAAATAGCTTTGAATTTATCTCATTGTTTTTGTCCAGCTGCAACAAAATCCAAACTACCTTCACCTCCAGCTGAGGAAATGCTAATCACCTCCAAATTGCCCAACCAGTCTCCCATCCTCTACCCACACTCTTGCCCTCAAATCCATTCTCCTTCCTGATGACCAAGTGTGTCATCCTTTCATTACAAGCTCTTCACATCTCCTGTTGCTTCCAAGACTTGGCCCAAAATCTTTTTCTACTCACCCCTCCTCATCTAAACTATGTCCTACTTTGTTTTCCATCTTTGCTACATAGAACTTTTTAAAAATTTCTTTTCCTGGATCATGCATCTTTGTCTAGGGAATATTTTCATTTGCTTTTATGAGTCAGAATCGACTTGAAGGCAGTGGGTTTTTTTTTTTTTTTTCCCCACACATACATCATATCTTGGCTGATTTATCAGTTTCCTCTGAAAAATTGTTCTCACAATCCTGACCATTTTAAATCCCTCCTATGTAAGTTCCCATATACATTCTATGTATCTTCCTTCAAGAATTTTCCAGAGTTAAACTTCTACATATATTTGAAAGAAGGAAGCAGAGCTTATACTAAACCATGTGAAAACTTTATGTAAATCAGAAATTATGACCTAAGTCTGTGCACTGTTGTGTGGTGAGCTGAATAAGCACTCAGCTTCAGCAAGCTCTTGCTCTCACACATAATGAATGACATTTGACCATGTGGGTAAGCATCTGCATAGTTAGCAAATTGTTTTAATTTTCTGACACCTATTCCTGGAGAGGACAACTTTCTATCTTACAGAAGGATGGTCTACCTCTACTATCAATCATACATATTTGAAATTGCCAGTATGATTTATTTCATGGGTAAGTGACTGCTATATTAGAAATATAGGAACCTATGCCTTTCAATAACTGAGCATTTTCAGATTAATTACATTTGAGGACAAGTTTGGCAGACAATTGAAAGTCTAGGTTTTCTTCAAAGTGATCTTATGCTGTCTCTGTTAGTATTGTATCTCTCATTTAACACACATATCACATGAGTGTCTTTCGAAAAATTGGCATTTATTGTGCCCCTGTTAGGTGCCAAGTACTATGAGATGGAAACACCTAAGACATTTTCTTGTGTAGATACAGCTAATGATCAGGAAAAATACAGGTAAAAAGATAGACTTAATGAAGGTAGAGCACAGACAAATGAACTTGTATGATTATATATGAAAAAAATAAATAGGCAAATAAGAGAATAATAATCTTTTATTTGGTTATTTTAAAAAAGTTAAATTTTCCTGCATACTATGGCATAAACTCAAGCACAATGCAAAATATGGCATTATCATACTAATTGTTACAGTGGAATAAAAGAGCTGAGAAACACTATTTTTGTGACCTCATAGTTGAGAAAAGTCCAACATAAAAATTATTTTGACAGAAATTCCAACTTAAAACAGGAGCATGACTCCTTTTCATAAATTGAGTTGCCCCGTAAATGACGTCTTTCTTTGTGCCTTCATCAAAATTAGTGAAAAGAACTCTGAAAATATATTTTTGAAGTGAGAGAAATGATTTAAATTTCTAGAAGAGTCTGGTTGACATAACACATTAAGAGACAAGTGAGTTAAATTAAAAAATATGAGATGTTTCTGGGCTATGTAAAGGTAGAGAGGAGGGAATGAGAACAGGGTCATAGTGGTCATGCTACTTTTTCTTGAATTTCTACCTGATGCTAACTGCTAATGAGAGGGATAAAATTGAACCAGTGACCCTGATAGAAGAATCTCTGTAACCTGTCCAAAACTTTTTTTGAGTCAGCTGGTTTTCAGATGAGGTCGAATTTGCATTTTTCTATTTTAAATTATTCATAGGAAAATCTGAAAAGTGCAATAAATTCAGTAACTGAACTCCCTGGTCTGGCCACAATACAAAAATGTTAAAACAGTAATTGTGATCTAGGAAAAACCCAGGGATCACAAGTCAGGGAGAGATCTTTGAGAACCGTTTTTACAAAGAGGTCTTTAAATCATATTATGGTGACCGTTAAAGATAAAATTCTGGTTACTAACCAAGAATGGAAAATTCCTTATAATTATGTGTGCTTCTACTTTGTTTAATTCTAAGACTCAGCATTTGCTAAAATAATCATCTTAATAATTGGGAATAATCCATACCTTGACTGTAAAATTTTTAGACTCTCAAATTCTTGTCTGCTTAAAGCCAAATAAATTTTTCTGTAAATATCATTACATCATTTTGTCATCCTGCAAATGCCATAGATATTATTTATCATCATATAATTTTCATATACATCATTTATCTGAGTTTACTAGTGAGAGTAACCATGATATATATTAAGAAGTAAAAATCGAATAATCAACTCTGGGGAAAATGCTTAAAAAGCAGTAAAATATAAGCTGGGATATATACTTTCCATTGTTTATTCTTCCATATCTTCATTTTATAACCATGTTTTGATCACTTTTTCACACAACCATGTTCACTGAATCAATGCTATTTGAACTGATATTTGTTATGCGTTCTCTCATCATATTAGTATGGACACACTGCAGGACTTATCCCTCTTTTGGATATTTTGAGAAGTCTTGGTTAAATTTATATAGTTATGATTTTTGTTTCTAAAACAAACCATTAAAAACCACAGTAACCTAGTATACTGGAATATGTTAGAAATGCTTAGAATAAAAATATAAAATTTTAGATTAAAAATGTAGTATTAATTTAGATTTTTTCCACAAAGTTTCCATCTAAAACCTAACTCTTCAAAAACTGCTATGGTTTTGCAAACACAAGTGGCTTTTAACAATGTACATCAAATATGTCATAGAAAAAGCTTTAGATAGTATCTTCAAATATTTCAATACCTTGTGTAGTATATTGATTTTAATTTTATACAAGCAACAGTCTACTTCACATACAGATCAAAATTTATAAATATCTATGCAGGCCCGTGGATCCTAAAGCAGCATAAATGTAAAGAAAATGGTTTGTGTAACTATGCTTATACTATTTTGAACAAAAACCAGTCCAAAGCAAAACAAAATCTATGAAACTGTACTCAACATCCTCATTTAACACGACTTTCCAATTCCCAAAGTTTTGACATTAGGATTCTTAATTACTTAAGCTTACGTGCAGGTTGGAAACCCTGGTGGCGTAGTAGTTAAGAGCTGTGGCTGCTAACCAAAAGGTCGGCAGTTCAAATCCACCAGGTGCTCCTTGGAAACTCTATATGGCAGCTCTATTCTGTCCTATAGGGTTGCTATGGGTCCAAATCAACTTGATGGCAACAGGTAAGTGCAAGCTGGAATTAGATTGATTAACCCTTTACCCTTAACAACTTGAATAGAAAGCAGTGGTGGTTTAGAGGTAGAATCCTTACCTTCCATAGGAGAGACTGTTTAGATTCCCAGCCAGTGTATCTCAAGTGCAGCCGCTAGTCATCTCTGGGTGGAGGTTTGTGTGTTGCTGTGGTGCTG
Source organism: Elephas maximus indicus (assembly GCF_024166365.1). NCBI lineage: Eukaryota > Metazoa > Chordata > Mammalia > Proboscidea > Elephantidae > Elephas > Elephas maximus. The sequence continues at coordinate 30,384,491 of NC_064820.1, read as the reverse complement.
AGCTAAGACAGACTAGGAAGAAAGGCCTAGCTATCTAAAAAAATCAGCCAATGAAAACCCTGTACATCACAACAGTTGGGTCCAGTTGTGCATGGGGTCCCCAGGAGTTGGGGGACAACTCAAGGGTAGCTAACAACCATAAGACAATTAGAGTAAATTGTCCTTAACGGGGGAGCCCTAAACCTCTCATGGTCATTTGTGCATTATTTTGTTTTCTAAGGGATGAATTGCTGTCTGAAGTTGATAGTAAACTAATAGATCTGGTGCACTTGATTCTATAATTTAGTTGGAAGTTAAGTATTAAATTTATTTATTTATTGTTTAAGGTTTTAGGTTTGTTGCTTGATTTACTGGTTTAATAAAAACTTAATATCTAAAAAACCTCCATTCTTTCCTACATTTCTATCCTGTTACTTACATATTCCTGAGGCTTACCAGTGACCTGGTCACTTCTTCATATTGGATATTCAAACCATATTTATTTACAAAGCAATGCATTCTAAAATGATGAGGGGATAATAACAGTGAGTTCTGAAGTTATACTTCCAAATTTTGGATAGGAACTACAGTGCTGAATTTTATAACTTTAGGGACATAATTTAACATATTTTTTTTTGTCTCCTCTGAAAAGTGGAGTCACTTACCTGATAAGATTATTATAAGAATTTAGTTACCTAATTCTTGTAAAATATGAACATGCATGACACATCTGAGAACTCAAAAATTGTACCTATTGTTTTCCATTTTGATGAAAATATAAGCTGATTTTTTACAAGTCTATTTTTCATAACGATCTTTTTATCATTAATATTTGATAGTATTGTCAGAAACAAACACAAATCATACACTGTATCTTGTTTTTTGTATTTCAAAGGAGTTTTCTATATTCCACATGGACGTTGCCCATTTAAAAATAGTACTTTTTATTCCCACTTGAGTTGTAAATTTCTTGTCGGGTTGTCCATATAAACTTGGTTTGACACTTAAATGAACTATTAACAGGAGGACGATGACTTGGCAACCAGCACTTAGGGAGCCTTATTGGGAGCCTGTGCTGGCTCAGTTATATTGACGGTCGGATTCCGACAATGTTTTCCATGATAGCAGCCACTTTTCATATTAAATTAAATAAAAAAATTAATACTAAGGAAGACTGTATTACGTTTTAATCACAGCTGAGAGAGAGTATTAAATAGTAACATTTTTCTTTGTCCAAATGTTGAGGAAGGACATTATATCTTAAGCATTATCGCCAACATTTATTGTTATTTTAATATCATACCTAAAATTTCACTTCATCAGCCTTGCGTTTAGGCATCTGCTCATTTATAAGACTGAGGATATTTGCATATGTGGTCTAATTTGATGTCTTCACTAAAAAGTCCATAATTTCAAATTTATAATCAGTTACTATACAGTTTTTGTTGTGTGCTGTACAGTCAACTCATAGCAACACTATAAGACAGAGTGGAATTGTCCCATAGGGTTTCCAAGGCTGTAAACTTTAGGGGAGAAGATTGCCAGGTCTTTTCTCCTATGGAGCAGTTGGTCAGTTTAACCCACCAATCTTTTGATTAAAGGGTGACTGCTTAAACACTGTACAACCACTGCTCCTTCTTGTACAGTAAACTAAACCCATTGCCATTGAGTCAATTCCTACTCACAGCTGCCCTATAGGACAGAATAGAACTGTTCCGTAGAGTTTCCAGGGTGCAGCCAGTGGATTCAAACTGCTGACCTTTTGGTTAGCACCCAAATGCTTAACTATTGTGCCACCAGGGCTCCAATGATAATATCGTACAGTACTTACAGATATAGTTAAATATTTACATCTTCAGAGTAGGTATTAACAAAGCATATACACAATTATTTTGTATATCTAAAACTTAAAAAAAGATCAAAGAAGTCCTTCATCCCTTACAGCAGTGTTTTACTACAGTGATATTTCCCAATAATGTGTTCAGGGAAAATTATTGGGAGTGGCAGGGAAGTTTATAAAGAAAAATAAATTCCCCCCTGTATGTTTGTCTTATGAGCTTTTGAAGTTATACAATCTCGTTTCATATCTATATGAATGTGTATACTATATATAGATATATATAGTATATTTAGATATACTATACATAGAATATATATACTATAGGTATGTAAACATATACATATATACGAAGTATAGCATAAATTCAGGAAAATGTACAAACTCTAAGTGTACAGCTCATTCTTATCTGCTAACTTCATGTATGTTAATATTCCATGTCTATTGCAACTCTCCTAGAAAGGCATTTAATTAAGTGCTTTGTTTCAGGAAAACGATAATCATCTCCACAAGCTTGTTTGGGAAATGCTGCCTGATATTATTCCTCCTCTAGGTGCTTTTATTTGGCACCTACTTCTTTTCTGATATCACACAAAAGAAGATTGGCTAGACCTAGCCAATTCCTATTTCAATGAAGGTTTATTTTCCAAAGAGTTTCCCAGAGAGAATGTAAAAGAAAACCACAAAAAAAGTAGTCTGCTCCAACTTGTGTACAGTAACACCAGAAGTGGACTCAGCTGTGGTAAATCTTTAGGAATTGTTTTCTTGACAGCCACATCAAGCAGGTTAGCACCCCCTGGATTCCTTTTCCAACTTCTTGGGGAACGAATCCCGTCTTTAAATATCAGGATAGCAGAGATGCATGACCGAGGGAACAACATTAAAAGAAAAATACAGCAGGAACATCACTCTCCAATCCTGCTTACTTTCCTGTCACCTTTTCCTCTTCTCTCCTACTTATCATACGTGTACTATGTTAAAAAAGAATGACCCATACTACCTCTAAAACATCACAGGCTTCTGCAGTTGGTTTGCTTTAATTGAGGTTACGCCCCTTGTCAGGAGTTACTTTTAGCTCCAGCTTGCTGCACTGTGTTTTCATCTTGCATTTATCATAAAATAATGAATCATTAATTCTCAAAGCATCACTGATATAGGTGACAGTGACATTTACCTAAATATCCAGTTATTTGAAGATGAACAAATAAAAATGATAAATAAAATAAGAAAAAACTTTTCAAGACTATACATACCATATTGAGATCGCAACACTGTTTAGTGTGCAGAATTTATACTCAAATGAAAAATGTCTACGAAAATTTAAAAAAAAAAAAAAACCTTTGTCATCGAATTGATCCTAACTCACAGTAGCCCCATGTGATATAGAATAGAACTGCTTCAGAAGGTTTTCTTAGCTGTAAAGTTTATAGAAGCAGATAGTGAGGCCGTTCTTCCACCGTAAAGCTGAGTGGGCTCAAACCATCAACCTTTAGGTTAATACCTGAAAGCAAACCATTTGCACCACCAAGGGACCTATGAAGGTTCAATACACATTGTCGATAACATGGGTGCTTAGAAAGATGCTCATTAGTTGCTCTGCTCCAAGTCTTTTTGAGCAGTGCCTTTTCTGCAGTGACCTGTCCTTCATGCACTATGAGCAACATTTTTCTAAACACAGAGTATCTCTTTCTTTATCGTGACAAAAGGGACAATGAATAATAATGCCAGATGTACAGGAATATTTCCTGCCGACCTGCAAAAGAGGAGAGAACTTTCGAAAACCTAATGTGTATAGTAATCTACAGTCTGAACAACAATGGATCTAGCAGAGAGAGATGGCTACAAGTTAGACCAGATGGAATTAACAATATAACTAGTTTTTTTTTTTTTTTTACTGAAAATACAAGTTAGATCCTTCCATCCTTCCACAATAGGAATGAAAATTAGAACTGTTTTCATATTAGTAAAAAAAAAAAAAAAAAGAAAACTATTTTATTGTTAAATATAGTCTTCTTACATAAAATGTATCCACATCTAATGTTTGTTAAAATGCAAGATGTTATCAGCCAGATAGAAAGGAAGAATGTCACGGTAAAAACTATTTGCAAGCACAATGGTGCTTCCGATTTATCTTGAAAGCGAGACGAGTTACATTCTCTTACATAAAATTAAGTGTAAAAGCTTCTGTTGTTTTTAAGTACGTTAAAGGATGTGTAGAGATGGCAGCACATATAAAAACCCATGCAATACTATATTTGTATAGAAAAATGAATAACTAAATGTTTGTGTAAAGAGTCCTGGTGGCACAATAGTTAAGCACTCAGCTGCTAATGGAAAGGTTGTGGTTCAAACCCACCAGCCACTTCTCAAAGAAATGACCTGGCAAAACCAAGTGGGGCAATTGTACTGTGTCACAAGGGGTCACTGTGAGTCAGAATTACCTAGACAGTACACAACAACAACAACAACAACAACAACAAATGTTTGTGTATATCATAGCTAGAGTCACTTTGAATGTCTTTAAGTAATAAGGAGAAAGTTGTTGGAAATTGTTTATAATATATTCATGAATTAATATATTTATTGTGTGAAATCAATATTATGAAATCCAACATGCTTAATTCCCAACAGACACAAATCTTGGTGAACACGTACTTTTATAGAGAAACCTATTTTAAACTTCCTTTCAGTTTTTGGCTGTCAGCCCTCATCAATCACTTAAACCCTTTAAAACTAACTAGAAGTGAATTCACAGGTCACCTTTATTTCGTTGATTTTCAAAGGGAGTATATAAAGGGACGAACACGTTCCTTGAATGACTGAGGGTCCTGTATATTAAATATATCTTCTAAGTATTCCATGCACTTTGGGGCCCTGATGGCACAGTGTTTAAGAGCTTGGCTGCTAATCAAAATGTCGGCAGTTGGAATCCACCAGGCTCTCCTTGGAAGCCCTATGGGACAGTTCTACTCCATCCTATAGAGTCGCTATGAGTCGGAACCGACTCGAAGGTAGTGGTTTTGGTTTTTTGGAGGCAGCACATGAATTAAAATGTATTTGAGAATGTATGTGAGCCTCATCTCATTAGGCTAGAATTTGACACCAGCATATCTGAGATGTAACATACCATGTACGATTGACTTGTAAGTTACAAGACAGTAAATTTGAACTTTTGCTTAATACCTAGAAGTAGGCACTCATCTTCTTTTTAAGAAATTAAATGAGCCTTCACTTTGGTATCTTTCTTCATTAGAGAAACAGTTCTCCTTACAGTGATTGTAAGCTCACTTGATGAAAAAGCATAACAGGATATTATGAATCAATTTTGTTCAAAAAACTTTCTGAATATAATTTATAGAATAGATGTCAGATTTTGTAGACTAAACAATGAGAGCAGTTTATGATAATGGAATAATCAAACTTTTTTTTTCAAAAAGTGACCTCTTGAATTATTGCTTACTTTAATTTCCATATAAATCAAGCACTGTGAATGCATGGCATTTAATTTTAATATTCTTGGAGCAAATACAGAATTCAAAAAAAATTGTTAGATTTAAAGCATATACACCGTTTTTGAGCAAATAAATCCAAAGCAAATGTTTACTTAAAGCTAAATGGTATCAGAAGGGATGAAATAATAGGTCTTAACTTGCCCATTTCAACATTGGATATTTTAATGTTTTTTGTAGTAGTTATTGATTAAATTAACCCCATATTATAATTATATATGTAAATATCACACCACCACCACAGTCATCATCTTCATCTTTTAGAAGAAGAGCAATGAATCATTCACGCTCAATTGTTCTTGAGGAACCCTGTGTAACACAAACGATGTATGAATTTTCTAAGCAGAAATAGAACATCGTAAATGTCTCTACGTGTAAGAAAGAAAAAAAAAAAAAACTGGAAAACACACTGCAAACAACCTATTAGTGACTGCATTAGTGACGGATAATCTGACTGTCAGAGTAATGAAAATGGAAATATCAGGCAAAATAGCCCTGACTTGTGAGGATGTCCCTATTTTACTCTACTAGGCAAATGGGCTTTCGTTTGGGTTGCAGCTTCCTCACTAAATAAACAATTTGATTGAAAAATATTTTACAGCTCTCATAACCAAACCAAATCTGCTGCCATCTAGTCAATCCCAACTCATAGGGATCCTACAGGACAGAGTGGAGCTGCCCCCTTCAGTTTCCAAGGAGCTGCTGGTGGATTCGATTTGCCCACCTTTTGATTAGCAGCCGAGCCCCTAACCACTGTATCACCAGGGCTCCTCTGCTCTCATATAATTATTTAATTTTAAAATAAAAAAAAATAATAATGAGCATGTTGACATTAGTCTAGATAAAATTAAATAGAAGATAACACATAATTGAGAAAAAGACACTCATTTTCACTCCACACTCATGACTTGATACAGGACATACATGAAACTTCAAAGTGAGTTACATTGTGTTCTATCGGAATCAAGATAAAAAGTAAATATATTCAGCTTTAGGAAAATAAATAAAAAGATTTTTCTTGCGCACCTAAAATTACAACTGAAACAAATATCTGCCATTCTTATATGAGTTAGGAATTAAATTATTGATGGCACTGCATATCTAATAAGTAAACAATCATAACGTTGTTGATGTTAGGTGCTGTCGACTTGGTTCCGACTCATAGCGACTCCATGCACAACAGAATGAAACACTGCCCGGTCCTGTGCCATCCTTACAATCATTGGTATGCTTGAGCACATTATTGTAGCCACTGTGTCAGTCCACATCCTTGAGGGTCTTCCTCTTTTCAGCTGACCCTGTACTTTGCCAAGCATGATGTCCTTCTCCAGGGACTGATCCCTCCTGACAACATGTCGAAAGCATGTAAGACACAGTCTCTCCATCCTTGCTTCTAAGGAGCATTCGGGTTGTACTTCTTCCAGGACAGGTTTATTTGTTCTTCTGGCAGTCCACGGTATAGTCAATATTCTTCGTCAACACCACAATTCAAAGGCATAAGTTCTTTAGTTTCCCTTATTCATTGTCCAGCTTTCACATGCATATGATGTGATTGAAAATGCCATGGCTTCGGTCAGGTGCACCTTAGTCTTCAAGGTGATATCTTTGCTCTTCAACACTTTAAAGAGGTTCTTTGCAGCAGATTTGCCCAGTGCAATGCGTCTTTTGATTTCTTGACTGCTGCTTCCATGGCTGTGAATTGTGGATCCAAGGAAAATGAAATCCTTGACAACTTCAATCTTTTCTCCATTTATCATGATGTTGCTCATTGGTCCAGTTGTGGGGATTTTTGTTTTCTTTATGCTGAGATGCAATCCATATTGAAGGCTGTGGTCTTTGATCTTCATTAGTAAGTGCTTCAAGTCCTCTTCACTTTCAGCAAGGAAGGTTGTGTCATCTGCATAACGCAGGTTGTTAATAAGCCTTCCTCCAATCCTGATGCCCTGGTCTTCTTCATATAGTCCAGCTTCTTGGATTATTTGCTCAGCATACAGATTGAATAAAAAAATACAACCCTGACGAACACCTTTCCTGACTTTAAGCCAATCAGTATCCCCTTGTTCTGTCTTTTTCAGAACAGAAAAACTGTCCCTTGATTTATGTAAAGTTACCTCATGAGCACAATTAAGTGTTCTGGAATTCCCATTCTTCGCAATGTTATCCATAATTTGTTATGATCCACACAATTGAATGCCTTTGCATAGTCAATCAAACACAGGTAAACATCCTTCTGGTATTCTCTGCTGTCAGCCAGGATCCATCTGACATCAGCAATGATATCCCTGGTTCCATGTCCTCTTCTGAAATGGGCCTGAATTTCTGGCAGTTCCCTGTTGATATACTGCTGCAGCCGTTTTTGAATAATCTTCAGCAAAATTTTGCTTGTGTGTGATATTAATGACATTGTTCTATAATTTCCACATGTGGTTGGATCCCCTTTCTTGGGAATAGGCATAAATATGGATCTCTTCTAGTCAGTTGGCCAGGAAGCTGTCTCCCATATTTCTTGGCATAGACGATTGAGCACCTCCAGTGCTGCATCTGTTTGTTGAAATATCTCAATTGATATTCCATCAATTCCTGGAGCCTTGTTTTCCACCAGTGCCTTCAGAGCAGCTTGGACTTCTTCCCTCAGTACCATTGGTTCCTGATCATATGCTACCTCTTGAAATGGTTGAACATTGACTAATCCTTTTTGGTATAATGACTCTGTATTCCTTCCATCTTCTTTTGATGCCTCCTGTGTCATTTAATATTTTCCCCATAGGATCTTTCACTATTGCAACTTGAGGCTTGAATTTTTTCTTCAGTTCTTTCAGCTTGAGAAATGCCGAACGTGTGCTTCCCTTTTGGTTTTCCCTCTCCAGCTCTTTGCACATGTCATTATACATTTTTCTTTGCTTCTCAAGATGCCCTTTGAAATCTTCTGTTCAATTCTTTTACTTCATCGATTCTTCCTCTTGCTTTAGCTGTTCGACATTCGAGAGCAAGTTTCAGAGTCTCCTCTGACATCCATCTTGGTCTTTCTTTCTTTCCTGTCTTTTCAATGACCTCTTGCTTTCTTCATGTGTGATGTCCTTGATGTCATTACACAACTTGTCCAGTCTTCAGTCACCAGTGTTCAATGCGTCAAATCTATTTTTCAGATGGTCTCTAAATTCAGGTGGGATATACTCAAGGTCATATTTTGGCTCTCGTGGACTTTCTCTGATTTTCTTCAGTTTCAGCTTAAACTTGCATATGGGCAATTGGTGGTCTGTTCCTTAGTCGGCCCCTGGCCTTGTTCTGACTGATGATATTGAGCTTTTCCATCGTCTCTTTCTACAGGTGTAGTCGATTTGATTTCTGTGTGTTCCATCTGGTGAGGTCCATGTGTATACTTGCTATTTATGTTGGTGAAAGAAGGTATTTGCAGTGAAGGAGTCATTGGTCTTGCAAAATTCTATCATTCGATCTCTGGCATTGTTTCTGTCACCAAGGCCATATTTTCCAACTACTGATCCTTCTTCTTTGTTTCCAACTTTCGCATTCCAATCACCAGTAATTAGCAATGCATCTTGATTGCATATTTGATCAATTTCAGACTGCAGCAGCAGATAAAAGTCTTCTATTTCTTCATCTTTGGCCCTAGTGGTTGGTGTGTATATTTGAATAACAGTCATATTAACTGCTCTTCCTTTTAGGTGTATGGATATTATCCTGTCACTGACAGCATTGTACCGCAGGATAGATCTTGAAATGTTCTTTTTGATGATGAATGCAACACCATTCCTCTTCAAGTTGTCATTCTCAGCATAGTAGACTATATGATTGTCCGATTCAAAAGGGCCAATACCAGTCCATTTCAGCTTACTAATGCTTAAGATATCGATGTTTGTGTGTTCCATTCCATTTTTGATGATTTCTAATTTTCCTAGATTCATACTTTGTACATTCCATGTTCTGATTATTAATGGATGTTTGCAGCTCTTTCTTCTCATCTTGAGTCATGACACATCAGCAAATGAAGGTCCCGAAAGCTTTACTCCATCCATGTCATTAAGGTCAACTCTACTTTGAGGAGGAAGCTCTTTCCCAGTCATCTTATGAGTGCCTTCCAACCTGGGGGTCTTGTCTTCCAGCACTATATCAGACAGTGTTCCACTGCTATTCATAAGGTTTTCACTGGCTAATACTTTTCCGAAGTAGACTGCCAGGTCCTTCTTCCTAGTCTCTCTTAGCCTGGAAGCTAAGCTGAAACCTGTCCTCCATGGGTGACCCTGCTGGGGTCTGAATACTGGTGGCAAAGCTTTGAGCATCACAGCAACATGCAAGCCCCCACAGTATGACAAAGTGACAGACAAGAGGGGAAAAGAATCTTAATAGTATACAATTAATCAAAAGCTTATTTTCTATACTTTATTAATAATAGATTAAAATAATCACTTTATTTTCATATGGGTAAAAGTATGAATCATAGACTTTTCTTATATTAATGTGAATATTGAAAAACTCATACTGGATTATCTTTGCTTGTGAACCTACCTCTGGTCTAGAAATCTTCTCATGCCAAACTGCACCTCTGGATTTATCTTCTAAAGTATGGTGGTTCCTACTTTGCTGCTTATAGTTGGAGTTAATTAAAGCAAGATATCTAAAACACCATTTTGGGGGATGAAGTCAATTTTAGAGCCCTCCAAGGAAGGGATAGAAAAATGTAAGTGATTGTGCCTTGTGGGTGACATCAGCATTAACTGCGAAATAGCAAAAGTCTGGCAGGTGGTAAATAGAATCATAATCTGTAACTGAGAACTGGAAAGTTAGCTCCCATTTTGTTTGATCAGAGTTAGTGTAAACGATAGAATTATATATCTGAGCCCTGGTGGTGCGGTGGTTAAGCTCTTGGCTACTGGGCAAAAGGTTGGTGGTTCCAACATACCAGCTGCTCTACAGGAGAAAAGTGTGGCAGTCTGCATCCATACAGATTAAAAAAATTGCCATCTAGTCGATTCCAACTCATAACAAGCCTATAGGACAGAGTAGAACTCCATAGGTTTTCCAAGTAGGGGCTGGTGTATTCAAACCACCAACTTTTTGGTTAGCAGTCTGAGCTCTTAATCACTGATGCACCAGGTCTCCAAGATTACAAACTTAGAAATCCTACAGGGCAGTTCTACTTTGTCTTATAGGGTCACTATGAGGAAGAAATTGACTTAATGTCAGTAGATATACAGAACTATAGTAAACAATCTTGCCACACTTTTTAATCAGTAAATTTTATCTTGTCACATCTATATCTTAAAATAATAGTATTATCTACATATAGCTTAATCTTTCTTTGAAATACAGAGAAATAAAATGATTATAAAGTTAGAAGGTCACATTGGGGAAAGATGGAAGAAGGCTTCGGGTTTCTAAATTCTTAAATTAACACTCTTCCTACTAGGCTGTATCCAGCAAATTAACTATGGAGACAAATTAGCAACATATATGCATATAAAACTCTGTAGTATAACTACTTATTGATGTTATTAACATGTGTACTTTTCCTCTAGAGTACTTATTTACAATTATAAGTGATTAAAAATTGATTAACTGTACAACACAAAGAGTAAACACTGTGTACTTTAGTAAATAATAATGTATCAGAAAGTGCAAATTATCCAACAATATCATTAACATCACACCCAAGTCAAATTTTGCTGAAGATCATTAAAAAGTGGTTGCAGCAGTACACTGACAAGGAACTGCCAGAAATTTGAGTCGGATTCAGAAGAGGACTTACAACAAGGTATGTCATTGCTGATGTCCAATGGATCATAGCTAAAAGCAGAGAACACCAGAAAGATGTTTACCTGTGTTTTATTCACTACGCGAAGGCATTCAACTGTGTGGATCATAACAAATTATAGATAACAATGTAAAGAATGGGAATTCTGGAACACCAAATTGTGCTCATGAGGAACCTGAACTTAGGCAAAGAGGTAGTCATTTGAACAGAACAAGGGGATACTGCATGGTTTAAAGTCAGAAAACGTGTGTGTCAGGGTTGTCTCTTTCACCATACCTATTCAATCTGTATGTTGAGCAAATAATCCGAGAAGCTGGACTATATGAAGAAGAATGGGGCATCAGAATTGGAGGAAGACTTATTAACAACCTTCGATATGCAGATAACACAACCTTGCTTGCTGAAAGTGAAAGGAACTTGAAGTACTTACTGTTGAAGATCAAAGACCACAGCCTTCAGTATGGATTACTTCTCAACATTAGGAAGTCAAAAATCCTCACAACTGGACCAATAAGCAACATCATGATAAAAGGAGAAAAGACTGAAATTGTTAAGGATTTCATTTTACTGGGATCCACAATCAATGCCCAATGAAGCAGCAACCAAGAAATCAAACAATGCATTGCACTGGACAAATCTGCTGCAAAAGATCTCTTTAAATGGTTAAAAACCAAAGATGACATTTTAAGGAATTAAGTGTGTCTGTCTCTGCTAGCTCCATTGTTCAGGCTACTATACACCTTAGGTTTTCCAAAGGTCTCCCCTCATTTGCAGGTGGGCAGGAGACATTCTGGTACATCTGGCATTATTATTCATTTTGCCTTTCATTGTGATAAAATGAAAGAGACACTCTGTGTTTAGAAAAGTGTTGCTCATAGTGGATGAAGGACAGCTTACTGCAGAAAAGGCACTACTCAAAGAGACTTGGAGCAGAGCATTTAAGGAGTATCTTTCTAAGCACACATGCTACTGATATGTGTATTTAACCTTTGTAGGTCCCTTGGTGGTGCAAATCTTTTGCTTTCAGCTACTAACCTGAAGGTCGATGGTTTGAGCCCATCTAGCATTACTGTGGAAGAACAGCCTCATGGTGTTTTCAGTATCCTCATATGCATGTGAAAGCTGGACAATGAATAAGTAAGACCTAAGAAGATTTGATGCCTTTGAATTATGGTGTTGGTGAAGAATTTTGAACATACCATGGACTGCCAGAAGGATGAACAAGTCTCTTTCAGAGTAAGTACAGCCAGAATGTTCATTAGAAGCAAAGATGGCAAGACTTCGTCTCACATACTTTAGACATGTTGTCAGGAGGGACCAATCTCTGGAGGAGGACATCATGCTTGGTAAAATAGAAACCAAAAAAAAACCTGTTGCCATCGAGTCGATTCTGACTCATAGCAACCTTACAGGACAGAATAGAACTCCCCCATGGAGTTTTCAAGGAGCATTTGGCAGATTTGAAATACCAACGTTTTGGTTAGCAGCCAAGCTCTTAACCACTACTATACCAGTCATTGAAAAACAGGACGACCGTCAATGAGATGGATTGACATGGTGGCTGCAACAATGGGCTCAAACATAGCAATGATCATGAGTGTTACCCGATTAGGGTCCGTGACGTGGAGCAGTCGAGCCAATGAAACATACTCCAAGTCAGAAAGAGTGAGAAAGTTTATTTAGGAGATGTATACATCACCGGGGACCCGGCAGCAACACACACTGTCTCTATGGAGTCCCAAAGAGCAGTTTTACATTAGAGTTTATATAGAATCTTACAAGGGTTACAAGTGTCTTTGTAGTCCCCTGTCAGACATTTCTTTATTAGGCTAAAGATATACATGTCTGATACCTGGGCTTCAACTTTCCTGTGGGGGTTGTATGCCACAGGTAGTCCAGACAGAACAAAAGGTTATTTGCATCAGTTTAAAACAAAGAACAAAGTCATTAACATTTAGTCAAAACAAAGTCATTAACAGAGGTATGTGAAGGAGGCAGGCAGAAGAAGAACAACTTATAGGTTTATCATGGCCTTAGTTATGTTAAGCTCTCAGTTGCCCATTTTGAAAAAGAAGAAAACATGCTGCAGGGTATTGGGGTCACATGAGGATGGTACAGGACCCAACAGTGTTTCATTCTGTTGTACATGGGTTGTTATGAGTGGGAACAAGCTTGAGGCACCTAAAAACAAGGACAATTATCAATATTTGCTCTTAATTATAACTAATGTACTACACTAATACAATGCTCTAACAAATTCATGTGATGGCAAGTTAGATGAGACACAGGAAATAGGAATGAAAAGTAATGAAATTTATGATGCTCATAGCTCACAGACACGGAAGGCAAAACTAGCCATGACACAAGACCACACAGGAAGTTGCAACCAAGGACAAGGTAACACTAAGCTGGAATTGGAGGAGAGGGTTTACATATGTAGATTTTCAAGCTTGCCAGGGATTGGGCATTTTGAATAATTTTGCAGTCTCAGGGCATAAGGGCTGTCCCTAGTTGGCTGGGTACCTGGTTGCACGGTGATCAGGATGGGAACATAATCATCCAGGAGCATGAGCACCTGATAAAGGGGGTGGCTGGAGAGTCAAGGTCAGTTGCTCAAGAAGGGGAACTCCAGATAGGGCCCCAGAACTGGGTGGAAACAAACTAAAACCAAACTAGTTACAATCCAGTTGGTTCTGACTCATGGCAGCCTCATGTGTTTCAGAGTAGAACTGCACTCCATAGTGTTTTCATGACTATGACCTTTTGGAAGCAGATTGCCAGGCCTTTGTTCTGAGACAGCTCTAAGTGGGTTCGAATTGCCAGTCTGTTGAATGGTAGCTGGGGTTTGATTTGATTTGCCCCACCCAGGGATTCCAAAATTGGGTCATGGCAGCATTTAAAGAGAATGATATTGCATGCGAGATGTTGATAATAGGTGTAACTGCATGTGTGGGTGTTGTGGGGGTTGGATATATGAGAACTGTCTGTATTGTCTGTGTAATGTTGCACTAGAAGTTCCAAGTGGCCGGGATTGTTAAAATTTGGGCACAAAAATAAATTATGATAGTATTGGGTTTTCATCCATTAAGTAAAATAAATACCCATGGATCCATACTGATATAAATAAAAATATGGGAGAAGGAATTGTTCTTTCTTACATTAGCATTCCAATTAAAAATATAGAATGAAAGAAATAGAAAATAACCCTGAGACAAACACTATAACAATAAACGTTGCAGACAATATCAACCAATAGATGCTGAAATTAGTGGGTGAAAGTCTGAGGAGAAACAGGATTTGCATAGTCTCAAAGTATGTGTCCCGATATAATAGTTGAGTATAAAAGGGAATATAGTAACTTTACAATGAAGGGACCCCATAGACACTCCCTTAACTAAGTGAATAGAGTAAGCATAACCAAAACTAAGACATACACAGATTATGAAATAGTCTTCTCTGATATTATTGCCAAAAAATGCATAATCTCATTTCAATCATGAGAAAGCATCAGATGAACTCAAATTCAGGGGCATAATTCAAAATAACTGATCAGAGTTTTCCAAAAGTGTCAAGGTCATGCAAGACAAGGAGAGACTGAGATATTGTCACAGGCTGGAAGAGATTGTAAAAATAATAATAATAATAACTAAATGCAATGTAGAATTCTGGATAGGGTCTTGAAACAGAAAAATAACATTAGTGGAAAAAAAATAAAAATGTGTATGTGGGATTTGCAATGTACCATATTCACAAGTTCTTCGTGAAGACCATTTGGAGCAGAGCACAGACCAAACATTGTTTTAATAGCCTGATCAACAGAGGTTTATTACTCACAGACTAAACAGGACAGGGATGAGAAGAACAGCAAACATCCTCATCAGCCAAGGTTCTCTGAGATTAGGCTCCTGTCCCATGGCATATTGTTAATATCGCGTCCATGCATGCTCCGCTTTGCACCATGGGAGAAGAAAACCTGGAGTCTCTCTCTTTGAGGTTAATATACTAGCAATCTACAATATCTATGTGGCAAACAGCAAGTACAGAAAGAAATTAGGGGAAAGGGGCAATAAAAGGGAAAAGGAGAAGTCCTCCTGTGGACCATGGACATGACTCACTGTCTGATGCCTGGGATATATGACCATCTCCTGATAGCTATCCTAAATTTACTGGTGTCAGGAACATTCCTTCACCCTTTGCCCCACTGAGATAGCGCAACAGATTTTTGGATTTCTTCAGAGGATAGTCATTTCTCCTTAAGGTTCATACTTTGTCTATCAGTAGCTATTGTGGTGCAGTGGGTAAAGCAACCGACTGCTAAGAAAAAGGTTGTTGGAGAAAGATATGGCAATCTGCTTCCACAAAGATTTACAGCCTTGGAAACCCTATAGGGTCTTTATGAGTTGGAATCAACTTGACAGCAGTGGGCATGCCCAGGAGGACATCATGTTTGGTAAAGTAGATGGCCAGCGAAAAAGAGGAGGACCCTCAACAAGATGAACTGACACAGTGGCTGCTAAAATGGACTCAAACATAGCAACGATTGTGGGGATGGCGCAGGGTTACTTCAGTTGTACACAGGGTCACAGTGAGTCAGAACCTAGTCAACAACACCTAAAAACAACAGTAGCTATGGAGAAGGCGAGGAGGATTATAGCGTACCTGTGTTCCCTGCAAGATCTGTAGTTTAACAAACAATATTGTATCAATATTAAATCCCTGCTCTCCTCCCTGTTAATCCCGGCAAGATTTCTAAAACGGAAAAATCCTGAAGTCACATCATCTATTTTATTATCTAAGGATTCAAGTCACTTGAAAATAAAAAAAAATGAATTTAGCTTTAAAAAATTGTTGAACCTTTACATGATGAGTTAAAAAAAATTGAAGTTATGAGATGTAGGTAAAAAAGTATTCACAGTGAACATTACACAACTCTCATTACCTAGGAAACCCTGGTGGAGTAGCGGTTAAGGGCTACGGCTTCTAACCAAAAGGTCAGCAGTTGGAATTCACCAGGCGCTCCTTGGAAATTCTATGGGGCAATTCTACTCTGTTTCGTGGGGTCGCTATGAGTCAGAATCAACTCAACAGCAATGGGTTTGGTTTTTATTTTTTATCATTACCTACCATTCATCTTAATTTCCTTTTTAGCATACATTGGTAATATTTACATTTGAATTTCACTGATGTGCCTTCTCCAAAAAAAAGGAGTCAAATAAACTTCTTAAGCTACGTTTTGCTAAAACTTACTCTCTGAACATCGGAGAACATGATGTCCTCTCACTCACTGAGATTCTTGAATTTCAAATTTTAATAAAAATAAAAATAGTTATAAAATATATGTCTCTTGGTACAATATTAGGTTAACTGTAAACATTGGGGAAAGTCTTAAAGTCCCGGTTTTACTTTATATGTCTAGTTTATGTATCTACTATCAAAATTAGTACTCTCAATGCAAAGTTTTATTTGGATAATGAACCTGTTTTTAGTATGACAATCATAAAAATATCAAACATGACACATGAATTACCAGACCCAATTTCAGTGCATATATATATATATATATATAGTTTGAGATAATGCTCAACTTAAAATAGCTGCAAAACTAATATAGATGATTCTTATGAACACTCGATGTATTACAAAGAACTGCTTCATTTAGTTTTCTTGGCTGTGTTCTTTACGGAAGTAGGTCGCTGTCTTAGTCATCTAGTGCTGCTGTAATAGAAATACCACAAGTGGGTGGCTTTTACAAAGAGAATTATTCTCTCACAGTCCAGTAAGCTAGAAGTCTGAATTCAGGGCATCAGCTCCAGGGGAAGGCTTTCTTTCTCTGTCGGCTCTTGAGGAAGGTTGTTGCCATCAATCTTCGCTTGGTCTGGGAGCATCTCAGCACAGGAACCTCAGGTCCAAAGGACGTGCTCTGCTTCCAGCGCTGCATTCTTGGTGGTATGAGATCCCCAACTCTCTTCTTGCTTCCCTTTCCTTTTATCTCTTGAGAGATAAAAGGTGGTGCAGGCCACACCCCAGGGAAACTCCCTTTACACTGGATCAGGGATGTGACCTGCTAAGAGTGTTGCAATTCCACCCTAATCTTCTCTAACATAAAATTGCAATCACAAAATGGAGGACAATCACAGAATACTGGAAATCATGACCTAACCAAGTTGACACATATAATTTTGGGGGGACATAATTCAACCCATGACAGTCACCGTGACTTTCTTCTGCAGCACAACTGGGTGACTTCAAACTGCCAACTTTTTGGTTAGCAACCCAGTGCAAACCATTTGCTCTATCCATGGACCTTTATTTTATTTTAACATTTTACTAACCATACAATATTAATCCAAAGTAAGAAATTATATTTGGTGCAATACTATGAATTAAAATATAGAACTTATTTGGATTTCATTCATTTTTCTGCTGATGTCTTCTTTTCTTTTTTTTTGGTTTCTGGATCCCAGATTGCATTTAAACATTGTCTTTCCTTTTGTCTCCCATCTAACACAATGGTTTTAACATCTGTTGAAATTATGAGATTCTTTTATCAAGTTATTTTGGTAATTTGCATTATGTTCTGCCCTTCATTACATATTAAAATCTCTTTATCTTTTAAAAAGTAGAAAAAATAGTAATTGGAATTTTTTTTCTAAGTCTGATAAATCCAGTATATGAAGTGTTTTCAGGTCTCAGTTCACCTTCAGTCCCCTGCCGCTTTTTACCAGTATATTTCTTAGAAGCATATCTGATAGAATCTCTCGAGTGAAAGTAAACATTTCAGATGATTTTTTTTTCCCCAGGAAGACAGGAGTACTATTAAAAACCCAACACTGGTGTTTTTGTTAGTTGCTATAGAGTTTTTGTTTTTTTTTTTTTATGGACTTAGTTCTGACTCATGGTGACCATATGTGTTATAGAGTAGAACAGCTCCATAGGGTTTTCTTGGCTGTAATCTGAATAGAAGCAGATCGCCAGGCCTTTTCTTTTGGGGTACAGCTGGATTGGTTCAAACCATCAAGCTTTAGGTTAATAGTCAAGTGCTAACCATCTGTGTCACCTAGGGACCAATAAAGTAAAATTTTTTTTGTGTGTGTGTGTGTTTTTTTCCTGGCAGCTCAGGTTTAATTTGAACTGTGAACCCATCTGAGGACTAGCTCTTGAATGTGAGTTTTTACAGGATGTTTTTTTCTTTTTCACCTTTTATTTTGTGAGAAGTTTTGAAATAGGCAAGTATCCATGTATGACCTAAGTGAGAATGCAAAAATACCTTACACTGAAAGTGTAACACTGTAGGGTCTTGATTTCATACTCAGGGCTTCATTCTCAATACTCCTTGACATGTGAAGTTCTGCTAATAGAATCAAGCAAACAAACAGTAAATACAAACCAGTTGTCTGAAGTCAACTGAGACTCATAGCAACCCCATGTGTGTTACAGTAGAGCTGTGCTCACAGGATTTACATTGGGTGATTTTGAGAAGTAGATCAGGTCCTCCTTCCTAGGCACCTCTGGGT
The DNA here is from genome assembly GCF_024166365.1 of Elephas maximus indicus. Lineage (NCBI taxonomy): Eukaryota > Metazoa > Chordata > Mammalia > Proboscidea > Elephantidae > Elephas > Elephas maximus. Next base: position 30,365,882 of record NC_064820.1, on the reverse strand, counting down.
GGACTCAAACTTCCAGCCTTTCCCTTAGCAGCTGGGCACATTAACCATTTGCAGCACCCAGGGACTCCACGCTAACAGAATACGTCACCAGATTTGGCAAATAATAATTAAGTTGAAAACTTAAAAGTTGAAAAATATTACTTTGTCTTAGTTTTTGGCTTCTGAGTTTCTTTTACTCAATTTCTTGTTCATTATAGGAAAGATACTGGAATTTTAGAAGCTTCAGTCTGTTTTGTTTTAACAATATGTTAATTCAGATTAGCAATTCAAAACACTATTAAAACATAACCTCACTTCCTTTTTTCTTCATTAAGTTTTTCTATGCCTCATGTAAATTTGTGCCCTGCTTACACAGGCTATAAACGTTCTGTTGTTTTGCAAAGTGTCCTGTCTAGTCTAGAATTTGGAAACATAAAATGGGTTAATGAAAAGAGATCCTCAGAGAAACGAACTAAGACTAGTTATCTGGCCAAAATGGGGCTGAAGCCAGCATGATACAATAGTTACTTGAGGTTATGAGGACAAGACCTTGGAAAGGCATGTGGACTTTGCTTAAGTCTTCACTCATTGTTTGTAGATGTATATCTAGGCTCATATTTGACCATGCTCTGTGAAACCAATTACAAAGACAACGTGGAGAAAAAAAAAAAAAAAAACTTAGCAGAAGAATCCCAGTATCTTGGAAAATTATATTGCTAAATTTTGAAAAATATAGGGAGGAATTTTCTTAACTAAAGAGAAAAGAGAAAAGGACATATATTGAAATTCAGCCTGAATGTATAATAAAAAAAAGAACTGCCAAAATAGAAATTCAGTCTTAAATATGGTAACCTCTGTATTATCACTTGGTTTGCTCAATAAAGATAAGAAGCAAAAAGTCACTTGACCTAATATAGAGGGTATAATCCCATGCTTGGGGATAATAAAAATGTGGAGCAGATTATAAATGTGAAAACTTCTCATCCCCCATCTTTAAAAAACCAAGAGGACTTAGGGGATATTCTCTTTAAAAAGACTTGAGAAATGCAACAGTAAGAGAAACTCTGTCATCTTTGTAAGGATCTTTTCTCTGTAACAGGGAATGCTATCGGGAAAAAAAAAATGCTGCTGAAAAAAGCTCCCTTCTTTTAGCAGGGTTAGGGAGGATTCCAGGGCATGGTGGCTAGTGGCACAGATATATTGAGTGATGCCTACTTTTATAGGCAGCAGACTGCTTCAGTAAATATAAATATTTGACTGTACTTTCCATTGTTAATAACTCAACTCTAGTGCTTATTTTTGAAACATCTATCTTCATTGCATGCCTGACCCATACTAAGAAGGGCCCAGGAGGACACCTATGGAATACCTCTTCCATATGAACATAGTAATTAGAAACTAAAGCCATCCAATTTATAAAATGGCACAGGTTAGTGCCATCATAAAAGAATGACAAGTTGCAGGGATTGTGGTCCCTATCATGTCCCAATTTAATTCACTGGTTTCACTGGTACACAAAACAGATGGTAGTAGAATGACAGAGAATTATAGTGAGCTTATCCTGATGCTGGTTTCAATTTCACCTGCTGGTCTAGATGTGATCCCTTTATCGGAGCAAATAAATAGAGGCTCTGTCACCTAGTATTGACTTGAAAAATATATTTTTTTTCTGTCCCAATAAGTCAAAACCATTAGAAGCAGGAACAGTACATTTCACCATCCTGCCCCAGCATGAAGTAAAGTCAACTAGCTGGCTCTGCACCAGAAGGAAATCTACAGGCCATTTATTTTTTTCATCATTGGTTGGATACCCCTGGCATCCTTAACATTCTGCTGTTAGGATTTGGAGAATAAGAAGTAGTCCTTACTGTATTTGTGTGTGGAAAGGTGGAAAAAATTTCTGAGAAAAGAGCAACTCATTGAAATTCTTCAGAGTCCAAATTCTCGGTGTAATAGGCCAGACTTCAAGAAGAGCCCAAGCTCAAAAATCTGGAAGAGCAAGGTTTCAGGCTGTGTTAGTTTACTTGACTTCAGTTATTATTGATCCAGAAAACAGGTAGCACAAAGCATATGCAAAAAACAGGACACAACTGAGTGGAAAGGACGCTTTGATATCTTATTTGTAATGGAAACAAACCCCAGTGTTTACTGCTGTTATTTAATGAAGATGGAATGTAGACTCTGTCAGGTGACAGGTTGGAATCCACTGAACATAACAGGTCACCTGACAGAGTCTACACTCCATCTTCATTAAACAACAACAATAAACATTGGGGTTTGTTTCCATTACAAATAAGAGAGATATCAAAGTGTCCTTCTTCACTAAATTGTGCCCTGTCAGGTGACAGGAGATGAAAAAGATGGGGTTGGTGTTTATGAGGTCATGATTAGTTGACCCGAGAAGAATTTGTTTTACTTTCTCCCCTGAAGCTGAGGGCACTGGTTTTTTTTTTTTTTTTTCCTGAAGCTGAAAAAACAAAATAACTACATTTACTGAGACATTTTGGATTTAGAGGAAGTAGCAACGTATATAGCATTTTTTTTTTTAATGCTGCTTCAACATCTTCACTGAGTGATTTAAAAAAAAAGAAAAAAAGTTGCCCACACTGGCTGGAGCCAGTCTACTTGGCATATTCTAATTCAGTTAAAAAAAAAATTTTTTTTAAGTTGCTTTTCATAAAATACACCATTACTTATTGCAGTCTAGTCAGTTCCAACTCCACTGACCTTATAGGACAGAGTAGAACTATCCCAGAGGTTTCCAAGGCTGTAATCTTTACAGTAGACTGCTACATCTTTGTTCCATGGAGCAACTGGCAGATTCCATTTGGTTACCAGCCAAGAGCTTACCCACTGTGACCCCTGAAAAAAATAAAAACAAAAAAAAACATTGCAGTTGGGTTCATTCCAACTCATAGCAACATTATAGGACAGAGTAGAGCTGCCTCATACAGTTTCCAAGGAGCACCTGGTGAATTTGAACTGCTGACCTTTTGATTAGCAGCTATAGCACTTAACCACTATGCCACCAGAGTTTCCTACTGTGACACCAGCTCCTCAAAATAGAGTATACCAAACAAACAAACAAACAAACAAACCCAGTGCTGTTGACTAGATTCTGACTCATACCAATGCTATGAGTATACAGTACAGAGCAGGTGAAAAAATATCCTTATTTGATGAATCCCAGTTATGCTTGGTCTATAAAGAGTTGTGTTTGTGGGTAAAGATCTGGTTGAAATGGGAAGCATAACTTATATTTTGTTGTTGTTTGGTGCCATTGAGTCTGTTCCAGCTCACAGCAACCTGAGCATAACAGAACGAAACGCTGCACAGTCCTTCGCCATCCTCATAATTGTTGTTATGTTTGAGCCCATTGTTGCAGCGGACTTGTTAATCCATGTCTCTGAGAAACTTACTCTTTTTTGTTGACCCTTCACTTTACTAGGCAGAAGGTCCTTCTCCAGGGACTGGGCCCTTCTAATAACATGTCCAAAGTATGTGAGACAAAGTTTAGCCATCCTTGTTTTGAAGCAGCATTCTGGCTGTACTTTTTCCAAGACAGATTTGTTCCATCTTTTGGTAGTCCATGGTATAATCATTACACTTCGCCAATACCACAAATCAAAGGTGTCAGTTCTTCAGTTTTCCTTGTTCATTGTTCAGATTTCACTTGTATTTGATGCAGTTGAAAACACCATGGCTTGGGTCAGGTGCACCTTAGTCCTTAAAGTGACATCTTTGTTTTTTTTTTTAACACTTTTAAAAGGTCTTTTGGAGCAGATTTGCCTAATGCAGTGTGTTAGTGTGATATTTGATTTCTCAACTACCACTTCCATGAATGTTGATTGTGCATCCAAGGGGAAAAAAAAAGCCTTGCATCAATCTTTTTCTCCCTTTAACACTATGTTGCTTATTGGTCCTTTTGTGAGGACTTTTGTTTTCTTTACTTTGAAGTGTAATCCACATTGAAGGCTGTAGTCTTTGATCTTCATCAGTTAACTGCTTCAAGTCCTCTTCAATTTCAGCAAGCAGGGGTGTGTCATCTGCATATCACAGGTTGTTAACGAGTCTTCCTCCAATCTTATGCCAAGGTCTTCTTCATATAGTCCAGTTTCTTGGATTATTTGATAAACATACAGATTAAGTAAGTATGGTGAAATGATACAACCCTGGAGCACACCTTTTTTGGCTTTAAGCCATGCAGTATCTCCTGTTCTATTCCAAGGACTGCCTCTTGATCTATGTATAGGTTTCTCATGAGCACAATTAAGTGTTCCGGAATTCCCACTCTTCGCAAAGTTATCCATCATTTGTCGTGATCCATACAGTCAAATGCCTTTGCATAGTCAACGAAACACAGGTAAACATCTTTCTGGTATTCACTACTCTCAGCCAGGATCCACTTGACATCAGCAATGATCTCCTTCATTCCATGTCTTCTTCTGAATCCAGCCTCAATCTCTGGCAGCTCCCTGTGGATGTACTGCTGTAGCCACTTTTGAATGATTTTCAGCAAAATTTTACTTGTGTGTGATATTAATGATATTGTTCAATAATTTTCAACTTCTGTTGGATCACCTTTTTTTGGAATGGGCACAAACATGGATCTTTTCCAGTTGGTTAGCCTGATAGCTGCCTTCCAAATTTCTTGGCATAGACAAATGAGTACTTCCAGCACTGCATCCATTTGTTGAAACATCTCAGTTGGTATCCTGTTAATTCCTGGAAACTGTTTTTTTGTCAATGTCTTCAGTGTAGTCTGGATTTCTTCCTTCAGTACCATCAGTTCTTCATAAGATGCTACCTCCTGAAATATTTGAACATCAATTCTTTTTGGTATAGTGACTCTGTGTATTCCTTGCATCTTCTTTTAATGCTTTCTGCATCATTTAATATTTTCCCCTAGAATCCATTAATATTGCAACTCGAGTCTTGAATATTTTCTTCAGTTCTTTCAGCTTGAGAAATGCTGAGCCTGTTCTTCCGTTTCGGCTTTCTATCTCCAGGTCTTTGCACATGTCATTATAATACTTTACTTGTCTTCTCTAGCTGCCCTTTTGAAATCTACTGTTCAGCTCTTTTACTTCATTTCTTCCCATTCTCTTTAGCTACTTGATGCTCAACAACAAGTTTCAGAGTCTTTTCTGACATCTGTTTTGGCCTGTTCTTACTTTTCTGTCTTTTTAACGTCCTCTTGCTTTCTTCATTTATGATGCCCTTGACCTCATTCCACAACTTGTCTCGTCTTCAGTTATTAGTGTTCGATAAGACAAATCTATTGAGATGGTCTCTAAATTCAGATGGGATATACTTGAGGTTATACTTTGACTCTGGTGGAGTTGCTAATTTTCTTCAGTTTCAGCTTGAATTTTATATGAGCAATTGATTGTCTGTTCTGCAGTCAGCACCTGTCCTTTTACTGACAATGATATTGAGGTTTTCCATTGTCTCTTTCCACAGATGTAGTAGATTTGATTCCTGTGTATTCCATCTGGCAAAGTCCATTGTATATAGTCACTGTTTATGTTGGTGAAAAAAGGTATTTGCAGTGAAGAAGTCATTGGTCTTGCAAAATTCTATCATATGACCTCCAACATTGTTTCTATCAACAAGAACATATTTTCCAGCTGCTGATCCTTCTTCTATGTTTCCAACTTTCACATTACAATCACCAGTAATTATCAACACAACCTGATTGCATGTTTGATCAATTAAAGACTGCAGAAGTTTGCAAAAATCTTCAATTTCTTCATTTTTGGCCTTAGTGATTGGTGTGCAAATTTGAATAATAATGGTATGAACAGGTCTTCGTTGTAGGTGTATGGATATTATCCTATCATTAATACCATTGTACTTCAGTATAGATCTTGAAATATTCTTTTACAGGATCAGTGCAACACCATTCCTCCTCAATATGTCATTCCCGGCATGGTAGACCATGTGATTATCCAATTCAAAATGGCCAGTACCAGTCCTTTTCAGCTCACTAATACCTAAGGTATCAATGTTTATGTGTTCCATTTCATTTCTGAAATTTTCCAGTTTCCTAGATTCATGCTTTGTACACTCTGTGTTCTGATTATTGATGGGTGTTTGCAGCTGTCTCTTCTCATTTTGAGCCATGCCATTTCACCAGATGAAGGCCCTGAATGCTTGACTCCATCCATATCAGGAAATGAAGGTCCTAAGTTCTTGACTCCATCCTTGCCTTTCAACCTGAGGGGCTCGTCTTCCAGCAGTATATCAGACAATGCTTTGGTGCTATTCATAAAGTTTTCACTGGCTAATTCTTTTCAGAAATAGACTGCCGGTTCCTTCTTCCTAGTCTGTCTTAGTCTGGAGGTTCAGCTGAAACCATTCCACCATGGTTGACCCTGCTGGTATTTGAATACTGGTGGCTAGCTTACAGCATCGCAGCAGCATGCAAGCCCCCATGGTATGACAAACTGACAGACACATGTGGAATACATGTGTGTGTATATATAGACATATACAGTGGATACAAGGGGAAACATTTTTTGATATTAATGAAATGGCCGTATAGACTTCCTTCCTTCTTTATACCTGGCAGTGAGCTATCTCAGCAAGTCCCAATGTATTACACAGTGACATCAGCCTTCTGATGCCAGGCCTCTTAGTATTTGTTGTTGTTGTTGTTAGGCGCCATCGAGTCGATTCTGACTCATAGCGACCCTATGTAAAACAGAACAAAACACTGCCCCGTCCTGCGCCATCCTTACAATCGTTGTTATGCTTGAGCTCATTGTTGCAGCCACTGTGTCAGCCCACCTTGTAGAGGGTCTTCCTCTTTTCCATTGCTGACCCTGTACATTGCCAAGCGTTATATCCTTCTCCAGGGGCTAATCCCTCCTGACAACATGTCCAAATTGTGTAAGATCCAGTATCGCCATCCTTGCTTCTAAGTAGCATTCTGGTTGTACTTCTAAGACAGATTGGTTCTTTATTTGTCAGTCCATGGTATATTCAATATTCTTTGCCAATACCATAATTCAAAGGCATCAATTCTTCTGTGGTCTTCCTTATTCGCTGTCCAGCTTTCACATGCGTATGATATAATTGAAAATACCATGGCTCGGGTTAGACCCAACTTAGTCTTCAAGGTGCTATCTTTGCTTTTCAACACTTTTAAAGAGGTCCATTGCAGCAGATTTACCCAATGCTATGCATAGTTTCATTTCTTGACTGCTGCTTCCATGGCTGTTGATTGTGGATCCAAGTAAAATGAAATCCTTGACAACTTCAATCTTTTCTCCGTTTATCATGATGTTGTTTACCAGTCCACTTGTGAGGATTTTTGCTTTCTTTATGTTGAGGTGCAATCCATACTGAAGGCAGTAGTTTTTGATCTTCATCAATGAGTGCTTCAAGTCCTTTTCATATCATCTGCATAACGTAGGTTGTTAATGAGTCTTCCTCCAGTCCTGATGCCCTGTTCTTCTTTGTATTCCTATAGTCCAGCTTCTCAGATTATTTGCTCAGTATACAGATTTTTTTTTATATACAGATTGAATTGGTATGGTGAAAGGATACAACCCTGACATACACCTTTCCTGACTTTTAACTAATCAGTATCCCCTTCCGTCCAAATAACAGCCTCTTGATCTATGTAAAGGTTCCTCATGAGCACAATTAAGTGCTCCAGAATTCCCATGCTTTGCAACGTTATCCATAATTTGTTATGATCCACACGGTCAAATGCCTTTGCATAGTCAATAAAACACAGGTAAACATCCTTCTAGTATTTTCTGCTTTCACCCAGGTTCCATCTGACATCAGCAGTGATATCCTTGGTTCCACGTCCTCTTCTGAAACCAGCCTGAATTTTTGGCAGTTCCCTGTCAATATACTGCTACAGCCATTTTTCAATGATCTTTGGCAAAATTTTACTTGCATGTGATATTAATGATATTGTTCTATAATTTCCACATTTGGTTGTATCACATTTCTTTGTAATAGGCATAAATATGCATCTCTTCCAGTCAGTTGGCCTGGAAGCTGTCTTCCGTACTTCTTGGCATAGTTGAGTGAGCACCTCCAGCACTGCATCTGTTTGCTGAAACATCTCAATGATATTCCATCAATTCCTGGAGCCTTGGTTTTCACCAATGCCTTCAGAGCAGCTTGGACTTCTTCCTTTAGTACCTTCGGTTCCTGATCATATGCTACCTTTTGAAATGTTTGAACATCAACTAATTCTTTTTGGAATAATGACTCTATATTCCTTCCATCTTCTTTTGATGCTTCCTGTATTGTTTAATATTTTCCCCATAGAATCCTTCACTATCGCAACTCGAGGCTTGAGTTTTGTTTTTTTTTTTTTTTTCAGTTCTTTCAGCTTGAGGAAAGCCAAGCGTGTTTTCCCTTTTGGTTTTCTATCTCCAGCTCTTTGCACACATCATTATAATACTTTACTTTGTCTTATTGAGCCGCCCTTTCAAATCTTCTGTTCAGGTCTTTTACTTCTTCAATTCTTCCTTTTGCTTTAGTGCTCGACATTCATGAGCAAGTTCAGAGCCTCCTCTGACACCCATCTTGGTCTTTTCTTTCTTTTCTGTCTTTTCAATGACCTCTTGCTTTCTTCATGTATGATGTCCTTGATGTCATTCCACAACTTGTCTGGTCTTCAGTCACCAGTGTTCAGTGCGTCAAATCTATTTTTCAGATGGTCTCCAAATTCAGGTGGGATATACTCAAGGTCATATTTTGGCTTTCTGTGGACTTGCTCTGGTTTTCTTCAGTTTCAGCTTGAACTTGCACATGAGCAATTGATGGTCTGTTCCGCAGTCAGCCCCTGGATGTGTTCCGACTGATGATATTGAGCTTTTCCATCATCTCTTTCCACAGATGTAGCTAATTTGATTTCTGCGTGTTCCATCTGGCGAGGTCCATGTGTCTAGTTGCCGTTTATGTTGGTGAAAAAAGTTGTTTGCAATGAAGAAGTCGTTGGTCTTGCAAAATTCTATCATTCAATTTCTAGCATTGTTTCTATCACGAAGACCGTATTTTCCAACTACAGATCTTTCTTCTTTGTTTCCAACTTTCGTGTTCCAATCGCCAGTAATTAGCAATGCATCCTGATTGCAGGTTTTATCAATTTCAGACTGCAGCAGCTAATAAAAATCTTTTACCTCTTCAACTTTGACTTTAGTGGTTGGCGTATAAATTTGAAAAATAGTCATATTAACTGGTCTTCCTTGTAGGTGTATGGCTGTTATCCTGTCACTGACAGCATTGTACTTCAGGATAGATCTCGAAATGTTCTTTTTGAAGATGAATGCAACACCATTCCTCTTCAAGTTGTCATTCCCAGCATAGTAGACTATATGATTGTCCAATTCAAAATGGCCAATACCAGTCCATTTCAGCTCAATAATGCCTAGGATATCGATGTTTATGTATTCCATTTATTTTTTGACAATTTCTGATTTTCCTGGATTTATACTTCTTATATTCCGGGCTTCAGTTATTAATGGATGTTTGCAGCTGTTTTTTCTCATTGTGTGTCATGCCACATCAGCAAATGAAGGCCCTGAAAGCTTTACTCGATCCATCCTACTTTGAGGAGATGGCTCTTCCCCAGTCTTCTTTTAGTGCTTTTCATCCTGGGGGACTCCTCTTTCACCACTCTATCAGGCAGTGTTCTGCTGCCATTCATAAGGTTTTCACTGGTTAATTCTTTTCAGAAGTAGTCTGTCAGGTCCTTCTTCCTAGTCTGTCTTAGTCTGGAAGCTCAGCTGAAACCTGTCCTCTGTGGGTGACACTGCTGGTGTCTGAATACCCGCAGCATAGCTTCCAGCATCACAGCAACACACAAGCCTCCACCAAATGAAATGACAAACTGACAGACACATAGGGGTCTTAATATTTAGTGATCTTCAATATTGACCCCAGGCCTCTACATATGTAGATGATGACATTGTGTATTCAGAGTTGGATCCTACATGCTCCTATGCACTCTAGGCTAACATATAAATATAGAACACAGTGGGGGGAATTTAATACAATTCAAGCCTTCTGGCCTGAAACATCTCCCAACAGAGTAATTATGAAATTCCTTTGCTTGCTGCTTTAAGTTGCTTTTTATCAAGCAAATAGTATTCCTACTAGCACGGGTTTTACTTGTGTTGTGGTTTCTTGTGCATCCTACTCCCCATAGAATCTGGTCATTTCCCACCATTACATAGCTATCTGAATTTAACACTAATTTCTTGCTAACTGGTTTCCCTTTTACCAGCTTTGCCAGACTCATCTTTGAAAAAGCCAGTCCGTTCATTTCACTTTTCAAGTCAAAATTCTCCAATCCCTTAGCAGCTCAAAATAAATAACAGACTTTTTTGAAAGTCCTGCATAATTTCATAGGACTTGACCCTCCTTTACCCTCTGAACGTATACCTCATTACCTCCTTATCTGTCACCCTACTCTGATCTTCCTGGCTTCCCTGGCATTTCTCCAATACATCAGGCTAACTCCCATGCTGGGGCATTTACAGTTGTTAGTCCTCTGTTTACCAATCTTTTCTCTCATAAATCTACAACCAGATAACATTTGTCTCTTGTTTTTTTGTGAAAAGAAGGCTTCTCAGTGATGAATCCTGGAATTTCTAAAGTTCTATCTTCCATCCCTATAATCTTGACATGATTATCCTGTTTTATTATAGGTATTATGCTTATGATCATCCACAAAGCCATGTATGTATCCTGGTTGTTATCTGTATTCCCTAGTAGGATGCATGCTCCATAAAGGAAATAATTTGCGTTTGTTTTATTCTTAATTATGTGCTCAGCTGTTAAAATAGAGTACCAGAATATGTTTAAATGGATGGATTAAAATGCATTTATAGCTGACATCATTTAATTGCATATTTGAAGTATGTTTGAAAGTAAGAAATGATTTTTTTTTAATATGGAATAACAAAAAACAAAAAATGCCATTAGCTTTGTTTTGAACTTTATATTAATTTTATTGACTAGAGAGTGAGGATATCCTTCTTTTGCCTTCAATTTCAGAATTATTTATCTGTTTACGAGAAAACATACAGGATTTTTTTTTTTTTGCACCTGCAAAAAGAAGTTATAATTGTACCTAATGAATCCAGGTGCTTAAGGGACTCTCATTAGCTGACTCTCATGGGAAATCTTCAATTGTCATCTTCAAACATTTCTTTTAAAATCTAAAATATTTATATTTGTTTTGTTACATATTAAATATGTTTGTATTAGTTCTTAAACTTTAAAGTCTTCCTCTAATTTATCATTTTTTAAACACTAAATTTCTTTATCCACTTTTTTATTAAAGTAAGAAAAGAAGGCCTACAAGTAACTGGTGGCCTACAAGTCAATCGTGACTCATGGTGACACCATTTGCTGCAGTGTAGAACTGCAAGCCATCGGATTTTCAATGCTGTGCTCTCTCAGGAGCAGATTCCCAGGGTTTACTTCCTAGGTTCCTTTGAGTGGGTTCACATCTCTAATCTTTCCGTTAGCAGTTGAATGCTTGACCATTTGTGCCACCTGGAGACTCCTAAAAACAGAAGGGAAGGTGATAAATTAACATAGGCTTAACTGAGATGTCAAAACTTACTAGGAAGATTTCTCTATTGTTCCTACTCGAAGGTAGGTTTTGTTACCCTACTGTCTAGGGTCCAAATCTAGTCTACAACTTGTTTGGTTCATAGTTTTTATTTATTTATTTTTCTACTAGAACACAGCCATGCCCATTCCTTTATGCTTTTTTTGTGCTAAAATAATAGATTGGAGTAGTTACAACAAAGACCATCTGGTCTGCGAAGCTGAAAATATTCGCTATGTGACCCTTTTCTGTGAAAGTTTGCTGACCTGTACACTAAGAGATGATAAGGGTAAAACCATAGGAAATGAAAAAAAGTAAGACTCTTACTTTTCATATACAGTAAAACAGGAACTGCTGATGCCTTTAATTTTTTACTGGAAAAATTGAATACATAGTGGCACTACGAACAAAAAGAAGAAAAGCAGGAAGAACAGGGGTTGTGTCATGGAAGAAAATTATGCTACAGTTTTGGATATGTTATATTTGATTTTCTGTAAGAAATAGATTCCAGTAAAGATATTAGCCAAGGGAATACCACACGCATAGCACTTGAAGCTTTAAGAATGCATGAGATTGCCCCAGAATTAGTGCACATAACCAGATCATTGATTCTACTGAGAATGTATAAACCAAAAACCAAAACCAAACCCAGTGACATCGAGTTGATTACAACTCATAGCGACCCTATACGTGTGTTTTATTCCAGATACCATATACTCCAATTAATTTTATCAGAAACCTAATCACGCAAAACTGATTTTTATTGATAGCATAATTTACTGTGTGTTTTGTTCACTCATAGGGTATCCTCAATTTCCTGTCACAACAACCTGATCAGGTGCTTGAGCACATCTGAAAACACTTAGGAATCATTCTCTCTCTAGTCTCACGAGGCAGTAAAATGAAATATTTTTCTAAGAAAACCAGTGAAATGGTGAAGAAATAAAAAAAAAAAGGGTGGATCACTGGGGGGAAGAGAAAATTTGCATCATTGAGTGTCTGGTGTCTCTACATTAGAGTAGAAACAAAGTGTTGTATTTTATAAGTATGGAAGTGGGGTAATATTTAATATCTGCTACTAGAGCCAATTATTTTTTTTGTTATACTAGATATTCTGTACATCACTATCCATGTCTAGTAATGTATAATATACAAATTTAAGGAAGGGTAGTCTTTGCTCCAATACAGTAAACCCTAAAAATTATTTTCAATATAGAAAATGAAACATTTCTCTGAAAACAGAAGAGTTTTATGTGTTGTCCACCATGTCATTTTTTCTATGGACACTGAAGGGAGGGATAGTCGTCCTAAGTATAAAAATAAATAAGAAGTAAATACATACTGAATTATAAATAGTTCCAAATAATGAAAAAGCATGCCAGGTAAAAGTAAAGAACAGCATGACTACGAAGTGCCATTCTTCTGTTTGAATGAAATTTTACAGCTGAAATTTGAGTACAGTAAAATGGACATATTGACACAATATTAACTCTATTTGTGCTGAAGGCAGTAACATTAAAATATTTGTTCCACTTACTTTTCAATGTCGTATCCTTTTTAACTAAAAGAATGTTTATTTATTTATTAAAGATTTTGTTTATCTGGGTATATGAAATGCTAATTTTGATAAATAAAGAATGGCAGGAATTGATAAACCAATTCAATTGTGCAAATATTCAGAATTTTTATTAGGGTGCCAAGTATAATAAACGTTCTTTGATCTGTTTCTGAGGAGAAGATGGTTAAAAAAATGGACTGTCACTAAATATTGCAGTTTATCTCCATGGGTCTCAATGAAATCAAATCATGTAATAAAAGCTGAAACTCCATCTAGCAACATAATATGCTCCCGTCACCTTTCATTAACATGACAAGGTTCAAACCATAATTCATATGTGCACGTTTGTTTCTCATTATTCAAAGATATTCTTTTGTCCTTAAGATTTTTAGCTCAGAAATGTTATTTAAAATTTAGAAAGTAAATAAACCTCTGATAATTTTGGCAAAGGTATATTTTATTTGGCAGTGGATAATTATAGCTGCAAGAAAAGGCCTTCCTTTTTTCCCAAATGTTGGTTTTTTAAATGTATAATTTATGCATATATGATAAAATATCTAATACATAGATGATAAAAATCTAGAAACAAAGGAAAAAGATTATTTTAACAGTTATTGATTTTATAAAGGGAAAATAAATATTGAAAATATAAACTTAATTGTTGATGATAACAATAACTATTTTAATTCACTGTTACATCTTAGGTTCTTCCAAGAAGTTCTATGATTTTGAAGTACTTGGTTCAAACTATTTGGGAGTTAGCAGCCACATTACCATGAGAGATTCCGGTGAATCAACTTGCTTAAATGAAAATAAATGAATATGCTAGTTATCACTTTTATTAAGAAAACATGAACTATATAAATAATCTGAAGGAAGGCTGACAACTGATCATACATTTCATAGAGAAAAAGAAATAAAACATATTAAAGAACATCTTTTAGCAAAGAGAAGTGTGAATAACCTGACCAAATATTAAAACATATTCTAAGGCCTCAAAGATTAAAAAAAAAAAAGTAATAAACTACAACTTTGCTAAATTTATGGACAATGAAATGGAATAGAAAGTCCATAAATAGATTCAAAGCATGTGGAAACTTATTATAAGGCAAAATACCATCTCAAATCAGTGCTGTAAGATGGAATATCCAATAAATGGTGTTTGGACAATTGGACTATCATTTGATAATTGATCTAAAACTAGACCCATACTCATAATGTATCCCGCATAAACTCCTAAGGGATCAAAAAATTTTATGTCAAAAATAAACCGTGAATTTATTAGAGGAAATTATGTTATTATTGTAGAATCAGGAAAGGATTTCCAAATATGGCCTCATATCAGGAGCTACAAAGTGATTTTAATATATTTGAGTACATCAAACTCAAAAGACAAATGGCGAAACCTTAAGAAAATATTGTGATGTTTTTACAAATGATATTCCAAATTTCATAATAAAGGACCAGAATTGATTGACATAAAAAAGTAGAAAAATGAAAAATGTTATTAAAAAATTCACCAAAAAAGGTAAAACATTTTTCTTAAACATATTAAAAAACATTGAATCAATCAGGAGGAAAAAAACTAAACCTATATACGGGTACAATTTTCATTAACAACAAATCATTTTATATATTGTAAGTTGTATATTAAATTAATAAAGTCCAATGTGGAGGGCAACCTTTAACATCCTCCAAAACTGTAAATTCATATACAATCTTGGGCCTTACTTATAAGATTCTACAAAATTAATTTATATAAAAAAAAATCCAAGGTTAATTACTAACATCTATATTAATAAGCGGAAACCCTGGTAGTGTACTGGTTAAGTGCTATGGCTGCTAACCAAGAGGTCGGCAGTTTGAATCCACCAGGCGCTTCTTGGAAACTCTATGGGGCAGTTCCACTCTGTCCAATAGGGTTGCTGTGGGTCGGAATTGACTCAACGGCAGTGGGTGGATTATATTAATAAGCAAAGATAAAAATATCCCAAATATCCATTAGTCCAAACCAAACCCAAATGAATAGGTTGATTATGGTACATCTACCAATATATTACTAAAAAAAAAAAAAAATTGAAAAACAATGCAAAAAAACTTGTTTTCTAATATGTAAATATTACTCAGATATGTTCATTAAAATGCAAATTACAGGATATATATAAATATAAACTATATATATATAATATATACATATTTTCCAGGCTTCTTTATTAATTAAAAACAGAAATTATGGAAGAATATATTATATATAACAAAAAAGAATTACATTTTCTATAATGACTGCTAAAGTAATATGTATTGTATTACTTTTTATCTGTTAAAGACTATCTAGAGGGTACACAAAAAGTTAAATGCAATAGATAATTTTTTGTGGATGGTTGTAAAGCAAGAACTGGGCTATTCAGGCAAAGGAGTGAGCATCTTCATCATGTGTGTGGTTGTCCTTATAACTGTGTGAGCTTAACACATATTCATAGACTCCATTGTTCAAGTAACCAAATTTTTAGGAAAGGAAGAATTCATTACTCAAGAGATCAACAAGAAACTGGGACATGCACACTGTGTGTATTCCGTCTGCTCACATGAATGCCCCATGGGCCCTCCAGACTTTGGTGACAAAACCCAAGTTTAAAGGTCAGTTTATTAAGAATTTCAAGATGATGTCATCAGTGCATCAAACTAAGTGTGGGGACCTCTGAATTCAGGGTTCTGAGCAATTGCATAGGCCTTAGGCCCATGAAGTGGGTCCTGTTTTATACAGGTGGTTCCTGACTTACTACAGTGTTCTGTTCTGAAGATGCCAGCATAAGTTGGTTCTAACATATGTAGAATACTTGTTATTTTTTTTAATTTAATTATTATTTCCTTTTATTATCAGTATCTTCATAAATTCAATTTTTATTTGTCTTTTGGGGTTGGAAACATTACATATAATCTTACAGATATATTTTAATACATACTTACATAAAAAATACACAAATCATAAAAATTTACTCCAACGATGAAGAAGATTTGGACGATGTTGGAATTTTGTCACTTACAGTAGTAGCTCCACTTGTGGAAGGTTCTGGATCATCTGGATTATGCCTGGGAATAGGAATAGTGTTCCTAGTCAGAAAATTAGTGAGAGCTGTCTATATGGCCCTTTTCTTTTTTTCTTCATATATTTCGCCATAACATCTCACTGTTTCCTCAATCTGCCTATGGACTTTAGCAAAGTGATCAGTATTTGGGTCCATGTTTTCAAGCAACTGAAACCCCTGATTTAGTTTTGAAAACTAAACCTGTATGGCAGTGTTTTAAATACTAAACCATAATATTAAACATCTGCTAGTGAACACCTGAGAATGATAACATCATCAAATTAAGTGGACACTGGAACATTGTATGTAGTACATATTACTAACGATAAGATGTACAAAAAGCAAAACAAAACACCATTGAAAGTGTGGTTCATTGTAACTCAAACACACCATAAGTTGTGTTTAATATATATATTTATACAGGCCTCCCTTGGTATACACAGGTGATTTGTTCCAGGACCCACCAGGGGTACAAAAATCCAAGAGTGTTCAAGTCCCTTATAGAAAATGGAGCAATATTTGCATATAACCTACACTCATCCACCCGTATAATCTATATCATCTCTAAATTACTTATGTAATTAATACAATTTAAATGCTATGTAAATAGTTGTTATACTGTGTTGTTTAGGGAATAATGACAAGGATAAAAGTCTGTACATGTTCAGTACAGAAGCAACCACAGTAGGCCTAACTACATAGTACCTGTCAGCCATGGTGTAACTTTTTTTTCCCAAATATTTTCAGTCCATGTTTGATCAACTGTATATATGTATTTTGCCAGCCAACATATA
This sequence comes from Elephas maximus indicus, assembly GCF_024166365.1. NCBI lineage: Eukaryota > Metazoa > Chordata > Mammalia > Proboscidea > Elephantidae > Elephas > Elephas maximus. The sequence goes on along the minus strand of NC_064820.1, from coordinate 30,348,872 downwards.
GTTAGAAAGTGAAAACAAATATTTAAATACTTCTCTCTTAAAGTAATTAAAAATGTAAACACATTCTAGCTAGGTTTCTTCAATATTACATTTATCCTTTTGTGCATTTTATTTTGATTTTCTCATTTGAATATTAGTGGGATATTATTGTCCTTTACAGCCTCAACTCATTTTGTTATTATTACTGTTATCACTACCGATATCATTGTTATCACTTCTGACATTTTCAAATATTGAATAATGACAGTCATGGAAGCTGTCTCTTTTGTACTGCTCCCATCATTTCTTATAAAATCCACATATTCTAACAACAGTGTTTCCAGATCCAATCTGAAGTTCTTTGTGTGTGCCCAGGGACATGGAAGACTTAGCGACATTCAACTTGTCCGTTTAGGGAACAATGGCATAAAAGACATAGTGAAAATGCTGGGAAAAAGAATGGGAGGGAGTAGAAAGCAAGAGCGCTCTGACTCTCTTCAGTCATAGATAACATAAACACAGCTGGGAAAAACGTCTTTCAGAATTCATGGGCTTATACTGAGTTTTCCAATTAAAGATGTAAATGTTACTGTAATCGTATTTTTTCATAAGAATAGCCTTCATCCATTACCAAAACTTGCTATAGTAATGATATTTAAACAAATAACCTTTCAAATATCCTAAAAAGACAAAACATTTTTTTCCTAATTTCCTCTTGTTTAATGAAACATTTTCATATTTACTACTGCTTCATCTTTTTTTTAACCACTACCTCTAAAGCTTAGAAGAAATAATCGTGATTTTAGAACAATGTAATATTATTTTTACTTAATATATTATCCTTAACTTTCAAATTTTATTTATGATGTTTGAATCATCATTTAGTTTGAATTTATAAATTAAATCTTTACATTGAAATAATTATGGTAGCCCATTCAGAGGAAAGACATAATTTCAAAGAAAAATTTTAACTTATTCTGGTGCCAGCTTGAGTAGAAATCAAGGTCCTACAATTCTATAGCCGAAATTAGGAATTAATCTTAGATTTAACATACAAAGCTAAAGTTGAATCTCTTCCTTAAGTCCAGGCATAATGACAAATATAATTTAAGTTTTGAAAATATGCCATAAAACTAGAAATATTTGCTACTCTTCACTTTTTCAAGAGAGATCCTAAGATATTGCTGCATCTATAATTCTAGAGCAAAAAAAAAAAAAAGCAAACCCATTGATGTCGAGTCAAATCTAGATCATAGTGACCCTACAGGACCCTACAGGACAGAGTAGAACTGCCCTATATGGTTTCCAAGGAGTGGCTGGTGGATTTGAGCTGCTGAATTTTTGGTTAGCAGCTGAGTTCTTAACCACTGTGCCACCAGGGCTCCCTAACTACCATGAAAAAATAAACAAATAAACCTGTTGCCGTCTAACCAATTCTGATTCATAGTGACCCTATAGGACAGAGTAGAACTACCCATAGAGTTATTATAGGGAGGTAGAATTTTCTGGTCAACAGACTCAAGACTGTCTTATAGTTAGGAGTTGTTGTTGTTAGGTGACATTGAGTTGGTTCCAACTCAGAATGACCTTATGTACAACAGAACTAAACACTGGCAGGTCCAGCACCATCCTCCCAATCAATGCTACATTTGTGCCCATTGTTGCAGTCACAGGGTTAATCCATCTTGTTGAAGGCCTTCCTCTTTATTGCTGACCCTCTATTTTACCAAGCATGATGTCCAACTCCGGGCACTGGTATCTCCTGATAACACATCCAAAGTATGTGAGACAAAGTCTTGCCATCTTTGCACCTAAGGAGCATACTTGCTGTACTTCCTCCAGGACAGAATTGTTAGTTCTTTTGTCAGTCTATTGTATATCCAATATTCTTTGCCAATACCATAATTCAAATGGATTAACTCTTTTTATGTCTTCCTTATTCATTGTCCAGGCTTCTCATGTATATTAGGTAATTGAAAATACCAAAGCTTGGGTCAGGAGCTCCTTAGTCATCATCTTTTCTTTTCAACACTTTAAAGAGGTCTTTTCCATCAGATTTGAGCAATGCAATACAATGTTTGATTTTTTGACTGCTGTTTCTACGGACATTGATTGTGGATCCAAATAAAATAAAATCCTGAAAACGTCAATATTTTCTGCTTATCATAATGTTGCTTATTGGTCCAGTCATGAGGATTTTTGTCAGGAACAGTCCATATAATCTAAGAGTGGCTGTGGTATGGAAGTCAGTCAAAAATTGAGTGATAAAGGAGAAACAATTGTCTAGAAAACTGAAATACAGTACGTACTAGTGACAAGAATATACTTAAATGCTTTATTCAAGGAAAGAGATAAGTTCAAGGAAAGAGGCAAATAATACATTGCTTTATAGTATGTATATGAAAACACACATTATAAGGAGAAAATAATCTGATGTTTGGATATGAGGGATTGAAAATTTATAAGAAGTCAGTTTTGGACATTTTAAGATAACCTGGTTAACTTGGCCTACCTCTTCTTCAAGGTTAAGTTTTGTATATCAGATACACTGGAGACTAGATGATTTCATCAACTAGTAAGACTATAATCATAAAACATAGATAAGGTTCAATTCCCATATTTTTATAATTAGGGAGGAACATATTTTCTAGAACTATGATTTGGATACATAGCTGGGGGAGGCATTTTAATTATTCCCTATCAGTAGACCTTCTAAATCTTGAGAGTTTAAAGGTACCATTTTGCCTTTACAATTATAAGTAATTCATGAAGGAAATGCTTAAAGACTTTATGAATATGTAGATTCTATTATGGTAGAGTATATTTTCCAGTAATTGATGCAATGGTTTTTCTGGCCCCACATGCTTTTCTACAATGTGCCCTTGCCATTCTTCCACAAATAGGTGGAGTCTGTGTGGACTTTTGACTATTTTGACCAATAGATGATGGTAGTAGTGGCATTGTGTGTCTTCCAAATCTGGGTCAAAAGCTGTAATCCCGCTTTTGCCTCATTTGCTGGAACATGCTCACTTAGAGCACTGAGCTACCATGAAGGAAGTCTAACTTCCCTGAGGCCATCTTGCTGTGAGAGTGCCAAGCAACATTTAGAGTCTCCTAAAGACTGCATATATGTACCTTTTGTTGGTTTTACTCTCTTTTGCATTTTTACAAAATTTTCTTTATTAGTCCTGATTGGAATTTGATTGCATTAAACACTTTTTTTTCCGTGATATATTTTTTAAGCAATCATGGGAAACTCAATGATCCCTCAAAGTCCTTTTATTGTACCAAGGAAATAATTAGTTAGAATGTCAATTCAGTGGCATTCTGAAATGTACCCACCATAAGTGATTCAATTTTGATACTGTTTTGTATTCTGGTTTATGTCCTTCATACACTGCCAAAGACTAGGGAAAAAAAAAATATATAGGGTGCACTAACATATATATGGAGCCCTGGTGGCATAGTGGTTAAGAGCACAGCTGCTAACTGAAATGCCGTCAGTTCGAATCCAGCAGCTACTCCTTGGAAACCCTATAAGGTAGTTCTATCCTGATCTATACGTTCTCTATGAGTTGGATAGGCTTGATGGCAATGGGTTTGGTTTGGGTTTATTATATGTATATATATTATATGTATTATATGGAAAAGCTCAATATCATCAGTCGGAACAAGGCCAGGGGCTGACTGTGAAACAGACCATCAATTGCTCACATGCAAGTTCAAGTTGAAACTGAATAAAATCAGAACAAGTCCACAAGAGCCAAATATGACCTTGAGTACATTCCCCCTGAATTTAGAGACCATCTGAAGAATAGATTTGATGCACTGAACACTAGTGACTGAAGACCAGAGGAGTTGTGGAATGACATCAAGGACATCATCCATGAAGAAAGCAAGAGGTCATTGAAAAGACAGGAGAGAAAGAAAAGACCAAGATGGATGTCAGAGGAGACTCTGAAACTTGCTCTCGAATGTTGAGCAGCTAAAGCAAAAGGAAGAATTGATGAAGTAAAAGAACTGAACAGAAAATTTCAAAGGACGTCTCTAGAAGACAAAGTGAAGTATTATAATGACATGTGCAAAGAGCTGGAGATAGAAAACAAAAAGAGAAGAACACGCTCAGCTTTTCTCAAGCTGAAAGAACTGAAGAAAAAATTCAAGCTTCGAGTTGCAATAGTGAAGGATTCTATGGGGAAAATATTAAATGACATAGGAAGCATCAAAAGAAGATGGAAGGAATACACAGAGTCATTATTACCAAAAAGAATTAGTCAATATTCAACCATTTCAAGAGGTGGCATATGATTGGGAACCAATGGTGCTGAAGGAAGAAGTCCAAGCTGCTCTGAAGTCACTGATGAAAAACAAGGCTCCAGGAACTGATGGAATATCAACTGAGATGTTTCAACAAACAGATGCAGCACTGGATGTGCTCACTCGTCTATGCCCAGAAATATGGAAGACAGCTTCCTAGCCAACTGACTAGAAGAGATCCATATTTATGCCTATTCCCAAGAAAGGTGATCCAAATGAATGTGGAAATTATGGAACAATATCATTAACATCACACGCAAGTAAAATTTTGTTGAAGATCATTCAAAAACGGCTGTAGAAGTATATTGACAGGGAACCGCCAGAAATTCAGGCCAGTTACAGAAAAGGACGTGGAACCAGGGGTATCATTGTTGGCATCAGATGGATCCTGGCTGAAAGCAGAGAATACCAGAAGGATGTTTACCTGTGTTTTATTGATTATGCAATGGCATTTGACTGTGTGGAGCATAACAAATTATGGATAACATTGTGAAGAATGGGAATTACAGAACACTTAATTGTGCTCATGAAGAACCTTTATGTAGATCAAAAGGCAGCTGTTCGGACAGAACAAGGGGAAACTGATTGGTTTAAAGTCAGGAAAAGTGTGTGTCAGGGTTGTATTCTTTCACCGTACCTATTCAATCTGTATGCTGAGCAGATAACATGAGAAGCTGGACTATATGAAGAATGGGGCATCAGGTTTGAAGGAAGACTCATTAACAACTTGCGTTATGCAGATGACACAACCTTGCTTGCTGAAAGTGAAGAGGACTTGAAGCACTTACTAATGAAGATCAAAGACCATAGCCTTCAGTATGGATTGCACCTCAACATAAAACAAAAATCCTCACAAGCGGACCAATGAGCAACATCATGATAAATGGAGAAAAGATTGAAGTCTGTCAAAGATTTCATTTTCCTTGGATCCACAATTCACAGCCATGGAAGCAGCAGTCAAGAAATCAAAAGATGCATTGCATTGGGTAAATCTGCTACTTTAAAACCTCTTTAAAATGTTGAAAAGCAAAGATATCACCTTGAAGACCACAGTGCGCCTGACCCAAGCCATGGTATTTTCAATTGCATCATATGCATGTGAAAGCTGGACAATGAATAAGGAAGACCAAAGAAGAATTAACTCCTTTGAATTGTGGTGTTGGTGAAGAATATTGAATATACCATGGACTGCCAAAAGAACAAACAAATCTGTCTTAGAAGAAGTACAACCAGAATGCTTCTTAGAAGCAAGGATGGCTAGAGTACATCTTACATACTTTGGACATGTTGTCAGGAGGGATCAGTCCCTGGAGAAGGACATCATGCTTGGCAGAGTATAGGGTCAGCAGAAAAGAGGAAGACGCTCAACGAGGTGTATTGACACAGTGGCTGCAAGAATGAGCTCAAGCATAACAATGATTTTAAGGATGGCTCAGGATTGGGTAGTGTTTCGTTCTGTTGTGCATGGGGTCGCTATGAGTTGGAACTGACTTGACGGGACATAACAACAACGACAACATATGTATAACTTAGGTCAATAGTAACAAATGTAAAAAAGGCAGGGGAAAAAAAAAAAGAAGAAACAGAGCTCTTAATTTCTCCTCTTGAGTATCTATCCATATCTTTCTGAGCACTTTTTCACCAAGGATTTTTGTTTTTTTGTTTGTTTTCCTTGCATTTGAGAATTGTCGCATCAAAATATGTTACCTTCTTTGAATATCAGGAAAGTCAGATAATTTTCTTCCCTAACTGTTTAACTGTTTTATTCAAAAGTTAATCTTGTTTAATTTGTTTAAGTATTCAAAATTTATTTTTTATCATAAATGTTATCTAACAATGTGTAAAAATCAAGACTGTAGAAGTTTTTTTGCCAGTCTATCAATCTCAGTCCTACATATCTCTTGGCTATCTGTCTTAATTAGTATTAATATAATTTTCAAAATTTAAATTGATATTTATTGAATGATTTTGAGATTAACAAATTTATAAATTATTGAAAAAATATTAATAATTTAATTCAGCGATATATAATTTAAATGTTATTAAGATAATCCAGAAATATATAACATGACAGTGAAATTCCTCTCCATTTACAAATTACAACTAATCTGTTCAGTTTCACCCACTATTTAGTAATTCCTCTTTGATTCTCTCAGAAAATGTCCATTTACATGCAAATATACGTATACAGTGATGCGTCGAAAAACATCCATGTGGACAATATCTGACTGCATATACTTCCTTAGTCTGTGCATCTCTTGAGTGTTGTTATCTTTGTTATCTCTCTGTTTAATTTTATTTCCAAAAATATTACCTCGAAATGCATCATGGCTCCCAGTGCAGCAAAACCAGCGGTGGTGACAGCAGCAGCAAGGGGAAAAGGAAAAGCATTGGTTTGGAAGTGAAACAGAAGGTTATTAAACAACATGAAGGTGGAAAATCAGAGAATGCAATTGCTGGCGATTTATGCAGGTCTTACTCAACAATCACAATGATTCTCAAACGCAAAGAAACAATTCTCCAAGCTGATTAAGGATCATCTCCATTGAAAGCTACAAGGCTAATAATAAAAACCTGAAAGGGACCTACGTCAGATATGGAGAAATTGCTAATGACCTGCTGAGGACCAAACACAAAAAGGAATCCCTCTTAGCGCATTGATAATCACTGATAAGGCAGGAAACTTGTTCTCACAAAGTCCAAATCCCATAAAGTCCTATTTCACAAAGCATATTTTGACCGTGAAGCAGCACATGACTATTTGCATAGATGTAGTTATAGGTATGCATACTTATTTATATTTATACTTGTGTTTTTGAATATAGCAATCACTTCTGAATATCACAGATATCTAATTTACTATTTTAAACACAGTATCATTTCTCATCTTGGATGCATTAAGTTAAATAAAGTTCCTATTCTGAGACACTATGAAGTTGTTCACTAGAGAAAAAAAAGAAAGTGCTGTTTTGAATGTTCCATGTAGGTAAGTTTATTTCTGTAGGATAAATTTATATAAATGAAATTACTAAGTCAAAATCTATACACTTGATTTGCACTAGATTTAAGGATGTCAGATTCCCTCAAACGTTGTTTTTTCCTCATTGCAATAATAAGTCAAGTATTTTATGCCATCAGTTTTTCAAACTTGACTTGTAAAACAACAACAAAACTACACACAAAGCTATCACAGAGTGTTAAACTAGTATTCTTACTCCTTTGATGTTTCAGTTGAGGCCAGAGTTGAGAAAGACAAGTGCCATAAACACCCGTTTTAAAATGAGACACCAGACTGTTTATGGAGTATCGCCAAAGTAATTTTACCAGGTTAAGCTACTGTCAAACTTGGTATAGAAGAGGTGCAAATTAATAAACAAGATATTTGCTTTACAAGAGCTGCCAAGATCCTCACCATATTATAGCCTTGGGCGGAGGACAGGATTTGACACCCTCTTCTGCCCCAAATTTCAAACCCAATGAAGAGGGCATCCCATGAGCTTTGAATCTGGGGGACGTGTCCGAAACTTCACACCTGACGAGTTCAAATGTGATTAACTGATGAGCTGACACAGCAAAATCAAGAAAAAGAGCTGGATTGGGACCTGTCCTTTAAGGGTTTTCAGAAAAAAAAAAAAAAAAAAAAGGCTTCTTGAGTTTTCCCGATACATAAGTGAACCTTTGGAAATCAATTGTGATTGAGAAAGCTTTAAAGGGACCTAGTCACAAAGAGTCACCTGAGGTGCAAGGTTACTGTCCAGAGAAAGCCTCTGTGGGTTACGCTGTTGGGAATAAGGATAAAGGGATATTGATAAAGGAAATGGCCACCTAGATGAGACATACCCTGTGACTGCAAGAGTCCCATGGCGTGAATCAACCAGAACAACCAAAACTCCACAGGTGACAGTCAGCCTGAGGCATCTTTCACTGAAATAGCCCCGAAGCCAGATGAAAAGTAAACCATCCGTGTGTATATTTCTCTCTCTTTTCTTCTAAAATGCTTTCCTTGGTCCCAGCACAATGTGGCTCTGAAAGTCACTATTGAGTACAGGGGTGTATAGAATTGGAAAGAGAAACGAAACCAACTATAAACCCTCCCTTTATAGGTTTCTCACTTACAGTGAGGATAAAAAGATTTCTGAACCACTTTTAGAAGATATTTGAAAAGATACAAGAAATTTACCTTCCTCACATTCTTGTTTAGTTAATTTTAAGGTATGTTCTCAAATGTAATTAATGTCTTTCTATGAAGAATGTGATCTTTACTGTTATAGTATAAAATTAAAAAAAGAAAAGTGTTTCTGATATGCTCAGCTCTATCCTAAGGACTTTACATGTTGTGGTACATACTGAAGAATGTACAATGCCAGCCACTCCTTTTCCTTCCCTGGCAGCCCACATACAAGGATAAATTTTTGTGGAAGCATAAAGGCTTGGACATTTCAACCCAACTAGAAAAAACTGTAATAGGCCATTCTGATTCCAAAGTTCCCCATGTGACCATCGCATTGTAGTTGAATTACTCCTTCTCCCCATTTTTGCCTCCTTTATCTCCCTTGCATGGATGTTGATCCCAAAATATTTCCAAATAAACATCATGCACATTGAGTTTTGACTCAGAGTCTGACTCCAGAAAAAGCCAACCAGCATTACATATAATAACTTATTTAATAAATATTAAAACAACTCCTCAATGTGAAAACGATAAATATTCCCATGTCAAGATAAGGATACATATATTTTTAAAGAAGTAAACATGCATCTGTGAAGGACATTTCAAAAAAATTTAGAGACTGTCAGTTTAAGAAATTTTAAACAGTACCCTTGCGAGCAGACCCATGAAGGAAAATAACACATTTAGCCACAGTTTTCTATCGAATCAACAGGACTCCAAAGGAGTAAGAGGTCTTGGTTTGCCTAATAATAATATATTTTATTTTCCTATCTGGTCATTTCTGAAAAAGCAAATATCCCTCAGTCCGTGCATCTAGCTGTTACCATTTTTTTCAGACTTTAAACTTATCTGCCTTTTGATTTTGTGTGTATTTAATGGGACCAAGTTGTTACTTTTCAACTTTCAAATTTTTTCCCTAGTTCTTATGCTGTTTTCCCTTATTTAAATGACCTCTACTAGAACAAAGGGATACTCTGGTTTAAAATCAAGAAAGGTGTGTGTCAGTGTTGTATTCTTTCACCATACTTATTCAGTCTGTATGCTGAGCAAATAATCCAAGAAGCTGGACTATATGAAGGAGAAAGTGGCTTAAGGATTGGAGGAAGACTCATTAACAACCTGTAATGTGCAGATGACACAATATTACTTGCTGAAAATGGAGAGGACTGGAAGCACTTACTGATAAAGATCAAAGACTATAGCCTTCAGTATGGATTACAAATCAACATAAAGAAAACAAACTAGACCATGACTGGACCAATAAGCAACATCATGATAAACAAAGACAAGACTGAAGTTGTCAAGGATTTTATTTTACTTGGATCTGCAATAAATGCCTGTGGAAGCAGCAGTCAAGAAATCAAAAGAAGTATTGCATTGGACAAATCTGCTACAAAAGACCCCTTTAAAGTGTTGTAAAGCAAAGATGCCACTTTGATGACTGAAGAACACCTGACCCAAGCCATGGTATTTTCAGTCACCTCATATGGATGCAAAAGCTGGACAGTGAATAAGGAAGCCTGAAAAAGAATTGATGCCTTTGAATTACAGAGTTGGCAAAGAATGTTGAATATATCATGGGCTTCCAGAAGAATGAACAAATATGTCTTAGAAGGAGTATAGCCAGAATGCTCCTTAGAAGCAAGGATGTTGAGACTTTGTCTCACATTTTGGACATGTTATCAGAAGGGACCAGTGCCTGGAGAAGGACATTTTGCTTTTGCAAAAAAGGAGAAGACCCTCAACCAGATGGATTGACACCGTGGCTGCAACAATGGCCTCAAGCATGACAATAGTGAGGTTGGTGCAGGACCAGGCAGTGTTTTGTTCTATTGTACATAGAGTAACTATAGTAGTTATGACTTAATGGCACCTAACAACAAACAAGTACTAGATTTAAATTCCTATATTACTCAGGATAAGCTATATTTTCTTACAGTGACCATGAAATTCAGAAATAACAATGATTTGACACAACAAAGGGTTATTTGTTAACCTGACAACATCTGATGCAGTCTGGCAGCTCTTTATGTTAGCTCATTTCTTGGTAGTGACTCAAGGATTCAGTCCATTTCCATTGTACTGCACTGTCATCTCAAAATTTGGCTTCCAACTCATTGTAGCCTGGGAAGAGAAAAACAAAACACTACCCAACCCAGATATCATGCACGTCATTCCTATTAATGGTTTTATTAGCAAGACCTAGGCTCCATCTAAGTGCAAGAGGCATGGGAACACTTTGTATAGATGAGCATATGTAACTTCTACAATCCTCAAACCATACCAACTTCTCTTAGTCATCTACAGCTGCCATAACAGAAATATTACAAATGGATGGCTTTAGCAAAGAAAAATTAATTTTCTCGCTATATGCTAAACTAGAAGTCCAAATTCAGGGTGTCAGCTCCAGGGGAAGGGTTCTTTTTCTCTGAACTCTGGAGGAAGTTCCTTCTCATCAATCTTCTCCTGGACTAGGAGTTTCTCCACTCAGGAACCCCGGTCCAAAGCTCTGCTCCCAGCGCTGCTTTCTTGGTTGTATGAGACAGGTGCCCCTGTCTCTCTGCTTGCTTCTCTCTTTTATATCTCAAAATAAATTGGCTTCAGACACAATCCAACCTTGTAGGTTGAGTCTTGCCTCATTAACATAACTGCTACCTAGCCTTCCTCATTAACATCATAGAGGCAGGATTTACAACACATAGGGAAATCACAACAGGTGACAAAATGGTAGACTCTTACACAATACTGGGAATCATGGCCTAGCCAAATTTTTTGGAGGAACACACTTCAATCCATGACACAACCCTATGACCAATATAGAAGAGTTCACCAGTTGCATTCCAGCCAATAAAAGAATAGGCTATGATTACATAAATCCAAATTGTGCAACTCTCATTAAAGAAAATACATTCTGAAACCATTGATGGAGAATACTCACTGGTATGACTTTCTTTGTTTTCTTGTCCATTAGTGTCTTATGTGTGTTTGGTGGTTTTCAAGACACGATAGTTAATGTTTAAATACCTGACAATAATGAACTTTTGAAAAAATGCCATTAGCTTTTGAATACACCTTTTTAAACATCTTTCCATTTTAAAAGTCTTTAAATAATCTTTTGGACAATTCCACAGTGTCATAGAATCAGTGTCTTGAATATAGAGAATGCTGAATAAATATTCGTTTAATGATTAAATATCACTTTGTGTCTTAAATATTAAGGTAAAACTGCAGAACATATTTTCCCTTCCCTCAGAGACTGTTTAGGTTTTTAGAGCTTTTATAAGAGCAATTGCACATTCTCATCAATTAGAAGTAGTTACCTTTTGGCTATCTAAAACTTTGATTATAAAATTCACATGACTGAAATATTTAATTAATTTTAATACTATAAGTATGTTTTGGCTGTGCCCTAAGCACAAAGCACCAAGATAATAGGAATAATGAAAATCAATTAAAATATGTACTGCTAATTATGTCTTTTTCTTTAGTCTTACTAAAATTACAATATTACAAAGGAAAACAATATGTTAATATTAACTATACACCAAAACATTAGAAAAAATGTAAATACTACACTAAAACTCAAATAGATGCCTATTTCTTTTTATCTAAACTTAATTTAGTCATTGTTCAATGGTTGAAAATCTAGGATGAATATATTAAAATGCATACATTTCAGTCACAGATTAGAACGACTGATTTCTAAATTTGTTTTCTATCCCAAACACTATGATTACATGATTTCAACAAACCGTATGTTTAGTTTTATTGTAAGAGTCATAGACTAAATTGAAACTTTTCTTATGGGTCAGAAGATGCCCTGGGCACATATGTTACATCCCAGCCATTCTATTATTGACGCAGCTATAGATCATCTTGATTGGGCATGTAAACTAGGCACTTCATCTTGCTCTGCTCCAGTTGCTACAACTGAGGATCAAAAAAAAAAAAAAAAAAAAAATCTATCTGATTGTCTCAAAGTGAGGAGATTCATAGCGTGCTGTTCACTCTAATTACCTATAGAAAAAACTTGACCTGCAAGGCATGTCTTCTGGCTTCCCAGATGGGCTTTCCAACTGTTCCTTCTGTTAAGGTATATTTGCTGTATAGTGGGTCTGTGGTAGAAACCTTATGATGAAGAGAACTGATGTTAACATGATAGAGGTTAAGCTGTTTCCTGACAATGATAGACCTGGACAGAAAGAAGAAAGGGACATCAGGTGACAGGTAATGATGTTATAGACGCTAACTCTACTGAGGCAAAAAAAAAAAAAAAAAAAAATCAGGAAAACAACAGGCCAGAAGCTAGATGTATGTTCAGAAAAAAAAAAAAAAAAACCTCATTACCATAAATAAGATTTCATAGTTTGAGGGTTCCACAGCTACCCTCTCTTAAAAACCGTAAATATTAAAGAAAAATGAAACATGTATAGATTGACCTTAATTCATAAATATGTGTTATAGGATGACACTGCTGTTATATTTGTGGATCCAAATTCTACATGCTTTATTTGCATTATATTTGTGTAAGAAATGGGTAGTGGGTAAATTCTCAAAAATTTCACCATTTACATTTGCCCTTATGTACTGATATTGACATTCTAACACCTAAAAGAGTCAGCGCAAGACTTGGCATTTTATGATACTTTTACTGCATAACTTTCATCACTTTAGACTCCATTGACCCAGTGGGATCTAAATGGATCTAAAAGTAGGAGAAAGGCTGTGATTACGACCTGGCCAGGCACACACACTGCTGTATCACTATGTAAATGAGCACCCACAGGGAAATAAAAACATATTATAAGAAGAGCAGTGAAAATTGCCCAAAGAAAATTCTGCCAGAGGGTTGGAGGAATAGAGAAAATCCAGCATGATAGGAACATATTAAGCAAGGCTGAGAGTCATAGAAGATGAAATCAGAGAAAAGGGGTTATATCATAAACGGTATTGTAGGTGTTAATAAAGAGTTTGGAATGTATTCTGTTGAAATAATAGACCATCAAACCACTTGAACAATGCAAACACTTATATTCTAGAAATAGAAATCTGGATACTGCATTGAAGATGGGTTTTAGAATGCTTGGTAAATTGATTGCAAAAGTTGTCGCTCCTATTCTCCAAGCCCACTATATCCACACTCCAGGCAATGTGTCTTTGCAGCACTTCTCATTTCTATTTCTCCATCCCTTAAATCCAGTTTGGCCTTGATACTTATTTTGGTCAATACCATGTGGTGGAAGTCAAAGTGTTCCGGATCTAAGCGTAAGCCTCATGAGACATTTCACACTTCTGTTCTCTCTCGGATGGTTTAGATCACTATGAAAACGATGCCAAGACTAGCCTGCTGAATGAAGAGACACATAAAACAGAGCCAGTAGTCTAAGCTGAGGCCATCTGATATCACCCAACAACCAGCTCACCGCCACACAAGTATGTAAGCCTTAGCTAAGAGCAGAACTTCCTTGCCAAGCCCAGCCAAGATCGTCAAAGCCACCTAACTCTTCTATAGAATCATGATCAATAAAATATCATTCTTTTGTTCCAGAAATTTTAAGGTAGTTTTTTTTTAATTGACTAATAGGTAAATATTGCAGGGAAACCGTGTTACTAAGAAGGACAACTAGAAAACTATGTGGCAGAGATTAATTAACATTTTGACATGTATTAAGAATCTAAAAGAAGAAATGGAAAAGCATGAATATATTTGTATATATTGTGGAGAGGGACTCAAAAGGACTCTAAGTGGTTTGAATGCAGACAGTGACAAAGATTACTAAATGTCAACCAAGACTCATTTTCCATTTTGCTTCCTATTAATAAAACCTTCAAAGTGTCACCTAAGGTGTGACATTTCTGTAATCTTGAAAATAGCTGAAGTAGTTTTTGCTGGTTATCATTTTTTAACACTTTGATTTGAAAATATACTTCAAACTGCAGAGTTAAATGAAATTGCAGATCAATAAGTGTTATAAAGGTAAAGAGACACCATTTCTATTCACTAATACCACCCTTCTCCTGACTTTTTGATAATTTGAATTAGGTAATAGATATAATTGTGAAAGTCTTTCTGCTTTTTCTAGTAAAGCTCTATTTGAGGAAAATATATATATCATTCTTTATTTTTTCTTTAATATGGCATAGGAATGATCGATCTTTCAATTTGTATTTATTTTCAAGTACTGAGAAATGATCAGATCCATAATTAAGTATGGATATTTTCTCATATTTTCAATGTGCAATGTTACAATGTTAGAGGTATGTTGCAAACAATAAGCTACTCATTTTCAGCTGCATTTAAATGTCAGGGCTCTTAGCTTTTAAGATATTTTTGTATTAAGAAACCACAATTAGCATTTCAATTTTTTTCTTGATGATATGCACAACAGGATAAATTATTTTGTATGTATTTTTGTTGTTCAGACTACAAAATGTCATCTGAATAATGCAGAAACTTTCACAGCTGATATAAAATATAAGTAAAGCTTTGAGAAATGCCTTTTTCAAGACTTTGAAGAATATAGGAACAAATTTAAAGGATAAGGAAAAGAGTTTCAACAATTTATTTAAGTATAAAGTCATCACAACACTGATATAACCCTTTCTACTTTGAATGCCTGACTTCTAAAATTGGAATTCCTAATAACCAATAATTCTGAAATTTGAGTACGCTAAAATATTAACAACCACTATGCATCATTACCAAAATGTTTTTTTGAGTGTGTTAAATAAGTAGTTAACACAAAAAACAAAATTGCTGGAATAAAAGCTGAATTTAAAATTACAAGGTATGCAGTACCTTCTTCTCACTGTTAAGCATGATGAAAAAAATTGGAAATGAAGAGTGGTAATGACTGTACAATATGATAATGCAATTCATGTCACTGAATTGTAATGTAAAATATGTTTAAATAGCAAGTGTTTTGGTGCACATATACTTAGCCCAATAAGAATATTACCATACAATATTATATTTATGTTTATAAACACAATTTTATTGGATGTAAAGCATCACCTTTTAGATTTAGAAAGTAGATTTAGCATCTTTATCTTGAAGCAGAGGAAACTGAGCCTTAATAAAAACGTTGTCCCATCTTTATGGAGGGCCCATCATGATGAGCTTCACAAATCTTCATTGAACAGATACTTTCCATCTAATTTCACAGTGAGATTAAAAGTAGCACGTGATTCTCACAGGTAGACATGGAAGAGCTGTAGTTCCACACAAGCGTAATTTTTCCAATCTTCTTTATTTTATTTTCATGACTACATATTTTCTGAAATTAAAGTAGCTCTTGTCTGCCTCAGCATACTCATATACAGGATTCTGACCTAGACTCAGAGAATGATTTTAGACATCACTTTTATGAAATACAATTATCAGTAAAAAATATTTGAGCATACATTTTCACAATATAAATATTTACTTGTCAAAAATGAAAGATGTTTCTATATTATTATGTTTTCTTTTCCTTAAATATGCATGCAAAGAAGAAATGAATTAGATAAAATGAAGTCTTTGGATATAATTGTGAGAAATATCTGTCATTAATAATACAAAATAATACATGTGCATACATTTATTATTTTTTCTGAATATACAAAAACATATTTAGTGACATTCTTTATGATGACTATCCCATGTTTGAAGAATAGAATAAGTTATTACTTTATTCAACAATTATTGGAGAGAAAATTAAATATCAGAGACTTTTCTAGGTAGCGAGAATTCAGGAGTGAGTAGAATAAACAAACACCTTTGCTTCAAGAGGCTCATACTCTGGTAGGTCACACAGAAAATAAATTAATACACATGTATGAACATTAAATTAGGTTAAGAAAAGTTAGACAATAATGATTACCTTGGGGCTGTTTTACAGAGAGAAAAACTTTGTTAGTAGAAGGCATTCAAGAAGAGACCAGAATGAAATAAAAGGAGACATCAGTGACATATCACATCAGGGGAAGAGAAGTCTAAGCATGGGAAGCAACACATGAAAATGCTCTGAGACCATATTGTGCTTTGGTTCTCTGGGGAAGAGCTAAGATGCTGTCATGGTTATAGCGGAGTGATTAAGGGAGGGACATATATAACTGATAAGATACGGTGACAAGAAGTCCAAGGCCACAAGGGTAGGGCTACAGTAAATGGTGTTACTCTGGGACTTATGAGAAGACATTCCTTTAGCCTGTTGGTGACATGATTGAATATAATGTTTTAGTATGATTACTCATGGTGTCATGTGGGAAAAAAAATATAGGTATAGATACGTAGATTTATACAAATAAGCAGTTTTGGTGGTGCAGTGGTTAAAATGCTTAGCTATTAAACTAAAGTTCAGTGGCTTGAACTCATCAGGTACTCCACAGGAGAAAAATGTGGCAATCTGCTTTGTAAAGATTATAGCCTTGGAAACCCAATGGAGCAGCTCTACTCTGTCCTATAGGGTTGCTATGAATCAGAATCTACTTAAGGGCAATGGATAATGAGAGATCAATAAATGTGAATGGTAGGAATGATGAAGCAAAAGAGCTGAACAGAAGATTTCAAATGGAGGCTCGATAAGACAAAGAAAAGTATTATAATGAAATGTGCAAAGACCTAGAGTTAGAAAACAAACAGGGAATAAAAGGCTCAGCATTTCTCAAGCTGAAACCACTGAAGAAAAAATTCAAGTACTGAGTTGCAATATTGTAGAATTCTATGAGGAAAAAAAATTGAACAATGCAGGAAGCATCAAAAGAAGATGGAAGGAATACACAGAGTTATTATACCAAAAAGAATTGGTCAATGCTCAGCCATTTCAAGAAATAGCATATGAACAAGAACCAATGGAACCGAAGGAAGAGGGCCAAGTTGTACTAAAGGCATTTTTGAAAAACAAGGCTCTAGGAATTGATGAAAACGAATTGAGATGGTTCAACAAATGGATACAATGCTGGAAGTGTTTGCTAGTCTGTGCCAATTAATTTGGAAGACAGCTACCTGAACAATCGACTAGAAGAGATTCATATTTGTGCTCATTACAAAGAAAGGTGATCCAAAAGAATGCTGCAATTATCAAAGTGTCATTAACATCACATGCAAGTAAAACTTTGCTGAAGATAATTTGAAAACTGTTGCACTAGTATATTAACAAGGAACTTCCAGAAATTCAAGCTGGATTCAGAAGAGGATATGGAACAAGAGATATCATTGTTGATGTCAGATAGATCATAGCCGAAAACTATGTATTATTAACTATGCAAAGTTATTTGATCATAACATATTATAGATAATATTGCAAGGAATGGAAATTCCAGAACACTTAATTGTGCTCATAAGAAATCTGTATAAAGACCAAGAGGCAGTCATTTGAAAAGACAAGGAAATAATGTATGCTTTAAAATCAGAAAAGTTGTATGTCAGGGTTGTATCCTTTCACCATACTTACTCAACCTGTATGCTGAGCAAATAATCCAAGAAGCTGGACTGTATGAAGAAGAGCAGGGCATCAGGACTGGAGGAAGTGTAACAACCTAAGATATGCAGGTGATACAAAATTGCTTACTAAAAATGAAGAATATCTGAAGCACTTACTGCAATATGGATTACACCTCAGCATAAAGAAAACAAAAATCCTCACAACTGGATCAATAAGCAACATCATGATAAACAGAGAAAACATTAAAGTTGTCAAGTATTTCAGTTTATTTGGATCCAAGGTCAATGACTATGGACTCAGAAGTCAATAAATCAAATGACCTATCACATTTTTTTTTTTTTTTTTTTTTTTTTTGGCAAATCTGTTGCAACAGACCACTTTAAAGTGTTGAAAAGCAAAGATGTCATCTTGAACATTAAGGTGCACCTGACCCAAACCGTGGTATTTTCAATCACTTTTTTATATGCATGCAAAAGCTGGACAATGAATAAAGAAGAGCAAAGAAGAATTGACACATTTGAATTGTTATGTTCTTGAAGAATATTGAATATACTATGGACTGCCAAAAGAAGGAACAAATCTGCCATGGAAGAAGTAGAACCAGAATGCTCCTTAGAAACAAGGATAGTGAGACTGAGTCTTACATACTTTGGACACGTTGTCAGGAGGGATCAGTTCCTGGAGAAGGACATCATGCTTGGTAAAGTAGAGGGTCGGTGGAAAATAGAAATACCCTCAACAAGATGGGTTGACACAGTGGCTGCAACAATGGGCTCAAACATAACAATGATTGTGAGCCCGGCTCAGGACCGGGCAGTGTTTTGTTCTGTGGTTCATAGGGTCACTATGAGTTCGAACTGACTCTACAGGACCTAACAACAACAACAACTACTACTTTGAGGAGGTGGCTCTTACCCAGTCTTATTTTGAATGCCTTCCAACCTGTGAAACTAACTCATCTTACAGCACTATATTAAACAATATTCCACTGATATTCATAAGGATTTTCCTGGCTAATTCTTTTCAGAATTAGATCACCAGGTCCTTCTCCCTAGCCTGTTTTAGTCTTGAAGCTCAGCAGAAACTTGTCTGCCATGGGTGACCCTGGTGCTATTTGAATACTGGTGGCATGGCTTCCAGCATCACAGCAGCACACAACCCCCCACAGCAGGACAAACTGACTAATGTGCAGGAGAACATTGTGATAAATGGAGAAATTATTAAAGTTGTCAAGGATTTCATTTCACTCTGATCCACAATCAAAGCACATGGAAGCTTTAAAGAAATCAAACAACACATTTCATTGGTTGAATCTGCTGCAAAAGACTTCTTTAAAGTGTTAAAAAGCAAAGATGTCACCTTGTCAAACATAGCAATGATCATGAGGTTGTGCAATGTTTTGTTCTATTGTGCATGGGATTGCTTACTGGAACTTACTGGAAGGTACCTAACAACAACAACAATTATGTCTGTCTGTCTTCCAATGATGGGAAGTGATACAAATCTGTAATCTAGAAAGGAGATGATGTTTGCTTCTTCCTATTCTTGATACCTCCTAAATCTCTTACTAGTCTCTCTTGTGAACTCTGTTCTGCCAGGTTGAACTAGGAAGGAATAGTAAGAAGGACAAGAAGGATTTTACCTGGCTTACATGTTGATAAGATGGCTTTGATAAGGCTGAATTTGTTAGGTGTTTAAAGCTGAATCTGGTTGTCGTGGAGTACATTCTTCAGCGTTTGAAGTCCTTATTTAGAAACACTGGATATTTGTTTTCATACTATTTGTTGATGTATTTTTTATGACAATCTTTTCTCCTGACTTTGGTCATGACATTTCTGGTTGTCCAATGCTACTCCTTCTGGGAGCCAGCATTTAAAATACCTGGCAAGCCTTTCTCAGTGTGGCCCATATCAAATGATAAAATATATTAATATATTCTATGATCCAAGGCATCAATGGATGATAGCTAATGTCCAGTCAGTTTAAACTCTCTTTCTGTCCTGATTTATCAAACTAATGAGCACAGCTTCTTGATTTTAGGTCCCTCAGAATGAGCCAAACAACAGTCCAGGTTTCTCATCCAATTAAAAACAAAAACTCACTGCAGGAACTGTCCCACTGAGTTTTCATGGAAAGACTAATGGATTTGAACTACTGACCTTTTGGTTAGCAGTGGCGCTCTTAACCACTGCACCAACAGGGCTCCTCTCATCCAATACCAAGCCCGATGTCGTGAAGTTGATTCTGACTCATATCGATTCTGTAGCACAGAGTAGAACTGCCCCATAGAATTTCCAAGGAGAGGCTAGTGGATTTGAACTGCCAACCTTTTCATAGTTAGCACTTAACCACTGTACCACCAGGGTTGCATATCTCAGCCAACACTTTAAGTTACTCTTTCCTGACATGAGTTGAGGAGCTCACATGATACGCCAGACATTCATTCGTTCATTTATTCAGCAAAATGTATCGATGATCTGTTATGTGACAGAAAATATTCTACATACTAAGGAATAAAGCAGAAAAAAAAAAATTCATGTGGCTTATGTTTCATGTGGAGGGGCTTTTTTTTTAAATGACATAAATTAGTAAAACGAACTGTATGTTAATTGGTGATTAAGTGCAATATTGGAAAACAAAGTATAGGAAGATAAATGAGGAAGTTCTAGTTGAGAAAGTAGCATCTGAGTAAAAATATAAAAGCTTTGCGTAATTGAGCAATCGATATTTGGGGAGGGGCTCTCCAGGCTGAAAACAGAGCAAGGATATGCCCTTGAGTTAAGTACATATCTATAGTGCTCAAGGAACAACTAATAACAAACATATCATATACTGTAGACCATTATAGGACTTTGATTTTTATTCTGATTCAGATGGGAAGAGATTGGAGGAGTTTGAATAGAAAATAACATGATCTGACCTCTATTTGGGAGGATCCCTGGTAGCATAGTAGTTAAGCACTGGACTGCTAAGCCAAAGTTCAGCTGTTTGATCCCAATGGCATCTCCATAGAAGAAAGACATGGCAGTCTGTTTCCATAAAAATTACCGCTTTGGAAACTCTATGGAGCAGTTCTACTCTGTACTATAAGGTTGCTATGAGTGGGAACTGACTCAAAGGCAATGGGATGGAACCCCTGTTTTAGCAAGCTCATTACAGCTGGTCTATTAGGAACAGATAAAAGAGAACAAATGTCAAAGCCGGGACACTGGTCTCTTGCAATAACCCCATACAGAAATAATGGCATGTACTAGAATTCCAACTACGTGTGAGAAATATTGGATGTGGACATATTTTGGGAGGTGAAGACAAGAGGTTTGGCTAACATACTAGATGTGAATGGATAGGCAATAGTCAAAGATAATTACAAGTTCTTGTAAACTGTGTGTCTGAAAATTTGGACTTGTCACTTGCTGCATAATTAGAAATACTACAGGAAGAACAAATTTTTCTGTATAATACAAGACGTCTTTGGACATGTTAAATTTGAGATGTCTAATTAAGCTAATGGAAACACTGGTGGCATAGTGGTTAAGTGCTAAGGCTTCTAACCAAAGGGTCGGCAGTTTGAATCTGCCAGGCACTCCTTGGAAACTCTATGGGGCAGTTCTACTCTGTCCTATAGGGTCGTTGTGAGTCGGAATCGACTCAACAGCACTGGGTTTGGTTTGGTTTTGGTTTAATTAAGCTAATAAGAGATAAAGAGAAGGCCATTGAATAAATGATTTGGGAGTTTACAAGAGAGGTATAGCTGGAAATATATATATATATATACATATATATTTGGAATTTGAGTGCATATGGTATTAAAGCTATAAATTGGATGAGATCAATAAGTCACTAAGTGCAGTTAGAAAAGGTAAGTTTTAGAAGTGCTAAGTCTAGGACAAGAAGCAAGCAGTCAAAGGAGGAAATTCAATGGAGGCTGGGAAGAAGTGGCCAATAGGTTGGGAGGAAAAACCCTAAGTATGTATTGTTTTGAAATCCAAATTAAAAAAAAAAAAATGTGAAGAAAAAGAGAGCAACTGAATAAATACAAGGAGGAATGAGAAATGATTAATAACTTTTTAACAAATACGACATTTGGCAACCTTACTGGGAACATATCAAGGTACCAAAAATTAATTTGGAATGGGTTCAGGAGAATATGGGATAAAAAAAAGGGAAGGTATAGAAAAATATTTTTTCTAAGAAGTTTAATTTTAAGCAGAAGGAAAAAAAAAATGAGCAACTGCTGGAGAGAAAAGTGGCATCAAAATAGTGTTTTATGAAATTGCAGTTGATTTTTTTTTCTCTTAAGTGGTTGATAAGAATTGACAAGGCAGGTATACTGTGAGCAATAGGTACCCAAGGAAAGAATTTGCCTTTGTCTGGAGCATGGACAATTCTTCCAAAGTAACAGAAGTTTTGAAAGTTTGACATAACTTGAAACATGGGAGAATGGATATACTGTGATTATATGGTATGTTTTTCAGGCATCACTCATGGCCCGCTTCAGGTATCATGATCTCCTAGAATCTGTCATGATTTCTAGGATTCTGCTCATCCAACCATTCCATAGGATTTAGGAGTACTGACATGATTGGTAACATAGATAAGGCCATCTTTTCCTACGTTAGAGGCTTAGTTGTTATTGTTGTTTGTAGGTGCCATCCAGTCAGTAAGAAGAATAAATATAATTTGTATGAGGTTCTTATAATTCTACTTGCTTCCATACCTCAAGCAGAATGGAAATTGAGAGTATTTCCATTAGAGAGAAGATCCAGCCATGTTCCTTTCCCTTTACTTCCCTTAGTGTTGTTTCAACTCAGAAGTTGACCCAGATTCTGAAGATACTACTTAAAGAATATTTGAATAGGAGTCCAGATGAGATCATCTAATAGAAATTGTGTCAAAAAGTATTTTTTAACTCATTTTTATTACTTATGATGAGCAGTTGAGTAACATATTACTCTTTTAAAAGGATTTAACAAAGGTCTAATTATTTGCTTTTGGCCTCTAGTCCATTGTATTTCACAAAAAGAAAAGATCTATGACATGGTTTAGACTGGATCTTATACTGACATTTGGATACAAAGCATTATATTAATAAAGGTGATTAGCTTTCCAGTCATTGTGTACTTTTCATACATGGTTTTTGGGTACCTGCTAGGATGTGGTGACTGGGAGTAAAAATAATTTCAGCGTCATGCACTCCCTGGAAAAACCTCATCTTAAAAACACCTTTTTGACGCATGCACAGTGTTTTAAAATACCACTAAGAAAAATTTACTAACAGGTCTTGTCATAATTTTCCTAGGCTTTATTTGTTCTTTTCTCTTCTTGCTAATTCATGATTTAAGGATAACCAAATAGCCTGATTTACCCAGTGCTCAAGCTATTTATTCTGCAGACCAAGACTCAAATTAACCTATGGGCTTAAGAATCATTTGAAGTAGTGTTAACCATTTTATCTCCCCTACAACCACAATTTATATTTTACTAATGGATTATTTTAGTAGTTTGTATTAGCAATAGATTACATAAGTATCAATGAAACATATTGTCACTTACGCCAATTTCTAATTTTTGCTTCTTATTTGTGACAGTACTTCTCTTTTTTTATATTCATCTCTTATCCATATTTCTTCCTGCTTACTTGAATCAGATAAACTCTATTATCCCTATGAATATTCAACCATAAACTCTGTACACATGTGAAGATTTTTGCTGGTGATTCCATATGAATATTAATTGAAATTTATGAGGCACATTCCAGTATAGAATTCATGCTTTGGAATTGAAAAAGAAGCTTAATCTGTTTAAAATTCCTCAATTCAATACTTGGTATTGTGAAAGGAAGTGGAAGAAAGACAAAAAGAGCAATTGTCTTTTGATATTATATTACTATTTGTTCTATTTTCCTGTGGAGAATTCATATAGAAATGCAAGGTCAACAAATTGTCAAGTTCAAATAAAAATTTATACCATGAGATAAAAATGAGAGGCACAAGAAAACAACATAGATCTTTTCAACAGAAGGCATCCCATTGTTTTTGTTGTAGGCAGTAATACTATGTGGTCCAAAAGTCCTATGAATTAATTATTTTCTTGACACATTGTTGGGAACCTATTGCCATTTTTCTCCCTTACAGAAAGATTTTGATGTTTGGAAAAACAGGAAGCATACTGTATTTACTTTTCAAACTTTTAGGCATCTATGAAATCATTTTTTTTTAATCATTCAAATATTTTGCATGAGATAATATTAAATCAAAGATTTTGCGGGGATTTTTTTTAATTCCCCTAAGTAGAACATTTGCCTATGTTTCTCTTCATCTCTCTCTTATTATTAAAACCAGCATCATGTTTCTATCTTTCCAAACTGGAATTGGTTTCACTCCTGTTTCTTTTATCACTGCTTTTGCTCAAGGAATTACCAAGACTTTATTGTTTCACTCCTGAACTAGTTATTTTCACTATCATGCTATTTTAATTGTTATTATCAAAAGCATTTCTATTTTTATTTCATACTTTTCTCTATTTTGTATTATTTTATGAATATCATATTTGATCTTTGATTCATATTACTAGTTCAAATTGGTAGCTTTTGAGCCATTTAAGGTATTTTGAGATTATATTCATCCCCTACTCAAAAGCTTCCAGACTCACCATCATTGTCTGTCCAAATTCCAAAATATTTTTCCCAAGAGAGATGTTGTTAGGTGCTGTCAAGCCTATTTTGACTCTTAGTGACCCCATGCAACACAGTAGAACTATCCCATAAGGTTTTCTAGGGTTGTAATCTTTACAGGCCCCCATGTGTCTGACAGTCTGTCATATTGTGGGGGCTTGTGTGTTGCTGTAATACTGGAAGCTATGCCACCAATATTCTGATACCAGCAGGGTTGCCCATGAACGACAGGTTTCAGCTGAGCTTCCAGACTAAGACAGACTAGGAAGAATCACCCGACAGTCTACTTCTGAAAAGCATTAGCCAGTGAAAACCTTATGAATAGTTGCAGAATATTGTCTGATATAATGCTGGAAGATGACCCCCCCCCAGGCTGGAAGGCACTCAAAACATGACTGGGGAAGAGATGCCTCCTCAAAGTAGAGTCGACCTTAATGACATGGATAGAGTAAAGCTTTCGGGACCTTCATTTGCTGATGTGGCATGACTCAAAATGAGAAGAAACAGATGCAAACATCCATTAATAATCGGAACCTGGAAAGCACGAAGTATGAATCTAGGAAAATTGGAAATCATCAAAAATGAAATGGAACAGATAAACATCGATATCCTAGGAATTAGTGAGCTGAAATGGACTGGTATTGGCCATTTTGAATCAGGCAATCATATATATATAGTCTACTATGCTGGGAATGACAACTTGAAGAGGGATGGTGTTGCTTCATCATCAAAAACAACATTTCAAGATCTATCCTGAAGTACAACGCTGTCAGTGATAGGACAATAGCCATATGCCTACAAGGAAGACCAGTTAAT
This sequence comes from Elephas maximus indicus, assembly GCF_024166365.1. NCBI lineage: Eukaryota > Metazoa > Chordata > Mammalia > Proboscidea > Elephantidae > Elephas > Elephas maximus. Next base: position 30,323,491 of record NC_064820.1, on the reverse strand, counting down.
ACGACTATTATTCAAATTTATGCACCAACCACTAGGACCAAAGATGAAGAAATAGAAGACTTTTATCAGCTGCTGCAGTCTGAAACTGATTGAACATGCAATCAAGATGCATTGCTAATTACTGGTGATTGGAATGCGAAAGTTGGAAACAAAGAAGAAGGATCAGTAGTTGGAAAATATGGCCTCGGTGACAGAAACAATGCCAGAGATCGAATGATAGAATTTTGCAAGACCAATGACTCCTTCACTGCAAATACCTTCTTTCACCAACATAAACAGCGACTATACACATGGACCTCGCCAGATGGAACACACAGAAATCAAATTGGCTACATCTGTGGAAAGAGATGATGGAAAAGCTCAATATCATTAGTCAGAACAAGGCCAGGGGCCGACTAAGGAACAGACCACCAATTGCTCATATGCAAGTTCAAGCTGAAACTGAAGAAAATCAGAGCAAGTCCACAGAAAGCCAAAATATGACCTTGAGTATATCCCACCTGAATTTAGAGACCATCTGAAGAATAGATTTGATGCACTGAACACTAGTGACCGAAGACCAGAGGAGTTGTGGAATGACATCAAGGACACCATCCATGAAGAAAGCAAGAGGTCACTGAAAAGACAGGAAAGAAAGAAAACACCAAGATGGATGTCAGAGGAGACTCTGAAACTTGCTCTTGAGCGTCGAGCAGCTAATGCAAAAGGAAGAACTGATGAAGTAAAAGAACTGAACAGAAGATTTCAAAGGGCCTCTTGATAAGACAAAGAAAAGTATTATAATGACACGTGCAAAGAGCTGGAGATGGAAAACCAAAAGGGAAGAACACACTCGGTGTTTCTCAAGCTGAAAGAATGGAGGAAAAAATTCAAGCCTCAAGTTGCAATAGTGAAGGATTCCATGGGGAAAATATTAAACGGCATAGGAAGCATCAAAAGAAGATGGAAGGAATACACAGAGTCATTATACCAAAAAGAATTAGTCAATGTTCAACCATTTCAAGAGGTGGCATATGATCAGGAACTGATGATACTGAAGGAAGAAGTCCAAGCTGCTCTGAAGGCATTGGTGAAAAACAAAGCTCCAGGAATTGATGGAATATGAATTGAGATCTTTCAACAAACAGATGCAGCGCTGGAGGTGCTCACTCATCTATGCCAAGAAATATGGAAGACAGCTTCCTGGCCAACTGACTGGAAGAGATCCATATTTATGCCTATTCCCAAGAAAGGGGATCCAACCACATGTGGAAATTATAGAACAATATCATTAATATCACATGCAAGCAAAATTTTGCTGAAGATCATTCAAAAACAGGTGCAGCAGTATATCAACAAGGAACTTCCAGAAATTCAGGCTGGTTTCAGAAGAGGATGTGGAACCAAGGTTATTATTGCTGATGTCAAATGGATCCTGGCTGAAAGCAGAGAGTATCAGAAGGATGTTTTCCTGTGTTTTATTGACTATGCAAAGGCATTCAACTGTGTGGATCATAACAAACTATGGATAATACTGCGAAGAATGGGAATTCCAGGACACTTAATTGTGCTCATGAAGAACCTTTACATAGACCAAGAGGCAGTTGTTGGGACAGAACAAGGGGATAGTGATTGGTTTAAAGTCAGGAAAGGTGTGCGTCAGGGTTGTATTCTTTCACCATACCTGTTTAATCTGTGTGCTGAACAAATAAAATGAGAAGCTGGAGTATATGAAAAAGAATGGGGCATCAGGATTAGAGGAAGACTCATGAACAACCTGCGTTATGCAGATGACACAGCCATGCTTGTTGAAAATGAAGAGAACTTGAAGCACTTACTAATGAAGATCAAAGACCACAGCCTTCAGTATAGATTGCACCTCAACATAAAGAAGACAAAAATCCTCACAACTGGACCAGTGAACAACATCATGATAAACGGAGAAAAGATTGAAGTTGTCAAGGGTTTCATTTTACTTGGATCCACAATCAACACCCATGGAAGCAGCAGTCCAGAAATGAAAAGATGCATTGCACTGGGTAATTCTGCTGCAAAAGACCTATTCAAAGTGTTGAAGAGCAAAGATGTCACCCTGAAGACTAAGGTGTGCCTTACCCAAGCCATGGTATTTTCATTCACATCATATGCATGTGAAAGCTGGACAATGAATAAGGAAGACCAAAGAAGAGTTGACGTCTTTGAATTGTGGTGTTGGTGAAGAATATTGAATATACCATGGACTGCCAAAAGAATGAACAAATCTCTCTTGAAGAAGTACAACCAGAATGCTCCTTAGAGGCAAGGATGGCAAGACTGTGTCTGACATACTTTGGACATGTTGTCAGGAGGGATCAGTTCCTGGAGAAGGACGTCATGCTTGGCAGAGTACAGGGTCAGCGGAAAAGAGTAAGACCCTCGACAAGGTGAATTGACACAGTGGCTGCAACAATGAACTCAAGCATAACAAGGATTGTAAGGATGGCGCAGGACCGGGCAGTGTTTTGTTCTCTTGTGCATGGGGTCATGATGAGTCGGAACCGAGTTGACGGCACCTAACAACAACAACGATCTTTACAGGAGTATATCAACAGGTCTTTCTCCCATAACTTTGCTGGGTGGGTTTGAACTGCCAACTTAAAGGTTAGCATCTTAGCACTTAACCATTGTGCAACCAGGACTCCTGCAAGATAGACACAGATTAATTTAAAAAAAAAAATGGAAAAGAAAAAAGTTTGTCTAACTGAAACCCATCATATGCACTGTTTTGTTATATATGCCCTTTCAAAAAGTATGAGCTAACAGGGAGACTGGACTTCAGTATAATTTAGATATAACTGGAGTGAACTACTATTGTACTGGAAGTCTAGCTAATGAAATTAAATAATAAAAGGGGATAAAAGGTATACAGACTAAAAAGGAAGCAATGAAACAGTTTTTGTTCACATATATAAAAACAACATTATTAAAGTTTTCAATTTTTCCTAACTTGATAAGTAGATTCAACTTAATTCCATTCAAAATTTCAGCAAGTTATACTATGAATATCAATAAACTAATTTTAAGGTTTATATGAAAAGGCAAAATACACAGAATATCCAACACAATACTGAAGAAGAAAGGAGTTGGAAGACTGACACTATCCGACTTCAAGACTTTCTATAATGTTACACTGATCAACTTTATTTCTATAAAGTTACATTGGTACTGGTGAAGGAACAGAAAGATCACTGGAACAAAATAAAAAAAATAGAGAACCCAGAAATAGACCCAAATAAGTAGTTAACTGATCTTTGATAAAGGAATAAAGGCAACTTGTTAGGGAAATAATAGTCTTTTCAACAAACAGGGTGGAATAACTGGATATCGACATTCAAAAAAGATGAATCTGGACACAGAGGTTATACCTTTCACAAAAAGTAACTCAAAATGGATCATAAACCTACTTATAAAACATAGTTATACAACTTCTTGAAGATGGCATAGGAGTAAATCTAGATACCCTTGAGTTTGGCAATGACATTTTTAGATACAACACCAAATGCATGAGATATAAGATAAAAAATTGGTAAGTTGTACTTCATTAAAATTAAAAACTTCTGTTCCTCATTAAAATTAGAAACAGTTCTCATCTAAATTGTTAGGAGAGTGAAAAGTCAAGCCTCAGACTGGGAGAAAATATTTACAAAACACATACCTGATGTAGGACTTGTATATGCTGCTGTTTTTGTTAATTGCAATGAAGTCCATTCAGATTCATCGTGACCAGGTGTGTGTAGAGTAGAACTTATTAATAAGATTTTCAAGGCTGTAACTTTTTAGAAGCAGATCACCAGGCCTGTCTTTCCAGATACCCCTGGGTGGGTTTGAACCACCAACCTTTTGGCTAGAAGTTAGGCTCTTAATATTTTGTGCCACCCATGGACAAGACTTTTATCTAAGACATATGAAAAACTCTTAAAACTCAACAATATGAAAATAATCCAATTAAAAATGGGCAAGATATCTGAACAGAAACTTCACCAAAGAAAATATGCTGATGGAAAATAAGCAAATGAAAAGATGATCAACATCACGTGTCATTAAACCCATTGCCATCGAGTCAATTCTGACTCATAGTGACCCTGTAGGACAGGATATCACTGCTCCATAGAGTTTCCAAGGAGTCCCTGGTGGATTCAAACTGCTGGTCTTTTGGTTAGCAGACGTAGCTTTTAACCACTATGCCACCAGGGTTTCCCACATGTCATTAAGGAATTGCAAATGTAAACAGTAATGAGATACCTCTAAACACCTATTAAACCCCCAAAAATCAAACTGCCGTTGAGTTGATTTCGACCCCATAGGTGAGAGTAGATATGGCCCGAGGTGTTTCCAAGGAGCTGCTAATAGATTCAAACTAACATTTTGGTTAGCAGCTGAGCATTTAACCTCTGCACCACCAGGGGGCTCAAAACACCTATTAAAAAAAATGGCTGAAATCCCAAACATTGGCAATACCTAATGCTGACAAGGATATGCAGCAACAGGAACGCTCATTCATTGCTCGTGGGAATTAAAAATGACACAGCAACTTTGGAAGACATTCTGAGAGTTTCTTGCAAAGCGAAACATACACTTGCTACTCCATCCAGCAATTTCTCTCCTCAGTATTTATCAAAATGAGATAAAAGCATATAATGTAGACATCAAAATCTGCACATGAAAGTTTTAGTGGCTTTATTCATAATTGCCCAAAATTGGAAGCAACCAAGATGTCTCTTACAGGTGAATGGTTAAAAAACAAACAAAACTTGTGGCACATCCATACGATGGAGTATTATTCAGCAATAAATAAGCTATCAAACCACCAAAAAAAAAAATTAAAAACCAGGAAACTTAAATGCATACTACTATGTGAAAGAAGCCAGTGTGAAAGAGCTGGATGCTCTATGATTTCAAGTATATGACATTCTGGAAAAGGTAAAACTACAGAGACACTGAAAAGATCAGTGGTTGCCTGGGTGACAGGGGAGGTGGGGAGAGAGGAATATGTGAAGCAAGGAGTATTTTTAGGGCAATGAAACTATTCTGTATAGTGGTATAATAGCGGGCATATGGCATCATACATTTGTTCAAATTCACAGAACTATACAATACAGAGTGTAAACCCTGATGTAAACTATGGACTTCAGTTAACGATCATCTATCAATACTGGTTCTTCAGTTTTAACAAATGGGCCACGGGAATTCAAGATGTTAATAGAAAACATGTGTGGAGGGGGAAGGTGACCTATGGAAGCTGCACAATTTTTCTGTAAACCTGAAGATGCTCTAAAAAAATAGTTGTTTTTTTTTTAGTGTATTTCTTTGGAATAGGAAAAATTTAAATCTACTTTATGTAAACCTATTGTAAGAACAAAACAGAAAGTACACATCAAGGCATTTCAGCTGATAAAAATTTCAAATTTGAAATGTTGTCCAGCAGAAGAACTTTCCAAAGTGAACTAAATATGAAAAAACAAGAATTTGGAAATATTTACAATAAACAACAAAATGTACGCACTCAGAAATGGAAAATAAAAAGCTAAGGGTAGAAATGGACAAAACCCTTGAAGAAATAGAGTGAGACTTAATTGGACTCTGGAAATAAATTGAAGAAAAAAGAAAAGCCTTATTAAAAGTAATGAATAAACTACTATAGGTTTTATAAGAAAGAGTAAATTACAATTAAATGCAAATTAAAATTTTAAAAGGACCACTGAAGCTTAACATGATGTAAACCACATAAATGAAAAATGAGATAACGAAAATGTCTAAGGGTCAAGGGAAACTGTTTGAGGTAAAAGGTAGGCAAAGAAGAGCCAGTCTGTGTGTCTGTGTTTGCACATGTGTAATGAGAGGCATTTGAGAAGAAATACAAAATAAAGGAACCAAACTAATATTTATTATTTACTATAATAGATAAATCCAGAATCTATTACTAAGAATGCCCACTGTATACCTGGAAAAATTGACTCAGATAAATCAATTTAGAAAATGATTAGGCTTCAAAGCCAAAAGAAACCAAACCAAACCAAAGTAAAAGTAATACTTCACCCTCTCCTCCAGGTAAAAGATCAAATTACAAAAAATTATAGCATTGGGCTGTTCAAGAGCAACATAATATCAAAACAAAGGTAGAGCAATACTTAACAATAAAAATCAATGGAAAAAAAGGATTTTATAGTCAGTCATACAATTCTTCAGCAGCCAAGGCTATGAAAAGACAGCTATACATTTGCAAAAATTCTGTATACTCATAGAAAACTTCCTTTTGAGTCACTGAGGAATATATGGATAAAATAATAACTGATATTAACTAAGCTGGTAAACTAATTTTAACTCTTTCATGCTTGGCAGTACAAATAGTGACCATAAACTTTTCAGCCTCTGGAGTTCATTGAGAGGCTGCTTTACCACTGATAATTCATGCTGCTCCAAGGCAGAGGGCTTTTTGATTGTCTGAAAGCAAAGAAATGGGTGTGCGCTTGCAAATTACTGTTTTTACAGGGTATTATATGAGGCAGCTGAGTTTTTGATAAGAAAATAGAAATTCCCTAAATTTTATTTTTGTTGTGGCACATATGTACTTATAGATGCCAGTAGGGACTCTGGGTTATAATCAGTGGTACTTTTTCATATGTACCATGAAACATTGTGGGAAGTGGCCAGAAAAAAGAAAAAAAGTTTGTACTACCTACCAAAAATTCAGACACACTCAATGATTTAGCATGCTTCCATTAGTGAAAACATATGTTAGCAACAAATTCAAAGCAGAAAATATTTGGGTCACCAAAGCGTTAAAAAAGAAAAAAAAAGAAGTCATACCAGAGAACAAATCATTTCTAGATATACCAAAGATCTAGCTATTGTATTAGTTTGTGACTGCTGCTATAAAAGATACCACAACTCAATGGCTACAAAAAAAAAAAAGAATGTATTAAAGTTCTGAAGTTCAGACGTCTAAAATGGCTTGGCCAGGCTGCATGGCTCCCAGAATCTCTAGGGCAGACTCTGTTTCCTTGCCTTTGCCTGCTTCCTGTGGCTACAAGTGTGCCTTGGCTTATAGATCTGCACCACCCTGACCCTATGGACCTGCATCACTCTAAGCTCTGCTTCCTTCATCACACTTCTTTCTCTGATTTGAACCTTCCTGGTCCCCTCTTACAAGAACCTTTCTGATTATATTGGGTCCCTTGGGCCATCCAGGATAATTTCTCCATCTTAACACCCTTCATTTAATCACATCTTCAAAGTTTCTTTTGTCATGTTGGTAATAGTCACAAGTTTTGGGGGATTAGAAAGTAAACACCTTTGGAAATCCTTTATTCTATATAATACACATGCAAAAATAAATAAGCAAACCAGAAAAATTTCGGCACCAGTGCAAGATGACAGTGAAAGTATGTTTATATTCTTGAGGTAGATAAAAAACTCTGTTGGCAGGACCTAAACTTAAGTGGTATATTCTGTATTCTTCCCAAAGTCACAATTCAAAGGCATCAATTCTTCTTCAGTCTTTCTTACTCATTATCCAGTTTTCGCATGCATATGAGGCGGTTGAAAACACCATGGCCTTGGATCAGGCTCACCTTAGTCTTCAAGGTGACATCTTTGCTTATTAATACTTTTAAGAGGTCTTTCCAACGCAATGCGTCTTTTGGTTTCTTGACTGCTGCTTCCATGGATGTTGATTATGAATCCAAGTAAAATGAAATCCTTGACATTAATCTCTTTTTTCTTTTTCCGTTCATCATGCTGCTGGTTTTTGGTCTAGTTGTGAGGATTTTTGTTTCTTTATGTAGAGGTGTAATCCATTCTGAAGGCTATGATCTTTGATCTTCATAAGTAAGTGCTTCAAATCCTCTTCACTTTCGGCAAGCAAGGTGGTGTCATCTGCATAATATAGGTTGTTAAAGAGTCTTCCTCCAGTCCTGATGCTCTGTTCTTATTCAAATAGTCCAGCTATAGTAATATGTTTTTTCACTAATAATCAAACCAATAATAAAATTTCTAAAATTTCTACTAAGCTTCAGAAATAGAGAAGAAAGATACTCATAAAGTGCTGAAAGAAAAGTAAATTGATACACTATTCTGTATGTATATCAACTAATAATAGTTTCTGAAGATTTCACCACCCATCTTAACTCTAAAAACATCACTTCACACAATAATTAAAAAGAGTAATTCTTTTCACTATTAAAATATGTTAATAGAAAAATTCCTAAACCACAATTAAAACATGAAAACAGTTTTAAAAATTGTAAGACATTCATAAACTATTATCTTCTTTCAGATTACACGATGATGAACACATGTTTATTCACATGGAGAGATGTTCCTGATTATATCAAATTGTAGATGACCAAAAAAATACGCATGTTGTTGTAGGGAGAAAACACCACAAAGTTTAGTAAGGTAAAAAGAAAGTTTTATTCAGCGTGTATTCAAAAAGGCAAAAGTGGAAAGTAGACAAGCATGCTGCCAGAGCCATGTCTGCCTGAGTCCAAAGAATATTACAGAATAAGCAAGAATGGAAAAATGGACAAGCATGCTGCCAGAACCGTGTTTGCCAGACTCCAAGGAATGTTACAGAATCATCACTATATATTAATATTATAAAAAAAATATTATAAATGGGCAAAATCATTAAAAGCTTCACCTTTTTCGCAGATTGGCTAGCAACTGTGATCCTCCATTTTGAATTATCTTTCTTAACAATCCTTGGTACAGGTTTCAGTAAAGACTGTCAGGAGGGTCCTCACTGGTCCAACAAATTTCTGTGTTCTGTTTGGTTAACTTATGTGAAAAATTCCCTAAACGATATTTTCCAAGGTTATCCTAGCTATCGTCTTTATACCTCAGGGCCCTGTTGATGAGCCCTTGTGAGTCCTTGTGAGTCCAGCTCTAGCTGGGTCACATTCTCTATGCTCAAGGACAGGTAATAATAACTCCAATATTATTTCATAAATCAACACAGAAGCACATTTTTCCCCAAGAACATGCTGCATTTGTAAATTATCATAAAACCTCCTATTTTTAGTGATTACTTCTTCCTTAGCCATTAAGAAACTTTGTTCTCTAAATCAATAGATGATCAAGAACACTGCTATTTTAAAGCTTATTAGTAAGTCTGAAATACTCCTACTCATGCCTGAAGGTTCCAGGTCACACTGACACAGAAAATTGACCTCGATTTAATCCCAGGTGAAGAGCTTCAGATCAGGGGCTACAGAATACAACATTGTACATATATTTTGCCTTGTAATTTCCAAGTACATGATCCTGGGTTCGCTCTTTGGCCCAGAATTAATGCTGACACCCGCCCCTCTTAATCACAGCCCAACATTACTTTGCCCTATCAAAACACTGCCTCATTTGAATTTCATCTAAGCTCCTGCCTCCTCCAAATCCTATAATAACTTTTTGTTTTTCCTTTTGTTAAATGAGGAACTCAGTAGTTTCTAGTATGCAATCTTTCTCATAGCAAATAGTCAATAAACCTGACTTTGTCACACCACAATTTTGACCCTTAGAGCTCTAGACTCTTTAGGCTAGTACAGAGTACAGATATGAATATACACACACACATACACACACTCATAGGTACATAAACATACATATATTCATTTGTACCATGAATATAAGTGGTGAAAATTTTCATGTTTATGTTTACTTATTTATACATTCTAATTTTATCTGTTCAACTGATATTACTAAAAAGTATTGAATTTATAAAAGTTAGGGGAAAAGCAAAATACAGAGAAACAGAGGGTACAAAACTGGTTATTTAAAAAAATCATGCTATCCATTTTATAACTCCACATAAGACAATAAAATTGTTCACTATTTCTGAAATTAAGAGGAATGAACCTGCTTAATGATGACCAATTTACTAAGGGGATTTAGAATAATCAAAGAAATAAGTGTACTTAACAAATAAGACTTCTATTTGTGAAAGGAAATACAATGCAATTTGTCTAAATATTCTTCAATACAGTATAATGCTTTTCAACAGTCTGCATATTTTAGGATTGTTAATGGAAACACATTTAAGACTGAAATGATTTCAGAGTGCACAGACTCCATTTAGATTATTTTCAACAATGCTCCAACTTCCATAATTGAAATATACACACCTACTCTTCACTTCCCACATACATAATGTCTTCCACAACATTTAAACAGATAAAGAAACTTGGGATTCTAAAATGAAACATTGTTAAGTGCCCTGAAATATTATAGAGAAAAATTAGATTTATGGGTGTTAATTTTTTTATGGATTTGATACCTGTGATAAAGAAAATCACTTTGCAAACTTTGTTCAAAACATATGCACAAGGGTAAGAATTTAAGTCTGCTTGATATTCAAAGAACTCATCTATGTGAGAATTAAGTCTGGTTTTATGCCTAACCAAATGACTTCATAGTACTATAATGGCAAATCATAAGGCAAAAAAAAAAAAAAAATCAGTCACCTTCTGTGACTAATCAAATTGTGTCTTTCTGAACCCAATCTTATTTAGGTTGAACTTCTTCCTTCTTGCCTTATATCTACCCCTCACACTAAATATTCAGAAAGCTTTGCTGTATTTATTTTAGCATGTCATGGCCTCTCCAGGCCTGCAAGCTATTAAATTCAGTCTTAATTTAGATTATTTTCCACCTTTGACTATTTTCAACATTTGCCCCAAAACACTATGATTTCAAATAATGATACGTGCCTTCTGAATCAATAAAATGAATTATTTTAAAACCTTCTTGTCATCAGACATTTATTATTTTTGCTTCTAAAAATCCATTTCTACTTCCTATTCTATTTCCTTTATACACCCATTTTGAGTCTTTTATTGGGCTACAAATCTAAGCTTCCTCTCTCAAAGTAAACTATAGCGACCAAATCATCCCTTTTCCCCTCCCTTGACAGTCAGGGACTAGGTAAGTGGCATACTATTCTGTCAATATATACAACTTAGCTCCATCCTTATAGGGCCTCAACAATCTGTCCCTCCCTATGGGAACAATATACGGGCTTGGTCAGTGGAATAATAGGAGCGATATTCATCATTTCTAAGTAGAAAATTTAAATGGCATTTGTGGTTATGGTTCTTTTCCCTCATCCACAACAATGAAATGTTCTCAAATGGGTCATTTCCTCAGGTTGCATCCCAGACTGAAGAAAATACATGAAGCAGAGTCACAGCTATTATAAAATATGAGAAAAAATGAAATTTTCTTAGCATATCACTGAGATTTTACTGCATCATAACTAGTGAGATTTGATGGATTAAGAAGTGAGTCAAGGTATACTTGAAGAAGGAATCTGAAATAACATCTCAAATAATACCATTGGGTGTATCTTCTCTAGCCTTTCCAAAAGGATTTGCTAGATAAATATACTTTGTAAATGTTTACCGAGGAAAGTAACCCCAGCAAAAACCCAGTGCCGTCGAGTCGATTCCGACTCATAGTGACCCTATAGGACAGAGTAGAACTGCCCCCTAGAGTTTCCAAGGAGCGCCTGGTGGATTCGAACTGCCGACCCTTTGGTTGGCAGCCGTAGCACTTAACCACTACGCCACCAGAGTTGAGGAAAGTAAAGCACACTTTTTTACGAAATTAATGTACACTAGCTATATTTTTTTTTTTAGCTATAAATTATCACTAATACCTGGAGTCCCAGATTATTATAGTTTGATAATTAAAATGGGAACTTTTTGAATGTGAATGCAAATAACATTTTGATCCCAGTGAGACATGTGTTTATCCCAAAGCCCATTTTGTTTATTTCTGAAATTTTTGAGAGCAAAATTAGAATACTGTCATGAAAACCAGTCATAATCTGTTCTCTTCCTCTCTACTGCAGCCCATACTCTAAATTCAGGGAAGATAGTAAGACAATTAATGGATTAAGTGATTCAATTCCAATATGAGATATGAGTAGGAGTTTTCCAAGCAGGGGGAGTAGAGAAGGAAGACATTTCCAAAAAGAGGAAGTAGTATTGGCAAAGGAAATGTGAAAGTCAGTAACTTCCAGAGTATTAAGCAAGGCCAGTGCTGTTGGGACAAATAGAATGATATTGTAGAGTAAGAAGAGGGCCTGTGGTTATCATAAAGAGTGTGGATTTATGCTGAGAACAAAGAGAATAATTGTTTTAGTTATCTAGTGCTTCTATAATAGAAATACCACAAGTGGATGGGTTTAACAAACATAAAATTATTCTCTCACAGTTTAGGAGGCTAAAAGTCTGAATTCGTAGTGCCAGCTATAGGGAAGGCTTTCTCTCTCTGTTGGCTTTAGGGGAAGGTCCTTTACTCCTTTCAACATCTGTGAACCTAGTTTGCCTTGGAGCTCTCCTTGTGTCTTGGCATCAGTCTTCCCCTGGATCTAGGAGGTTATCAGCACAATGACCCTGAGTCCAAAAGATGTGCTCTGCTCCCATCTCTTCTTTCTTGGTGGTAGGAAGTCTCTCTCTCTCTGCTCACTTCTCTTACCTTGTATCTCTTGTAAGATAAAAGGTAAAGCGGGCCATACCCTAGGGAAACTCTACTCACATCTGAACAGGGCTTTGGCCAGAGTAATGGTGATGAATTCCACCCTAATCTTGCCTCATTAACACAAGGAGATCAGGATTTACAACAGCACAACACAAAGTGAAGGATAATTACATCACATCACAAAATGGAGGACAACCACCCAATAATGGGAATCATGGCCTGGCCAAGTTGACACATATTTTAGGGATACACAATTCAATCCATAAGATTCCACCCTTTGGCCACCAAAACTCATGTCCTTGCCATATTTAAAATACATCAGCCCATAATGTCATCCCAAAGTCTTAAATCAATAGCAAGCCTGAAATCTCATCTTCTGTAAAATTCCTCTTCATCTGTGAATCTGGGCAGTCTAGAATACAAGTTATCTACTTCCAAAGTACAATGATAGAATAGGCACAAGGTATATATTTTCATTACAAATTGAAAGAAGGGATAACAGTCACCAAGCAACTCCATAATCCAGCAGAATAAGTTACATTAACTAGACTATTTGGGCAGTGGCCCTATCCTCCAGCCTCTGAGTATTGCCCACACTCTCTGAATTGTTGGTGGAAATCCCTTGATCCTGGGCTTCAGTTCTGCCTTGCAGGCCCACTGGGACCTCAAATGTGTTTCCTTGGCTTTGGGCAGTTTCATCCTACCAGCCCATCTTTATGTCAACCCCACCCCCTCAGGCTTGGCAACCCATGTTCTTCTGCTCCCTGGACATGGCAGCCCTGCTTCCTCAGTTTTGGGCAGTAGGTCTGGCCCCACTACCCTGGCACTTGTGAACCGCAGCCCCATACTGTGGAACCGAGTTGGTGATGACCTGACTTTTTGAAACCTAGAAGACCGTGGTTGCACCATTTGAAATCTAGGACGACATTGCTCCACCCTGTCAAACCTAGTCAGCCTGCTTCAGGTGCTCCTTCAAATACTTATGCTGATCTCCAAACTTCTCCAGGGATGGTCCTTTTCTTTTGTCGAAGGACAACTGATGTAGTTGTTTTGACCTGTTTCCTTCCTGCAGAATTCCAAAAGGCAGGCAGTGTCCTCTCTTTTTGTTCTTTCTCTGTACGCTTCAGACTCACAGGCTTAATTTTTTTACCAAAAGATTGTGTAGCCACATCCTTTGTGAAAATTCTAGGGCATTTGTTCTTAGTTTGTACAACAGAATTTTCCAAATCTTTAAGTTCTGTTTTCATTTTGCACAGTTAATTTTTAAGTCCATCTCTTTCCTCTTATATCTTACCATGAGAAGCAAGTAGAAACCATGTGGCCCCTTTAAAGTCTTGCTTAGAAATCTCATCAGCCAGATATTCAAGCTCATCACTTACAAGTTCTACCCTCCACCAAACATTTTAGCATTCAGATAAGTTCTTTGCCACTGTATAGAAAGCATTGCCTATCTTCCATTCTCCAATCACACATTCCTTATTTTCTTTTAAAGTCTCCCCAGAAGCACATTTAACATTCATATTTCCAGCAACACTCTTTTACTGGTACCACATGTATTCTCTAAGACTATAAAGACATTCTCTATCCTGTTCTCACTTCCTTCTGAGCCCTCATCAGAATCAACTTTAACATCCATAGTTCTGCCAATGGTCCCTCCAAGGAAATCTAGACTTTGACTTTTAGGCACCTTAAAATTCTTCCAGATTCTACACAATTCCAAAACCAAGTCTACATTTTAGGCATCTGTTAAAGCAGCACCATATTCCTGTTACCAAAGTCTGTCTTAGTTATCTAGTGTTGCTATAACAGATATACCACAAGTGAATGGCTTTAACAAACATACATGTATTCTCTCACAGTTCAGGAGGCTAAAGCTCTGAATTCAGGGCACCAGTCATAGGGGAAGGTTTTCTCTCTCTGTTGGCTCTGGAGGAAGGTCCTTGTCTCCTCTTAACATTTTTTGGCCCTGCATCACTTGGATATCTATATGCGTCTTGGCATCAATCTTCCCCTGGGTCTAGGAGCATTTCAGTGCAGCAACCTTGAGCCCGAAGGGCAAGCTCTACTTTTCTCTTTTCTTCCTTGGTGGTAGTAGGTCCCTCTCTCTGCTCACTTCTCTCTCCTTGTATCTCTTGTAAGATGCAGGCCACACCCAGGGATTCTTTTCTTATATTGGATCAGAGCTGTGACCTGAGTAAGGATGTTGCATACCATCCTAATCCTGCCTCATTAAGACATAGAGGCCAGGGTTTACATCACAACACAAAATGGAGTATAATTAGATCACAAAACAGAGGACAACCACACAATAATGGGAATAGTGGCCTAGGCAAGTTGACAGGTATTTTGGGGGGGACACAATTCAATCCATAACAATAATTAAACATATTTTAGCAACATAATTAAACTTCCATTTTGTATTTGTCTTTTGGTTTGAGTATTCAAAATGGTTCAGCAGGAAGCAAAAAATAATATGTTCAGATATATTGCTATTCCATACACAATCCCATTACCAACAATTGCAGTCACCTATTTGAGGAGTGATATGGGGATAGTGAAAAATGAATAGGGAGATGTCAAAGGATATTATGAAAATAAGACACTTAGAGATAAAGCAGTAAAGAAGAGTAAGGTAAAAGATATAAAATTTAGAACTTGAGTTTCTGTATTGCAAAAGCTGTTGGATGGTTTTTCTAGACATGCACACACACACCCACACATACACACAGAAAACCTTGTTTCTGGCTTCTAGAGATTCCTATTTCATTACCTTGGCTATAATTTGTGAGATAGCTGGGCAATGAATAAGGAAGGTCAAAGAAGACTTGAGGCCTTTGAATTATGGTGTTGGAGAAGAATA
Organism: Elephas maximus indicus; assembly: GCF_024166365.1. Lineage (NCBI taxonomy): Eukaryota > Metazoa > Chordata > Mammalia > Proboscidea > Elephantidae > Elephas > Elephas maximus. Next base: position 30,308,136 of record NC_064820.1, on the reverse strand, counting down.
TTGAATATACCATGGAATGCAGGCAAATGAACAAATATGTCTTGGCATATGTAGAGATAGAATGATCCTTAGAAGTGAGGATGGCAAGACTTTATCTCATGTATTTTGAAGATGTTGTGTGAAGGTACCAGTCCCTGGAGAAGAACATTGTGCTTGGTAAAGTAGATCAGTGAAAAAGAGGAAGTTCCTTGATGAGATGGATTGGCACAGTGGCTACAACAATGGGCTTAAGTATAATGATTGTGAGAATGGCACAAGACCAGGCAGTGTTTCCTTCTGTTGTATATAGGGTAGTTATGAGTCAGAATCAACTCAATGGCACCTAACAACAACAGCAATAAACCAAGTGTTTGTGTATATTAAACCCCCACATGACAGTTTGTCTTACTGTGGGGGCTTGTGTGTTGCTGTGATGCAGGAAACTATGCCACTGGTATTCAAACAGGGTGACCCATGGAGGACAGGTTTCAGCTGAGCTCCCAGACTAAGACAGACTAGGAAGGGGGATATGGAGGTCTATGTCTGAAAAGAATTAGCCAGTGAAAACCTTATGAATAGCAGAGGAACATTATCTGATATATTGCTGGAAGAAGAGCCTTCCCAGGTTGGAAGGCACTAAAAATTTAACTTGAGAAGAGCTACTCCTAAAAGTAGAGTCAACCTTATTGACACAGATGTAGTCAAGCTTTCAGGACCATCGTTTGCTGATGTGACACAACATAAAATGAGAAGAAGCAGCTGTAAACATCCATTAATAATTGGAACCTGGAATGTACTAAGTATGAATCTATGAAAATTGAAAATCATCAAAAATGAAAAGGAACACATAATCATCGATATATTAGGCATTAGTGAGCTGAAATGGACTATTATTTGCAGTTTTGAATAGGACAATCACATGGTCTACTATGACAGGAATGAAAACTTGAAGAGGAATGGCGTAACATTCATCCTCAAAAAGAACATTTCAAGATCTATCCTGAAGTACATTGCTACCAGTGATAAGATAACATCCATATGCTTATAAGGAAGACCAGTTAATACAACCATTATTCAATTTTACAAACCAACCACTAAGGCCAAAGATGAAGAAATTGAAGATCTTTATCAACTTCTGCAGTCGGAAATTGATCAAACATGCAATCAGGATGTGTTGATAATTACCGGTGATTGAAATCTGAAAGTTGGAAACAAAGAAGGATCAGTAATTGGAAAATATGACTTTGGTGATACAAGTGACACTGGCGATTCCATGATATAATTTTGCAAGACCAGTGCAAATAGCTATTTTCACCAACATAAATGGTGACTATACATGCAGACTTCACCAGAGGGAATACACAGGAATCAAATCAACTACACCTGTGAAAAGATACTAAGGCAAAACTAAACATCATCAGTCAGTACAAGGCCAGGGGCCAACTGTGGAACAGACTGTCAATTGTTTATATGCAGGTTAAAGTTGAAACTGGAGAAAATTAGAACAAGTTCTCAAGAACCAAAGTGCAATCTTGAGTATATTCCACCTGAATTTAGAGACCATCACAAGAATAGAGTTGACACGTTGAACACTAATGAATGAAGACCAGATGAATTGTGGATTAACATCAATGACATCATAATGAAGAAAGCAAGAGGTCATTAAAAAGACAGGGAAGAAATAAAAGACAAAAATGGATGTCAGAAGAGACTCTGTAGTTTGCTCTTGAAGATAGAGTAGGTTCAGAGAAAGGAAGAAATTATGAGGTAAAAATGCTGAACAGAAGATTTCAAAGGGCAGCTTGAGAAGACAAAGTAAGGTATTATAATGATATGTGCAAGAGCTGGAGATAGAAAACCAAAAGGGAAAAGCACCCTGCATTTCTCGAGCTAAAAGAACTGAAGAAAAAATTCAAGCCTTCGGTTGCAATATTGAAGGATTCTACAGAGAAAGTATTAAAGGACATGGAAACCATCAAAATAAGATGGAAGGAATACACAGAAGCACTCTATCAAAATAATTGATTGACCTTCAACTATTTCAGGAAGTAGCATATGATCAGGAATCGATGGTACTGAAGAAAGAAGGCCAAGCTGCACTGAAGGCATTCGCAAAAATAAGTCTCCAGGAATTGATGGAATATCTTTGAAATGTTTCAGCAAAACGGATGCAGCACAAGAAGTACTCATTTGTCTATGCCAAGAAATTTGGAAGACAGCTACCTAGCCAACCAACTGGAAGAGATCCATATTTATGCCTATTCCAAAGAAAAGTGACCCAAACGAATGTGGAAATTATCATAAAATATCATTAATATCACATGCAAGTAAAATTTTGGTGAAGATCATTCAAAAGTGGCTGTAGCAGTATGCCGACGGGGAACTTCCAGAAATTCAGGCCAGATTCAGAAGAGGACGTGGAACCAGAGATATCATTGCTGATGTCAGATGAATCTTGGCTGACAGCGGAGAATACCAGAAAGATGTTTACCTGTATTTTATTGACTATGCAAATGCATTCGACTATGTGGGTTGTAACAAATTATGGATAACATTGGGAAGAATGGGAATTCCAGAACACTTGATTGTGCTCATGAGGAACCTGTACATAGACCAAGAGGCAGTTGTTAGGACGGAACAAGGGGATACTGCATACCTTAAAGTCAGGAAAGATGTGCTTCAGGGTTGTATTCTTTCACCATACCCATTCAATCTGTATGCTGAACAAATAATCTGAGAAGCTGGACTATATGAAGAAGAACAGGGCATCAGAATTGGTGGAAGACTCACTGACAACCTGCGTTATACAGATGACACAACCTTGACTGCTGAAAGTGAAGAGGACGTGAAGCACTTACTGATGAAGAGCAAAGACCACAGCCTTCAGTATGGATTGCACCTCAACATAAAGAAAACAAAAATCCTCACAACTGGACCAATGAGCAACATCACGATAAGCAGAGAAAAGATTGAAGTTGTCAAGGATTTCATTTTACTTGGATCCACAGTCAACAGCCATGGAAGCAGCAGTCAAGAAATCAAAAGACTCATTGCATTGAGCAAATCTGCTGGAAAAGATCTCTTTAAAGTATTGAAAAGCAAAGATGTCATCTTTAAGACTAAGATGCCTGGCACCCAAGACATGGTGCTTTCAATCACCTCATATGCATGTGAAAGCTGGACAACAAATAAGGAAGACTGAAGAAACACTGATGCCTTTGAACTGTGGTTTTGGTGAATAATTTTGAATATACCACGGACTGCCAACAGAACGAACAAATCTGTCTTGGAAAAAGTACAACCAGAATGTTCCTTAGAAGCAAGGATGGTGAGACTACAAATCGTATATTTTGGACACGTTACTAGGAGGGGTCAATTTTTCAAGAAGGACATTATGCTTGGCAAAATATAGGGTCAGCAAAAAAGAGGAAGACCTTCAATGAGATGGATTGACACAGTGGCTGCAACAAAGGGCTCAAGCAAAACAACAATTGTGAGGATGGCACTGGACCGGGCAATGTTTCCTTCTGTTATACATTGGTTCCCTAGGAGTCAGAACCGTCTTGACAGCACCTAACAATAACAACAACAAACCAGGTAACTCTGTCCTATAACATTGATTCCCATGTTGTTATGGACAGAGGACTGATTATTTCTTCAAAAATAATAACCAAAAGAGGCAGAATGCGAGTAGGGTACAAAAAATGTAAAAGTCATGTGCTGATAGCAACCTGTGCAAGGCAAGGCCATGGTAGCTCTGTAGCTCTGTAGACACATCCAAACTCCCCAACGGACCGAATTGGTGGGCTAAGGGCTGTGGGGACCATAGTCTCGGGAAACATCTAGTTCAATTGGCATAACACAATTTATAAAGAAAAAATTCTACATTCTACTTTGGTAAGTAGCGTCTGGGGTCTTAAAAGTCTGTAAGCAGCCACCTAGGATACTCCACTGCTCTTGCCCCTTCAGGAGCAAACGGGAATGAAGAAAACTAAAGACAGAAGGGAAAGATTGGTACAAAGGACTAATGGACCACATTTACAAGGCCTCCACCAGACTGAGTACAGTACAACAAGATGGTACCCAACTACCACCATGGACTGCTCTGACAGGGATCGCAATAAAGGGTCCTGGACAGAGCTGGAGAAAAATGTAGAACAAAATTCTAACTCAAAAAGAAAGACCAGATTTGCTGGCCTGACAGAGACTAGAAAAACCCTGAGAGTATGCCCCCGGACACCCTTTTAGATCAGTAATGAGGTCACTCCTGAGGTTTGCCCTTCAGCCAAAGATTGAACAGGCCCATGGAATAAAAAGACTAAAGGGGTGAACCAGCCCTGGGGCAGGGACTGGAAGGCAGGCGGGAACAGGAAAGCTGGTAATAGGGAAACCAGAATTGAGAAGGGAGAGTGTTGACATGTCATGGATTTTTGACCAATGTCATAGAACGGTGTGTGTACTAACTGATGAGAAATAATTTGTTCTGTAAACCTTCATCTATAGTACAATAAGAAAAAAAAAAAAAGTCATGTGCTAACAGGAAAATAATACATGTAAGGAAGACAAATTTCAAGGTAGATTACATGTGTTAAACCATCTTTGAATATTTCAGTGCTTATTCCTGGAATAAAATTTTATTGCTATTTTTTTATCATTTTAATAAGATTGATGATATATACTGACAATTCATGGTGATGCCTACATTTAGTAATTTTAAGAATTAGTAGAAAAATAATTAGAATATTAAGGAATAATTTTAAAATATGTTATTTTACCAATTGCTATTCTAAGTTCCTTGATGAGTTATTTCTTCATCATCACATGACTAATGGATATTAGTGCTGGGATTCTACCTTGCGAGTATGAGTCTAGAGCTCTTCAAACTCTTAATACAAGAATCTGAAATCATCTTAAAGAAACAGTTGAATATAGGACTTACTAAGGCACAATCCCTAAGAGCTCAGGAAACAGTTCTACCTCTTTTTTATTCATTAAAGTTAGAGATAAGAGTATATTTAAACCATTTTAGCCAATCTGTATGCCCTGAAATTCTTTCACTGAAACATTAAATCCATTTCTATTATTCATTACAGTAATTATTATGGATTGAATTGTGTCCACCCAAAAAATGTGTGTCAACTTGCCTAGTACATGATTCCCAGTATTGTGTCCACCATTTTGTGATCTAATGTGATTTTCCTATGTGTTGTAAATCCTACCTCCATGATGTTAATAAAGTGGGATTAGCAGAAGTTATGTTAATGAGACACCACTCAATCTAAAAGATTTGATTGTATCTTGAATCAATTTCTTTTGAGATATAAAGGAGAGAAGTGAGCAGAGACAAAGGAGTACCTCATACCACCAAGAACACAAAGTCTGGAGCAGAATGTTGCCTTTGGACCTGGAGTTCCAGAGATGAGAAGCTCCTAGACCAGGGGAAGGTTAATAAGAAGGAGCTTCCTCCAGGGCCAACAGAGAGAGAAAGCTTTCCCCTGGAGCTTGCACCCTGAACTCAAACTTCTAGCCTCCTAGACTGTGAGAGAAGAAATTTTTCTTTTTTTAAAACCATCCACTTGTGGTATATCTGTTATAGCACCCCTAGATAATTAAGACAGTAATAAATGATACTTATTTAACCAATATAGATTTTTTGTGATCCAATAGGGTAGTTAGCAAAGTGCAGATTGTTGAGTGAAATATGGCTAGCAGAAGGATATTTTAAAACACATTTTACTATATTCTACTTTTTTTTTTTAAGCTAGATGACTGACATTGCACTATGCTTGCTTGATTTAATTTGTTATCTTACCACAGTTGGAATTAAACTAACTGAAATATATGTAATATGCCATTCATATTGATCATAAAAAATATTTAAAATGCATTGTCTATAAAATAAAATAGGAGTTATCACTAAGTTGTCATAATCAAAAGTATTATTTTAACGTAATAGTTCATTTTATTTAAAGAAAAAAAAATCACTGGATATTAGCAAGACTTTGTTGTTAGATGGCATCAGGTCAGTTCTGACTCATAGCAACTGACTCATAGCCACTCAGGTACAACAGAATGACATGCTGCCTGGTCCTGCACCATCCTCACAATAGTTGCTATGTTTGAGCCCATTGTTGCAGCCACTGAGTCCATCCATATCATTGAGAGTCTTCTTTTTTGCTGACCCTCTACTTTACCAAGCATGATGCCTTACTCCAGTGACTGGTTCATCCTCATCATATGTCCACAGTACTTGAGACAAAGTCTTGTGATCCTCACTTCTAAGGCACATTCTGGCTGTACTTCTTCCAAGACAGATTTGTTTGTTCTTCTGGCATTACATGGTATATTTACTATTCATTGCCAACACCTTAACTGAAACCCTGCAGTTCTTCAGTCTTCCTTATTTGTTGTCCAACTTTTGCATGTGTATAAGGTGACTGAAAATACCATGACTTGGGTCAGGTTCACCTGAGTCCTCAAAGTGACACTTTAAAGAGGTCTTTTACACCGGATTTGTGCAATCCAATATGTCATTTGATTTCTTGACTGCTGATTCTATGGGCACTGATTGTTGATACAAGTAAAGTGAAATCTTTGACAAGTTCAATATTTTCTTGCAATATTTTTTAGCAAGATCTAGTGCTCCCAAAAAACATTAAAAAAAATGTTATATGTGAACTATTTTAAGAAATTAAAATTATTCCTTGTCTATCATATCCAGCAGTAGAATTGCGTAGAGCTAATACCCATTAAAGAGATAAGATTTAATTTATCTAGTTTAAACTGCAAAGAGTTCATCATTTGCGGAGACAAAATTTATGTACAGAATATGTTATTTTAAGTTTTAGATCATGAGTGTATTTTGATTTTGAAGCATAGCTTTTTTCAATTTTATCAGAAATCGTCCAAACATTAAAACAGTACTTTGAGGCAATATTACTATGAAAAATAATGACAATATCTAAAATAGGCTTTCATCCTTGGTTTCTGTAGATACGTCACTCAGTAATTTCAAGAAGTGAAAATGGTATCTCTCCACCTCATTTTTTCAGTTTATTCTTCTTGAATTTTCCTGCCAAAGATCATTGCTGTAGCAATGCTTCTTAACATACTCTGCCCACCTGGCCTAATGCCACTGATGGGTGCAAGTCATAGCTTAGGAGATAAAGTAGCATTCAATTCCTCAAGAAAACAAAACAAAACTTATTTTCAAAAGTGAAAAGGATAATTCTTTATGCTAAAAGTAAATTATGTGGTTGCTGTGAAAAATAAGCAGAGTCTGTCTTGAGCACCTTTATAATACGATTCTAAGACTTCATTCTTAGGCCTTTCGTATCTGAAGATACTCTCATTCTGTCCCTTTATTGCTTTAACTCTAAATATAAAATGTCATTCCTGAGGCGAGGACCCTAACCCCCTCAAATCTTATGTCACAGCTTCCCATCACACAGATATGGGTCCTACGTCATCCCTACACTGCCTTCTTTTCTAACCTTGTCTTCTTCGCTCTGGTCTTCTGTGTTGTGATCCAGGCTCAGTGGGCCACTTGCTGTCTCCCAAATGAAGTGATTTTCTTCTTTAGGCTTTCTCACAGAGTCTTAAGGCTGCTTGAAAACTTTTCTGTCTGCTCTTGTTATGACAGAATCCTTTTTTACCCTTCAGTGCTCATCTTAAATATCACCCTTCCAGTAGGCTGTCAGTGAATAACTTATCTCAGTGGGTTCCCCCACTGCTGCAATCTGAATATCTCTTTACCCTGTATTATTCTTTATCATTACAGCCTATTCCTATCATTTGGTACGTCACATGTGCCTATCACATACTATTGCTTTTATACCTACCCATGTACATAGGTAATTATAAACCAAATCTGTTGCCATTGAGGAAATCCTCATTCATGGATACTGCGTGTGTTACAGATTAGACGCGCTCCATGGGTTTTCTTGGCTATAATCCTTATGGAAGCAGTTCTCCAGGCCTTCTTTCTGTGGTTCAAATGGAAGCATTAGAATTGCCAATCTTTAGCTTACCAGCCGATCACAAACCACTTGTACCACCCAGAGAGACCTAGAGAGGTAAGTGTAAAAACCTTTCTCCTTCAAGTGGTTTCCAACTCATGATGACTCCATATGCTGCAGAGATAAATATAAACCCATTGCTGTCAAGTTGATTGGGGCTCATAGTGACACTATAGGACAGAGTAAAACTGCTCCATAGGATTTCCAAGGAGCCAGCTGATGAATTCGAACTGCTAACCTTTTGGTTAGCAGCCAAGCTATTAACCACTGAACCACCAGGGTTCCAGAGATAAGCACCTGAACCAAAAAACAAAACCATTGCCATTGAGTGGATTCTAACTCATAGAGACCCTATAGGCAGAGTAGAATTGCCCCGTAGGGTTTCCAAGGAGTGCCTAATGTCTTAGAACTGCAGATCTTCTGCTTAGCAGCTGTAGCTCTTAACCACTACACCACCAGGGTTTCCAGAGATAGTTTTTAAAACTTTTTTATATTCTGTCTATTCTTGGATTCACCTTAATTTATATACTCTGTATTCTCCAAAATTTTATTGTATCAATGATAAATACATAGCCTGCCACATAGACTGCAAATTATTTTTGGGAATTTTTTGGAATTGACCTTAATTTTTACCCATTCTAGGAAACTTTATGTTTATTTGTGTCACAGTTATTCTTTGAAATTAAGCGTTTACAAAGGCTAAACATTAAAAAAAAAAAATAAAATTAACATTAGTTTCTAGAAAATGCCCAATCTGAAATAACTTTATATAAAAATTCTCTAAACAGGACTGCAAGTCTTCAATAATCTTACTCAAATCATACTTACAGCATTGTCTCCACCACCTCCTCATTTCTATTATCCATTACTCCACACTCCATTTGCTTGCTATTCCTTGAATAAAATGACATCTTCTGGCATTTGCTCAGAGTATTCCGTTTTCTCACAATTACGTCATTTTTGTCTATAGATTATTTATTGTTTTTCTTCAGATGCCACTTCCTTCTATACTTTTTCCTCTCAGAATGTGGAATTCTTCCTTCTAGAACTCTATATTATTTACCTTCTTTTTTAAGTTTTAATCTCAGTTGGAAGATCTATCATTGAATCATGAAGAAAAAGAAAATAGAAATTATCCTTAATGACTATCCTCTCAGGCATATGTTCAGTCAAGTTTTCCTACTTTCATTTTTACATTTTTTCCATAATTTATCCCTTTTCCTCCATCCCCTTACCAGTTCCCAAATTCATGTTGTATTGTAACTCAAAAGAGCTACTAAAAAATATGCAGAGGGTTTTCTTTTTTTCCCTTTATACTGGCCTGCTCAAAATATTTCACAAAAGCTGCCATTTTGAACATTTAACACAATAATGTGACAGTGTCACCAGTGGAACCAAATACTTCAGGGCTTCCCATTTCTTTCAAAGTAGACTCCAAGTTCTTCGATTTGACAAATAGAGCCTCAGAGACCTAGTTCTTGCTAAACTTTCCTTTTTTTTTTTTTTTTCCTCATTCCATTTCTCAACTTCCATACTCTAGTAACTACTCTGTTGACATTCTCTATAATCCCCTCCTTCATGCCATTTCCCCAGCCTGGGAACTCTTTCCCCATCCCCTTCCTTATTAACTCTCTGAATTTCTGACATTTTCAGAAAATAGGTACTGATAGCCTCATTCAGCCCAAGCTCTCCTGGTAGGTGTTTCTTCATACACTATAATAGTGTCTTGGTGTTATATATTTTTTATTATTGTGTTGCATATTTTAGTTCTACATGAATTACATTGCAATCCCTCATTCGTTATTCTGTTATTGCATGACTATGGGCAAGATAACTCTCTGTTCCTCAGTTATCTCCTCTGAGATATAAGGTTGAGAACTGTACCTAAATTAAAGGACTACTGTAAAGATTTAATAAATTAAGAGTAATCAAAGAAACAAACAAAAAAAAAAAAACCCATTGCCGTCGAGTCAATTTCAACTCATAGCAACACTGTAGGACAGAGTAGAACTGCCCCATAGAGTTTCCAGGAACCAGCTGGTGGCTTCAGACTATTAAAGGAACACACTAAACCCACTGCCGTCTAGTCAATTCTGACTCATATCAACCCTATTGGACAAAGTAGAACAGCTCCACAGGGTTTCCAAAGAGTACCTGGTGGATTCGAACTGCCAACCTTTTGGATAGCATTGAGCTCTTAACCACTACGCCACCAGGGCTTAGCACCCACTAAATGCTGCCTGTTTCTTATGTTGTGATTAGTATTTCTGTCATGAAAGTCTGTCTCTGTATCTGTCTCACTCTAGATTGTCAAATCATTGAAGGCAACATCAGTCATAAATTTGTATTTAATAGCATTATTAAGTTAATGGATGAAAGAATGAACAACTTATTTTTAAACATGCAAACTCCTCAACTATAGGAAGATTTTTTTATATATGTGCCTTTTAGTGTTTTGCATATATTAAATCAATTATTATATGTTAAGTGACACAATATTATATAAGTTCAAGAATCATGTGTGAATTTTAATACTACCTCACCCTCTGAAGATGGTACCTCAATTAAAAAAAAAAAAATCCCTGGCAAATGGCAGCCAGTGAAAGCTGAAAAATGATGATGCTTATAGACAAGATTTAGAAGTGATTCTGGCTTATTTTTATTCTACTCCGGACTCTAGCCATTTTCCTATGATGTGAGTTCTATGATGCAAAAGAAATATAGTTTCAAACTTTAAAATACTGAAGGATAACTTTGAGGTGATGATGAGGAGGGGTATGAACACCAAGAGGTCATGTTGCACTTGTTGTTTACTCGTGAAAATGAATTTATTTTCCATTTTCATAAAATTTTGCTGAGATCTGCAAATGGAAAAGCATCAGTGACTGACAAATTAGCTAGACTATTTTTTAAAACTCATAGGTATAGTATAATCTTATACTTGCTGTTGTTTAACCCAGTGCCATCGAGTAGATTCCGACTCATAGCGACCCTATAGGACAGAGTAGAACTGCCCCATAGAGTTTCCAAGGAGCGCCTGCTGCTGTTGTTTAGAATATTTAAATACATAATTATCTTTTGTGTGAAAGAGAGAATTGGCTGTAACGAAAAGGAAATAAGGAGGGAGAAAAAGTAACCATGAGAGAATATAATTTCATGAGTTATGAATCAGTAAAACAAAATGTTTCCAGAAAACCAACAAAAATTAATCAGAATTGGTCATTATGGTTACTTAAGAAACTCTTTATTTTAAATACTAATACTAGTTCTTTTCCTGATATCGTCAAAGAAAAATTTTAACTAAATGGAGATTTGTTTCCTTAGTACTGCCTAACTCTATACTGGAAGTATTTATTTACTGAATCATTAAAAAACTTACCCACTTTATTCTGTCCACTGACGTTCCATATTGTACTACCTAGTAGCTTTACTTTTTTCATATAGTGACTCTATTCCTTCCATCTTCTTTTAATGCTTCTTGTGTTATTTAATATTTTCCCTGTAGGATCCTTCAATAATGCAAATCCAGGCTGGAATTTTTTCATTAGTTATTTCTGCTTGGGATATCTGGAGCGTGTTCTTCCATTTTGGTTTTCTACCTCCAGGTCTTTCCACATGTCAGCGTAATACTTTTGCTTTGTCTTCTTGAGCTGCCCTGTGAAATCTTCTGTTCGGCTATTTTACTGTATCAATTCTTCCATTTGCCTTAGCTACTCGACTTTCCAGAGCAAGTTTCAGAGTCTTTTCTGACATTCATTTTGGTCTTTTCTTTCTTTCCTGTCTTTTTAATGACCTCTTGCTTTCCACGTGTATAATGTCCTTAATGTCATTCCACAACTTATCTGGTTTTCCATCATTAGTGTCCAACGAACCAAATCTATTCTTGAGATGGTCTCTAAATTCAGGTAGGATATGCTCAAAGTTGTACTTTGGCTCTCGTGGACTTGTTCTAATTTTCTTCAGTTTCAACTTGAACTTGCATATGAGCAATTGATTTTTCCACAGTCAGCTCCTGGCCTTGTTCTGGCTGATGATATTGAGCTTTTCCATCATCTCTTTCCACAGATGTACTTGATTTGATTCCCGTGTATTTCATCTGCACAGGTCCACGTGTATAGTAGTATCCATTTATGTTGTTGAAAAAAGAATTTGCATAAAGAAGTCATTGGTCTTGCAAAATTCTATCATGTGATCTCAGGCATTCTATCACCAAGGCCATATTTTCCATCTACCAATCCTTCTTCGTCTCTAACTTTCACATTCCAGTCACCAGTAATTATCAGTGCATCCTGACTGCATGGTAAAAATCTTCAATTTCTTCTTCTTTAGCCTTAGTGGTTCGTTCATAAAATTGAATAATAGTCATATTAACTGGTCTTCCTTGTAGGTATGTAGATATTATCCGATCACTGACACAGAGTCACTATACCAAAAAGAATTAGTTGATCTTCAACCATTTCAGGCGGCAACATATGATCTGGAACCAATGGTACTGAAAGAAGTCCAAGCTGTACTGAAGATATTGGCAAGGCTCCAGGAATTGACGGAAAACCAATTGAGCTGTTTCAACAAATGGATGCTGCACTGAAAGGGTCACTCATCTATACCAAGAAGTTTAGAAGACAGCTACCTGTCCAACTGAATGGAAGACATCCATATTTTTGCCCATTCTCAAGAAATATGATCCAATCAAATGCAGAAATTATCAAACAATATCATTAATATCACACACAAGTAAAATTTTGATGATTATTCAAAAGCTGCTGCAGCAGTATACAGACAGGGAATTTGCAGAAATTCAAGCTGCATTCAGAAGAGGACGTGAAACTAGGGATATCATCATTGATGTTAGATGGATCCTGGCTGAAAGCAGAGAATATCATAAAGATGTGTACATGTGTTTTATTGGCTATACGAAGGCATTTGACTGTGTGGATCATAACAAATTATGGATAATATTGCAAAGAATAGAAATTCCATAACATTTAATTGTGCTCATGAGGAACCTGTACATAGATCAAGAGGTAGTTGCTCGAATAGAACAAGGGGATACTGCCTGGTGTAAAATTAGGAAAGTTATGTGTTAGGTTTGTGTCCTTTCGCCATACCTATTCAGTCCGTATGCTGAGAAAATGCTGGACTATATGAAGAAGAATGGGACACCAAGATTAGAGGAAGACGTGGTATATGCAGATGACACAACCTCGCTTGCTGAAAATGAAGAGAACTTGAAGAACTTACTGATGAAGATCAAAGACGACAGCCTTCAGTATGTATTACACCTCAACATTATGAAAACAAAAATCCTCACAACTGGATCAATAAATGACATCATGATAAACAGAAATAAGATTGAAGTTGTCAAGGATTTCATTTTACTTGGATCCACAATCAACACCATGGAAGCAGCAGTCAAGAAATCAAATACCCATTGCATTGGGCAAATCTGTTGCAAAGACCTCTTTAAAGTATTGTTAAGCAAAGATGTCACTTTGAAGATTAAGGTGTACCTGACCCAAGTTATGGTGTGTTCAGTCACCTCATAAGCATGCAAAAGCTGGAAGAGGAATAAGGAAGACAAAAGAAGAATTGGTGCCTCTGAACTGTGGTGTTGGTGAAGAATATTGAATATACCATGAACTGCCAAAAGAATGAACAAATCTGTCTTGGAAGAAATACAACCAGAATGCTCCTTGGAAGCAAGGATGGTGAGCCTTCATCTTACATACTTTGGGCATGTTATCTGGAAAGATCAGTCCCTGGAGAAGGACATTATGCTTGGTAAGGTGGAGGCCCAGCAACAAAGAGGAAGACCCTCAGCAAGATGGGTAGACACAGTGGCTGCAACGATGGGCTCAAGCATAAAAATGGTTGTGGAATGGCACAGGACCAGGCAGTGTTTCTTTCTGTTGTTCGTAAGGTCCCTATGAGTTGGAACCTACTCGAGGGAATCTAACAACAACAACAGTAGTTTTCTTTTCCATTTAGGAATAATTTTTTGCATTAATTTAAAATATCTATATATTTTGATCTCTGGTGGCACAGTGATTAATGGCTTGGCTGCCAACCAACAGATCAGTTGTTAGAATCCACCAGACCCAATGGGACAGTTTTCTGTCCTATAGGGTTACTATGAGTTAGAGTTGACTTGACGGCAAAGCGTTTACATATATATATATATGTATATATATTTACATAATACATAATATGTATGTAGAGAGAGATAGTTATCGCTGGGTGCCATTAAGTCTACTCCGACTATAGCAGCACTGTGTGACATAGTAGAGTTTCCCCATAGGGTTTTGGGTTTTCAAGGCTGTAATCTTTACAGAAGCAGATTACCAGGGCTTTCTTCGGCAGAGCCATTCGGTGGGCTCAAAGTGACATCCTTTTGGTTAGCAACCTAGGGCTTAAAGGTTACATCACCAGGGCCCTATGTATATACTTATATATATTTCATAAACAAATATAAATTTTATAAAAAGTTTATATATATATATACACTCATTACAATACCTTGAATTAGAATTCTATATGATCAAACTTGATTTTTCTAGTTCAAATTCATTTATAAGTGACATAGTAAGTTTAGTAGGAAAAAATAAAAGAGTGCCTCAGTGTCAAGCACTAAATTATAGTGACACTTTTGCATGATTGTAAGTAAGGAGAAGATAAATAACTGTGGTTTTTCTAGGTGACTATGAGGAAGGAAGAGAAAGGCAGTTCAGGATAGTTGGAAATTTGTCACCATAATTGTGAATCAAAGAATGTCTGCCTGACAAGGAGGGAAGTGAAGACAGGAGGGGAAATTTATGGTGAAAAATGTGTCATGAAGTAGTTGATCAGAAAAGGATAATTGAGCAAGATGTTATAATTTCTTAATTTGTTAAAAGTGGTAATTCTTTTGTCAACAATACCTGAGTAACCTCGCAGGAGTCTGTGTCTTGGATGTCTCTGACAAGGAGGAAAGTGTTACTGGCTGTGCACACACCAAGAAACAGCTTGGGTGGAGTCACCTGGTACACGTGCATTTGGATGATGAATTATCTGAGACTGATTTCATGGTTTTCAGTACAGAAGTTGCTTGTGAGTCAATGACTATGGTCTTCCAAGCATAATATGGATAGACCAGGGTTGTGGTAGATTAGAGAAAAAGGAAAAGAAGGAGCAAAGAAGGTCAAAGGGTTCTATGGCTTGGGACTCAAAGAAGTGTTTTTGCTTTTCTCCCTGTTTATTTGTATGGTTGTATGATTGGAAGGATAAGCAATTTATGAACATAGAATTGAGGAGCAAGAAAGAAACTGACACTAATTTCAAACCTAAGTGTTATGAGAACTATAAAGCAAACTATAAAACAAAAAGGAAATTCTTTCACTTGGATACTTTCAGAGGAAACACTGTTCTCTGTGTAAAATTATTTTTCAATTAAGACAAGTTGTCAGAGAGAGTTTTGAGGAAGTTTTTTACTAATTTTTGAGCTGAATTCCCATAAGGCAAGAATGGAACTCTGGGGAAAGAACAGAGATGCTGGAGAAGATCGGGCAAGTTAAAGAGAATTACAGTACAGAGGATAGTGGGTGACATGATATGTATATATGATCTCTAGTTGTGGAGGCAAGTGAACGGACCATGAAGCTGTCATAGATATGATTGCCAGTGAAGGATGATTTTGGTGGCTTGGTAGGAGTACACCTTGGCTTTACGAGAGGTGGAAATACATGAAATAAGGAGAAGTATTTTAGTCGTTTCCAGCCATTTGAATGTCAAGATTTTTCTTTTTTAATCTTTGGTTCCTTTTTTTGTTTGTTTTAATTTGTATATATTCTCTGAAATTTATTTGTTGTGTCATTTTTGGGCATTACATGCCAGGAAAGCATTTGGGACACGCAAGAAAGATGTTTTTCCAACAATCACGTAGTCTTATGTAGAATACAAACTAGGTAATGCCTTTCAAATTTGTCATCGTTTCCTAGGGCTGCCGTAACAAAATATAATATAAGTAGATAGCTTTAAAGAAGATAAATCTATTTTTTTTTCACAGTTTTGGGAGTTATAAGTCCATTTTAGGGCACTGGCTTTAAGGGAAATTTCTTCCTCACTGATAGCCCTGGACATTTCTTAGCATTCCTTTGCTGTTTATAGATGTATCTTTTCATGGTATCTGCTTCTCCCTGTGTGTGTGTGACAGAAAAGACCATCCATCAATGAAACAAAATGGGAAATTGAAAGCCAACATGTATTTCTTTATTTTCATTGTCTGTGAGTCTCCTCATGCTCACCGTCAGAGTTCACTCCTCACTCCAAACTCCTGGCTATCCAAATAATAACTCATTTAAAGCAACCTCTAAAGTATCTCCTAACAGCATCTCTCTCTCTCTTTTTTTTTTTTATCTTTTCAATCTTACTTCCTTCAGTGAAGCACAGGACAGTTGATTTTTGGAACCGTACTTTCTTAATAGCTTCTCTAGGAATTGCCTTAAAACACAAAATTTGCCCTTGCCCCTCCCTTGCTGCAAATTTATTAATATATCACCAGATCCAGGATACTTTGCTCCTTTACTTGAAACACAGGGTTTTGGGGGGATCAGACTACTGCTGACCTCTCCAGACTTCTCTGCTGTAGCTTTGCTTAAGTGGGTGCCCTCTACACTCCACTGAAAAGCCATCTCAAGCGTTACATCCACTCTTGATTTGATACCTGAATTCTCATCTACTAAAGAGAATTGCACTATTTAGTGTACACTTACTTCACTGTATTGTGTTTATTTACCATTTTCTTAAGAACTATAATATATACTCAAAAAAAAGTCTCTTATCTTTGCATCACCTGCACTTATACCAAGACCAGACTGATGTTTGCTAAACAATTACTAGTTACATGAACGTTGGTATAGATTCACAGACTAAATGTTTACCAGTTGCATAAAATTCTGCTTTGTGAGGGAATGTATTGAATCCTAAATTTAATCTCTGCAAAAACATTATAGTAGTTGAGTATTTAAAAACTGGACATTTTCAGCAAAAATACACGTCATATTTGCTTTATTTCATATGCTACAAATTTGTCATGAAGTTACATACAGAGTCCAATATAATATAGACCTATATTTCTCTTAGACATGAAGTTAAGAGATGTGATAGAATCTGTAAAAGTAACATTATAAGTAGTGTCAGTAATTAGGAAACCAACTACAGGATTAAGCAGTTTTTTTTAGAGGTCTGCCTATTGCAAGTTGAGCTCATCCAAGGGTGACTGGCATGATAAGCCACCAGTGTAGAGATGTAGACTATTAAATATGAGGTTCATAATTTGAATAAAAAATAATAGAAGATAAACATTTAAGAAGGCAGGGAAATAATTTTCAAACATTTTAATTTATGCTGCTCACACAGTTCCTTTAATTTATTTAAACCTGAAGTCACATTTCTCAAATATAGCTGTATATTACATAGACAAAAAGAATAATGACAGATATGAACCATCACTCATGATAATTCATTTTAGGTTTATAAGTTATATTTTATCAGTGCTTCATGTCTATATTTACAAATACAACTTAAAAAGTATTTAGATCATATTAAAAAAAATTGAGCCTTAAAATCAACTTAATTTAATTAAACACGGATTCACTGAGCACACACTATCTGTTAAAATTTAATTCTCCCACCCTTGCCCTCAAATTCGTAGGTGTCTTAGGACTTCTTCTTATATCCCTTGATAAAATGGATCACTATTTCATTGTTGGGAAACTCTGGTGGTGTAGTGGTTAAGTGCTGCAGCTGCTAAACAAAGAGTCAGTAGTTCAAATCCATCCATTTCAGGTGCTCCTTGGAAACTCTATGAGGCAATTCTACTCTGTTCCACAGGGTTGCTATGAGTTGGAATCAACTCCATGGCAATAGGTTTTGTTTTCAATATTACATCCAGTATACTTGTAACTACACTTGTTCAAAAGTGTTTCTCTTGAGAGTTATAAATATCATTGGAATAGGAGGGCATTTCTACCTTTTGTCCTTATAAAAGGGATATGTTACACATTAACTACTTGCTTTTGTATAACTAAAGAGTGAATATATGGAGATCATGAGGAGTTTCCAAAGGCTGAATAAAATACAGAATCAATTTCCAAGTAGTTCATAATCTGAAGTGAGTGAATAAGGCATATAGAAATGTATAAAATGCAAAATGAATAAAGGCAGAAAAATAATAATTTAGAAGCAGAGAACAGAAATTATTCATTCTTCTTGGAGGATATTTAAGTCGGGCATTTTGGTGGATTCAAAAAGCAAGACTTAAAGGGACACAATATGAAAGAGCTTTCCAAGGCAGACGTATGACCGTGAGTGAGGTATTAACCGCCTTCTCCATGACTTAAACATTGGATAAATGGGAGTTGATGTTGTAGGAGAAGCAGCTTGAAAGATCATCAGATTTCAGAGGATAATATATAACACGCTAAACAAAATGTACTTGTTTCTTCTGTCTGTTGGAAGCCAAAGCTGGCTTTTTCTTTTTTAACAAGTTGACGAATTGGGGGTGGGGGTACATAGTAATACTGTACAGAGCTGTATACTCATGTGATCATTAGCAACTAAATACTATTTCCTTTACCTATTTTACTTCTAAATGTTGTATTAAACTGATACACTTTTCTCAGTTCTTGTGTTATTTCTGCATTCCTTCACGTGACATTATAATAAAAGATACAAAACCAACTTAAATTGCACTAACAAAAATGATGAGTTCCCAATGTTAAAATTTTTGAATGCTTTAATAGTAAAATTCTAGGTAAATTCCAGCCTTAGACATTGTGCAGTACCATTTAAAAATAGCTAGCCTGGAATTTTGATAATTTCACTAGGATATTACTATAGCATATTTCTATCATAGTTTTTATTATTTTTAAAACTATCATAAATATGGTTAATGATAGGCATATATTTCAGTTTCTTCCTAAACTCTTTTAATTTTTTAAATTAATTTTGTCTCCTTTGTCTTTGATTTTAATTATTTTTTTGAGATAGTCAAATCACAGATTGAAAGGAATACATGAATTGTCGACGTTGATCAAAATTATCATTTAAGATGCTCTGAAGACTTCTTTGTGCCAATTGTGGACATTCTGCTGGTTGCAAAGACTTTTTTGTCAGTTTATGATTGGTGATAAACCTACCTAATGTGCATTTTGAATATAACTTTTAATTCTTTACACAGTGCAACAGAAAATTGTTAATGCTGTGAAATAAACTCTATAGGTTTATTTTCACCCATAGATATGTCTCAGTTCCAAAGCCAGTGTGCCTCAAACAATGGAATCATGTTATTGAGTGTACATTTATAGTGCACACTTGTTAACTTGAAGAGGCTAATTCTTACTGTGCAAGGTGTGTTTGTGTGTGTCTTGTGATTAACTACACAAGAAAATACCTTTAATTAAAACATTAAAATTACAAATGTTATAAAAACATTATTTTTTATTAAAAAACTCAATAAAGTATGTTTATTATAAAATAGATTAAATGTAAAATCTGAAAAGAAGATACGTTAGTCTAAAATAAGTTTATTTGTTCAGAAAATAGACCCTAGATTAACTGAAATTGAAGTCATGGGAGAAGTTCCTTTGTTTTTCTATGTATTGTTCAAGGGCGTTTGGTCAATGATTTTAGTGATAAACTATTAAAGGCTAAAAGAGAGATGACCTAGGCAATTTTCTGACTATTGTACTTATCTCATGGTTATTATTTGTAGTTCTGTTGTGTATATGTAAAGATTTCAAAATAGTAGTTTGTTCTATAAATTTAAAAGTAACTACAGTGAATATTTTCATAATATATAATAGGAAAGGGCTCCAGGGATCATAAGCAGTAACTATGCTAGTAACCCTCTTAAATTTTCAAAATAAAAGAAAGAAACATGGATATTTGTATCACAATATTTTAAACTCATGTTTAGTATAAAATCTTAAACTTCCTGATCAATATAACCTAATTATTTAGTCATACATTTCTTTTGTCAATTATGCCAAGAAGTGCGTTTGTGTGTGTATGTGTGTGTGTGCATTTAAAAATTATTTCACAGAGAAATAAAATAATTTGTCCAATGCTTTTAACAAAGAGGGAATTCCCAAATATAATGATCAAGTCTAATCACTTTTGTCAGAATAATTCCACAATTTTATCAAAATGATTCAAATAATAGGGTTAAATAGGGTTTTAATTAAAAAAAATTAAATAACTAAAGAATATTAAGGTGTGATCAAGCTAGATCTGGTCATGAGTATTCAGCATTTCCCCTTTAGATTTGTCTGTGTGTTTGAAAAAAAAAATACATTTAAAAAATGTATATAGACTGTATAAAATTCTTTTTTTTTTTTTTATACATAGACTAAATTAATGTGGAACTGTAAGAACACTAGAAAAAGGTACATTCATTTTCGTTGTTGTTGTTAGGTGCTGTCAAGTCGGTTCCGACTCATAGAGATCCCGTGTACCACAGAACAAAATACTGGCCCATCCTGCACCATCTTCACAATCATTTTTATGCTTGAGCCCATTGTTGCAGGCACTGTGTCAATCCATCTTTTTGAGGGTCTTCCTCTTTTTTGCTGACCTGTAGCTGACCAAGCATGATATCCTTCTCCAGGGACTGATTCCTCCTGACAACATGTCCAAAGCATGTAAGAAGCAGTCTTCACATCCTTGCTTCTAAGGAGCGTTCCGGTTGTACTTCTTCCAAGACAGATTTGTTCATCCTTTTGGCAGTCCATTGGTATATTCAATATTCTTTGCCAACATCACACTTCAAAGACATCAAATCCTCTTTGGTCATCCTTATTCATTGTCCAGCTTTCATAGGCATATGATGCCATTGAAAATACCATGGCTTGGGTCAGGCACACCTTAGTCTTCAAGGTGTCATCTTTGCTTTTCGACACTTTAAAGAGGTGCTTTGCAGCAGGTTTGCCCAATGCAATGCATCTTTTGATTTCTTGACTGCTGCTTCCATGGCTGTTGATTGTGGATCCAAGTAAAGTAAAACCCTTGACAACTTCAATCTTTTCTCTGTTTATCATGATTTTGCTCATTGGTCCAATTGTGAGGATTTTTGTTTTCTTTATGTTGAAGTGCAATCCATGCTGAAGGCTGTGGTCTTTGATCTTCATTAGTAAGTGCTTCAAGTCCTCTTCACTTTCAGCAGTCAAGGTTGTGTCATCTGCATAACGCAGGTTGTTAATAAGTCTTCCTCCAATCCTGATGCCCCATTCTTCTTCATATTGTCCAGCTTCTCCGATTATTTGCTCAGTGTACAGATTGAATAGGTATGGTGAAAGAATACAACCCTGATGCACACCTTTCCTGACTTCAAATCACGCAGTATCCCCTTGTTCTGTTCGAGCAACTCCCTCTTGATCTATGTATAGGTTCCTCATGAGCACAATTAAGTGTTCTGGAATTCTCATTCTTCCAATGTTATCCACAATTTGTTATGAGCCACACAGTTGAATGCCTTAGCATAGTCAATAAAACACAGGTTAACATCTTTCTGGTATTCTCTGCTTTCAGTCAGGATCCATCTGACATCAGCAATGATAACCCTGGTTCCATATCCTCTTGTGAACCTTGCCTGAATTTCTGGCAGGTGTGTTTAGGGGATATTTTAGATATAATTTCAGGAATTGGGAACTTCACAGTGTTTAGCATAGATTAAAAAAAAATAGATTAACTACTACTAAATATTTTTCAGATGCATATAGGCATGAATAAAATTTATAAAACTTTTTACAGGGTGAATAAATGGATGGATAGGTGGATGGATGGACGGGCAGACAGATGGATGGATGGGTAGGCGGATTAAGGAATGACATAAAAAAGGAAGAAAATTATGAAAAACTTGTTTACACGGTTGTTACACATAAAGGAAAGAGAGGAGTAAAGACTGAATATTAGGTGATGAGAGTATCAGATGATGGGGGTTCAACAGAAGAGGACTGGACTGAGGTGAGACTATGATTTGTGGGTTGTCGATTTGTTCACATTGTAAAGCTGGTGAGTTATGGCTTTGTTGAAGACCAAAATGCCGAGTAGAGTCTTCAACTATGGTGTTTAATTAGAATATGGATATCAATTTCAATGGACTAAATAAATGGTAGGGTTCACAATAAGCATGGTTATATGCACATTTTTATAACATTAAGTATAGAAATGAAATATGCTAGTTGTCCTATTATAAAACAATTTGTGTTGTATACTTTGATTTATACAAAAATTCTGTTGTCATTTACTTGTAATATTTCATAGATAAGGTCCTTGATAGTATATCACCTAAATTAACCTTGCCAGGATTCTGACAAAATTTTATCATTTGTCAAATACAGTACCCTTTCCTCCATATCGTAATCCCTATTGGAATATTTAGAAAGAGAAATTGCCAATAATGTGTCAATTACAAGCTAACTCTTTTAAAATATTAATATACTAAGATTGTTTATTAGGAAGAAATGTTCAACATTTCAATATGTTATATAGAGTGAGGTTTTATATATGACTCTTCAAATACATATATAGAGATTTTACATATGATCTTCAGACAAAAATCTTTGATACCTAGTCTACCTTCTCACATTCATTTGATAGCCTTGCAATTAAAAAAAAAATTTACAAGTCCTATTCATTCATCTATCCTTTTTCATTCATCTATCCATATACTTTTTTGTTCTACCCATGATACTACAGAAGAACTACCCTTGCTCCAAACAAAGGTCAACTCCTTCCATCTGTAACCTAGATTCCATTCATTAATGTCTACTCTAAGATTTGACCAAGGAATTCTGCTTTCTCCTGCATATTCAGTTTTTTTATCCTCTCACTCATTTTCTTTTATATTGCATATGTGAACACTGTAATTTCCCTAGATTACTTTCAAAAAAAAATTATTGACTTAACTATTTTTTTTTTAACTATAGCTCCAATTATGAATTTGTTTTTCTTCTTTCTTTGAGAGGAAAAAAGACAGAAAATTACATTTGTATTACCTCACTCTGAATTTTTTTCTTGACCTTCATTTAGTGATTCTTTTATACTCAACCCACAAAAACAATTCTTTTCAAAGTCATAAATAGAATCTACAATCCATTTCTTATTTTAACTGAGCTACTTGGCTTCCAGAACACATTCTTCTAGTTTATCTTCTGTCTCACTTACATCTCCTTTCAGTCTCTGTATTAGTTTACTATGCTACTGTAAAAAATTACCAACAACTTACTAGCTTCAAAAGACAGAAACAATTTTTTTCTTATAGTTCTGGTGGCTATAAAGTCTGGAATTAAGGTTTTGGCAGGGCTGTGCTTCCTCTGAAGTCTCTTCCAGCTTCTGGTATTTCTAAGCATTCCTTGGCTTATGACTGCATAACTCCAATCTTCACCTGGGCCTTTCTTCAGCATTTGTGTGTTCATCTCTTCTGTGGATACTTGTTATTAGATTTAGGGCCCAAGTGGGTAAGTCAGAATGAACTAATCTCAAAATCCTTAATTACATCTGCAAAGGCCATTTTTTTTTTTCCTTAAATAAGATAACATTCATAGCATCTGGGTATTAGGGTATAAACATGTTGTTTTGGGGATCACCATTCAATAAACTATAGTATAGTCTCCTTTGTTTATTTTTCCTCCTGTTTCCTTAGATTGTTAACTAAGAGGACTTGAGAACTCAATGTTATGATTCCATCTATAAACTGATTAACATTTATGTTTCTAGCCTGGTCTTTCCCTTGAATTTTAGTTTCATATATTCAATTGCCTGTTCAAAGTTTCCAAACGGAAACCAGGCTGGTATCTGAAACTTGGTAAGTCTAAATTGGACTTCCAGATCTTGCCCTTCCTGTACCTCCTATCATTACTTTCTTCTGAATCATAGCAATCTCATTTTTACATTGACTCAGCTGAAACAATTGCAGTCATGATTCTCTTATTTCCTTTTTCTCTCTCTAACCCTACATGCCATACCCTTAATAGATCAGTAATTTTTTTTTTTTTGGTTTGTTGTTTGTTGTTGTTCTCTCTTCAAAATGCTCTCAGAATCCAACTGCACACGGTCAATGCTAGAAATCTTACCATCATATTTACATTAGATCATTTAAAACCATTTTAAAATGTCTTCTTGCCTCCCTTCTCCCTCTCTTTTAATTTATTCTCAGCAAAGCAGCCAGAGAAACTTTTCTTTATATAACCAGATCATACCACTTCTGTGTTGAAAGCCCTTAACTGAAATCCCATGCCTTTGAGAGACCTGTCCCAAATCCTTACTATGCTCTACAAGCTCTTTTATAACCTAATCTTACATTATCTTTCAGGCTTCTTTCCAACTTTTCTGACCCTTGCTCACTCTATCTTCCTACCTCATCAATATTCTGGTTTTTACTAGAACACTACAGGAATTAACCTAACTCAAGGTATAGCACTTGCCCTTCTCTTTAATGAAATGTTATTTCTTTAGTTGTCAATATGGCTCACACCTTTACCTAATTCATCAATTCACTCAAATAGTCCCATCTTTGGAGAGCCCTTTCCTGACATCACTGTTTAAAAGTCAAATCACCAAACTTCCTGTCTCCTTTTTAGGCTTTGCTTTATTTTTTTCTCCCTTAGACATCATTTAGTATACTACACATTTTAATCAATATGTTTTTGTATCTGTCTCTCTGACTTAAATACAAAACTTCTGACTGAAATTTTTTTTTTTAACTCTTCCACCTGAATATTATAGGATAGTGTCTGAGTTCCTAGAATAACATAGACATTCAATAAATGTTTTTGACTAAATAATTGAACAATGAATGAATACATAGTATTTGAATCAATAGATAATAGATGTTTTTAAAATACTTTTCCAAGTTTATGTTTCCCTCCTTTCTAAACTGCATCTATCTTTCTATGATTCATTGATTCTAGGTATCATTTTACCTTTTCTATATCCAGTGAAAAGGATCTAAAAAACGTATTTAACCTCATAATGCAGATAAATTTTATTTGCTCCTCATCGATGTGTATATGCATCATAATCCTTCAGTGAGATAGAGCTCAAGGAATTATCCTCTAATAACATAATTGAAAATATATAACATGTTACCTGGAAGATTAACATCATTTGAACGGTAGAAGTACCTACTAAAAGCTTCTTAATTTATACATGAGTCATAATCTATCCACGCTAGCATATATCTTTCAATATTTCCAAAGGTTTTAATATGAATTATAAAAGTTTTTTTTTATTATTTTTTATTTTTATTCTAAGGAGCATGCTTAGGAAGACAGGGTATATTGGTATTTTCAAAATGGGTTTGAAATATCTATGGCTTCGGTGATACATGATAGCCTCCGAATCCGGACAGAGTAGGCATATTTTCTCCTTCATTTATTAAAACAAACCAGCAAACAAAAAAACTGAAGCACTACCGGAATATCAGTATATATTAATCTAATTGATACAAGATAAGACCTATCCAGGACTGAGGGTGAAAAGCAGAACAAGGTCAAGAGCCAGGAATTTGGGTAATGCAGGTAAAAGAGCAAAGTTCTTGATTTCCTTACGGACAGAATAGGATAACAAACAAGATGATGAAAGAAGAGAAGATAAGGTAACATACACAAAATACACCTTCCCATTTTCCTAGGACCTATTTTATCTCTTTACGATTTCTGTGGTATACATATTCATATAGTAATGAAGGTATCTATGGAAAATAAGCAGGAAGTAGTTGTCAATAATATATTAACAGAAGCCAAGATAATGACTGTACCTCTGACTTAGAAGAAATTTATTCTTCAGTTCCATAGTTACACTGAAGTTTATTCTCAGGATTTATATATTTACAGAGTGTTCCAAACATTGGGCCTCTGGTTAGAGCACTTAGACTCCTCCCATTGATACAAAGCCATTAACAGAATGGACAAAAGGGTGGGAAGATAAACAGAACTGTCCAGGTGCCATTCTACCCATCCCTCTTTTTTTTCTGTTTTAAATATACTATGTCAAATTAGGAAACCCTGGTGACATAGTGGTTAAGTGCTATGGCTACTAACCAAAGGGTCAGCAGTTCGAATCTGCCAGGCGCTCCTTGGAAACTCTATGGAGCAGTTCTACTCTGTCCTATAGGGTCGCTATGAGTCGGAATCAACTCGACAGCACTGGGTTTGGTTTTTTGGGTTATGTCAAATTATGATTAAAATAATATGAACATCAGGATTTAAGGTTTGTATGCCTGTGGCACCAAACCCAGACTTTTTTTTTTTTTCCATATTCCATTTTGACATGGAACAAACAAAAAAAAAAAAAATCACATGATAAATAGAGGGAGTTAGTCCAAATGCTTTAGATTAAAAAGTTTCCCACATTAAAAGGTCTTTCAATATTTCTCTAGCAGGTAAAACTGAAAGTTCTTTTTTCTTTCTTCCATTTAAGACAGCTCATTTTTTTTTTTGTCTTTTTTTATTATTATTATTGTACTTTAGAGGAAGGTTTACAGGACAAACTGGCTCCTTAGTAAACAATTAGTACACATATTATTTTGTGACATTGGTTACCAACCCCACAATATGTCAACATTCTCTCTACCTTGGGTTCCGTACTACCAGCTTCCCTCTCCCCTTCTGCCTTCTAGTCCTTGCCCCTGGGCTGGTGTGCCCCTTTGGTCTCATTTTGGTTTTTAGGCCTGTCTAATCTTTGGCTGAAGGGTGAACTTCAGGAATGACTTCATTACTGAACTAAAAAGGTTGTCCGGAGGTCATATTCTCAGGGTTTCTCCAAACTCTGTCAGGCCAGTAAGTCTGGTTTTTTTTTTTTTTTAATTTTTATTGTGCTTTAAGTGAAAGTTTACAAATCAAGTCAGTCTCTCATACAAAAATTTATATACACCTTGCTATAGACTCCTAATTGCTCTCCACCTAATGAGACAGCCCACTCCTTCCTTCTGCTCTCTGTTTTGGTGTCCATTTCACCAGCTTCTAACCCCCTTTGCCCTCTCATCTCCCCTCCCCAACATACTCTCATGTGTTTACTTGATCCAAGAAGCTCATTCTTCACCAGCATCATTTTCTATCCCATTGCCCAGGCTAAACCCGGTCTGAGGAGTTGGCTTTGGGAATGGTTCCTGTCTTGGGCTAGCAGAAGGTCTGGGGGACCATAACCACTGGAGTCCTTCTAGTCTCAGTTAGACCATTAAGTCTGGTGTTTTTCTGAGAATTTGGGGTCTGCATCCCACTGCTCTCCTGCTCCTCAGGAGTTCTCTGTTGTGTTCCCTGTCAGGGCAGCCATTGGTTGTAGCAGGGCACCATCTAGTTCTTCTGGTCTCAGAATGATGTTGTCTCTGGTTTATGTGGCCCTTTCTGTCTCTTGAGCTCATACTTTGGTGTTCTTCATTTTCCTTTGCTCCAGGTGGGTTGACACCAATTGATGCATCTTAGATGGCTTGTAGCATTTAAGACCCCAGACTCCACTCTTCAAAGTGGGATGCAAATGTTTTCTTAATAGATTTTATTATGCCAATTGACTTAGATGTCCCCTGAGACCATGATCCCCAAAGCCCCACCCCTGCTATGCTGCCCTTCAAAGCTTTCAGTTTATTCAGGACACTTCTTTGCTTTTGGTTTAGTCCAGTTGTGCTGACCTCTCCTGTGTTGTGTGTTGTCCTTCCCTTCACCTAAAGTAGTTCTTATCTACTATCTAATTAGTGAATACCCTTCTCCCTCTCTCCCTCCCTCCCCCCTCTCTTAACCATCAAACAATATTTTCTTCTTTGTTTAAACTATTTCTCGAGTTCTTAAAATAGTGGTCTTATACAACATTCGCCTTTTGCAACTGACTAATTTCACACAATATAATGCCTTCCAGATTCCTCCATGTTATGAAATATTCCACAGATTCATCACTGTTCTTTATCAATGCATAGTATTCCATTGTGTGAATACACCATAATTTATCCATTTATCTGTTGATGGGCACCTTGGTTGATTCCATCTTTTTGCTATTGTAAGCAGTGCTACAAAGAACATGGGTGTGCATACATCTGTTCGTGTAAAGGCTCTTATTTCTATAGGATATATTCCAAGGAGTGAGATTGCTGGGCCATATGGTAGTTCTATTTCTAGCTTTTTAAGGACGTACCAAATCGATTTCCAAAGTGGTTGTACCATTTGACATTCCCACCAGCAACGTATAAGTGTTCCAGTCTCTGCACAACCTCCCCAACATTTATTATTTTGTGTTTTTGGGATTAATGCCAGCCTTGTTGGAGTGAGATGGAATCTCATTGTAGTTTTGATTTGCATTTCTCTAATGGCTAATGACCATGATCATTTCCTCACGTATCTGTTAGCTACCTGAATGTCTTCTTGAGTGAAGTGTCTGTTCATATCCTTTGCCCATTTTTTAATTGGGCTATTTGTCTTTTTCCAGTTGAGTTTTTGCAGTGTCATGTAGATTTTAGAGATCAGGTGCTGATCGGAAATGTCATAGCTAAAAACTTTTTCCCAGTCTGTAGATAATCTTTTTACTCTTTTGGTGAAGTCTTTGAATGAGCATAGGTGTTTGATTTTTAAGAGCTCCCAGTTACCTAGTTTTTCTTCTGCATGCTTTGAATACTAAGACAGCTCATTTTAAACAAAGTCTTTTTGTGATTGAATAGATTTATCTAGATTAGCATAATTGACCATCGCAGTTCGTATAGTTAGTGTCACTGTTCTAATGCATATAGTAAATAACCGACAGATAAGAATACTGATGATTGAGTGTCCCCAACATTTTTAAATTCCCCAATGCCCAATCCATAAGAGAATGAACAGAACATTTGTGATGGTTTAGAATCTTGCTACTAAAAGTTTGATCTGTTGTATTAGTTTCCTATTTCTGCTGTAACAAATTACCTTAAACTTAGTAGCTTGAAACAACACTGATTTATTATCATAATGTTCTGGATGTCAGAAGTCTGAAATGGTCTCACAGGACTAAACTGAAGGTGTTGTCAGGTGTTATGGATTGAATGGTATACCCCAATCATTTATGTTGAAATCATAGCCCCTGGTACCTGTAAGGTGATCTTGTTTGGAAATAGAGTCTTTGAAGATGTTATCAGTTATATTAACATGATGTCAAACCAGAGTAAAGTGGATCCTAATGCAATCTGAGAGGCATCTTATAAAAGAGGAGATGAAACAAAAATATTGGTAGAGGAAAGATAGTCATGTGAAGGAACTGCATGCCAAGGAACTTCTAGGATTACCAGAAACTTGGATAGACAAGAAAGAATCTTCCCCTCAAAACTTTGGAGAGAACATTGTCTTATTAACACCCTGAATTTGTACTACTAGCCTCCAGAACTATGGGACAATACATTTCTATTGTCTAAACCACCCGCTTTGTGGTACTTTTGTTACGGCAGCCCTAGCAAACTAAAACATCAGTGTTGTGTTCGTTTCTGAAGGCTCTGGGAGGAAATCTGCTTTCCTGACTTTTCCAGTTTTGGGAGGCGGTTGACATTCATTTACTCATGGTTCACTTTCATCTCCAAAGCCACCAGTTGCCAATACAATCTTTCTCATGATGCCATCACGTTCTTGTTCTGACTTGTCTACCTCTCTCTTCTGCATTTAAGAACCCTAGTGATTGCACTGGAAACCCTGGTGGTGTAGTGGTTAAGTGGTACAGCTGCTAACCAAAGGGTCGGCAGTTCAAATCTGCCAGGCGCTCCTTGGAAACTCTATGAGGCAGTTCTACTCTGTCCTATAAGGTCGCTATGAGTCAGAATTGACTCGACGGCACTGGGTTTGGCTTGGTTTTTGGTTAGTGATTGCACTGTGATCATGTGACTGACTATTCTAGGATAATCTCTTTATTTAAAAATCAACTGAATGATGACCTTAATTCCACTTGCCAGTTTAATTTTCCCTTGCCATGTAACACAACATATTTACAGGTTTTGGGAATTCAAACATGGAAATTTTTGGAGGATCATAATTCTGCCTACCATGTATATAAACAGATAACATTGGAATCAGCTGTGAGTTGATTAGAAATGAAAATTTATGTGCCCTACCCAAGTTCTACTGATTCAGAGTCTCTGGGGGTAAAGCCTAGGAGTCTGCTTTATCAAGATCCATAGGTAATTATTAGTCACACAAAAGTTTGATGGTTTAGGAGACACAATTATGAACTTTGTCCAATAAGAATTAACATGATAAAATATTTAAAGACATTGTCCTATGTATTTTAGTATTTTTCTCCCTTCCTTGCTTTTTCACTACTGAACAGAAGTCTGTTAACTAAAGCCCAAATAAGCTGCTGCTACTTCTATAGCTCTTTCTTTTCCTACCTTCTATTCTGGGTTTGCAAAATGTTTATTTTTTCCCTTCTACACTTTTTCTTCATTCCAGGTACATCACCAGTGCTACTTCCACTCTCAAGCCAAGATTGCGTCATGTCAATGCTTCCAGAAAATAAAAGGCTTTAGGAAATCCTAATTCAGAGGCTTGATCTTAGTATCAGCTGCCTGGGTTTTGATTTTGCCATTTAAATTGCTACTATCAGAGAGCTATAGTGCATTTTTACAGATTGTAGTTGGCATATCAACTTTCTCTCCTGATACAAATATCTGAGAAGTCAGAATGAAGTCATAATTCAAATTCTAGAAATTTTGTGTTTTAAAAAAATATAAGAAACCTATCACTTATAAATAGTGATTTAGAAGATCAGTACATGGAAGGCTGCAGCTTTAAATAAGATTGAAGAAATAAAATTGCCTACCTACTTTGACACTTTCTTTCATGTTATCAGATATTTATTATCTAATTAATTCCATCTTGGATGTCATTATTTTTCTTTGTCACTCAAATCAGATGTATTGAGTCAAATCATTTCTCAGAGATATATTGATTTGAATCCTTTCTCAAAATAAATTGCTATCTGTGTGACATTGGGTAAAAGGCTTAGAGTTTTTCAGATCCTAAGGGGCAGAGAACTGCCTATATTCAAATTAATCTCTGTTTGTGAATTCCATATTAAGTGTAGGGCCAACCAATATCTCACAATGCTGTATTTTCTGACAGAAATGGAGGTTCTTAAAATTTTTAGAAAAGTCTATGACATCAGAGCCTATATGACACTGTGGGTGAAGGGGTATCTGACAGATTCCCTGTTTTATCATTCTGAAATGTGAAAGACTATCCACACTTTAACCAGAGTCCTGGTGCCGTGGTGGTTAAGAGCTATGGCTCCTAACCAAAAGGTTGGAAGTTTAAATCCACCAGCTGCTCCTTGGAAACTCTATGGGGCAGTTCTACTCTGTACTGTAGGGTTGCTGCATTAGAATTAACTAAAGAGCAATTTTTGTTTGTTTGAGGTGGAAGGTTGGTCCACACTTTAACCCATTTACAACTCAACTCATTTACTGTACTATTCCAGCAAGAAATCTGAGGCTTAATGTGACATGCAATAGCTACAAAAACAAAAATAATTCAGCAAATATCAAAACATCATATTGAAGCAGATGACCTTTATTTTAGCTCAGGAACACAAATCATGGGATACCTTACTCACCAATAAGAAACAACAGTCTTAGTTACTTTATTCCATCTAAACTCTGTTGTTAAAAAAAAAAAAAAAAGTGCTGGTGCCTCTTATATTTTCTTGAGTATCCAGCAAATTACTTAAATTTTCACGATTTGTATTCTCTCATGTGTAATATAGGATTAATGCCTACTTCACACAGTTGTTCTGAGAAATGAATAAAATAACAATGTGGGTAAAACCCTTATTAGATGACATAGTGTAACTACTCAGTAAATAGTAATTGCAATGATAAATCAATATCGATATTGCTGTTAGTGGTTTTTTTGTTTTTAATTTTTTTTTTAACACAGTGCCTACATATATATCTCCAAGGTTTCTGTCATTTGATCCTTCTTTTTTTTTTTTTAACCAGGGAGGTTTTATATAATTAAATGAAAGAATGAAATGGAGCAGTTTAAGAGTTGAAGACATTACTATTTATAAAGGTTTTAGTTAATGTCTGATATTGCCATATTTCTTCTGTTTTCTAAACTATTAACAAGAAAGCAAAACAAAATAAACTAAGCAAAAAACAAAGAAATAAAGCTTGATCATTTTGTAAAACGACTAGAGACTGATCATGATATACATTTTCAATCATTATCTCTTCGTTCCCTTACCAATCAGAACCCAATCTCTAGCACCAAAGACACCTTTGCACACTAACTTTTATCAAAATTTATATCTGCTAGAGGATACCATGTTAACCTTGATTCCTATATTCATTTATAAGTCAAGCTTTGGAATTATACTTTCAATGCTATAAAAAAGCAGCATGCAATCTTTTAAACAAAAATAGCAATCACTTAGGCACTCATCTTTAGTGAGTCAAAACATGCTCATTTAGATAGAACTCAAAGAAATACATTTAAAAAATGTATTTCCTTCTCAAGATAGCTTGCGCATTTTCTTAAAAAAATGTATATATAAACATACTAAAAACATCTTAAAGGAGAATCATCCCATTTGAGTAAGCCTATATTGTCATGGTTAATAGATAACCATTCTCCAATTTTATATTTCTTTTCCTTGCTTAAGATATTCTGTGACTAACAAAAACTGTGTGGAAAACTGTAATAGACAATCCTATGTTAACATAGTAGAATAAGATTATAAAATGAACCTAGAGAATTGAAAAGTCATATTTAATATCACATATCATTTGATAAGTAATTAGAAAAAAATGGAAAAAAATGCCTTGGTGTGAACCTATATTCTTAAGTAGATGTATGAATAAAAGTAGAATAATTTTTTTCACAAAGGAAATTATCAGCATTAATGCAAAATAGTTATTTTTTCCTAAAATGTCTTTGCCTCCAATTAAATCAAAAAATGTGAAAGAAAAGTCCAGATTTCAAAAAAGAGAAAATTGATTTTGATTGTTCTACCCACCCAGTATTAAAAAAAAAAAAGAGTAATAGCTGCTTTTTCTTCTTCTTTTTTTTTTTTTTTTCCCATGTCTGAGGTCTCTCTTCTCTACTATAATAAAAGCTCTGTGTGAATAGAGATTCATCCTTTTCTTATTGAATACTCAGTGTCACAACCAGAAAGAATACCTAGAGAATTTTACAAGGTCAATCAATAGTGATTGAATTAATGCATGTCTGAAAATTAGTTAGAGTTGAGATTGGGATGGGAGAAAAATAGAAGTCTACATGATTGTATCTCAACACAATAGAAGAAATGATAACTAAAAGAGCTGAATGAAAGTTTTCAAAGGACAGCTTGAGAAGACAAAGTGAAGTATTATAATGAAAGGTGCAAAGACCCAGAGTTAGAAAACCAAAACGAAATAACATGCTCACCATTTCTCAAGCTGAAAAAACTGAAGAAAAAATGCAAGCCTTGAGTTGCAATATTGAAAGTTTATGGGCAAAATATTGAAAGATATAGTAAACATTCAAAGAAGATGAACGGAATACACAGATTCTCTGTGCCAAAAAGAATTCATCAACATGCAACCATTTCAGGCGGTAGATATGATCAAGAACCGATGGTACTGAAGTAAGAAGTCCAAGCTGCACTGAGGGCATTGATAAAAAACAAGGCTCTTCTGTCCTATAGGGTCACTATGAGTTGGAATCGACTCGATGGCACTGGAGGAGGAGAGGCAGGTTTAGGACTCAAATCGACACCAACTGAGATGTTTCAAAAAATAGATGCAGCACTGGAGGTGCTCACTCATTCTTACCAAGAAGTTTGGAAGAGAGCTACCTGACCAAACGACTGGAAGAGATCCATATTTGTGCCCATTCCAAAGAAAGGTGATACAACAGAATACAGAAATTATCAAACAATATTACTCATATCGCACTCAAGTAAAATTTGCTGAAGATAATTCAAAAATGATTACAGCAATACATCTGGAAGAAACTGCCAGAAATTTTAGTTGGATTCAGAAGAGGACATGGAACAAGGAATATCATTGCTGATATCAGATTGATCTTGGCTGAAAGCAGAGAATACCAGAAGGATGTTTACCTGTGTTTATTGATTATGCCAAGGCATTTGACTGTGTGGATCATAATAAATTATGGGTAACATTGCAAAAGATGGGAACTCCAGAACGTTTAATTGTGTTCATGTGGAAACTGTATACAGAAATAGAGGCAGCCATTTGAAGACAACAAGGGGATACTGGCTCGTTTAAAATCAGGAAAGGTGCACATTAGGGTTGTATATTTTCACCAAATTTATTCATTCTGTACAAAAAAAGTACGCTGACCAAATAATCCAAGATACTGGACTATATGAAGAAGAATGCAGCATCAGGATTTTTAGAAGACTCATTAACAACTTGTGATATGCAGATGACATAAACTTGCTTGCTGAAAGCAAAAGATAATTGTTTGGAACAGTTACTACAGCCTTCAGTTTGGATTATACCATAACGTAAAGAAAACAAAAATTCTCACAACTATACCATTAAGCAACATCATGATAAATGGAGAAAAGATTGAAGTTGTCAAGGATTTCATTTTACTTGCATCTACAATCAATACCCATGGAAGCAGCAGTCAGGAAATCAAAGGATGTGTTGCATTTGGCAAATCTGCTGTAAAAGACCTCCTTAAAGTGTTAAAAAGCAAAGAAGTCACTTTGAGAACTCAGGTAAGCCTGATACAAGCCATGATATTTTCAATCTCCTCATATGCATTTAAAAGATGAACAATGAGTAAGGAAGACTGATGAAAATTGGTGCGTTTGCATTATGGTTTTGGTGAAGAATATAAAATATACATGGACTGCCAGACGAACGAAAAAATCTTTGAAAAGGCATAGCCAGAATGCTCCTTAGAAGCTAGGGTGGTGAGACTTCGTCTCACATACTTTGGATATGTTATCCTGAGAGATCTGCATCTGGAGAAGGACAGCATGCATCATAAAGTAGATGGTCAACAAAAAAAAAAAGACCGTCAACCATCTTGATTGACATGGTGGGTGCAACAATGGGCTTAAACATAGCAATGATTGTAAGGATGGCACAGGACCAGACGGTGTTTCTTTCTGTTGTACACAGGGTCACTATTAGTTGGAACCTACTCGATGGCACTTAACAACAACAATATAGTCACATATTGTATGTATATTTTATGGTAATATATAAATGTATTCATTCCACTTAGTTTCAGTTATATAATAGACTATTTCTGATGATTTCGTGTTCTAAAATTTACTTACTTTCCCCGAAATGAAACCTTCAGCTTTGGTTGTTAACATCATAATATTTTGCATTTATTTTGAAAGTGCTTTTATTTGAAATATTTAATTGTGCACTCAAGCCCAAATGTGTAATTTTTAAAATTTCTTATTGTCCTTTAAAGTGGAAGGTTACAAATCAAGTCAGTTTCTCATACAAAAACTTATATATACCTTGCTATGTACTCCTGGAAACCCTGGTGGTGTAGTGGTTAAGTGCTATGGCTGTTAACCAAAGGGTCGGCAGTTCGAATCCACCAAACGCTCCTTGGAAACTCTATGGAGCAGTTCTACTCTGTCCTATAGGGTTGCTATGAGTTGGAATCGACTTGACGGCACTGGGTTTGGTCTGTTTTTTTTATGTACTCCTAGTTTTTTTTTTTTTTTTTTCCTAGCTGGTCCCCACTTAATGAGAGGGCACACTCCTTCTCTCTGCGCTGTATTCCCGTGTCCATTCAGCCAGCTCCTGTCCCCCTCTGCCTTCTCATCTCCTCTCCAGACAGGAACTGCCCACATAGTTTCTCGTGTCTACTTGATCCAAGAGGCTATCAAATGTATAATTTTATTTTTTACTTAAAAATAGATAATATTTTCTACCGGGATAATGAAATGGATTAAAACATTTTTTTAAATATTACCTCACTTTTTTTTTTTCTTAATCTTATCCTCATTTATATGGCTTTAATGAATTCCTAGGATTCTAATGTTTTGCTTATTACTGTTCCCAAACCTGAGCAATCTCCTGGCAACCCAGAGTTTTGTTAATACCATGCCTGCATTTCTGTCTCTTCTTTCTTCCCACCATCCTATTCATCTCTTTGTTTGATTCACCCTATATCTCTATATATTTTAAGATGGCAATCAAACTATTGAAACTCTGACATTAAAATTTAAGTTTAACTTGAAAAATCATGTTATTTATTTGTATTAACTATGCTCTAGTTTTCTTTCCAATAACTTATCGTTTTAAACAAGATACTTGTTATTTTTTTTAATTATTATATGTGACATATCAATATATTTTCTTATAGGTAAATATTATGATTACATATTTTTAAAATATTTAAAGGAAAGCATTAAATTTTGGTATGTGTTCTATATTTTTTTTCCTGTGTCAGAACAATCCACTGCATTTATCACAGCCAAAAACTTCAGTAAGGAAATCAACACAGTATATTTTGACAGTAGACTTTTGTGAAAGCAGGATCACTCTCTGTCGTATTCATTGTCACATCTCCAGAACATAGCAGCACATTTCCTGGCACACAGTTGCTCCTCCGTAAACACTTGATAATTTAATGACTTTAATTATTCTCCTATTAGCTCGTTATCCAGCACAAACCTTCAGGGCACTGCTATGTCACACTGAAGGATGAGAAACAGACAAAGCCAAATTCAAAAACCTGTTAGGATAAGAGACTTTTGGCAGATTTTATTGAGGGCATACAAGAAATTAATTACATAGACACAAATACATCTAAAAGTTTCAGGTGGGAAGTGCTGATCCAGTAAAGCAAGAAATTCAGTTTCAAAAATTCAAGAAGGGCAAACAACAATGAACCTATGTATCTATCACTTTGTTTCAGTCTGTTTATTTGGTTTTGGCCAAGTCGCCAAACGATTTGGACAAGGGAAAAATAGGCATCAGAAAAGTAAGATAATGTCAATAAGTTATTACCCAGATTACACATTTATATCTGTACTTTCAGGTAGCCAACAATAACAAAAGGACATTCACATAAATTACTGTCTATGGAAAAGCCAGTTCAGTTACTGAGGTGAATCAACTATTCGTTATACTGAGATTTTAGTAAAATTCTTGTCATGGGTCCTCATAAAGAGAATAATTAGTATTATAGTAACAATGACATTCACAACCATCTTCTGTTGAAAATAAATTCATTGTATAGGTATTTTCCATTTTAATTCAGGACAATGGACTTGTTAAATCGATTGTTCTAAAAACATTTTTTGTTATATTAGTAGACTTCCATCACTCTGCTTTGACTCAAAAATATAGTAGAGAAAAAAAACTACAGACAGGCAACATGTCAGAAAATATATCTGTTTCAGGCCAAGATGGAGTAATAGGGAATAGATTTACATTCCTATATTAAACAGCTAAAAAAATCCAATATAAATGAAAACAACAGTTTTCAAGACACTGGTGATCAGGCAGTGAAGGATAGTGATCACTGAGAGATGGAAAACAAAGAGATGAGCCCCACATTTATCCCAGCCAAATGCCCTGTGAGAATTTCCAGCCAGGAGCTTGGAAGAGAACTAACTCATTAGAAGCCTGACAGATTGTTTAAGTGGTAGCTGAGAATACAGGTAGACAAGCACTTTATTTTGCAAGTGAAGCACCAGAGAAGATAGAGATGTACAGAGACAGATCTATAGATGGTCCTTTCAAGTATTCACCAGAGTACTGATCAATGCAGATATGTGCGGAAACTATCCTGGAATGGGGAAAGAGCCACCCATAAGGATTAGAGAGGATTTGGAATAACTCATGATTCTTGGCCCTTATGTAGAGTACTCAGAAGGATCCTTCACCAGTAGAGGTGAATACTTAGCTGGAGACTAAAGGCTGTTCCAGTCCCACCTAACAAATTTCAAAAACGTGACCTAGAACTATCAGACAGTTTCAAAGCAACTTAACTGCTTTGCAGAACAAAGCTCAATAACACTTAAAGGAATTAAAAAATATCGAGTACCAAACAAGATAAAATTCACAATATTTGTTATCTAATCAAAACTTACTAGGCACACAAAGGAGCAAGAAAATACGACCAATAATGAGAAGAGCATATCAACTGGAACATATCCAAAATGAAAGAGATGTTAAATTTTTAAGAACCTTAACCCATATGTTCAAAAAGCTAGAGAAAAGACTGAATGTGTTAAGTATAGATGCTGAAGATATTCTAAAGAAAAAATCAAATGCTAGACATAAAAGCTACAATGCCTGTGACGAAAAATACACTAGTTTAGATTAACAGCAGATTAGACAAGCTGCAAAAGAAAGACAGGTCTCCAGGAAGATGTAGGAATAGAAACTAATCCAAAATTAATTACAGAAAAAAGGATAAAAATCAATGAACGAAGATTCAGTGGATGGTAATTTTTTTTTCAAATTTAATGAAAAATTGTATATGCACCCCCCACAAGTCAGTCAGTTTGTCATGCTGTGGGGGCTTGTATGTTGCTGTGATGATGAAAGCTATGCCACCAGTATTCAGAATACCAGCAGGATCAGCCATGGCCAGCATGTTTCATCCGAGCTTCCACACTAAGACCAAAAATGAAGAAGCACATGGCAGTCTACTTCTGAAAAGAATTAGCCCTTGAAAACCTTATAAATAGCAGAGAACATTATCTGATATAGTGCTGGATGATGAGCTCCTCAGGTTGAAAGGCACTCAAAGGGTGACTGGGAAGAACTGTCTCCTCAAACTAGAGTTGACCTTAATGATGTGGATGGAGTCAAACTTTCAGGACCTTGATTTCCTGATGTGGTATGACTCAAAATGAGAAGTAGCTGCAATCATCCATTAATAATCGGAACCTGGAACGTATAAAGTATGATCTAGAAAAAATGGAAATTGTCAAAAATGAAATGGAATGCATAAACATCAATATCCTAGGCATTAGTGAGTTAAAATGGACTAGTGTTGGACATTTTGAATCAGACAATTGTAGGGTCTACTATGCTGGGAATGACACCTTGCAGAGGAATGGAGCTCCATTCATCAACAAAAAGAACACTTCAAGCTCTATTCTGAATTACAACACAGTCAGTGACAGTATAATACCCATACACCTACCAGAAAGACTAGTTAATACAACTATTATTCAAACTTACGCACCCACCACTAAGATCAAAGATGAATAAACTGTAGATTTTTACCAACTTCTGCAGTCTAAAATTAATCAAACATGAAATCATAATGCATTGATAATTACTTGTGATTGGAACATGAAAGTTGGAAGAAAGAAGAAGAATCAGTAGTTGGAAAATATGGCCTTGGTGACAGAAAGGATGCCAGAGATCACATAACAGAATTTTGTAAGACCAACAACTTCTTCACTGAAAATACCTTTTTCCGACAACCTAAATGGTAACCTCACCAGATGGTATACACGGGAAAAAAATTGAATACTTCTGCGAAAAGAGTTGATAGAAAAACCGAATATCAACAGTTCAGAACAAAGCCAGGGGTGGACTGTGGAACAGATCATCAATTGCTCATAAGCAAGTTCAAGTTGAAGCTGAAGGAAATTAGAACAAGTACAAGAGAGCCAAAGTACAACCTTGGGTATATCCCACTTGAATTTAGATTTCATCTCCAGAATAGATTTGACACATTGAACATTAATGTCCAAAGACCAGACAAGTTGTGGAATGATATCAAGGTCATCATACATGATGAAAGCAAGAGGTCGTTAAAAACATAAGAAAGAAAGACAAGACAAAAATGAATGTCAGAAGAGACTCTGAAGCTTGCTCTTGAGCATAGAGTAGCTAAAGCAAATGGAAGAAATAATGAAGTAAAAGAGCTGAACAGAAGATTTTGAAGGGTGGCTCAAGAAGACAAAGTATTAAAAAGACATGTACAAAGACCTGAAGTTAGAAAACCAAAAGGGAAAAATTTGCTCAGCATTTCTCAGACTGAAGAACCGAAGAAAAAATTCAACACTCAGGTTGCAATATTGAAGGATTCTGCCTGTAAAAAATAAATAAATAAATAATATATTTTTTTTATTTTTACAGGCAAAATATTAAATAACTCAGGAAGCATCAAAAGAAGATGGACGGAGTACACAGTCACTATACCAAAATGAATTGGTCGATGTTAAACCACTTCAGGATGTAGCATATGATCAAGAAGCGACGGTACTGAAGGAAGAGGTTGAAGCTGCAGTGAAGGCATTGGTGAAAAACAAGGCTGCAGGAATTGACAGAATTACCAACTGAGATATTTGAACAAACGGATGCAGTGCTGGAAGTGCTCACTCATCTATGCCAAGTAGTTTGGAAGAAAGCTACTTGGCGAACCAATTGGAAGAGATCCATATTTATGCCTATTCCCAAAAAAGGTGATGCAGACGAGTGCAGAAACTAAGGATCAATATCACTGATATCACATGCAAGCAAAATTTTCCTGAAGATCATTCAAAAGCAGCTGCAGCAATATATTGACGAGGAACAGTCAGAAATTCAAGCCAGATTTAGAGGAGGACATGGAACTGGGGATATCATAGCCGATGTCAGATGGATCCTGGCTGAAAGAGAAACCAGAAGGATGTTTACCTGTGTTTTATTGACTATGCAAAAGCATTCAGCTGTGTGGATCATAAAACAATATGGATAACTTTGCTAAGAATCGGAATTCCAGAACACTTATATGTGCTCATGAGGAATCTTTACATAGATGAAGAAGCAGTTGTCCAAACAGAACAAGGGGATACTGACTGGTTTAAAGTCAGGAAAGGTGTTTGTCAGCATTTTAGCCTTAAACGTACTTATTCAATCTTCATGCTGAGCAAAAAATCTGAGAAGCTGGAATATATGAAGAAGTATGGGGCATAAGAATTGGAGGAAAACTCATTAACAATCTGAGCTATGCAGATGACACAACCTTGCTTGCTGAAACTGAAGAGAACTTGAAGGGCTTTCTGATGAAATCATAGACCACAGCCTTCAGCATGGATTACACCTCAACATAAATAAAACAAAATCCCCACAACAGGACCAATAAGCAACATCATGATAAATGGAGAAAAGATTGAAGTTGTCAAGAATTTCATTTTACTTGGAACTACAATCAA
The DNA here is from genome assembly GCF_024166365.1 of Elephas maximus indicus. Taxonomy (NCBI): domain Eukaryota; kingdom Metazoa; phylum Chordata; class Mammalia; order Proboscidea; family Elephantidae; genus Elephas; species Elephas maximus. Next base: position 30,267,010 of record NC_064820.1, on the reverse strand, counting down.
CACCCATTGAAGCAGCAGTCAAGAAATCGAAAGACACAGAACTCTTTAAAGTGTTAAAAAGCAGAGATATCATCTTGAAGGTGTTCCTGCAAGGTATGCCTAACCCAAGCCATAGTGTTTTCAATTGCCTTATGCGCATACAAAAGCTGGACGATGAATAAAGAAGACTGAAGAATTGGCACCTCTGAATTTTTGTTGACAAAGAATACTGAGTATACCCTGGACTGTCAAAAGAATGAACAAATCTGTCTTGGAAGAAGTACAACTAGAATGCACCTTGGGCGTAACGCTGGTGCGACGATGTCTCACATACTTTGGACATGCTATCAGGAGGAATTGGTGCCTAGAGAAAGTCATCATGCTTTGTAAAGTAGGTTAGTTAAAAAGAGCAAGACCCTCAAAGAGATAGATGGATTGACGTAGTGGCTGCAACAATGGGCTCAAGCATAATGATTGTGAGGATGGAGAAAAAACAGGCAGTGTTTCGTTCTGTCGTACATAGGATCGCTATGGGTTGGAACTGACTCAACCACATGTAACGAGAACAACAACATAAATTCATATAACCAAGAATTTCAAAGAACTCAAAGACCAAGAAACATGAAGAAAATTATACCAAAGAACAATATTGTGCTGCTGTACCATTTCTTAAACCACCAACCTCTTATGTTTATATACGTATATAACCAACTACAACCATCCTGTTGTCCAGTTGATTATAACTCATAGTGACCCAATAAAACCAAGTAGAACTTCCCCCATGTGGTTTCCAAGGAGAGGTTGGTGGGTTCAAACTGCCGCAATTTTGTTAGCAGCTGAGATCTTAACTACTGCACCACCAGGGCTCCCTTTCTCTCTCTCTCTCGATGTAACCTTATTATTAAAAAAATATTAGCCCTCATTAATCAACCTCCCCAATTTCTCTACTGATTATTCTCTTTTAAGAAATATTATATAAAAGATCTTTTTTTTTTCTTAATCCAGTTGAGAGATTTTCAATAGGTTTTATTGTCTACAGTTTTGCGTTATGGTTAAAAACCATAGCTGTATGACCAAGAACCTATATCCTTCCCTTTTCTTTGTACTTGTGTGTTTTTAACCAGATTTCTGATTTTTCTATGTAAATTGGAACACCTCATGTCCTGCCTTAAATTCTCTTGATCTCATCTGTTCCCTACTCATTTTCACTTTAGGTGACCTGCTCAGTGCAGTTCCTCCCACTTACTCTCTCTGTGTTCATTGCCCAAATGTCTGGCTACTCCAATCACTTGCAGAAGTTGGTGAACCACTACAGTGCAGAGCCTGGGATTTGGCTTACCAGCAGCTGTAAAGAAAAAGGAGCTATGACCTAAAAAGTGTAGGACAATTAGCTCCTTGACAAGCAGAAAGAAATTCAGAAAAATCCTTCTAAGTCCCTCTCTGCAAAGAAATTGTTGTGTGTCATAAAGTTGATTCCAACTCTTAGCAACCCCAGAACTGCCCCATAGGGTTTTCTTGGCCGTAATCTTTATGGAAGGCAATTGTCAGGTCTTTCTCCCACAGAGTGGCTGTGTGGGTTCAAACTGCCAACTTTTCAGTTAGGAGTCTACCTCTTAGCTGTTGTGAGACGAGCTGCTTCCAGAGGAATAGTACAACACTTTTGTTTCCCTAAACCTGAACAATGACGTCCCGATTGACTGAGGGAAACTGTTATGTCTCCTTTTGTGAAACAATGGTCACCTGGTTGGAGTACATCATCGGACTCATTTTCTTCATCCTCTATTGTTACCATCCTAGGTTTACAACAGCATTTCTGCTTTGTTTTAGACCAAAGACAGTGTGATTTGGAAAATACTTGATAATGTGTGTTTCTTCCCATAATTATTTTAGACATGTATTGTGTTTTAAACCTTCTATTTTTCACAAGTATTGCAATATGTTATTGTAAAGTATTTTTCTTATTATAGGAAAAAAATACTCATTACAAAAATTAAGAAAAATAAGAACAAGTAAAACTGAGTCAAATAATAATAAATTTTGATGTGTTTCCTTCTAGTCATTTTTCTCCGTGTGTGTGTACATGTGTGTGCATGCAGGTGCATACCTTGATAAAACTTGCACTATTCAATTGTGTAGCCTGTTTTGCTATTTAACAATATATAGTAAAGTTTCATTTTAAAATTGTGTTTATTCATTATGTGAAAATTTTTTTAGGTCTGTAGAATGTTGAATATCAGACTTGTTTTTAAATAAGATGATGCTGGACAAAAATATCTAAGAATTATTCCACATGTTGTTTGATCTCAAATTGGCTTACTAGGTCAAGGATTGGCTTACTAGGTCAATAAAGTATGGTTATTTTTTAAACTCAAAACTTATATTGCATATTTTTGAAAAAGTGTTTTCCAAATTATAGATAAATATCATCTTATAAAGATGTAAGAAAAATGAGTACATACTTTATATTTTTATATAATTTCATTGCTTCTGTTAATTGTTTATTCATATACTCTAACTTCTGGTTTAAAAGGTTACTGTTTATTTGATGCTTATAAACATCTTCAATTTTGATGTGTTTCAATAAATTATACATAAGTTAAAGAAAGAAATCTATAAGAAGAACTGGTAACCTGTAAAATACATATAAAACATATAAATAATACTATTTGGGTTTAGGTGACTCTAGCTCAGTAAATGCTTTTCATGGAACTCACAAATTCTCACAGAGATTTTAAATACAAGTTCAATGCTGGGGAAACTGAGGCATCACGTTTGGTAAATAAATACATAATTTGCATAACAGTATGTTCTGATTCATTGATCAGATCCACATATTAAATATTCTCAGAGTTTTTTACTTCCAAAGATGAGTTATAAATGTAACTACCTTTAAGAATGAAAATATATGAAAGGATCTAATTAAAAGCACAGCGATTAAGCGGTTTACTATCTTATGGTTTATCAGAGATGTTACTTATTCTTCAGAATATTGTTATGTCTGTCACTACTGTAATTATTTTTATTATATTGCTCACTATAAAATGTAATTCCAGAAATGTGGCCTTGATTGTATTTTCACAGTTTTAACAACTCTAGTAATTTGTGTGTGTGTGAAAAATATCCTCTGTTGCTGGCAAGGAAAGAATCATCAAGACCACATGCATTTTACCCTCTTCACTTGCATGTTAGCATGGAATAGCCAGTGAAATGCAAGTATCCTTAGAGGAACTCGTGGCTCAGTTTTGGCATTGCTAATTGATACTTCAATTAAGAATGACACTCTCGGCTGCAGGGAATTTCGTAGTGCTTCTGATGTTTCCACAAGTGCGTCTGTGTCTTCACAAGCTGTCATAACATGCTCATAATGGGATTTGTCAAAATGGAAATGAGAAGGGCTACTTGGTAAAATCCCTAAATTCCAACGCTTCTTTTCAAATGTGTATACAAAATGTTGCTACTGTCCATTATAGTTGAGTTTATATGTAGTATTGGTAAGTTAACAATGTTAACACATTGTCTCCAAAAACTAGGTTAACACATTGCTCTAAATTTCTCTTTCTAAAACCCCACTGCTGTGAAGTGAAGTCCGACTCATAATGTCCCTACAGGACAGGTAGAACTGCCCCATAGGGTTTCTAAGGCTGCAATTTTTATGGAAGCAGATGGCCACATATTTCTCCCATGGACCAGCCGGTGGGTTTGAAACACAATCTTTCGGTTAGCAGCCAAGCGCTTTAACCACTGAGCCACCAAGTTTGCCCTATTAAAATGGTAGTGGGAAAGTTTCCAATAATGTTTTTTTTGTTCTCCTTATTAGCAGTATTTCTGTTATGAAAAAGTTGTTTTGAAACACAATGCAAATGATACAATATTTGCTATTTCACAGTGTTCCAATAGTTTTTGGTTTGTATGTCATATTTTTAAATAATCTACTGGAATAAATAGACTAAAACTGGAAGTATTTCATCTAGATTTATCAATGGTTGATGTTTTTCACATTATCTATCTTCCTATCTATGTATCTGTTTATGTATCTATGTATGTATCTATAAATAGATACAATGTAACATCACTGTCATTGTCATTGTTATGACTATTACTGCAAATCTTTTCCATGAATTAATATCAGATATCCCCCATGATTGAGATCATTCCCTTACAAAACCAAAGCAAAATTATCCAAGTTACAAAATATAAGTTGATACTATATTATTATCTAATTTATGTCCATATTCAAATTTCAGTATTTGCCCTACTAGTATATATTTTTTCCCTGATCTAGGATATAGTCTAGAATTCCTCATTGCATTTCATTGTTGTGTTTAGTTTACATGGAAAAACGTCTTTAGGCTTTCTTTTTCTTTCATGATACTGACATTTGTCAAGAGTACAGGCCAATTTGTTTGGTAGAATGTCCATGAATTTGATATTATTTAACTTTTCTCATAGTTAAATTTAGACTCTGCATTTTTGAAAAGAGCGCTATGTACATGATGCAATGCCTTTTTGCGTATCTCATGAGGAGGTACATGATGTCAGAATGTCCCTTTATATTTATATTAAACCTGATCTTCTAGTTAAGGTGACATCTACCAGGTTTCTCAACTCTGAAAATATCTTTTCTTTGTAATCAATTAGTAATCTGTGAGAATGTATGATAATTTTCCAAGTTGTTAGAACACATAACAATTTAAAGTGAACAAATACACTAAATGTGAACTTACTACTCTTTATTTTAAATCTCAGAATTTGCAACCATTTTCTCTCTAGATGATGCCATAAAATTTTATCATAGTATTATAAAATCTGTTCGGCGGCAAGATTTATGTCACCTCGGGAATTACAGCAAATCTTGCATTACTCCCCAACTGTTATAATCCTCCCATCTGGTAGATATCTTGGAGATAGCCCAAAAGATGATATCCTCTTTAAGCAGAAAATTGCAAATCCCTGGATATTACTCCTCCTTCACGGTTTATATCATGTTCGGAAATAACACTGTAGCTCAAGGGAATGGGCAAATATGTTGATCTGCATTTCTCCAACTAGCAGATTATTTGCTCAGGATGTGCATAGGCAGATTTACCCATGATAAGAAGAGGTTTCTTGCTGTTAATAATTCTATAAATATTCATAAACATTGCCGATATTTCTACAACAATCACGGGTTCAAAAAATATGCATATGTGTAAATATATCAGTCACCTGGGTCAGCATAAATACTGATATGTACTGCCGTTTCAATAACATGTGCAATAGATTGTATGCTGCATGGTCTGGCAAATACATCTGTTTTATTTCCATTTAAGGGCCTTCCCAAATAGATCCCACTTTTTCTTGTCTACTTTCAAAGGAGTTGTCATGAACCACCAGTTCATAATTGTATTCTTTACCTTCCAAGGCTCGTTTGAGACCTAGACTAGGAAACGCAAGGCAACTCCTGAGCTGGCCATGAAATATCCTGTCACAGAAGCGACATCGCAGTCCTCACTCTTCTTCCTCACTCTAGTGGAACAATGTCCCTCCAAAAGGCTTTGGTTAATAAGATGCCAAGGGTGTCAAATGACCTCTGGATGTTACCTTTCCTGTGCCTGCATGATGAAGGGTTTCTTGCTCCTTCCACTATGCCACACAGGTTGCTTTTCAGGCATATTATACTTATAGATGTGGATAAGATCTGTTCAAGGTGGGGGCCAACATTATGCCACTAGTCTTTAAAGAATTCCTGACAGTCCTTGTCTGTGAATTACTGAATCGATTCACCTATTCTACCCTTAATTGTTGTAATATCAAATTCTATCATATCTATGCAAAAATTATATAAAGAATAGGTGTTTACAGTTAGCCATTAATTATAACCTGTTGCTGCTGATAGTTGCCCTCCAGTCAATTTCGACTCATGGCAACCCCTTGTGTGCAGAGTAGAACTGCACTCTGTAGGGTTTTCAAGTCTGGGAACTTTTGGAAGCAGATCACAAGACTTTTGAGGCACCTCTGGGTGGATTTAAACCACCAACATTTTGGCTAATAGCTGATCACTTAAGTGTTTGTGCAACCCAGGGACTTCGCTACCCTGAAAAATCAGTCCCCAAAATGGTTTTCATTACTTCCCAAGTTTTCTTAAAATAACCAGAATTTGACAAGAATGTGCTTATCATTATATTGCCACTTTTTATGTTGTCACGTTTTTGCAGGGATTTCGCCTTAACTAGTGCCTAAAGTCCAAGATCCATCTTATTAATAATTATACACAATTACATTTTACATCCTTTTCAATTTTCTATACTCTTTCCTATATTTAATATCTTCCTTCTATTCATATATTAATTTGTTTCATTTCTTTTGCAGAAATAAATTGTCAAACTTTTATATTTTCAGAAATATATTGAGCCCTATGTATAGATGTGCATATGTGTATATGTGTGTGCATAAATACATGTAGCTATGTGTATATACATATATGTGGGTGTATACATGTATGCTCATATATGTAATAAAGCCCATAGGAGGCACACTTATGCATACTTCTTAGACATAACCAAACACTTCCTGGGATTGTTTTTCTGGGTTTGAAGCCTTAGACCATGGTCTTGTGAGACAACTCAGTCAATAGATAGTTCACAAAGCTTATTCCTACATCCCAGTTTGGTGAGTAGTGTCTGGAGTCATAAAAGCTTGTGAGTGGCCATCTAAGATACTTCACTGATCAGGACCACAATAGATGGACCCTGATAGAAGGGCAGAAATATGTTGAACAGAACTCAAATTCTTAAAAAGTCCAGACTTACTGGACCAGTTGAGACTGGAGGACTCACCAAGGTTATTGCCCTGAAATACTGTTTAAATCTTGAACTGAAACTACCCCTTGAGGAAACCTTTTAGCTAAATAACATACTGACTCATAAAATAAAGAATATTACCAGTAAATACCATGCAACTTTAAAAAATTATATGAGACTAAATGGTCAGTAAGTACTCTACAGCAAAGATGAAATGATAAGGAACCGGAAAACCAGATTACTGGAAGCAAAACATCCAGAAAGGAGTTCATGAGAATGTTAGAACATTGTGAAAAGTGTAAACAATGTCTATGAACAATTTGTGTAGTAACTGTTAAATGGGAATCTTATTTGCTATGTAAACTTTCACCAACAACACAATAAAATATTATTTAAAAAAAAAAAAAAGAAAGAAGTCAAGCCTTAAACTTTTTGTCTTTTATAACTGGAAATGCTTTCATCTTCTTTTTTATTTTTTGAAATTCCAGATATAAAACTTTGTTCTAGATTTAAATATTTCCTTATACACCTAATATATTTTCCTCAAAATATCAAAGGTATTGTGTTCCCTCTATTAACATTTATTACTGCAAATGAGAGGAATCCTCAGGCAGCAAAAACGATAAATGTACTCAGCTGCTAACTGAAAGGATGGAGGCTTTAGTCCATCCAGAGGTACCTCGGAAGAAAGGCCTGGCAATCTATGGAGCACAGTTCTACTCCGACGCACACGTGGAGACCATGAATTGAAACTGACTGGAGGATAATTTTTTTTTTTTAATTTTTTTTATTGCAGATGAGATGTTTTGCTAGGGCTGCCATATCAAAATATCACTAAGTAGGTAACTTTAAACAACAGAAATTTATTTTCTCACAAATTTGGAGCAAGATGTCTATATTCTCTAGGGGGTGATCCTTCCTTATCTCCTTCAGTTTCTGGTATACTTGGACATTTCTTGACATTCCTTGACTCATAGGCAAATCCTAAAACGCTATTTTACTTCTGTGAGTGTGACCGTTTCTGTGTCTGACCTTCTCTTCCATAAAATGCCACTCAAAATGGATTAAGGCCCACCTTATTCTTGCTTCACCTCCTTAATTTAACTGTTAACATCTGCAAATAAAGTCCCTGTTTCCCAAAACAAGGTCACGTTCAGCAGAGCTGAGGTTAGGACTTCAACATATCTTTTTGAGGACACAATTCGATCCATAACAAAAGTCTTTTGCCAGTTTTAATCTCTGGCCTTATAGATAATCAATGTTGATTTTTTTGTTTTTTGTATTTTTGGCAAAAGGTTTATAAGCTATTTTAATGCAACAAGTTATATGTTTTCCCAAAATGTAAATAGTGTTTGTTCTTATGTTTATTTCTCATTGCTACCAAGGGAACGTTTTTTGCCTGAAGATTTGAGGACTCCTTCAACTATGAGAAAAAAAAATTTTTTTTTTCTTTATTTACTATGTCTTCTCACCTGTTTTTTCTATTGTCAACTTCTGAAATTCTTTTTGGCTGAATTAAATTGCCAAGCTCTATTTTTTGCTTATTCTGTTTTTTTTATTTTTCAATTCCTCTTGAGTTATAGAAGAATCCATTATCTTGTTCTATCTCACATATTTTGTCTTCAGCTGTTCCCTTTGTGCTCTTGTTCACTCTCTCTATATGTGGTGTGTGTTCACGTGTATGTGCATAACAGAGAGGCAGCCTGTAAGTGCGTAGAAAAAATATATATTTAATTTTAATAAATTTCTTTCCTTGAAACAGACTTCCTATTTATCTAGTGTCTCTTTAAATTTTCTCTAATTCTATTAATTAAAAGCCAGTTAACTTTTGTCCATTTTGTTGCATAAACAGTGCTACCGAGTATTTGTTAGCTTCTCTTTTATTCAGCAAATTGGTTTAAAAATAGCTGGCAATTATTTCTTGTTCATATTTTAAAACAACAAATCAATAGAAGTCCATTGCTCAAATATATTTCCTCTGGGCAATGAAAAGCTCTGCTCACCTGGAAATAGGTGCAGAAACTAACTGCAGGAGTTCTGACACTGATGAGGGGTGGTGGTATAGAGATGGTTAGAAGTTTTTTGCTTGAGAAGAATTATGGACCCCAAGAAGTTCCACCTCACTAAAACCTAAAATTGTGGATATATTTGCTTACATGACAAAAGAAACTTTGCTGATGTAATTAAGATTACTAATCAGTGACCTTAAAATAGATATATTATCTTGGATTATCCTACTGGGCCCAATCTAACCCCGTGAACTTTTAGGAACAGAGGCAGTAGAAGGAGCAAGGGAGATGAGGCAACATAGAAAGTTAGGGAGAGACTAAGTGACAGGGAGCCATGTGATGAGAAATATGAAAGAACCTAGTAGCTCAGAGTGGCAAGAATGGGATTCTATCATAAACTGAATAAGCCTAGAAGCAGATTGTCTCCCAGAGCCGAGGCTGACCAACACCTTGGTGAGACTCTGAGTCCAACAGAGTCCACCTGGACTTCTGACTTACAGAACTGTGATACAAGAAGTAGGTGTAATTTTAAGCCACTAAATTTTTAGATTAAACAAATACAGTGTATTTCATTCTCTCTATTCTTCTTCCCCCTTTATTTGAGTATAGATTTAGAAATAAATACGTCTCTCTATAGGTGATTTTAAGGCACTGGAGCACTGTTTTTATGCTCTAATCTCAGGATCACTTTGTCAGAAATTCTACTTGAAAGAGCTGTTTATATATTTCAGTTTGAAAAGATTTCTCTAGGAATGCTGTCCTTTAATTAATTATCTCTATGGCCTCCTAAAAGGAGCCCTGGTGTCTCAACAGTCAACCAATTGGCTGCTAACTGAAAGGTTGGTGATTCAAACCCACCTAGCTGCTCTGTGGGAAAAAGAACTGGTGATCCGCTCCTGTAAAGATTACAGCCTAAAAACCCTAGAGGGAAGTTCAATCTGTCATATGGGGCAGCTACAAGTCAAAAAATGACTGGAGGGCATGCAAGAATAACAACAGCAATGTGTCCACTCTTCCTAATTTACAATGCCTTTGTACTTGTGATCGTGACTGGAGAACATCATTTTCAGCTGAATGTGGTTCTGTTTCTTCAGCTCTATTGGATTTCATTGTGCGATCTTCATGTTTTTTATTCCACCCAAATCTAACTGTTTCTGAATGCTAGTGGCAAGCTGCCCACTTTCTCGCACTGCTGCTTTAAAATTTTATTTTATGTTTATTTCATTATTAATAATTTTGGCCAGCTGAGAAGACAACATTGGTCTTAATTCAGTCATTTAACAATGAAATATATATATATTTTTTCAGTTTATTAATTATTTTTGAATATCTATAAATAATTGGCCCCCATGCATATGTCAGTTTGTTATGCTGTGGGGCCTTGTATGTTGCTGTGATGCTGAAAGATATGCTACTGGTATTCAAGTGCCAGCGGGGTCACCCGTGACGGACAGGTTTCAGCTGAGCTTCCAGACTAAGACAGACTAGGAAGAAAGACCTAGAGGTCTACTTTGAAAAAGAATTAGCAAGTGAAATTCTTATGGGTTTCAGCAGAACATTGTCTAATACAGAGCTGGAAGATGAGCCTCTCAGGTTGGAAGGCACTCAAAAGACAACGGGGGAAGAGCTGCCTCCTCAAAGTGGAGTCAACCTTAATGATTTGGATGGAGTCAAGCTTTCAGGACCTTCATATGCTGATGTGGAACAACTTGAAATGAGAAGAAACATCTGCAAATATCCATTAATAATTGGAACCTGAACTGTATGAAGTATGAACCTAGGAAAATTGGCAATCATCAAAAATGAAACAGAACACGTAAAGATCAATATCCTAGGCATTAGTGAGCTGAAATGGATTGGTATGGGGCATTTTGAATCAGACAAAAATATGGTCTACTATGCCAGGAATGACAACTTGGAAAGGAACGGTGTTCAATTCATCATCAAAAAGAACATTTGAAGATGTATCCTGAAGTACAACACTGTCAGGGATAAGATAATATCCACATGCCTACAAGGGAGACCAGTTCATACGACTATTATTCAAATTTATGCACCAATCACTAAGACCAAAGATGAAGAAATTGAAGATTTTTACCAAATTCTGCAGTCTGAAATTGATCAAACCTGCAACCAGGATGCACTGATAATTGCTACTGATTGGAATGTGAAAGTTGGAAACAAAGAAGAATCAGTAGTTGGAAAATATGGCCTTGGTGATTGATACGCTGCAGGAGATCCTGTAATAGAATTTTGCAAGACCAGCGACTTCTTTGCAAATACTTTTTTTCACCAACGTAAGTGGTGGCTATACTCTTGGACCTAGTCAGATCGAATGCATAGGAATCCAGTTGACTACATCTGTGGAAAGAGACTATGGAAAAGCTTAATATCATCAGCCAGAACAAGGGAAGGGACTGACTGCAAATCAGACCATCAATTACTCACATGCAAGTTCAAGTTGGAACTGAAAAAAAATGAAAGCTAGACCACAAGAGCTAAAGTATGACCTTGAGTATATCCCATCTGAATTTAGAGACCATCTCAAGAATAGATTTAATGCATTGAACACTAATGACCGAAGACCAAACGAGTTGTGAAATTACATCAAGGACATCATACATGAAGAAAGCAAGAGGTCATTAAAAAAGACAGAACAGAAATAAAAGACCCCAATGGATGTCAGAAGAGACTCTGAGCTTGCTTTTTAACATCGAGTAGCCAAAGCAAAAGGAAAAATTGATGAAGTAAAAGCTGAACAGATTTCAAAGGGCAGCTAGAGAAGACAGAGTAAAGTATTATGATGACATGTGCAAAGACCTGGAGATAGAACACCAAAAGGGAAGAACACACTCAGCATTTCCCAAGCTGAAAGAACTGAAGACAAAATTCAAGCCTCGAGTTGCAATACTGAAGGATTCTGCAGGGAAAATATTAAATGACACAGGAAGCATCAAAAGAAGACGGAAGGCATATGCAGAGTCACTATACCAAAAAGAATTGGTCGACCTCATCCGTTTCAGGAGGTAACATATGATCAGGAACTGATGGTACTGAAGGAAGAAGTCCAAGCTGCACTGAAGGCATTGGTGAAAAATAAGGGTCCAGGAATTGACAGGATACCAATTGAGATATTTCAGCAAATGGATGCTGCACTAGAAGTGTTCACTCATCTACACCAAAAAATTTGGAAGACAGCTACCAGACCAACTGACTGGAAGAGATCCATATTTATTCCTATTCCCAAGAAAGGTGATCCAACCAAATGTGGAAATTATCGAACATGATCATTAATATCACATGAAAGTAAAATTTTACTGAAGATCATTCAAAAGTGGCTGCAGCAATATATAAACAGGGAAATGCCAGAAATTCAAGCTGGATTTAGAAGAGGATGTGGAACCAGGGATATTGTAGCTGATATCAGATGAATTCTGGGTGAAAGCAGAGAATACCAGAAAGATGTTTACCTATGTTTCAATGGCTATGCTAAGGCATTCAACTGTGCGGATCATAACGAATTATGAATAACATTCCAGAGAATGGGAATTCCAGAACAGTTAATTGCGTTCATGAGGAATCTATACATGAATCAAGAGGCAGTCGTTGGAACTGAACAAGGGGATGCTGCATGATTAAAGTCAGGAAAGGCATGCGTCAAGGTTGTATCTTTTCACCATACCTATTCAATCTGTACGCTGAGCAAATAATTCGAGAAGCTAGGCTATATGAAGAACTGGGCATCAGGATTGGAGGAAGACTCATTAACAACCTGCACTATGCAGATAACACAACCTTGCTTGCTGAAAGTGAAGAGGACTTGAAGCACTTACTGATGAAGATCAAAGACCACAGCCTTCAGTATGGATTACACTGCAAAATAAAGTAAACAAAAATCCTCACAACTGGGCCAATAAGCAACATCATGATAAACAGAGAAAAGACTGAGATTGTCGAGGATTTCATTTTACTTGGATCCACAATCAACATCCAGAAAGCAGCAGTCAAGAAATCAAAAGAAGGATTGCTTAGGGCAAATTGGCTACAAGTAACCTCCTTAAAGTGTTAAAAAGCAAAGATGTCATCTTGAGGACTAAGGTGCACTTGACCCAAGCCTTGGTGTTTTCAATCGCCTCATATGCATGAGAAAGCTGGACAATGAATAAGGAAGGCTTAAGAAGAATTGATGCTTTTGAATTGTGGCATCGATGAAGAATATTGAACATAGCATGGAATGCCAAAAGAAATGCAGAAATTTGTCTTGGAAGAAGTATAACCAGAATGCTAGGACGCATGGATGGAGAGAATGCATCTCACATACTTTATACATGTTGTAAGGAGGGATCAGTCTCTGAAGAAGGCCATCATGCTTGGTAAAGTAGAGGGTCAGTGAGGGAAAGTAGAGAGTCAGCGAAAAAGAGGAAGACCCTCAACAAGAGCAATTGGCTCAGTGTCTGCAACAATGGACTCAAGCATAACAAGATTGTGAGGATGGTGCAGGACAGGACAGGGTTTCATTCTGTTGTTTATAGGGTCATTATGAGTTGGAACCAACTCAAGGCACCTAACAACAACAGCATAAATCATTGGTAGAGAAGATATGTTTACTCAAATTATAATAATTTCAATTCAAATAATATACTTATAGAGGTAGTACGAATAAAACATAAGCATACTATTTTATGAAACAGAGCCAACAAATGGTTATTTTTCATCTCCATTTGTTAAAAACATAGCCTGCCACCTTTAAAATTATGTTTAAACACACATATTTTTAAAATATGATACCAATAATTCTCTTGTTGTTCTGTTAATAAGCTTTTTTTAATTTTATTTTGCTCTTGACATTGTAATTTTTACTTTAGTTTTAGATATTACTCCATTTAGTAATAATTTTTATTTCCCTCTGATATGTTTTAAATGTTTCCTGTATATATATTTAGATTTAAAGTGATCTTTTAGAGACGAATGTGACATTTTTCCTTAGAGTTTCAAATATAAGGAATTATTATCTTTAGTGGTAAATAGACCTGACAACATGTTTAGCCACAAAGCCAATAAGATTAATAATATCTGTTACAAAAAAAATTAAAAACATTCTTTTCCATCTAGAAAGAAAAAGTAAATTACTGCAACAAATATGCTAACATAGTTAATCCATTACATTTATAGATTCCATTATGTAAATTCATTAGATTTTTATCCAACAACATTTGTTCAAAATAATACAATCTTAAAAGCCATAAATCGAAGCTTCCTAATGGACTCAAATACTTTGTTTATATTTTTTAAGCACTTAGGAGTGAAAATGCAAATATAGTCAGGCCCCAAATGGCTCAGGTCATTCATCCATGAATGAAGATAAAGACTTCATCAAACCAATAAAATGATAAAATTTTAATCAGCTGTAAATAAATATCAGAGCATTTTTTTCAAAGGAACACTGTAGCCTAATAGAATTTGCAAATAGTGTTGATAGATGAGAAGATATTTGAGAATATTTTACTATAGCATATTCTTACATCCTAATAACTCCCAAGCTTTGTGTCAATGTTTATAGTATTGATTCTAGAGCAATATTCTCAAATTTTCTCTCTACAAATTATTTTTTCTGTATTTTTGTTTTTCAAGGTTTAATAAATAAAATAGTTATTAAGTTTAAAAAGATGACTAAAGATTAGAGATGGAAGAAAGGAAAACCCTATTAGTTCTTAAACCCCCCAAAAAACAAACCCAGTGCCATTGAGTCGATTCCGACTCATGGAATCCACCAGGTGCTCCTTGGAAACTCTATGGGACAGTTCTACTCTGTCCTATAGGGTTGCTATGAGACTATTAGTTCTTATCATGCTTCAATCAGACCTCACCAGCTTAATGGCTTCGGTTTCCTATTATCCTTCGTAGAATTCTAACCAATCATCTATCTATATAATGGAATTTCCAGATTCTCAAATCCTTAGTGGGAAAACTATTTCATTTATATCAAACCAAATAGTATTTATTTAATAGGTGTCATGGATTGAATTATGTCTCCCCAAAAATGTGTGTATCAATGTGGCTGGGCCATGATTGCCAGCACTGCATGGTTGTCCTCCATTTTATGATTGTAATTTTATGTTAAAGAGGATTAGGGTGAGATTGTAATACCCTTACCTGGGTCACAATCCTGATCCAATGTAAAAGTAGTTTCCCTTAGTTGTGTGGCCTACACTACCTTGTATCTCTCAGGAGATAAAAAGGAAAGGGAAGCAAGCAGAGAGTTGGGGACCTCATACCACCAAGAAAGCAGCATCGGAGCATAGGGCACCCTGTGGACACGGGATTCACGAGTAGAGAAGCACCTAGTCCAGGGGAAGATTGACAAGAAGGGCCTTCCTCCAGAGTCAACAGAGAGAGAAAGCCTTCCCCTGGAGCTGACACCCTGAATTTGGACTTCTAGCCTCCTAGACTGTGAGAAAATAAATTTATCTTTGTTAAAGCCATCCACTTGTGGTATTTCTGTTATAGCAGCACTAGATGACTAAGACAATAGGTCAATATTATAGTTTAATATCCAAGATTATGGATGATATTGACATACGTGAGTTATATAGTTTTTTTTCGATGAGCATTGTATTCTCACTTGAAACTAACAGCTTTATCATCTAGGGCAGCATTTTTCAAATTCTTTAGAGGAATACTAGTCAGAGGAAGTGATCTGCAAAAACTATTTCTATTATATAATACTCATCATAAATAAATTTGGGAAAGAGTTTTAAAATTGGATATGTGAACACATTGCTCTAAAGAATATTTTAATAAAATCATATAAAGACATGGTTTTTGTTAAATCAATGGCATTGTTGTAATAGATTTGGCACTTTAAAACTGCTCTAGTAAGTATGAAAACATAATAAAAGTTACCTCTTTTTTTTGAACTTGATTAAATTGAATGCAAAAGTTCATGTTATAATCACATAGAATTTTTAATATGCATTAGATGAGCACCCAAATGAGATATTCTTACTTATAATTAGGTTACAAAATAAAAATAAATATTATTTCATTTAAAAAGGGAATCATAAAATCTATAGTACCCAGAAACACAACAAAATCTATAGTAGAAGGTTATCAATAGGCTATATGCTAAATCTATCAGTAAAAATACATTGGCCTTTAGTTTTCTCATTTATTAAAAATATATATTAAATAATTATGAGTGTTTTTAAAGTAATAAACACCTAAAAATACATATTTTAAATAATTCTAAATGAATACAGTTACACCATACTCAATTTGGAAACCTTGGTGGTGTAGCAGTGAAGAGCTACAGGTGCTAACCAAAACGTCGGCAGTTCAAAACCACCGACTGCTCCTTGGAAACCCTATGGGGCAGTTCTACTCTGTCTTATAGGGTTGCTATGAGTCAGAATCAACTTGACGACAAGAAGTATACTCAACACCTCAATATTTTTGTTATTGCTAGGTGCTGTTCACACAGTTCTGACTCATAGCAACACTATGTACAACAGAATGAATACACTGCCCTGTCCTGCACCATCCTCATAATCGTTGCTGTGTTTGAGCCCATTGTTGCAGCCACTGTGTCAATCCATCTCATTGAGAATCTTCCTCTTTTTCACAGACCGTCTACTTTACCAAGCATGATGTCCTTTTCCAGGGACTGGTCCCTCTTTATAACATGTCTGTTATGGATTGAATTGTGTCCCCCTGAAATGTGTGTCAACTTGGCTAGGCCATGATTCCCAGTATTTGTGTGGTTGTCCACCATTTTGTCATCTGATGTGATTTTCCTATGTGTTTAAAATCCTACCACTATGGTATTAATGAGGCAGGATTAGAGGCAGTTATGTTAATGAGGCAGGAGTTAATCTACAAGATGAGGTTGTATTTTGAGTCAATCTCCTTTGAGATATAAAAGAGAGAAGTCAGCAGAGAGACAGGGGACTCTCATACCACCAAGCAAAAAGAGCCAGGAGTGTGCATGTCCTTTGGACCAAGGGTTCCTACACTGAGAAGCTCCTAGACCAGGGAAAGATTGATGACTAGGACCTTCCTCCAAACTTGGAGCTGGCACCCTGAATTCAAACTTCTAGCCTCCTAGACTATGAGAGAATAAATCTCTGGTAAAGCCATCCACTTGTGCTATTTCTCTTACAGCAGCACTAGATAACTAAGACAAAGTCCAAAGTATGTAAAATAAACTCTTGTAGTACTTACTTCTAAGGAGTATTCTGTCAGTATTTCTTCCAAGACAGATTTGGTCATTCTTCTGGCAGTTCATAGTATATCTAATATTCTTCGCCAATGCCATAATTCAAAAGTATCAATTCTTCTTCTGTCTTCCTTATTCATTGTCCACCTTCTCGCATGCATATGAGGTGATTGAAAATACCATACGTTGAGTCAGGGTCACCTTAGCCCTCAAAGTGACATCTTTGCTTTTAAACACTTTAAAGAGGCCTTTTACAAATATTTGCCAGATTCACAAACTCCTTTGATTTCTTGACTGCTGCTTCCATGGGCATTGACTGTGGATTCAGGTAAAATGAAATCTTTGACAACATCAATATTTTCTCCATTTTTCATGATAGTCCATTGGCCCGATTGTAAGGAATTTTGTTTTCTTTATGTTGAGATGTAATCCATCCTGAAGGCTGTAGTCTTCGATCTTCATCAAAAAGAGCTTCAAGTCCTCTTCACTTTTAGCAAGCATGGTTGTGCCATCTACATATTGTAGGTTGATAAGGAGTTTTTCTCTAATCCTGTTGCCACCTTTTCACATAGTCCAGCTTCTCATATTATTTGCTCAGCATACAGACCGAATAAGTATGATGAAAGGATATGACTCTGACACATACCTCCTGACTTTAAACCACTCAGTATCCCTTCGATCTATTTGAACAACTGCCTCTTGGTCTATCCATAATTTGTTATGATACACACAGTTGAATGCATTAGCATAGTCAAGAAAACTCAGGTTAACATTTTTCTGGTATTCTCTCCTTTCAGCCAAGATCGATCTTACTTCAGCAATGATAGCTTTCATTCCACATCCTCTTTTGAATCCAGCTTGAATTTCTGGCAGTTCCTTGTCTATGTACTGCTGCAACTGTTAGTGAAATTTTTCAGCAAAATTTTACTTGTGTATGATATTGTTTGATAATTTTCATTTTCTGTTGGATCACTTTTCTTTGGATGGGCACAGTTAAGGATTTCTGGCATAAGCCAATGAGTGCTTACAGTGTTTGTTGAAAGATCTCAATTTGCATTTCATCAATTCCTGAAGCTTTGTTTTTCTTCAATGCCTTCAGTGCAGCTTGGACTTCTTCCCTCATTATCATTGGTTCTTGATAGTCTGCTATTTCCTGAAATGGATGAATGTCCGCCAATTCTTTTTGGTACAGTGACTCTGTATTCCTTCCATCTTTGATGCTTCCTATGTTGCTCACTATTTTGACCACAGAACCCTTCAGTACTGCAACTTGAGGCTTGAATTTTTTTCTTCAGTTATCTCAGCTTGAGAAATGCAGAGCCTGTTCTTCCCTTTTGTTTTTTTAGCTCCTGGTTTTTGCACGTTTCATTATAACAAGTTACTTTGTGTTCTAGAATCACTCATTGGAATGTTCATTTCATTTCTTTTATTTCATTATTTCTTCCATTTGCTTTATCTTCTCTATGTTTAAGAGCAAGTTTCAAAGTCTTTTCTGACAACCATTTTCATCTTTTCTTTCTTTTTATCTTTTTAACGACCGTATACTTTCTTCATGTATGATGTCCTTACTTTGTGTTCCACAGCTTATGGTTAGACATCGTGGCTTATCTCTTCTGAATAGTGTCAACTTCAAAGGATAGTTTAGGAAGAAATAGTCAAGAAATCAAACAACATATTGCATTGGACAAATCTCTTGCAGAAGACCTCTTTACAGTGTTAAAAAGCAAAGACATCACTTTGAGAACTAAGGTGTGCCTGATCCAAACCATAGTATTTTCTTTTTTGTTGTGTTTCAGGTGAAAGTTTACAGTTCAAGTTAATTTCTCATTCAAAAATTTATATACATATTGTTTCAGGACATTAATTGCAATTCCCACAGTGTGACAGCACTCCCCCTTTCCACCCTGGGTTCCCTATGTCTATTCAACCAGTTCCTGTCCATTCCTGCCTTCTCATCCTTCTTTTGGACAGGAGCTGCCCATTTGGTATATCTGACTGAACTAAGAAGCACATTCCTCACGTGTATTATTTTTTGTTCTATACTCCTTTCTAATCTTTGTCTGTAGAGTGGGCCTTGGGAATGTTTTCAGTTCTGGATTAACATTGCATACAGGGGGCATAGTTTCAGGGTTTCCCCCAGTCTCCGCCAGACCATTAAGTCTGGTCTTTTTACATGAATTTGAATTCTGTTCTACATTTTTCTCCTGCTTTGTCTGAGACTTTCTGCTGTCTTCCCTGTTAGGTGATAATTGGTGTTAGCTGGGCACTACCTAATTCTGGTCTCAGGTGCATGGAGTCTTTGGTTTATTTGGTCCTTTAGTCCTTTGGGCTAATATTTTGCTTGTATTTTTTATTGTCTTCATTTTCCTTTGCTCTGAGGGGGATGGGACCAAAGGATGTATCTTGGATGGCTTCAGACCTCAGACACCACTCACCAAAATGGGATATAGAACATTTTCTTAGTAAGCTATGTTAAGACATTTGACCCCGATGTCCCTAGGCCCCAGCCCCAGCTACTCTGGCCTCAAAGTGTTTGGATGTATCCAGGAAACTTCTTTATTTTCCTTTGGTCCAGTTTTGCTGACTTTCCCTGTA
Source organism: Elephas maximus indicus (assembly GCF_024166365.1). Classification (NCBI taxonomy): domain Eukaryota; kingdom Metazoa; phylum Chordata; class Mammalia; order Proboscidea; family Elephantidae; genus Elephas; species Elephas maximus. The sequence goes on along the minus strand of NC_064820.1, from coordinate 30,247,433 downwards.
TTGTGTGTTGTCCTTCCCTTGACAAAAGTTGATCCTTGTCTACTATCTAGTTAATGATTTCCCCTCTACCATCCCCTCCCTTCCCACCCTCATAACCATCAAAGAAAGTTTTTTTCTGTGTTTAAACCTTTTCTTGAGTTCTTGTAATAGTGATTATATACAATATTTGTCCTTTTGTGACTGACTTATTTCACTCATCATAATGCCTTCCAGTTTCATCCGTGTTGTGAGAGATGCTTCATGGATTCCTCATTGTTCTTTATCATTGAATAGTATTCCATTGTGTGTATGTACAATAATTTGTTTATCCATTCATCTGTTGATGGGCATTTAGGTTGTTTCATCTTTCTGCTATTGTGAACAATGCTTCCATGAACATGGGCATGCCTCTGTCTATTTGTGTGATGGCCCTTATTTCTCTCAGACATATTCTTAGGAGTAGTATTGATGGATCATATTGTATTTCTATTTCTAGCTTTTTAAGGAAGTGCCATATCATTTTCCAAAGTGGTTGTACCATTTTACATTCCCACCAGCAATGCATAAGACTGCCAACCTCTTCACCACCATGGTATTTTCAATCACCTCATATGCATGGAAAAGCTGGACAAAGAATAAGGAAGACTGAAAAAAAATTTAAATCTTTGAATCACGTAGTTGGCAATACTGAATATACTGTGAACCACCTGAAGAAGGAAAAACTGGGCTCGGTAGAAGTACAGCAAGAATGCTCCTTAGAAGTGAACATGGTATTTATATGGAAAAGGAAGAAGCCCCAGGTAAGTAAAACAGTATTGAAGAAGAAGAATAAAGTTGGAGGCCTCGTTATACCTCACCTTAGAACCTATTATACAGCTGTGATAGTCAAAACAGCCTGGTACTGGTACAATAACAAATACATTGACAATGGAACAGAATTGAGAACCCAGATGTAAATCCTTCACCTAGGTCACCTGATCTTCAACAAGTATCCAAAGTCCATCAAACAGGGAAAAGACAGACTTTTTAATAAATGGTGCTGGCAAAACTGGAGTTCATCTGCAAAAAAAATGAAACAGGACCTATACCTCACATCATATACAAAAGCTAGATCAAAATGGATCAAAGATCTAAATATAAAGCCAAAAACTATAAAGTTCATGGAAGAAAAAATAGAATCAATGCTAGAGGCCCTAAGAGATGGCATTAACAGGATATAAACCATAAACAACAACACACAAATTCCAGAAGATGAGCTAGATAACTGGAATCTTCTAAAAATTAAAAACACTTATGCTCATGAAAATACTTCACCAAAAGAGTAAAAAGAGAACCTACAGACTGGGAAAATATGCTTGGCTATTACAAATCAGACAAAGGTCTAATCTCTAAAAGCAACAAGAAAATCTAATACCTCTAAAACAAAAAGACAATCCAATTAAAAAATGGGCAAAAGAAATGAACAGGCACTTCACCAAAGAAGACATACAAGGGGCCAACAGACACATGAAGAAATATTTATGATCACTGGCCATCAGAGAAATGCAAATCAAATGCAAATCAAAATCAAAACCTTCTCACCCCAGCATTACTGGCAAGAATAAAAAACAAACAGAAAATAATAAATTTTGGAGAGGGTGCTGTGAGATCAGAACTCTTGTGCACTGCTGGTGGGAATGCAAAATGATACAACCATTTTGGAAAACGATATGGCACTTCTTTAGAAAGCTAGAAATAGAAATACCATATGATCCGGCAATCCAAATCCTAGGACTGTATGCTAGAGAAATAAGAGTCATCACACAAATAGACATGCACACCAATGTTCATTGCAGCATTGTTCACAATAGCGCAAAGATGGAAACAACCTAGATGTCCATCAACAGAAGAATAGATAAACAAACTATGGTACATACGCACAATGGAGTATTATGCAACAAACCATCTCATAACATGGATGAATCTGGAGGGTATTATTCTGAGTGAAATAAGTCAATCACAAAAGGAAAAATACTGTATGAGACCACTGCTGTAAAAAAACCTTGAAAAGGATTACACACAAAAAGAAACAATCTTTGATGGTTACGAGGGAGGAGGGGGTGGATATGGAGAAACACTAAATAGATGATTTATAAGTGGTAACTTTGGTGAAGGGTAAGACAGTACACAATACTGGAGAAGGCAGCACAACTTGTACAAAGCAAGGTCATGAAAGCTCCATAGATACATCCAAACTTCCTGAGGGACTGAATTGGTGGGCTGAGGGCTGTGGGGACCATGGTCTCAGGGAACATCTAGCTCAATTGGCATAACATAGTTTATAAAGAAAATGTCCTGCATTTTACTTTAAAGCCTGTGAGTGGCCATCTAAGATACTGCACAGGTCTGACCCTTTCGGGAGCAAAGGAGAATGACGAATCTGAAGATACAAGGGAAAGACTGGCCCAAAGGATAATGGACCATATCTATCACGGCCTCTACCAGACTATGTTCAGTACAAATAGATGGTGCCCGGCTACCACCACTGACTGCTCAGACAGCAAACACAATAGAGGGGCCTGGACAGAGCTGGAGAAAAATGTAGAATAAAGTTCTAACTCACAAAAAAGACCAGACTTACTGACCTGACAAAGACTGGAGAAACCCCGAAAGTATGGCCCTCAGACACCCTTTTAGCTCAATAATGAAGGCATGCCCGAAGTTCATGCTTCAGCCAGGGATTGGACACACCCATAAAACAAAATGGGATTAAAGAGGCAAGCCAGCCCAGCAGCAAGGACTAGAAGGCAGGAAAGCTGTTAATAGGGAGCCCAAGATCGAGAATGGAGAGTGTTGACATGTCGTGGGTTTGATAAGCAATGTCATAAAATGATATGTGTACTAACTGTTTAAACAGAAACTAGTTTGTTCTGTAAACCTTCATCTAAAGTGCAAAAAAAAAAAAAAAATTTCAAGTATACAGAAAAAAAAAGAAGTAAGCATGGTAGGACTTCATCTCACACACTTTGGCTATGTTATTAGGAGAGAGCAGTCCCTGGAGAAGGCCATCATACATGGTAAAGTAGAGGTTCATTGAAAAAGAGTAAGACCCTTGATGAGAAAGTTTGACGCGGTGGCTGCAACAATGGTCTCAAAGACAGCAATGATTGTGAGGATGTTTCCTATGGTTGTACACCCAGTGGCTATGAGTTGGAACTGACTCAACAGCAGTTAACAACAACAACATTATAGATGTAAATGCTGAGGCTCAGAAAGTCTAAATTCTGGGCAATGTGTCTTGACTACAATGCCCTTAATGAATATTACATTATTTCTTGAACATGAATTTGCTTCCGGTAATTGTCATTCTGGAAACAAAAAACAAAATTAAAAATAAAACTATAATCATTTTCAAGTGGTAATTGGTAGGTATTTGAAGATAATGCCCAAATCTCTTCACTGCCTGAAACATCCTTAAGCTTTGTGGTGAGAATTCCTACTTGCCTCAATAAGATTGTGCATTTTATGTTTTTATATTGTTCTAATCTCTGAGCTACACTTCCAGCCCACATCCCACATACACATTCAAGCTTGTTAACACAAGTCTTTAAGCTTGGTCTAAATTTGAACATAAAATATTTGTTGTCATGAGTCAATAATATATAATACAAGCGATAATACCATCTTTGATATTGAGCTTTTCCATCGTCTCTTTCCACAGATGTGATGTAGTCAATTTGATTGCTGTGTGTTCCATCTGGTGAGGTCCATGTGTATAGTCGCCGTTTATGTTGGTGAAAGAAGGTATTTGCAATGAAGAAGTCTTTGGTCTTGCAAAATTCTATTATTCGATCTCCGGCATTGTTTCTATCACCAAGGCCATATTTTCCAACTACTGGTACTTCTTTGTTTCCAACTTTCGGATTCCATGGACTGCCAAAAGAACAAACAAATCTGTTTTGGAAGAAGTGAGGCCAGAATGCTCCTTAGAGGCAAGGATGGCGAGTCTGCTTCTTACATACTTTGGACATGTTCAGTCCCTGGAGAAGGACATCATGCTTGGCAGAGTACAGGGTCAGCAAAAAAGAGGAAGACCCTCAACGAGGTGGATTGACACAGTGGCTGCAAAAATAAGCTCAAGCATAACAAGGATTGTAAGGATAGCGCAGGACTGGGCAGTGTTTTATTCTGTTGTGCATAGGGTTGCTATGAGCTGGAACCGACTTGACAGCACCTAACAACAACAACAACAACAACATAATACCATCTTTAATATACGATGGTCTGCCTCCCCCAATAATTTACTATGACATAATAAGGTTCACAAGATAATTAAGGAGGTTTATTAAAAAGGACTATTACAAAGATGTGGGCAAGATATAAGGAAATCACAAATGATACTAGAGATCATCCAAGAAAATAACAGTACGGAGGGCCAACTTGAGTGCAGCAGTGACCATGGGTTGAATTGTGAAGCCTGCCCTATGTGACTCCACAGGGAAGGGGCCAAGTGAATAAATGTCCTATTCTCATTCTCCTCTCTCCCTTAAATCTCCTGACTGGATGCCCCATTGGACAAACCTACTAGAATCAGGGAAGTAAGAAGTCTATTAATGTAATCCAAATAGATCAGCTTTCCAGGGAATAAGATAGAGAACTGTAAAGTCAATCTGGAGTGTTTCCTCACACTAAATGGACCGCATGCTTACTCTGCTCTTGTGACCTACGATGCTACGGTATTGGTGTTATATACCCCGATTAATTGTATCCTGAGTGTAAGGGCCTCAAACACGTGGCTTCTTGTAACCATGCCCTTCTCCTAGTGAATGAGATAACCCCACATGGAATGAACTAAACAAATAGAACCACTGAATGATCCTTTCTGGTAAAACCTCATATTGGAAGGCAGCATGGTTATTATTTGTAGATAGAGTTGATAAACATAATGAGATTTATGGTGTCTCCAAGCTTGCTATATAGACAAAGCTCTAGAATATGTGGGGACTTTCCTGTAATTGCTGAAGCAGTGGGTGCAGTCAGACTGATTACTTAGTGCATGACATAGGAAACGATTACAAGAGGCTGAAGACATTCTGGAAGACAGGGATAAGAAGGATAACAAAATTGTAGTCCCTCCCTAGATATTAAGATATTAAAGTAGTCAGTCTAAGTGTGTGCATCCTGAAGGATCATCTTTGGTTAGCAGTTGATCACTTAACCATTGCTCTACCAGGGCTCGTTTTCTAGGTATTAGCCAACTTCGATAGATGACTACTTTATAAGGCATTGGTGGTTTAGTGGTAGAATTCTCACCTTCGAAGCAGGAGGCCTGGGTTGAATTCCTGGCCAGTTCATCTCATGTACAGTCACTACCCAACTGGGAGTAGAGGCTTACGTGTTTCTACTATGTTGAACAGGTTTTAGCAGAGCTTCCAGACTAAAACAGACCAGGAAGACAGGCCTAGTGATCTGCAACCCAAAATTAGCCAGTGAAAAACCTATGGCTCAAAATGGTCTGATCTGCAATGGATCATGGGGATGGCACAGGAACAGGCAGCATTTCGATCTGTTGTGCATGGAGTCATCATGATCCGAGGGCTGACTCGATGGCAGCTAACAACAACAACATAGATTATTTCGGAAAAAAAAATATTCTTAATTGGTGTGATCTCTCCAAAAGTATTGCTGTCCAGAATATCTTGAATTATTTGATATATAATTTCAGGCATTTGCCTTTTCTACTACTCTGTTGTAATAGTAGACATTCTGTCCTGCAGTACGTGTCACAGAGTAGATAGATGATCCAGTGTCTTGTACTAACACTACCCGATTCCTGATGCATCTCAGTTTTCTGCCTTACATTATTGAATTATAAAAAAAAAATTATAGCAAATGGTAATTCTCAATGAAATGGACTCTCAAAAAGGAAAGCTAGAGCCAAAGTCAACGCAAATCATAAAAGAAGACTCACTGTCACTCTCCAGGATATCTCATTCTCCATTGTTAACAGAAAAAAAAGACTGCAGTTCTGCTAAATATTTGGTTTGTATTTGACTTATGTCAACATGAGCTACTCTCTGAGAGCGGACATCAGGATCATTCTAGTCATCATCTTATGTTTCCTAGTATGATGTCAGCATCTACCACTGAATACTTTACAAATCGAAAATTTTCCATTGCTGACATTGAGCTGAGTAAGACATAGTAGCAACCTTTGTGATTTGGAGAGTGAAATGAAAGGTAAGGATTGAACTAAACAGGAAAATTAATCCACAAACTTAATTTGTTATAATCCCTATGGAAAATGTCTTTAGCTAACTGCTCAATTACAGTGTTGATTTTCTTATACTGCTGTGTGATATGTGATAGAGTATGAGCTGCAGCCTTTTAACGTACAAGAGAGTAGGTTAAACCTCTTCCGCAATGTAGCTTAAAAGCTCACAACCCAAGAGTTAGTTAGATTCCCTCTCAGAGAGTGAGATCTAGCCCTAATATATACAGTGTAATGCCCCAGAATGCAATTGGTGACTAAAACCTACACATCTGTGATTGCTCTGGTCTCCATGAGTTTCTTTAGTAAATACTGATCAAGAGAACTGGCGTTTGTGCAGTGTGGCAATTTTTTCTTGATATCTCTAAACATATCTTTACTATCGTCAGATGACCTTGAGTCCATAATATGTTACATCAGCAAAAGCTGTAAAGATCAATTGAATTAAAGTCTAATATATATGTGTGCGTGTTCAAATCAATTTTTAAGTTCCCTTCTAAAAAATTATATACATCTATCAATTTTATAATGAATATATTCTTTCATTTTTAGAACATAATCACAGAATTGTTACTGTGTGAATAAGTTAACTTTTCTATTTAGTTTCTAAAATGTTAAATGGAGTTTTCCAGACAAAAGCTTTCTTTTTCTGTCAATAACTGGCTTCAAGTTAAACTCAGAACTCAAAGCATTTGGAATGCCTGTCAGAGTACGAGATTCCCGGCAGCCTTATCTTTTGTACATTCTCTTTCTCTTTGTGGAAAAGCGAAGAAGTAAGCCTTCTGGGTCAAATCTTACCTTCTGTTGAAGATTGAAGGATATAGATATATATTCATTACTTATATGCCATTGTAATATCTTCAATTCCATGTTACCCTTCATAGTATTATGCTCAAATATCAGTAACTTATATATTAGGTAGTGAACCTCAGAATCTTTCCTTATGGAGTTGGTGAGCCTTTTTCCAAGTTTATTTTAGAGTTAAACCCATCACAATTTTTGAAAGCAAAATATGATACAACACTCACACATATAGTAGAATGATAAAATTAACAATAGAATTTTTTTCTGCTCAAACTTCCAATGTATAGATGATACATAAATCTTCAGAAAATGTTAAAGCTTTCTAATATAATCAATCAACTCAAAATTTTCTGTTTTAACCAAAACTATTTAGTGAGTACCAATTCAAAATATCTAACATTTGTGACACAGAAAACATGGATTATATATTGATTTCTTTTCTGAATTTTGAAAAAAATAATTTATAAAAACAAATGCTTACTAACATATAAAACATAAATCGACTTTCATGTGTCTGGAAGCTTAATTGAGTATAAATGAATAGGCAGAGTCAAGTATTGATGAGTTCTTTGACTTTTTTGCTTCAAAATCATAACTTCTGTGTCTTGATGATTATCTTAAGTTTCCTAGTGCTGCCATAACAAAATGCAACTAAGCTGTTGACTTTAAAGAACAGGAAATTATTTTTTCACAGTTCCAGGTATTGGCCATGATGAATCCTCCTGGGGACTTTGAGACAAGAACTGTTTCAGGCCTCTTTCCTAGTTTCTGGCAGCTGCTTGTAATTGTTGGCATTCCTTTACCTGTAAATGAATCTTCACATAGATTCTCCCTTCTGTGTGTCACTCTGTTTCCCTCTCCTCTGTGAAATACCTTTCAGAAAGAATTAGCATTAGGACCCACCCTACTTTGGTTGTGGTTACGTGCCATTGAGTCAGTTCCAACTCACAGCAACCCTATGTATGAATGAATCACCTATAAATGAAACACTGCCTGGTCCCGTGCCATCCTCCCAATCATTGTTATCCTTCAGCCCATTGTTGTAGCCACTGTGTCAATTTGTGTCATCAAAGGTCTTCCTCTTTTTCTCTGACCCTGTACATTGCCTTCTCAAATAGGCCTCCTTTAACTTAACTGATAACCATCTCCAGATGAGGTAACATTCACAAGTACAAGGTTAGGATTTCAACATATCTTTTCTCAGAGGACACAATTCAATCTGTAGCCATTTTTTATTAAAGAACTATAGATAAATTTACATTTTTTGAGCCTTAATTTTAAGACCTTAACCAGACTGGGAGAACTATATTGAACACAAATTGACATATTAAAAGTATCTATAAGAAATCAAATTAACAACAGCAACTCTTAAGATTAGATAGGAACGTTAGGGGACAGTGAGTTTATATTAATGGGGAAGAAACAACTCAGAAAAAAGAGTGAGAATGATGGCACAATTCAAAGAATGTAATCAATGTCACTGAATTGTACGTGTAGAAAATGCTGAATCAGTGTATGTTTCGGTGTGTATTTTCTCAACAACAACAGCAAAATAAATAAAACTAATAGGTAGATTCTTTCTAGGAGGGACAAATGTTGTCTAACAGTCATTTTATAGAAAAGAACCAATGGTATACCCACAAAAAATTCTGTTCTTTTGCAGCCTACAGTAAAAATATTTACTAAGAAACTGTTCTGTTCCAATTTTCCAGTAAACAAGAGAAACATATTTATGCCTTCTTTGAGTCTTTATTCTAAGCGAAAGCACAGGCTAGTTAAAAAAAAAAAAGAGTATACAAATTAATCAATAAAAGGATTAGAGACTTGTGAGGACATAGTCACTAATGTTAAGGAAAAAAAGTTATTTATTTTATTAGAGCAAGGACGGAAGGAGTATTTTAATTTATAGTTCAGACAGTCTCAGAAGTTAAAGTTAGTATTTGAAAGAAATATATATTTTATTTTTACTATAAATTAAAATATGAAATATTAAGCATCAGTTTAAAAGTAAACAAACTGATAAAATATACTACTTTTTATTATTTTAATTTAGGAGAGGGGAAGAGGGTTCAATGAAAAAACAAAAGAGTAACAGAGAGATAGATGGTAACTGAAAAGCTGCAAGTTTAGAAGTCGTAAATTGAGTTAAAAAAATTCAGAAATAGAAACACAAAGTCATATTTAATAAAACCATGCAAAAAGAAGAGAAAACATGTTTTTTTATTTGTTTTTTATCCACAGAAAAATAAACCTGTCAGGTTCATGGTCTATGGAGACTATAGCAGATGCAGAAGAAAAGCATATATCATTGTAGACGAAGCGTCCATGTCAGAACTACAGAACTACAGAAGTATACCTACTCCTCCCTTACCATTGTGGTTAGGTTCCAAAGACCAAGTCGTTATGCAAAAATTGGCATTATGTGAAAATAGAGGATGACCACATCAGAATGCAAAATGGAAATGACTATTTCATTGCATAATGGCCAAATTATATCATTACATTCCTGCCAAATTATATCATTATATAACTACCAAGGTGCACCTGACCCAAGCCATGGTGTTTTCAGTCACCTCATATGCGTGTGAAAGCTGAACAATGAATAAGGAAGACTGAAGAATTGACCCCTCTTAATTGTGACGATGAAGAATATTGAAAATACCATGGACTGACTAAAGAATGAACAAATCTCTCTTGGAAGAAGTAGAACCAGAATACTCCTTAGAAGCAAGCATGGCGAGACTATATCTCACGTACTTTGGACTTGTTATAAGGAGGGATCAGTCCCTGGAGAAGGAAATCATGCTTGGTAAAGTAGAGGGTCAGTGGAAAAGAGAAAAACTCTCAAAGAGATGGACTGACAGAGTGGCTAAAACAATGAGCTGAAGCATAGCAACAACTTGTGAGGATGGCCCAGGACCAGGCAGTGTTTCGTTCTGTTGTGCATAGGGTCGCTATGAGTCGAAACCAACTTGTTGGCACCTATCAACAACAACATAACTGCCAAATTACATTGTTACGTGACTGCCGAACTACTGAGAATCAGGAGCCAGAATCATGTGTTTTAAGTTGACATATAACCAATCAAAGCCAGCATTACTCTCACCTCACACCATGGCGTTCCTTACTACCGGATATATGTCACTAATGTGTGAAATAGTCAGTGTTGTTGTTAGGTGCCATTGAGTCAGTTCCCATTGATAAGAAAACTGTGTACAACAGAACAAAATACTGCCTGGTCCTGTGTTATACTCACAACCATTGCTATGTGTGAGCCTATCTTTGCAGCCACTGTGTCAATCCATCTCGTCCAGGGTCTTCCTCTTTCTCACTGATCCTTTACCTTACTAAGCTGGATATTCTTTTCCAGGAACTAATCCCTCCTGATAACATGTCCCAAGTATGTGAAACAAAGTCTCACAATCCTCACTTCCAAGGAGCGACCTGGCTGTACCTTTTATCAAAAGAGACTTTGCATTCTGGCAGTCCACGTTGTTGTAGTTCTTGCTAGGTGCCATTGAGTCAGTTCCTACTCATAGCAATCTTATGTACCACAGAATTAAACACTGCCTGGTCCTGCACCAGGCTCACAACCTTGTTATGCTTAAGCCCATTGTTGCAGCCACTGTGTCAGTCCATCTCTTCTAGGGTCTTCTTCTTTTCTGGTGACCCTGTACTTTACCAAGAATGATGTCTCTCTCCAGGGACTGATCTTTTGTGACAACATATCCCAAGTATGTAAGATGCAGTCTTACCATGCTTGCTTCTAAGGAGAATTCAGATTGTACTTCCTCCAAGAGAGATATGTTCATTCTTTTGGCAGTTTATGGTATATTCAATATTCTTTGACAACATTGATTCTTCTTTGGCCTCCCTTATTCATTGTCTAGCTTTCACGTGCATATGAAGAAATTGAAAATATCATGGTTTGGGTCAGGCCCACCTTAGTCCTTAAAGTTACAACTTTACTTTTTAACACTTTACAGAGATCTCTTGCAGCAGATTTGGCCAATGCAGTGTGTCTTTAGATTTCTTGACTGCTGCTTCCATGAACATTGATTGTGGATCCCAGTAAAATGAAATCCTTGACCACTTCAATCTTTTTTCCATTTATCAAGATGTTGCTTATTGGTCCAGGTGTGAAGATTTTTGTTTTCCTTATGCTGACATATAATCTGTCCTTAAGGCTATAGTCTTTGATCTTCATCACCAAGTGCTTCAAGTCCTCTTCACTTTTAGCAAGTGTTAAGTTCTCTGCATAATGCAAGTTGTTAATGAGACTTCCTCCAATCCTGATGCTGTGCTTTTCTTCATATAGTCCAGTTTCTTGGATTATTTGCTGAGCATACAGATTCAGTAATTATGGTAAAAAGATAACCCTTATATACACCTTTCCTGATTTCAAAATACACAGTACCCCCTTGTTCTGTTTGAATGACTTCCTCTTGATCTATGAACAGATTCCACAGGAGCACAATTAACTGTTCTGGAATTCCTGCTCTTTAGTTATACAAAATTTGTTATGATCCACAGAGCCAAATGCTTAGGCATAGTCAATAAAAGGCAGGTTAACATCTTTCTGGTATTCTCTGCTTTCAGCCAAGGTCCCTCTGACATCAGCAACGTTATCCCTCAATCCACATCCTCTGCTGAATCCAGTTTGAATTTCTGGCAGTCCCCTGTGGATATACTTCTGTAACCATTTTTAAATTATCTTCAGCAAATTATACTTATATATGATATTAATGACATTGTTCAATAAGTTCTGCATTGCTTTGGATTATTTTTCTTTAGGATGATACCAATATGAATCTCTTTCAATCAGTTGGTCAGGAAGCTGTCTTCCAAATTTCTTGGCAAAATTGAGTGAGCATCTCCAGAGCTGCATCCATTCACTGAAAGATCTTAATTGGTGTTCCATCAATTCCTGAAGTCTTGTTTTTGCCAATGCTTCCAGGGCAGCTTGGACTTCTTCCTTCAGTACTGTCAGTTCTTGATTATCTGCTATGTCCTGAAATGACTGAACATTGACCAATTATTTTTGGTATGGCTGAATAGTAGACTTTTTTACTGTCCTCATAAATGTGAAATGTTGAATAGCAAAATAGTTGAAAAGTGAGGAGTATGCGTACAATGCAATTAGAATGAATCATTAATCTAAGAATAAAAGTAATGACAGGACTACATTACTAACCAAAGAAAGCATAAGCAGTGAAATCCAGAGATACAGAAGAATGTCTGTAGCGTGTGATTCGAGAAAGAGTTATACTTGAAATAATATACAGTGTAAATTTCACTTAATTTCATTTCTTCCAGTTTGTTGGTAACCGTATCTATACAGACAATTTATTAGAAATGGAGAACTCTAAAATATGCTAGTTCTTTACAGTCAAGCAAACAAAAACTGACAGAGATGGAAAGAAAGGAAAAATGACGAGTACGTAATACAATCAACCAATCAAAGTAAGAGAAAAGCTTAGATGCCTGTCGAAGACAAGTATAACCTTTCACTGACAATGTTATATTACACAAATTTTTCCACTTATACTATTAAATTTCCCCACATGTCTGTCAGTTTGTCATACTGGAGGGGCTTGTGTGTCGTTGTGATGCTTGAACCTATGCCACTGGTATTCAAACAACAGAAGAGTCACCCATGGTGGACAGGTTTCAGCTGAGCTTCCAGACTGAGACAGACTAGGAAGAAGGGCCAGGAGGTCTACTTCTGAAAAGAATTAGCCAGTGAAAAACTTATGAATAGCTGAGGAACGTTAAATGATATAGCACCTGAAGAAAAGCCCCTCACATTAGAAGCCACTCAAAATACCACTGGGAAAAAGCTGCCTCCTCAGAGTAGGGTCGAACTTAATGAGACCTTAATGAGGTGGATGTACTCAAGTTTTCAGGACCTTCATTTGCTGATGTGACATGATTCAGTATGAGAAGAAATAGCTGCAAACATTCATTAGTAATCAGAAAATGGAGTGTACAATGTATGAATCTGGGAAAATTAGAAATTTTCAAAAATGAAATGGAATTCTTAAACATCTATATCCTAGGCATTAGTGAGCTGAAATGGACTGGTATTGGCCATTTTGTATCAGACTATCATATGGCCTACTATGCTGGGAATGACAACTTAAAGAAGAATGATGTTGCATTCATCATCAAAAAGAACATTTCAAGATCTATCCTCAAGTACAATGCTGTCAGTTATAGGGTAATATCCATACACCTACACGGAAGACCAGTTAATACTACTATTATTCAAATTTACACACCAACCACTAAGGCCAAAGACGAAGAAAATGAAATTTTTTACCAACATCTGCAGTCTGAAATTGATCAAACGTGCTCTCAGGATTCATTGATAATTACTGGTGATTGGAATGCAGAAGTTGGAAACAAGGATTTGTAGTTGGAAAACACAGCTTTGGTGAAAGAAGCAATGCCAGAGATCACATGATTGAACTTTGCGAGACCCACCGAATTCTTCATTGCAAATACCTTTTATCAACAACATAAACGGTGATGAAACCCTGGTGGTGTAGTGGTTAAGAGCTATGGCTGCTAATCAAAAGGCCAGCAGTTTGAATCTACCAGATGCTCTTGGGAACCGTATAGGGCAGTTCTACTCTGACATATAGGGTCCCTATGAGTCAGAATAGATTTGATGACAATTTTTTTTTTTTTATACAGGTGGACTTGAACAAATGGAATACACAGGAATCAAATGCACTACATCTGTGGAAAGAGATGATGGAAAAGCTCAATATCATCAGTTAGAATAAGGCCAGAGGCCGACTTCAGATCAGATCATCAATTGCTCATATGCAAGTTCAAGTTGAAGCTGAAGAAAATTAGAACAACTCAACAAGAGCCAAAGAACAACCTTGAGTATATGCTACCTGAATTTAGAGACTATCTCAAAGATAGATTTTATGCATTGAATACTAATGACAGAAGACCAGATGAGTTATAGAATGAAATTAGGGATATTACATATGAAGAAAGCAAGAGGTAATTAAAAAGATGGGCAAGAAAGAAAAGATCTAAACAGATGTAAGAAGAGACTTTGTACTTGCTCTTCAACGTCAAGTAGCTAAAGCAAAAGAAAAAATGAAGAACTAAAAGAGCTGAATAGAAGATTTCAAAGGGTAGCTGGAGAAGACAAGTATTATGATGACATGTGCAAAGACCTGGAGATAGAAAACCAAAAGGGAAGAACACGCTCAGCATTTCTCAAGCTGAATGAACTGAAGAAAAAATTCAAGCCTCAAGTTGCAGTACTGAAGGATTCTATGGGGAAAATATTAAACGACACAGAAAGCTTTAAAAAAGATGGAAGCAACACGCAGAGTTAGTATGCCAAAAAGAATTGGTCTGTGTTTGGCCATTTCAGGAGACACTATATGATCAGGAACTGATGGTACAGAAGGAAGAAGTCCAAGCTGCATTGAAGGCATTGGCAAAAAGCAAAGCTCCCGGAATTGATGGAGAATCAATTGAGATGTTTCAACAAATGAATGCAGCGTCGGAAGGGCTCACTCGCGTATGCCAAGAAATTTGGAAAACAGCTACCTGGCCAACTGACTGGAAGAGTTCCATGTTTATGCAGATTCAACTCACTGCAGAAACTGTTGAACAATTTCATTAATATCACACACAAGCAAAATTTTGCTGAAGATCATTCAAAAGCGGCTGCCACGGTATATTGATGGGGAACTGCAAGAAAATCAAGTGAGATTCAGAAGAGGACATGGAACCAGGGATATCATTGCTGATGTCAGATGAGTCCTGGCTGAAAGCAGAGAATACCAGAAAAATGTTTGCCTGTGTGTCAAAAGACACATAGCATTGGGCAAATCTGCGGCAACAGATCTCTTTAAAGTGTTGAAAAGCGAAGATGTCACCTTGAAGACTAAGGTGTGCCTGACCCAAGCCATGGTGTTTTCAGTCGCCTCATATGCATGCAAAAGCTGGAGGGTCAATAGGGAAGACTTGAAGCCTTTGAATTTTGATGGTGGCAAAGAATATCGAATATACCATGGACTGCTAAAAGAACGAACACATGTGTCTTGGAGGAAGTAAAACCAGGATGGTCCTAAGAAGTAAGGATGGCGAGACTGCATCTCATATACTTTGGACATGTTTTCAGGAGGGATCAGTCCCTGGAGAAGGACATCATGCTTGATATAATGGAGCATCAGCAAAGAAGGGTAAGACCATCAAGGAGACGGATTGACACAGTGGCTACAACAATGCTCTTAAGCCTGGCAATGATGGTAAGGATGGCACAGGACTGGGCAATGTTTTGTTCTGTTGTACCTAGGGTGGCTATGAATAGGAACCGACTCTATAGCACCTAACAACAACAGTATTAAATTTAAGGTTTTGTCATTTAAATTAAGTATTAATATTAATAAGATACCTTATATTTTGTTTCCCCATCTACATAAGTCCAATTCTGGGCGGCCCATAAGGCTTATGACCAACAATTTCAATTATCTCAAAGGAAAAGAAAACTTATATTTGTCTTATATTCAAACAAAAACCTCAAAGTAAATTACATATTTCAAAGCCTTGGAGGTCTATCTAATTAAGAGATATTTATAACTTTGGGAGAATAAATCAATGTCATATTTAAATACAATATTTACAAAAATAGCCTCAAATAGTAATAGAGACCTCAGTGATAGATATTAATGAATAAAGATGGAATATTTCTTATTTGGAAACAGTTTCAGTAATAATGGAAAATAAAATAACTTCAAGGAAAAGTAGTTTTGTATACATCAATATCAGTGATACATAATCTGCGCCCCAAAAGAAATTGTTGTTGTCATTTTTAGGTGCCATCCAGTAGGTTCTGATGCACAGAGATGCTGTACAACAGAATGAAACACTACCCGGTCTTGTACTGTACTCACAATCATTGCTATGTTCAAGCCCATTGTTACAGCCACTGTGTCAATCCATCTTGTTGACGGTCTTCCTCTTTTTCAATGACCCTCTACCAAGCATGATGTCCTTCTCCAAGGACTGACCCTTCCTGATAACAGATCTGAAGTAAGTGAGTCATGGCCTTGCCATCCTCTTATCCAAGGAGCTTTCTGGCTGTGTTTCTTCCAAGACAGACTTGTTTGTTCTTCTGGCAGTTCATGGTATATTAAATATTCTTCACCAACCCCATAATTCAAAGGCATCATTTCTTCTTTGGTCTCCTTATTCATTGTCCAGCTTTTGTATGCATATGAAGTGACTGAAAATATCATGACTTGGGTCAGGCCACCTTAGTCCTCGAAGCAACATCTTTGCTTTTTAACACTTTAAAAAGGTCTTTTACAGCAGATTCATCCAAAGCAATACATTGTTTGATTTCCTGACTGCTGTTTCCATGGGCTTTGATCATGAATCCAAGTAAAATGAAATCCTTGACTTTAACATTTTCTCCATTAGTCATGAAAAAAAAAAGTATATATATATATGCATATATATGTATAAATTTTTTTTTTTTATATATGTGTATATACCCAAACCAAATCCACTGTTATGTAGCCAATTCTGACTCACAGCATCCCTACAGGACAGAGTAAAACTGCCCCATAGGGTTTCCAAGGAGTGGTTGGTGAATTCAAACTGCTGACCCTTTTGTTAGCTCTTAACCACTGAACCACCAGGGTTACAGAGGTTTATAATACATAGAATAATAAGATTATGTTAATTTAAATGGAGTCTGTGGGTGGTGTAAATGGTTAATGTGTTTGATGCTAACTGGGGGTTGACAGTTTGAATCCACACAGAGGTACCACAGAAGAAAGGCCTGGAAACTTACTTTCAAAAAATCAACCACTGAATACCCTCTGGAGTACAGTTCTACTCTGACCCACATGGAATTGCCAATAAGTCGGAATTCACTCAACAGCAACAGTAGAAATTAATCTAAATGAGTAATGCAAAGAAAATGATTGGCAAGTAGTTACAGGAAAATGTGTATGTCAACTAATAAAAATTATTACAAAACTTTAATCATGCAGCTGAAGTGTGATTTAAATTGTTAGATTATTTTGTTGTCATCATTATTGTTTAATGACACATTTAAAAATATAAGTACTAATTTCTCAAAGGTTTTAACTGACTGTTCTTGTGCTAAGGATATCTACTGGTAGATTTTTAAGTATACCTCCAAACAGCACTCGAATGATGGAAAGTCACAAATATTCCTACTGCCTGTAATGAAAAATATGTATGCAGATTCTGTCATTCAAATGTTCCTTTTACTTCATCATATTTCACAGAACTTTATAACCAAACGGGACAGAGAAATTTGCAAATATTTCTTATTCCATGAATAAACATAAGGACAACACTCTTAGTACCTTGCAGATTGTGCAAAGGCCTTAGAATGGCAGGAACGTAAAGATTCCAGATGCCTTTGTTGGTCTGTTTGTTTTGTATCTGCCAGCCTGTGTGTGTTCTAGTTGCCGACACCTGCTTCTCCATTTTATTTTGCCAAAATCCACATATTTTTTCAAGAAGAGGAAAGAAAACTTTAATATTTGAGTAAAAATAAATTACATGTAAAACACACACACACACAAATATCCTAGCCTTGTGTCAAAATTAAAAACTTTTCATATGGGAGAATTGTGTAAAACCATATTAACTTAAGTCTGCACCTTAGGGATAAGTCGTGACTGTTAAGCAACTGAGAATTCATGTTATGTGAATTGTTAGGAATTTCCATTTGCTATTTAGTTAACTGACCCAGACAGAATGCTTGATTACTTTTAGATTCATAGGGTATTTTGGGATACACACACACACACATATATATATATAAATATATATATATATACATTTGTTGTTGTTGTTAGGTGCCATCAGGTCAGTTTTGATTCATAGTGACCATATTTACAACAGAGCTAAACACTGCCCATTCCTGGCCATCCTCACAATCACAGCTATGTTTAAGCCCATTGTTGCAGCCACTGTGTCAATCCATCTCATTGAGAGTCTTCCTCTTTTTCGCTGACCCTCTACCTTACCAAGGATGATGTCCTTCTTTGGGAACTGGTCCTTTTTGATAACATGTCCAAAGTATGTGAGACGAACTCTCACCGTCTTCATTTCTAAGAGAAATTCTGGTTATACTTCTTCCAAGACAGATTTGTTCATTTTTCTGGGAGTCCATGGTATAGTCAATATTCTTTACCAACACCATAATTCAAATGCATCAACTTCTTCTTTGGTCTTTCTTATTCACTAGTCTATATTTAGAATAATTTTTATTTTTTCATAGACAAAGATAGAATTATTGGTGGAATTCAGAAGGGTAAGATGGCATATCAAAAATGAATAAAACGATCATTTCTTAAGAAATTTGTATTGCTAAATGTAATTCTTCCTGTGAAAACATTTATCATTAATGAAAAAATACCCACTTTGTAAAATGGACTGAAAATATAAATTGTATTTGTACTTAATAGAGGCATAAAGGAGAAAGACCTCCTGTAAAGAAATATTTTTTTGAGAATTAAAAAAAAAAATCAGTAGTTATTCAGAGTAATAGATGACACATTATTTGTCTAGAACAATAATTAAGACAATAAGCAGTATGAAGGTAATGTAGAAAACATCATATCTGAAATAGAAATATTTTATATAAAATCATTAAACAGTTTTGAATAGGAGATTTAAAAGAAGATAATTTTTGGAGTAAAACAATATATATCCTATTTTTTTAACTTGTTTTATATTTTCTAATTACATAAATTATTTTTAGCCTTTATAAAATTATTAGGAACCACTCCCTTCTCTGCTTGAAAAAACTAATATTGATGAGTAGACATTATCCTAGGATGGTGGTGACATAAACCAAATCTATGCCTACATCTTTGAAAACTACTGAGTTCAAAAAGGACACCACATCAAATCACCCAAAATTCGTATCTACAGAAGGACAATGAGTGTATCTGGTGAGCTACAATTTACATGTAAATGGGGCCATAAACTCTGAAATAGGAGCAGGCCCTGGAGTTAATACCAGAACAAGACAAGGGGAGGGGAGGAATGCAGTGGAATTTTAGTAGTAGCTTACACAGATAAGGAAACCCTGGTGGCCTAGTGGTTAAGTGCTGTGGCTGCTAACCACAAGGTGGGCAGTTTGAATCTGCTAGGCGCTCCTTGGAAACTCTATGGAGCAGTTCTACTCTGTCCTGTAGGGTCATTATGAGTCAGAATCAACTTGACGGCATTGGGTTTGGTTTTTGGTTTTACACAGATAATATCACCTGACAAATAATTCAACTCTGAAAGGAAAACAATAAAAATAAAAGCAAAACTTGGTCGACCAAAGCTCAGGCAACTGAGAAACTGAAAAATGATCTCAATTATTTGTGAGATCATAGGTAGCAGCTAGAAACCGTAATGCCGATGAAAAAGAAAACAATTTAGAAGAGAGAGACATTCCTTGGGAAATGTGATGAAGGAAAAGATAAGAATCAAGGAGTAGAAATTGAAAACAATAGTTGTTGATAATGGAATTATTTATCAAGTAAATGTACTTCATTTTACTAACAGCAGGGTTAATCTTATAATAAGAAACCTAGTGAACTAAGGAAACTCGTTACACCTTCTCTAGAACACAATTGTTACTGCTTCTCAAAACATTTACTATAAGTCAGAAGCCATACATAAAAAGCTATGATAAGAAAAAAATCTAGCAGAAAAGGAAATATAAAACAAGTTTCCAGAATAAATTACCTTTAGACAATTGTAGCTGTGAAAGCACACAATAAATCAGAAATTTTAAATTCCGAATAGAACTAAAAAAAAACAGTAGTATGTAAGTGGAGAAGAATGTCAGTAAAACAACACAAAACAAAAAGATGAAATTACTTGGTGCTCAAAAGTCCAATAATTGTCACTGAGAAAAAAGAAGTGAAGAGAAGAAAAAGAGACTAAAAACACAATAAATTCTGAAATAATTAAAAGATCAGTCAAAAGGATCCAACGCATTTATAAAAGGAGTTCTTAACGGAGAACAAAAAAAGCAAGGGGATACAAACAATATTTAAGACTATTGTTTATACTGTCAATCTACATACTGAAACTTTCTCTAAGGAACTGGGAAAATTGTATTGATTGACAATTTCAGGACATAGCCTCATAAAACTATTAGACTATAAAGGTTCAGGGAGGGAGAAAAGTGAAACCTCTAGGCAAAAAGATCAAGTCACTTATAAAATAAAGAAAATTAGGTCAATACCAGGTTTATGGACAGCATACAAAATAAGACATCAGTGACAGCCAAAAAGAGAAAAAATTTTAAATTTAGAGAAACTGTCCTTTAATGATAAAAGATATAAAAATAACTAAATATTTAAGAATGCAGTCATAAGCCCTTTCTAAGGAAACAACTAGATTGATAAACTAGATTGATGAAACTTCAGTGAAGGACTCAGAGTCAACTTTGAATATATTTAACTGTAGTGATAAGAATCAAACAAAATTGGGAACAATGAAGTTATAATACTTACATTTTATAAGTTCTAATTTTTTTTATGAATTAGAAGTAATTAAGATGAGAAAAAGAAAATAGAAATGAGAAAGCAAAATAAACTCATTGCTGAATGCACAGATAATGGATGGAAGTCAGAGATACCATAAAAAGCTGATAAGAGAAAATGAAGAAACCTAAACAATTAAAAAATGGACTAAAGGCATTAGGAAATATATTAGTATAAGGTAAGTGTCTGAACAAAACAAAAAATCTTCTTAGATTCTAAAATCAGTACAAAATAGCAAAGAATATATGCTATACATAAAGAAATATATTTAATGGACACATGAATGTAGTAATATTTCATTACATAATAATATGTAACTAAACATATCAATCTTTCACTACTTATATAAAAAAAAAAATTGCCATCAAGTTGATTCCAACTCATAGCAACCCTATAGGACAGAATAGAATTGCCTCATAGAGTTTACAAGGAGTACCTGGTGGATTTGAACTGCCGACTTTTTGGTTAGCAGACATAGACTTTAATCACTACACCATCGGGTTTTCCTCAATACTTACAAATGGGCTTAAATCTTAAGCTTTTGTATTTGCTCATTAGTAAAAATGTGTTTTTTCTGTACAAGAGGTCATCTAAAAGGTGAGAAGAGAATCATAAAGATTAAAAGATTAATGTCATGCACAAAAGTATGGCGTACAAATACAAGTAGTAAGAAAGCTGGAGTTATAATATTGATATCATATAAGGTTCTCCAACATTTATTTGGAATACAGGAATGCATGATGTTGGGGAAGTTTTGAACTAAGGGTGTAAGAGCCCATGTACTTGCCAAAGCCATCTCTGTAGGCAGTTATGGGTAAGGATGAATGAAGAGCTACATCAGTGTCATGGATTGAATTATGTCCCCCCCAAAAATGTGTGTATCAACTAGGTTAGGCCATGATTCCCAATATTGTGTGGTTGTGCTCCATTTTGTGATTATAATTTTATCTTAAGAGTATTAGGATGGGATCATAACACCACCCTCACTCAGGTTACCTCCCTGACCCAAGGTAAAGGGAGTTTCCCTGGGGTGTGGCCTACACCACCTTTTATCTCTCAAGAGATAAAAAGAAAGGGAAGCAAGCAGAGAGTTGGGGATTTCATACCACCAAGAAAGCAGTACCAGTGCAGAGCACATCCTTTGGATATGGGGTCCCTGAGCCTAAGAAGCTCCTCGACCAGGGGAAGATTAAGAACAAGGATCTTCCTCTGGAGCTGACAGAGAGAGAAAGTCTTCCCTGGAGCTAACACCCTGAATTTGGACTTGTAACCTACTAGACTGAAAATAAATTTCTCTTTGTGAAAGCCATCTACTTGTCGTATTTCTGTTATGGCAGCACTAGATGATTAAGACTATAGATTTGGATAAAATAAATTGATGCTTTGATTTGTCGTTGCCAGGTGCCGTTGAGTTGACTCAAACTCACAGTGACCCCATGTGACAGAGTAGAACTGCCCCGTAGGTTGTGGATGGATGTAACGTTTAAGGAAGCAGACGTTCAGGCCCTTCTCCCACGCACTGCTGGCGGTTTGATTTGCCAACCTTTCAGTTAGTAATCAAGTGCTTAATCATTGGATTGCAACAAATTATCTGCAATGAAAGTCCAGCCTCTCCTAGAATAAAGCTATAGCCTTAAGAAGAATCAGAGCGCAGAAATATTGCTTATTTGACACCAATATTGTATGATATTTGAGCCCTGGTGGCACAGTGGTTAAGAGCTCGGCTATAACTGAAAGGTCAGAAGATAAAATCCACCATCCGCTCCTTGAAAACCCTATTGGGCAGTTCTACTCTGCCCTATAGGGTCACTATGAGTTGGGATTAACAGCAAAGGGTTTGGTTTCGGTTTTAGTATGATACTAGGAGTTTATAATAATCATTTTAGGGGTGTTTTGGTTTTAAGGAAGTAACATAAGAAGATGAGTGTGTGCATAAGAAGTAAAGAATTTGAAAGAGAGGAATTGAGCAGATCGAAAAAATATATATCTTAAGTTTATATGAGATGAATATATAATAGTCACAGACTGGGTCACTCCTAAATTATTTTTCAGATAAAATGTTACAGATGATGTATGTTGCTAATTCATATAGAGATGTAAGTGGGAGGAATTCATATTGCTTCTGGAGGTTACGATGAATTCACTGTGAAATTACATTTTAAACTTCCTGAAAGGTCCTTCTCCAGTGAGCAGCTGGAGGGGCTTGAAAGCACATGCATCCATAAGGAGCAGCTTTCTTTGGGTAGATCTTGTAGTTCGTTAAAGATATGAGAAGAAGATAATACTGAGAAAGTTGAATGGGGTGAATTAAAGCAGAAAATTAAATATCAGGACAATAAAACTGGGGTGTGAAAAAAGACATTGGCAATTTTTTTTGGCCATTGTTATTGTTTGTTTTCTTGGGAAGTGATACATTATTGGGCCCCGTGGGAGAGATATGGAATATAAACAACAGAGGAAAACTATGGATATTCTACCAAGCCAGGCTGAGAGCGTGATCTGTAGTAGTGGCTGCTGGAGTAGTGCCAAAGAAAAATCTTGGTCATATTTCAGAACTGTGTTTACATTTTCTTAGGGTTGTGGGGGGGGGGGAAAACTCTTGTATGAGAAGAGAAGCAAAATACTCAATTTAATATTTACTCTAATTTGGATTAAAATGTATAATAAATCACAGGTCATGCTATATTAAGGTCCCTGTGTGAAACCAGCTGTTCGTACTCAACTGCTAACTAAAACGTTGGCAGTTTGAACCCACACAAGGGCACCACGGATGCAGGGCCTAATGATCTGCTTCGGTAAAGATCGCAGCCTAGGAAACTCAGTGGAGCAGTTCTACTCTGTAGCATTTGGTTCACCATGAGTCCACAATCGACTGGATGGCATTTTTTTTTTTTTTTTTCGCTACTTCTATCTTGGCCATTGAGATCAAGCAACAAAAATTTATTATTTCTAAAATAACTTTCAAATATTGCTTGTTGTAAAGACTCACAATGGTCTGATTGACTTAAGGAAAAACTCAGATAAAATTAAAATATCCCTCCTTCTGGATCACATCCCGACCTGAAGAAGAGGCATGAATACTTATGAGAGACGGCTGAGGCTACTTATGGGTAAAGATGTTAAACTGTCCTTTCGCTTTGCGTTACAAATTGAAACATGACTCAAACTCAGTCACTTCTCACATGTGAACAGATCTAGCACCAGCTAGTGCTGCCCTTCTTCCAACAAGGGTTATCCCCATTATGTTCCTTACTGGTTACATACCGACGTAGGGAAATATGCATAAAGAGTGAAAGTATCTTGTCAGAGCAGAGAGATAAAAAGGATTATTTTAATTGGCACTATTCTGTTCTCATTGTTCATGACAAGCTCTTTATGGCTTCTTAATTAACATGCTGAAATAGGTAATCGTTCAGGTAGCTTGAGAGTCTAAAGATAAACAAATCCAGAAAGAACTCTACAATTCTTCAATAAAGCTGGTCAAAAATACTTGTTCATAATGACGAGGGGCAAGGTCAGAGCATAATCAAAATTGGTTTTAAGTTACTGTACAACTAGAAAGATAAAAGTGTGATTTCATAACAGGACACCTGAGAGAAGCAGTTGATTCTTCTAAGATAGGGAATGTTGGCAAGTAAGGTGGTGAAATTTGATTTGAAGATTTTAAAATTTGAAATGCCATTGGGCTGTCAGAAATTGCTAAGTAGGAAAAATCCAGTTTTAATTGTTATTGAGGCTATAGAATGACAGCTTACTTGTCAGGAATTAAAAATAACAAAATAAGGAAATCTACAAATTCTTGGTAGCACTTCAAGAGCTTCTCGGAGGTATTGCCTGACTATGCCACACATTCCCCTTACAGCATTTGCACCTTGCTTCCTTCCACAGGGATTATCTAACACGGCCTCACTGAATAACTATGAGAACATGATCAGTGAAAGTCCATGCTAAAAGGTGTTCTTCCAGAGACTAAAAAGTATTTAAATTGTATAGATGAAGGAAGTAATGAAAAGAAATGCTGTTATTGTTAGGTGTTGTCAAATCCATTCTGACACATAGCAACCCCATGGACAACACAAGGTAACACTGCCTGATCCCACTCCATTCTCATAATCGTTGCTGTGATTGAAACCATTGTTTCAGCCATTGAGTCAATCTGTCTTCTTGTGGGTCTTCCTCTTTTATGCTAGCCCTCTACTTTAACAAGCGTGGTATACTTCTTTAGGGACCAACCCCTCCTGATGACATGTCCAGAGAAAGTGAGAAAAAGTCTTGCCATCCTTGCTTATTAAGAGTATTTGGGCTGTACTTCTTCCAAGACAGATTGTTCCTTCTTTTTGCAGTCCATAGTATATTCAATATTCTTTGCCAACACCATAATTCAAAGGCATCAATTCTTCTTCAGTCTTCCTTATTCATATGCTTTCACAAGCATATGAGGTGATTGCAAATATCATGGCTTGGGTAAGGTGCACATTAGCCCACAAAGTAAAACCTTTGCTTATTAACACTTTGAAGTGGTCTTTTGCAGCAATTTGTCCAATGCAAAATGTCATTTAATTTCTTGACTGTTTCTTCCGTGGGTGTTGATTGTGGATTCAAGTAAAATGAAATCGTTGATGACTTCAGTACTTTCTCCATTTATCATGATGTTGCTTACTGGTCCAGTTGTGAGAATATTTCTTTACACTGAGGTGTAATCCATACTGAAAACTGTAGTCTTTAATTTTTGTCAGTAAGTGCTTCGATTCCTCTTCACTTTCAGTATGCAATGTTATGTCATCTGCACTTCACAGGTTGTTAATGAGTCCTCCTCCAATCCTGATACGATGTTCTTCTTCACATAGCCCAGTTTCTCAGATTATTTGCTTAGTATACATATTAAGTGTGGTTAAATGATACAACCCTAACGCACACATTTACTAACTTTAAACCATGCAGAATCCTCCTCTTCTGTTCAAATGACTGCCTCTTGGCCTAGGCATAGGTTCCTCAGGATCACAGTTAAATGTTCTGGAATTTTTCTTTGCAACATTGTCCATAATTTGTTATGATCCACCCAGTTGAATGCCTTTGCATAGTCAATAAAACACAGATCGACATCTTTGTGGTATTCTCTAGCAAAAATCCATCTGATATCAGCAATGATATTGCTCATTCCATATCCTCTTCTGAACCTGACTTGATTTTCTGGCAGTTCCCTGTCACTGTGCTTTTGCAACCATTTTTTAGTTATCTTCAGTAATATTATACTCGTGCGTATTTATTGATGATATTGTTCATAATACCTGCATTCGGTTGGATCACTTCTTAGAATGGGCACAAATAGGGATCTCTTCCAGTCTGTTGCCCATGTAGCAGTCTTCCAAATCTCTTGATGCAGATGAGTTAGAACCTCTTCTGCTGCATCAATTCCTTGAAACATCTCAATTGGTATTCCATCAATTCCTGGAGCCTTGTTTTTTGCCAATGCCTTCAGTACAGGTTGGACTTCTTCCTTCAATACCGTTGGTTCTTGATCACATGATAACTCTTAAAATGTTTGAATATCAGCCTATTCTTTTTGGTGCAGTGACTCTGGGAATTCTTTCCATCTTCTCTTTATGCTTCCTGCATTGTTCAACATGTTGACCATAAAAAAAAAAAGAATCCTTCAAAATTGCAAGTCAAGGCTTGATTTTGTTCTTCAGGTCTTTCATCTTGCGAAACACTGAAGGTGTTCTTCCTTTTCAGTTTTCTAACTCCAAGTCTTTGCACATGTCATTGTAATACTTTATTTCGTCTGCTTGAGCCACAGTTTGAAATTTTCTGTTCAATTTATTTACTATATTGTTTCTTCCATTCACTTTAGCTACTCTATGTTCAATAGCAAGTTCCAGAGTTTCTTCTGACATCCATTTTGGTCTTTTCTTTCCTCTCTTTTTAATGACCTTTTGCTTTCTTCATGTATAATATACTTGATGTCATCGCACAACTCGTCTGGTCTTTGGTCATGAGTGTTCAATAAGATGCATCTTTTTTTTGAGATGATCTTTAAATTCAGGTAAGATATACCTAAGGTCCTACTTTGGCTCTCATGGACTCGTTTAATTTTCTTCAGCTACAACTTGAATTTGCATGAGAGCAATTGATGGTTTGTTTATCTCTCACCCCCTGACCGGGTTCTGACCGGTGATATTGAGCTTCTCTTTCTACAGATGTAGTTGATTTCATTCCTGTGTATTCCATCCAGAGAGATCCATGTGTATAGTCACAGTTTATGTTGTTGAAAATGCTGTTTGAAATGAGTAATTCATGGGTCTTCCAAAACTCTATCTGGACAACTTCAGCATCATTTCTATCATCAAGGCCAAATTTTCTAACTACCAATCCTTCTTTTTTATTTCCAACTTTTGCTTTTCAATCACCAATAATTATCAATGCATCATAATTGTGTGTTTGATCAGTTTCAGACTGCAGATGTTTGTAAAAATCTTCAATTTCTTCTTCTCTGGCCTTAGTGGTTGGTGTGTAACTTAAATAATAGTTATATCAACTAGTCTTCCTCATAGGTGTGTGAATTTTGTCCTGTCAATGACACCATTGTACTTTAGGATGCATCTTGAAAAGTACTTTTTGACAATGAATGCGATGCCATTCCTCTTCAATTTGTCATCCCAGGCATAGTAGATCATATTTTTGTCTGATTCAAAGTGGCCAGTTTCAGTCCATTTCAGCTCACTAATGCCTAGGATATCGATCTTTATGCATTCTTTTTCATATTTGACAACTTCTAATCCTTTTCATTTTGATGACTTCTTTTTCATTTTTTATGACTTCCTTTTCATTTTTGATGAACATGCATTCCCCATTCCAATTATTAACGGGTGTGTGTGTCTGTTTCTTCTCATTTCAAGTTGTACCACATTGGCAAATGAAGGTCCCAAAGACTTTAGTCCGTCTATATCATTAAAGTCAACTCTATTTTGAGGACACAGCTCCTCCCCAGTTCTATTGTTAGTGCCTTCCAAGTTGAGGGGGCTTGTCTTCCAGCCTTGTATCACACAATGTTCTGTTGCAGTTCATAATGTTTTCACTGGAATTTTTTTTTCAGAAAAAGACTGCCAAGTTCTTCTTCCTAGTCTGTCTTAGTCTGGAAGCTCCACTGAAACCTGTTCTCCATGGGTGATCTTGTTGATATTTTTCAAATACTGATGGCATATCATACAATATGACAGCAACGCACGAGCCACCACAGTACACAAACTGAGAGACAAGTGATGGATGAAAAGAAATAGAAAATGTAAATATAAAAATCAATGTAGAGATTTGTGGAGGTGGGGCCAAGATGATGAAGTAGTCAGATGCTTCCACTGATCTGTCTTACAACAAAGACTTGAAAAAACAAGTGAATTGATTATATGTATGACAAGCTAGGAACCCTGAGCAACAAAGGCAAAGTTAAGGAATCAGGCTGAGTGACAGGGGAGGGAGAGACAGTGCAGAAGAAATGAGGAGTTGCCGAGCCTGTGGCAGTGCCTCAACTCTGATTCCTTGGCAGTTCCTTGGCATGACTATGGTGGGACTGATGGTAGTTTCCTGGGACACAGCAGCTTCACCAAAAGAAGGCAAGCAGAGTGGCTCACCCTTGACCATGTGGTGTGTCTACAGCGGGGCTGGCCACTGTGTTTAGGAAGTGGCTGCTGCAGTGAAAGAAGCCAAGTGCAGGATGCAGCCCTAACCCCCTGGGGCAATCTCAGCAGGGATCCAGCAGTGCACACAGGATACACATGCCTCTGAAATTTGAGACAACAGTGCTTTCAGCACAAGATAAGTGATTTTGTCTAATTTACTGCATGTGGATCTAATAGCTCTTTCTTTTAAAAGAACTCTTCCCTATCTATCTGATCCCTCCTCCCTCTGCCCCAGCTGACTTCATTAACAGTTGATTTCCCTGGACCTGAGATAGGCCCTGCTGCTCTCCCTGAGCCATTCTTCTGGCATAGGAGAAGGAATAAATTAACAAATGGGGGAAAAATACTCTGCTAACTCCCCTAATCTGGAAGCTTAGAGCAGAAGCGGCTCTAGTCCAGGCACAAGCAACCCACAGACTTGGTCTTTCACCCCTGCATGGATCCAGGTGGCTATTATATTGCAAAGGTGAATCTGTTTGAGGTCTGACTGTAACTGTTTCAACTGTGTGGTAGAGAGGCAGGTTTTGGAGGTTTGATACCACTCTGCCTATTAAACAGGGTCTTCACCTACCCATGGCAGGGGCCTGAGGACTGGAGGCTCCATCCATGCCACCTAGTCACCTGCAAAAGGGGTCTGAGGATAGTGGTGCCTACCAGTGCTTAAAGGTATAAGCATTGGGTGCCTAAGATACAGCTACAGATCCCACCCACCAGAGCTCTCTAGAGAACAGGGTCTTTCCTTCCTCACTGACACTTGGGGGAAGGCTGTCAACCCTCTGCCTTCCTCAGAGTGTGACACCTTGTCGCTACCAGAAACCAGTGCATACACCCATCACCACTGCTCCTCTAAGATAGTAGGTGAGAACCTACACCACACACTATGGGAATGATTATCAGGACACCTAGCTGAATCTATACAAGAATAGTTAATGGGCTCTAGGCTTGTATATCTGGTAACAGACCTAGTCATCTGGTAACAGGACATTAGTGCTTTAAAGGCTCCAATAAGCATGTTAACTCTTTCTAGTGCCCTATTTGGATATATCGAAATAAAACAAAGCAAGAAACTAGGGCATACTGAGCAAATGTAAAATAAATTAATACAATAACTTATAGATGGCTTGGAGACAACAGTCAACGTCAAAAAACTCCCAAAACAAAGAATCAAGGGCTCTCCTGGATGAAGATGTATTCCAGGAATTACCAGATGTAGAATACAATTTAGAATACAAAAGATTAAGATACAGAACTCTTCAAGACATCAGGAATGAGATCAGACAACACACAGAAAAAGCCAAGGAATGCACAGGTAAAGCTGTTGAAGAAATTAAAAAAGGTTATTCAAGAACATAATGAAAAATTTAATAAACTGGAAGAATCCATAAAGAAACAGCAATCAGAAATTCAAAAGATTAACAGTAAAATTACAGAATTAGACAACTCAATAGGAAGTCAGAGGAGCAGAATTGAGGAACTGGAGTACAGAATTGGGGACATGGAGGATAAGACACTTGGCACCAATATATTTGAAGAAAAATAGGATAAAAGAATTTAAAAAAATGAAGAAACCCTAAGAATCATGTGGGACTCTATCAAGAAGAATACCAGAACAGGGAGGGAAAAGAGAAAATACAGGGAGAATAGTTGAAGATTTGCCAGCAGAAAACTTCCCAGACATCGTGAAAGATGAAAGGATATCTGCCCAAGATGCTGATCAAACCCCATATAAGGCAGATCCCAAAAGAAAGTCACCAAGACATATTACCAAACTTGCCAAAACCAAAGACAAAGAAAATATTTTAACAGCAGCCAGGGATAAGCAAAAAGTCACCTACAAAGGAGAATCAATAAGAATAAGTTTGGAATACTCAGCAGAAGCCATGCAGGAAAGAAGGCAATGGGATGATATACATAAAGTATTGAAGGAGAAAAATTGCCAGCCAAGAATCATATACCCAGCAAAACTGCCTCTCAAATATGAAGGTGAAATTAAGACATTCACAGATAAACAGAAGCTTGGGGAATTGACAAAAACCAAATCAAAACTATAAGAAATACTAAAGGGAATTCTCTGGTTAGAAAATCAATATCAAATATCAACCCAACACTAGAACACGAAACAGAGCAACCAGATATCAATGCAGACAGGGAAATTACAAAAATAAATCAAGATTAAAAAACACTCAAAACAGGGAATCAGTGATTCCATTTTGTAAAAGATGATATTAAATCAATAAAGAGGGACTAAATAAAGTAAGCATAGATCTTGCATATGGAGAGGAAATCAAGACGATATAGGGAGATACAAGTTAGGTTTAAACTTAGAAAAACAGGGGTAAATATTAAGGTAACCACAAAGAAGGCTAATAATCCTACACTTCAAAATAAAAAACAAGATAAACATAAAGACTCAGCAAAACAAAATCAACTACAAAGAAAAAGAGGAACACGCAATTTACAAAGAAAGACTTCCCAGCACAAAAAAGTAAGTGGAAAATGAAACTGTCAACAAGACACAAAAAAAGACATCAAAATAACAGCACTAAACTTATACCCATCTATAATCACACTGTACATAAATGGACTAAATGCACCAATAAAGAGACAGAGAGTGGCAGAATGGATAAAAAAGAAAAAAAAGATCCATCTATATGCTACCTACAAGAGACACACCTTAGACTTAAAGACCCAAACAAACTAAAATTCACAGGATGGAAAAAAAAATTATCAAGCAAACAACAATTAAAAAAGAGCAGAGTGGCTATATTAATTTTTTGACAAAACAGACTTCAAACTTAAGTCTACCACAAAGGATAAGGAAGGACACTATATAATGATTAACAGGACGATATACCAGGATTATATAGCAATATTAAATATTTATGCACCCAACGACAGGGCTTGAAGATACGTAAAACAAACTCTAACAGCATTGGAAAGTGAGATAGATAGCTACACAATAACAGTAGGAGACTTCAACGCATCACTTTAGTGAAGGACAGAACATTCAGAAAAAATGTCAGTAAAGACACAGAAGAGCTAAATGCCACAATTAATCAACTTTACCTTATAGACAGATACAGAACACTCCACCCAACAACATACACGTATATGTTATTTTCCAACGCTCATGTAACATTCTCTACGATAGGCTACATATTAGGCCATCAAGCAAGCCTTAGCAGAATCCAAAACATGAAAAAAATTACAAAGCATCTTTTATGACTATAAAGCCATAAAACTAGAAGTCAATAACAGAAAATTCAGGGAAAAGAAATCAAACACATGGAAACTGAACAACACTTTGCTCAAAAACATTGTATTACAGAACAAATTAAAGATGGAATAAAGAAATTCATAGAATCCAATGAGAATGAAAACACTTCGTATCAGAACTTTTGAGACACAGCAAAAGCAGTGCTCAGAGGTAAATTTATATCAATAAATGCACACATACAAAAGGAAGAAAGGGCCCAAATCAAAGAATTATCTCTACTATTTGAACAAATAGAAACAAAGACATATACAAAGAAAACTACAACACACTACTGCAAGAAACAAAAAGCGACTTACATAAGTGGAAAAACATACCTTGATCATGGATAGGAAGACTCATCATTGTAAAAATGTCTATTCTGCCCAAAGTGATCTATAGACACAATGCAATCCCAATCCAAGTACCAGTGACATTTTTTAATGAGATAGAGAAAAACAAATCACCAACTTCATATGGAAGGGGAAGAGGCCCCGGATAAGTAAAGCATTACTGAAAAAGAAGAACAACGTGCGAGGCCTCATACTACCTGATTTTAGAACTACCGCAGTAGTCAAAACAGCCCGGTACTGGTACAACAACGGATACAAAAACCAATGGAACAGAATTGAGAATTCGGATAAATCCGTCTACATATGAGCAGGTGATATTTGACAAAGACCCAAAGTCAGTTAATTGGGGAAAAGGTAGTCTTTTTAACAAATGGTGCTGGCATAACTGGATATCCATCTGCAAAAAAAAAAGAAACAAGACCCATACCTCACAGCACGCACAAAAACCAACTAAAAATGGATCAAAGACCTAAGTAAAAAATCTAAAACCATAAAGATTATGGAAGAAAAAATAGGGACAAAGCTAGGAGCCCTAATACATGGCATAAACAGTATATAAAACATTACTAAAAATCCAGAAGAGAAACCAGACTACTGGGGGCTCCTAAAAATCAAACACCTATGCTCATCCAAAGACTTCACAAAAGAGTAAAAAGACTACGTACAGAATGGGAAAAAGTTTTCAGCTATGACAATTCCGATCAGTGCCTGATCTCTAAAATCTACGTGATACTGCAAAAACTCAACTACAAAAAGACAAATAACCCAATTAAAAATTGGGCAAAGGATATGAACAGGCACTTCACTAAAGAAGACATTCAAGCTGCTAACAAATATATTAGGAACTGCTCACTATCATTAGCCATTAGAGAAATGCAAATGAAAACTCCAGTGAAATTCCATCACACTCCAACAAGGCTGGCATTAATCCAAAAAACACAAAAGAATAAATGTTGGAGAGGTTGTGGGGAGAATGGAACACTTATACACTGCTGGTGGGAATGTAAAATGGTACAGCCACTTTGGAAATCAATCTGGCACTTCTTTAAAAGACTAGAAATAGAACTACCATACAACCCAGCAATCCTGCTTCTTGGACTATATCCTAGAGAAATAAGAGGCTTTCCATGAACAGATATATGCACAACCATGTTCATTGCAACACTGTTTATGATAGCAAAAAGATGGAAGCAACCACAGTGTGCATCAACTGATAAATGGATAAATTATTGTATATTCACACAATGGAATACTATGCATCGATAAATAACAGTGATGAATCCATGAAACATTTCATAACATGGAGAAATCTGGAAGGCATTATGCTGAGTGAAATTAGTCAGTTGTAAAAGGACAAATATTGTATCAGACCACTATTATAAGAACTGGAGAAATAGTTTAAATGGAGAAGAAAATATTCTTTGATAGTTATGGGGGGGAGGAAGGGAGCAAGGGAGAGGGGTGTTCACTAATGAGATAGTAGATAAGAACCGCTTTAGGTGAAAGGAAAGGCAACACACAATACAGGAGAGATCAGCAAAACTGGACTAAACCAAAAGCAAAGAAATTTCCTGAATAAACTGAATGCTTCGAAGGTCAGAGAAGCAGGGGGGTGGGTTTGGGGACCATGGCTTCAGAGGACATCTAAGTCAATTGGCATAATAAAATCTATTAAGAAAACATTTTGCATCCCACTATGTAGAGTGGCGTCTGGGGTCTTAAATGTTAGCAAGAGGCCGTCTAAGATGCATCAGTTGGTCTCAAACCACCAAAAACAAGGAAGAATGTAGAACACCAAAGATACAAGGTAACTATGAGCCTAAGAGACAGAAAGGAGCACATAAACCAGAGACTACATCAGTCTGAGTCCAGAGGAACTAGATGGTGTCCGGCCACAGCCAATGACTGCCCTGATAGGCAACACAACAGAGAACCCCTAATGGAGCAGGAGACCAGTGGGAGGCAGACCCCAAATTCTTGTAAAAAGACCAGAGTTAATGGTCAGACTGGGACTAGAAGAACACGGATGTCATAGTCCCTAGACCTTCTGTTAGTCCTGGGGCCAACTCTTCAGACACGGATTGGACTGGAATATGGGATGGAAAATGTTTCTGGTGAAGAATGGGCTTCTTGGATCGAGTAGACACATGAGACAGTGTTGGCATTTCCTGTCTGGAGGGGAGATGACAGGGCAGCGGGGGCCAGAAGCTGCCTGAATTGACACAAAGATAGAGAGTGGAGGGAAGGAGTGTGCTATCTCATTAGGAGGAGAGCAATTAGGAGTGTATAGCAAGGTGTGTATAAATTTTTTTATGAGAGACTGACTTGATATGTAAATTTTCACTTAAAGCACAATAAAAATTAATTTAAATAAATAAATGAGTGAATGAATGAAATGACCCCTCAATAGAATTGATGGCATCATTACAAATTTGGGAAAAAATTGAAGTTTAAAAAAAAAAAAAAAAAACTACAATGAGATTCCATCTCACTCCAACAAGACTGGCATTAATCCAAAAAAACACAAAATAGTAAATGTTGGAGAAGTTGTGGAGACTGGAACATTTACACACTGCTGGTGGAAATGTAAAATGGTACAACCACTTTGGAAATCGATTTGGCACTTCCTTAAAAAGCTAGAAATAGAACTACCATATGATGCCAGCAATCCCAGTTCTTGGAAAATATCCTAGAGAATTAGGAGCCTTTACACTGACAGATATATGCACACCCGTGTTCACTGCAGCACTGTTTACAATAGCAAAAAGATGGAAGCAACCAAGGTGCCCATCAATGGGTGAATGGATAAATAAATCATGGTATATTCACTCAATGGAATATTATGTATTGATAAAGAACAATGACGAATCTGTGAAATATTCCATAACATGGAGGAATCTGGAAGGCATTATTCTGAGTGAAATTAGTCAGTTGCAAAAGGACAAATATTGTATAAGACCACTATTATAAGAACTTAAGAAATAGTCCAAACAGAGAAGAAAATATTCTTTGATGGTTATGAGAGGGGTGAGGGAGTTAGAGGGGAATTCACTGATTAGATAGTAGACAAGAACTAATTTAGGTGAAGAGAAGGACAACACACAATACAGAAGAGGTCAGCACAACTGGACTAAACCAAGAGCAAAGAAGTTTCCCGAATAAATCGAACATTTAGAAGACCAGAGTAGCAGGGCTAGGGGTTTCGGGACCATGGTTTCAGGGGACACCTAGGTCAATTGGCATAATAAAATCTATTAAGAAAACATTCTGCAATCCATTTGGAAGAGTGGCATCTGGGGTCTTCAACACTAGCAAGCGGCCATCTATGATGCAACAATTGGTCTCAACCCACATGGAGCTAAGGAGAATGAAGAACACCAAAGAAACAAGGTAAGTATGAAGCCAAGAGTCAGAATGGGCCACATAAATCATAGGATACATCAGCCTGAGACCAGAAGAAGATGGTGCCCAGCTACAACCGATGACAGTCAAGACAGGGAGCACAGCAGAGAATCCTCGAAGGAGCAGGAGAGCAGTGGGATGCAGACCTCAAGTTCTCATAAAAAGACCAGACTTTATGATCTGACTGACACTGGAGGGATGCTGGAGGTCATGGTCCCCAGAACTTCTGTCAACCAAGACAGGAACCATTTTCGAAGCCAACTCTTCAGACAGGGATTGGACTGGACTATAAGACAGAAAATGATACTGGTGAGGAGTGGGATTCTTAGATGAAGTAGACACATAAGACTATGTGTACACCTCCTGTCTGGAGGGGCAATGTGAAGGCCAAGGGAGAGAGAAGCTGGTTGAATGGACACGGAAACACAGAGTAGAGAGAAGGAATGTGCTGTCTCATTAGGCGGAGAGCAACTAGGAGTATGTAGCGAGGAGTATATAAGGTTTTGTATGAGAGACTGACTTAATCTGTAAACTTTCACAATAAGCTTTTCACAATAAAAATATTTAAAAAATCAATGTAAGTATTGACTCTACCAACAATACTATATTGTAGAGTCTCATCTCAAAGTAGAATTAAAGTGCATGACTATAAAAAGAAAAGTAGGAGAGAGATAAATGGGGCAAGTGTACTAGTGCCCTTCAGAAATGAGTAAGACAGTTACTCTGAATGACATGAACTAATAATAATGCAATAAATACAGAGTTGAAATGTAGAAATGTTCTTTCCATGGTGAATAATAAAATCCTTGCTGAAACAATCTCTTAGTTATATAGTCATAGGAGTGTAATCACCAAAAATTTAAATCAGAGAATGCTTGTACAGGTTACTTATTGACTTCTGGTCATAGTTGAACCCATGGTATCACCGGAGGTCTTTTGAGAAAGTAAGGATAGCCATGGGCTCAAACATATCAACTATTGTAAGGAAGAACAGGACCAGGTAGAGTTTAGTTCTGTTGTACGTAAGCTCACTATGAGTTAGAATGGACTCAACAACACCTAACAACAACAACCAGATATATTTGATGGCTCCAGTTAAAGTTGTTCCCAATTTTTCTCATGTTATGGTACAGATAGAAAATACCTTTTCTAGAATTGGTATTTTAGATGGTATGTGTGCTGTGATGAAACTAGACTAGCCAGAGAGTTTGAATTGCCTTATGCCCAGTCTGACTAACAAAGGAGCTGAGGTAATAAATATTACAGTGCACCTGCAATCCATTGAAAGCATAACAGTGTATTTTATAACCAACATTTTGTATCACTGATCTGTCCCATCTGGAGACACTCAAAGCTGGAAGAAACATAGCCAGTGTCATCACCATGATGACAGGTAAAGTGGAGATGATTACCAGATATCAAGAAAAGACACATATGCATCTTTTCTACTGGCTGTTATTGATTCACTATGGAGATCTGAGAAAGAAAAATAAAATAAAACTATTTCTCTTATTTGAATCATTTAAGAAAGAACCATACTCAAAAATTTTAGGTCTAGAAAACTGAGGCCAGAATTGAGCAATTAATTTAAAATCTTAGGTCTCATTTAGTTCTGAGACTATATCAAGAGATGCAGACTTAAGTCAAGAGAGGCTGGAATGAAGACGTAATTACACTTGATGAATCCTGAACTAATATTATAATTGTGTTTTTAAAATGTACCCCTAGAATATTTTACAGAACTTGTGGCAAGTAAGAGTCCTATGGTAACAAAAACATTTAATCTCTCAAATACAAACTACTAAAAGTTTGGTGGTTTGAACCTACCCAGAGGTGCCTTGGAACAAAGGCCTGGTGATATGTGAAAGATCATAGCCTTGAAGCCCTACGAAGTATGGTTCTATCTGCAACACATGAGATCACTATGAGACAGAATCAACTCAATGGCAACTGGCTTGGTTTTTTTTTTTTTTTTTTTGGATGGCAAATAAGCTGGTAAAAACAGCTTAAGTAAGATATAGATAGATAGCTGCTATTGAGTCGACTCTGACTCATGACAATCTACCTAGAACAGAACAAAACATTGTCCAGTCTTGCATCATCCTCATATTCAGAAGCATGCTAGAGTCCTTTGTCATGGCTGTAGTGACAATCCATCTCACAAAGGGTCTTCTTAGTCCTTGTTGGCCCTCTACTTCACCAAATGTGTTGTCTTCCTACAGCAACTAATCCCTCCTAATAACATGTACAAAGAAAGCAAGCTGCACAGTGTCCTGTCATGATCCATAAAGTTTTCATTGGCAAATTGTTGGAAGCAGATAACAAAGACTTTTTACATAATCTGTCTCAAATCTGGAAGTAATGTTGAAGACTGTCCACTATGGGTGACCTTGCTGGTATTTGAAATACCTGGAACATAGCCTCCAGCTTCAAAACAGGTGGAGCTTAAGTAAGGAACTGGCAAAACCTTTCAGAAAAAATTTTTATAACTATATCCATAGTCCCCCAATGTGTCTGTCAGTTTGTCACATTGTGGGGGCTTGCGTGTTGCTGTGATGCTGGAAGATATGCCACCGGTATTCAGATACCAGCAGGGTCACCCATGGAACGCAGGTTTCAACTGAGCTTCCAGGATAAGGCAGACTAAGAAGAAGGACCTGGGAGTCTACTTCTGAAAAGCATTAGCCAGTGAAAACCTTATGAATAGTAGTGGAACATTGTCTGATATAATGCTGGAAGATGAGCCCACCAGGTTGGAAGGCACTGAAAAGATGACTGGGGAAGAGCTGTCTCCTTGAAGTAGAGTCAACCTTAATGACGTGGATGGAGTAAAGCTTTCAAGGCCTTCATTTGCTGAAGTGGCAAGACTCAAAATGAGAAGAAACAGCTGGAAACATCCATTATGAAAACTGGGAATTGTCAAAAATGAAATGGAATGCATAAACATCAATATCCTAGGCATTAGTGAGCTGAAATGGGCTGGTATTGGCCATTTTGAATCAGACAATCATATAGTCTACTATGCTGGGAATGACAACTCGAAGAGGAATGGTGTTGCATTCATCGTCAAAAAGAACGTTTCAAGATGTATCTTGAAGTACAACTCTGTCAGTGATAGGATAATATCCATACGCCTACAAGGAAGACCAATTAATACAACTGTTATTCAAATTTACACACCAACCACTAGGGCCAGAGATGAAGAAATAGAAGATTTTTATCAGCTGCTGCAGCCTGAAATTGATCAAACGTGCAATGAAGATGCATTGATAATTACTGGCAATTGGAGTGCAAAAGTTGGAAACAAAGAAGGATCAGCAGTTGGAAACTATGGCCTTGGTGATAGAAACAATGCCAGAGATTGAATGATAGAATTTTGCAAGACCAACGACTTTGTCATTGCAAACACCTTCTTTCACCAGCATAAACGGAGACTATACACATGGACCTTGCCAGATGGAACACACAGAAATCAAAGTGACAACATCTGTGGAAAGAGATGATGGAAAAGGTCAATAACATCAGTCAGAACAAGGCCAGGGACCGACTGCAGAGCAGACCATCAATTGCTCATATGCAAGTTCAAGCTGAAACTGAAGAAAATCAGAGTAAGTCTACCAGACCCAAAATGTGACCTTGATTACATCCCTTCTGAATTTAGAGACCATCTGAAAAATAGATTTGACCCATTGAACACTACGGACCGAAGACCAGACAAGTTGTGGAATGACATCAAGGGCATCATCCATGAAGAAAGCAAGAGGTCATTGAAAACACACGAAAGAAAGAAAAGACCAAGGTGGATGTCAGAGGACACTCTGAAACTGCTCTCAAAAGTTAAGCAGCTCAAGCAAAAGGAAGAACTGATGAAGAAAAAAAACTGAACAGAAGATTTCAAAGGGTAGATCGAGAAGACAAAGTAAAGTATTTTAATGACATGTGCAAAGAGCTGGAGATGGAAAACCAAGAGGAAGAACACACTCAGCATTTCTCAAGCTGAAAGTACAGAATAAAAAAATCAAGCACCGAGTTGCAATAGTGAAGAATTCCATGGGGAAAATATTAAACAATGCAGGAAGCATCAAAAGAAGATGGAAGGAATACATAGAGTCACTACACCAAAAAGAATTAGTCGATGTTCAACCATTTCAAGAGGTGGCATATGATCAGGAACAGATGGTACCGAAGGAAGAAGTCCAAGCTGCTCTGAAGTCATTGGTGAAAAACAAGGCTCCAGGAATTGATGGAATATCAATTGAGATGTTTCAACAAACAGATGCAGCGCTGGAGGTGCTCACTCGTCTATGCCAAGAAATATGGAAGACAGCTTCCTGGCCAACTGACTGGATAAGATCCTTGTTTACGCCTATTCTTAAGAAAGGTGATCCAACCGAATGTGGAAATTATAGAACAATATTGTTAATATCACAGGCAAGTAAAATTTTGTTGAAGATCATTCAAAAATGGCTGTAGCAGTATATTGACAAGGAACAGCCAGAAATTCAGGCTGGTTTCAGAAAAGGACTTGGAACCAGGGATATCATTGCTGGTGTCAGATGGATCCTGGCTGAAAGCAGAGAACACCAGAAGGATGTTTACCCGTGTTTCATTGACTATGCAAAGGCATTTGACTGTCTGGATCATAACAAATTATGGATAACATTGTGAAGAATGGGAATTCCAGAACACTTAATTGTGCTCATGAGGAACCTGTACATAGATCAAGAGGTGGTTGATTGGACAGAACAAAGAGATACTGATTGGTTTAAAGTCAGGAAAGGTGTGCATCAGGGTTGTATTCTTTCACCATACCTATTCAATCTGTATGCTGAGCAAATAATATGAGAAGCTGGACTATATGAAGAAGAACAGGGCATCTGGATCGGAGGAAGATCCATTAACAACCTGGGTTATGTAAATGACACAACCTTGCTTGCTAAAAGTGAAGAGGACTTGAAGCACTTACTAATGAAGATCAAAGACCACAGCCTTCAGTATGAATTGCACCTCAACATAAAGAAAACAAAAATCCTCTCAACTAGACCAATGAGCAACATCATGATAAAAGGAGAAAACATAACATTGTCAAGGATTTCATTTTCCTTGGATCAACAATCAACAGCCATGGAAGCAGCAGTCAAGAAATCAAAAGACGCAATGCATTGGGTATATCTGCTGCAAAGGGCCTCTTCAAAGTGTTGAAGAGCAAAGATATTATCTTGAAGACTAAGGTGTGCCTGACCCAAGCCATAGTATTTTCAATCACATCATATGCATGTGAAAGCTGGACAATGAATAAGAAAGACCGAAGAAGAATTGACAGCTTTGAATTGTGGTGTTGGTGAAGAATATTGAATATACCATGGACTGCCAAAAGAACGAACCAATGTGTCTTAGAAGAGAAACAGCCAGAATGCTCCTTAGAGGCAAGGATGGCGAGACTATGTCTTACATACTTTGGACATGTTGTCAGGAGGGATCATCACCTGGAGAAAGACATCATGCTTGGAAGAGTAGAGGGTTAGCAGTAAAGAGGAAGACTCTCAAGGAGGTAGATTGACACAGTGGCTGCAACAAAGAGCTCAAGCATAACAATGATTGTAAGGATGGCTCAGGACCGGGCAGTGTTTCATTCTTTTGTGCATAGGGTCACTATGAGTCAGAGCCAACTCAACGGCACCTAACAACAACAACAACATGCTAATGAGGCAGGACTCAAACTACAAGAATAAGTTGTATCTTGAATCAATCTCTCTCGAGATATAAAAGAGAGAAGCAAGCAGGGTGGAGAGGAACCTCCTACCAGCAAGGAAAAAAAGCTGGGAGCAGAGAGTGTCCTTTGGACCTTGGGTCTCTACATTGAGAAGCTCTTAGACCAGGGAAAGATTTATGACAAGGACCTTCCCAAATAGCTGACAGAGACAGAAAGCTCTCCCCTAGAGCTGGCACCCTGAATTTGGACTGCTAGGCTCCTAAACTATGAGAGAATAAATTTCTTTTTCTTAAAGCCATCTACTTGTGGTATTTCTGTTATAGCAGCACTAGATAACTAGGGCAAAAGGTTACAGAAATTCAATAGATTCCCACTGTGCCCTTTATTCAGGTCATTTCAGCAGTGAGTATGGTGAGCCACACTCAAAACAAAACAAAAACAACAAAAAAATTAGCAGCTCTCTTGGTTGAGATAGAAAGTGCATACGCAAGCAAAGAGTCCTGAAAGAATATTATGAATGGACATTCTCACCTTTTCCTGTACTAAGACATAGTTACTATCCCTTTAACTTTCTTAAAGTATCTTAGGGAATTTTAGTAAATGTTTTGTATTTATTTATTTAGGGTGTGAACAGTAGGCCTGAAAATTGACATACAGCTCTCAAGTATTCTTTCTTAGTCATAAGTTCTACCGTGTCCAAAGAGAACTCAGTGATGTTATCTGAATCATAGAGCCAATGCCGTTGATATAAATATTTTACAAGCCATAAAGAGGTGGATACCCAATTTTGGGAATAGATGTAAAATTAGTTTCAAAAGTAGACCAAAGATTATCCTTCTATTACAATAATGACTTTAGATGGCAATTTATCAATGTAACCCTTTGCAGTTGAGTCAATTCCAACTCATAGTGACCATATAGGACAGAGTAGAACTGCTCTATAGAGTTTCCAAGGAGTGCCTGGTGGGTTCAAGCTGCCGACCTTTTGGTTTGCAGCTGTAGCACTTAACCACTAGGCTACCAGGGTTTCCTTTATCAACATAAGTATATTAAAAAAAAAAAGTTCACAAAAATTGAATATGTTTCTGAAAATTCATATAATTTATTTGCCATGGGAAGACAAAATTTTGAAGAGGAAACATTTATGAGTGTGGTTTATATTTTCCTTCTCTCAGATTCCTAATAACATGGTCACTGACAGGTGTGTCTGGCTGTTTTCTTCATCAGGCAAACTTAACCTTAACATTGGAAAGGCAATCCAGAGCCCCCAGAATTTAGACACTACAGGTAAATGTACTGTTCAAGTATGCTATTGTTAGTTCTGTTAGTTGCTGTCACCTTGACCAACTCATGGTGACCCTGTGTGATAGAGAGTATAACAGCTCCATATAGTTTTCTTGGCTGCAATCTTTACCAAAGCAGTTGACCAGGCCTTTTCTTTTGCAGAGCTGCTGGATGGGTTCAAACCACCAGTCTTTAGATTAGCAGCTAAACAAACCTTGTGGGCCACCTGGACTCATTGGTTAAAATATATATGTATATTAATTTTTACTTCTTTAGGCAACTATTCCAGAACATTTAATTGTATTACATTCACGACAAAAGACAGAGAGCAATCATGCGATGAAATGGTTTTCCAATTTTGTTATGCACTTCAAATTATCTAGTATTATGATCACTGAAGAAAAGTAAAATTCCTGAAACTGATACAAAATGCAGAATTGATTTGCTTATTTCCTAGCTTCCTTATATATTTATGAAGTTTACTCTAAATTCTCAACTGGAACACAAAAATATTTTTCCCAATAAATTATCCCTGTTTTAAGTATTTATCTATGCCTTATATATTTTTTTCATAAAATGTTATGAGATACATGCAATTATAATACCCATTTTAGAGATGAGGAACCTAAGGCCAAGCAGTTGAACAATTTTATAGTGCCATGTATTTATAAAATAGCAGAGTTAAGAATCAAACATAATTTCCCTGTTTTAATACTATTCTCTAACTCTTTCATGAAAATAATCCCTTTAATAGGAAAAGCAGAATTAACATAAATAAAAATCCTTCTAAATTGAAGATACTGTGGCAAAACCATGTTTAATTATTACAAGAGAAAATCCTTAAGTATATTATTAAGCATTCTTTACACAAAGAACAATCTAAATCTGAACATTACCCATACATGAATTTGATACTTTTGTTTGATGTTCTTCTTCAGTTTTGGAGGTAGGGGAAATAAATGGATCAATAACCCAAAAAACCAAACCCACTGCCATTGAGTCGATTCTGACTCATAGCGACTCTATAGGACAGAGTAGAATTGCCCCGTGGATTTTCCAAGGAGCACCTGGTGGATTCGGACTGCAGACCTTTTGGTTAGCAGCCATAGCTCTTAACCGCTACACCACCAGGGTTTCCAAATGAGTCGAAGGATGCCTTAAAGAGAATTTTTTTCCTTATGTCTGGAGACTGATCAATTTTCATTCCACATAAGGAGTAACACAAGGACTTTTATTGTCCTAAAGAAAACTTACCAAATATTCCAATTATTAAACTAAATATGCCA
Source organism: Elephas maximus indicus (assembly GCF_024166365.1). Taxonomy (NCBI): domain Eukaryota; kingdom Metazoa; phylum Chordata; class Mammalia; order Proboscidea; family Elephantidae; genus Elephas; species Elephas maximus. Next base: position 30,203,865 of record NC_064820.1, on the reverse strand, counting down.
CCTAAGATAATTTTAAAATTCTTGTATAATATAATTATTTTATTTAGGTAAGTAACATATCATCCATTGGAACTCTTTAAAATAGGAATGTTGATAAGCACACGAGAAAATTTAGCTCTTGTATATAACAAATCAGGTTTGTTTTTTCTTGTTCACTGAAGAATGTACCTGGCTTTCTGACACCTCAGGGAATTCACAGCAGCAGTTAATCATATGAGGTTGACAGCTCAAGAGATAGAAGTATGGAATTAATCATTTCCTTAAGATTTGATTTTTGATTGGGAGAATAATGGAGGAATTCAGGAATGCAAAGGATGGTGTCAATCCACCCTATGCTGCTTCTTGCCTTACTCATAGCTTCATTTCTACATCTGTAAATTGTGCTTCATACTTTTGAATGCTCCCATATATCCTGACCTCATCTCAACAATGGTTCTACTTTCCATTAGGAATACGCTTCCCATTCAGCCTTCAGAAATGGAACGTACCTGGTAATCCACATCACAGTTGCTTCAATACTGGAAACTGGATTAAGTGTGTTCTTTGATTACCAGTATTTCGTCTACATCACTACCCATCCCCTCTTGTCAAATACATCCCCACCACTGGATTAATTAAATTACCTCATGGTTGTGTGCATGTTTCCAGAATTCTTTAGTAACTTTTCCAACTCTCAGTTAAGGCAATTTCAAACCACCCCATTCTGATGTCAACTCTAGATTTCCTGACAACCCGACATATTTAGTAGATCACATCCAATGCCATTTCACAGACAAAAAAGAAACCATTAGACAAAAACACACTGATTCCTGCCACCAGCTCTATATCTACATCAGTGTGCTCCTTATTCACTTCTGTTAACATGGGGAGAAGTTTTCAAGGGCAGAGACCCAGATCACAGGCATCTCCATTTTGCCCTTCCCCCCTGAATGTGTACTCTCAGAAGTTTCATCATACAGGCTGAATTTATGTTTGCTCCTTGCATCATAGTGTGGTAGAATTTGATGACTCAGTGGAATATTTTTTTCTCAATTCTGTTGTTTTCCTTCTTTCTTCCCTTCCTTTCTTCCTGTCTTCTTTCCATCTTCCTTCCTTCTTTCCTCTTTCTCTCTCTCCTGTCCCCCTCTCTTTCTCTCTCCTTCCCTTTTCTTCCATCTTTTCTTTCTTTCTGATTCAGCTAGTAACTGCTTTGATTTGTAAAGCACAGAAGTTACCCCAATAAATTGCAGAACTACTTCATCTTTATGGTAAGAAAATTATGGCTTGGTGCATTACTATGAGGTCTTGCAGCCACTCAGCAATGCTCATGGCACAAGGCTCTTCCATCAACTAGAGAGAGGTGAATTACTGATCACACTGGAGACCGAGCAACGGAAGAAAGACTGTAAAAGGACAAAGCAGAATATTAATAGCTTGAGAAGTTATGGCAATGAAGAATGAATAGTTGAGAGAGAAAGATGACATGATGGATTTCTTTGCCATGCTTAAGAACATAGGTATGTGGGATTCTGACATTTGTTGGATCATCTGGGGAAGATGGAGATGAATATACATAAAAATAGATCTTCCCAAACCCTTATGAGCAACATGTACGTTATAAATAAGGAACAATTTCATTCTTCTGGATTACATGCTAATTTTTATCTGAGCTCTATGTAAATTAAATGAATTTTTCATAGATTTATGTCTTTGTTGCTGGATTTCCCTGCTACATTGTACATTCCATGAAATCGTGATTTAGTCTATTGTTCACTGCTATCCCCCTAGCATTCAATATAATGACTAGAGCACAGCAGACTGTCAGTACTTGTTAACATAAAAATCTCATGGCTGCTTAAATCAAAGTGGAAGTGGGTTCTCTGTACAAACTAAATCTGTTACAAATACTTCTAGGGCAGTAAACAGCTTTTTTTTTTTTTCTTTACCCTGTCACAGACACACTTTTTTTTTAATATACTTGTTTTTCACTAAAAAAAAAAAAAAAAAATCCAACAAAAATCCAGATTTTAGGGGAGCCATATTAAAAAAAAGGTAATAATATGTGTCAGGGACAGAAAACCAGCAGTCTAGAATATGTCCTCATAAGATTTTTTCCCATATATACTTTTTTTTAAATAATTTTTACTGGGCTTTAAGTGAAAGTTTACAGATCAAGTCAGTCTCTCACATAAAAACTCTTATACACCTTGCTACACACTCCCCATTACTCTCCCCCTAATGAGACAGCCTGCTCTCTCCCTCCAGTCTCTCTTTTTGTGTCCATTTCACCAGCTTCTAACCCACTCCACCCTCTATCTCCCCTCCAGGCAGGAGATGCCAATATACTCTCAAATGTCCACCTGATCCAAGAAGCTCACTCCTCACCAGCATCCCTTTCCAACCCATTGCCCAGTCCAACCCCTGTCTGAAGAGTTGGCTTCAAGAATGGTTCCTGACCTAGGCCAACAGAAGGTTTGGGGGCCATGACTACCGGGGTCCTTCTAGTCTCAGTTAGACCACTAAGTATGGTCTTATGGGAATTTGGGGTCTGCATCCCACTGCTCTTCTGCTCCCTCAGGGGTTCTCTGTTGTGTTCCCTGTCAGGGCAGTCATCTGTTGTAGCTGGGCACCATCTAGTTCTGGTCTCAGGATGATGTTGTCTCTGCTTCAAATGGCCTTTTCTGTCTCTTGGGCTCGTAATGGCCTTGTGTCCTTGGTGTTCTTCATTCTCCTTTGATCCAGGTGGGTTGAGACCAATTGATGCATCTTAGATGGCTGCTTGCTAGCATTTAAGACCCCAGACACCACTCTTCAAAGTGGAATGCAGAATGTTTTGTTAGTAGATTTTATTATGCCTTTTGACTTAGATGACCCCTGAAACCATGGTCCCCAGACCCCTGCCCCTGCTACGCTGGGCTTCGAAGCATTCAGTTTATTCAGGAAACTTCTTTGCTTTTGGTTTAGTCCAATTGTGCTGACCTCTCCTGTATTGTGTACTATCTTTCCCTTCACCTAAAGTAGTTCTTATCTACTATCTAATTAGTGAATGCCCCTCTCCTACCCTCCCTCCCTTCCCCCTCTCATAAGCACAAAAGGATGTTTTCTTCTCAGTTTAAACTGTTTCTCCAGTTCTTATAGTAGTGGTTTTATGCAATATTTGTCCTTTTGCAACTGGCTAATTTCACTGAGCATAATGTCTTCCAGGTTCCCCCATGTTATGAAATGTCTCACAAATTCCTCACTGGTCTTTATCAATGCATATTATTCCATTGAGTGAATATACCATAATTTATTTATCCATTATTCCATTGATGGGCACCTTGGTTGCTTCCATCTTTTTGCTATTGTAAACAGACCTGCGCTAAAAATGGGTGTGCATATATCTGTTCATGTAAAGGCTCTTATTTCTCTAGGATATATTCCAAGGAGTGGGACTGCTGGATCGTATGGTAGTTCTATTTCTAGCTTTTTAAGGAAGGGCCAAATCGATTTCCAAAGTGGTTGTACCATTTTACATTCCCGCCAGCAGTGTATAAGTGTTCCAATCTCTCCACAGCCTCTCCAACATTTATTATTTTGTGTTTTTTGAATTGACAGCCTTGTTGGAGTGAGATGAAATCTCATTACAGTTTTGATCTGCATTTCTGTAATGGCTAATGATCGTGAACATTTCCTCATATATCTGGTAGCTACCTGAATGTCTTCTTTAGTGAAGTGTCTATTCACATCTTTTGCCCATTTTTTAATTGGGTTATTTGTCTTTTTGCAGTTGAGTTTTTGCAGTATCATGTAGATTTTAGAGATCAGGCACTGATCAGAAATGTCATAGCTAAAAACTTTTTCCCTTTTTATTCTTTTGGTGAAGTCTTTGGATGAGCATAGGTACTTGATTTTTATGAGCTCCCACTTATCTAGTTTTTCTTCTACATTCTATATAATGTTTTATGTACTGTTTATGCCATGTATTAGGGCTCCTACAGCTGTCCCTATTTTTTCTTCCATGATCTTTATTGTTTTAGATTTTATATTTAGGTCTTTGATCCATTTTGAGTTAGCTTTTGTGCATGGAGTGAGGTATGGGTCTTGTTTCATTTTTTTGCAGATGGATATCCACTTATGCCAGCACCATTTGTTAAAGAGACTGTCTTTTCCCCACTTAACTGTTTTGGGGCCTTTGTCAAATATCATCTGCTCATACGTGGATGGATTTAGGCCTGGGTTCTCAGTTCTGTTCCTTTGGTCTATGTGCCTGTTGTTGTACCAGTACCAGGCTGTTTTGACTACAGTGGCGGTATAATAGGTTCTAAAATCAGGTAAAGTAAGACCTCCCACTTTTTTCTTCTTTTTCAGTAATGCCTTATTTTTCTGGGGCCTCTTTCCCTTCCATATGAAATTGGTGATTTGTTTCTCCATCTCATTAAAGAATGTCCTTGGATTTGTATCGGAATTGCATTAAATTTATAGATCGCTGTATTTATTTATTTATTTTGGTAGAATAGATATTTTTATAATGTTAAGTCTTCCTATCCACGAGCAAGGTATTTACTTCCACTTATATAAGTCTCTTTTGGTTTCTTGCAGAAGTGTACTGTAGTTTTCTTTGTATAAGTCTTTCACATCTCTGGTAAAATTTATTCCTAAGTATTTTATCTTCTTGGGGGCTACTGTAAATGGCATTGATTTGGTGATTTCCTCTTCGATGTTCTTTTTGTTGGTGTAGAGGAATCCAACTGATTTTTGTATGTTTATCTTGTATCCCGATACTCTGCTGAACTCTTCTATTAGTTTCAGTAGTTTTCTGGAGGATCCCTTAGGGTTTTCTGTGCATAAGGTCATGTCATCTGCAAATAGAGATACTTTGACTTCTTCCTTGCCAGTCTGGATGCCCCTTTATTTCTTTATCTAGCCTAATTGCTCTGGCTAGGATTTCCAGGACAATGTAGAATAAGAGTGGTGATAAAGGGCATCCTTGTCTGTTCCTGATCTCAATGGGAATGTTTTCAGGATCTCTCCATTTAGGATGATGTTGGCTGTTGGCTTTGTAAAAATGCCCTTTATTATGTTGAGGAATTTTCCTTCAATTCCTATTTTGCTGAGAGTTTTTATCATGAATGAATGTTCAACTTTGTCAAATGCCTTTTCTGCATCAGTTGATAAAATCATGTGATTCTTGTCTTTTATTTATGTGGTGGATTACATTAATTGTTTTTCTAATGTTGAACCACCCCTGGATACATGGTATGAATCCCACTTGGTCATGGTGAATTATTTTTTTGATATGTTGTTGAATTCTATTGGCTAGAGTTTTGTTGGGGATTTTTGCATCTACATTCATGAGGGATATAGGTCTATAATTTTCTTTCCTTGTGGTGTCTTTACCTGGTTTTGGTATCAGGGATATGGTGGCTTCATAGAATGAGTTTGGTGGTATTCTGTCCTTTTCTATGCTCTGAAATACCTTTAGTAGTAGTGGTGTTAACTCTTCTCTGAACGTTTGTAGAACTCTGCAGTGAAGCTGTCCAGACCAGGGCTTTTTTTTTTGGTTGGGAGTTTTTTGATTACCTTTTCAATCTCTTCTTTTGTTATGGGTCTATTTAGTTGTTCTACCTCTGTTTGTGTTAGTTTAGGTAGGTAGTGTGTTTCTAGGAATTCATCCATTTCTTCTAGGTTTTCAAATTTGTTTGAATATAGTTTTTCATAGTAATTTGATATGATTCTTTTAATTTCATTTGGGTCAGTTATAATATCGCCCCCTCATTTCTTATTCAGGTTATTTGCTTCCTCTCCTGCTTTTTTTTTTTTGTCCATTTGGCCAGTGGTTTATCAATTTTGTTGATTTTTTTCAAAAAACCAGCTTTTGGTCTTGTTAATTCTTTCAATTGTTTTTCTGTTTTCTATTTCATTTAGTTCAGCTCTAGTTTTTATTATTTGTTTTCTTCTGGTGCCTGTGAGTCTCTTTTGTTGCTCTCTTTCTATTTGTTCAAGTTGTGGGGATAATTCTTTGATTTTGGCATTTTCTTCTTTTTGGATGTGTGCATTTATTAATATAAATTGCCTTCTGAGCACCCCTTTTGCTGTGTCTCAAAAGTTCTTATAGGAAGTGTTTTCATGCTCTTTGGATTCTCTGAATTTCTTTATTCCATCCTTAATGTCTTCTATAATCCAGTCTTTTTTGAGCAGGGAATTGTTCAGTTTCCAAGTGTTTGATTTCTTTTCCTGTTTTTGATTTCCACTTTTATGGCCTTAAAGAGACTGAGAGTGGAAGAATGGATTGAAAACAAGATCTGTGTATATGCTGCCTACAAGAGACACACCTTAGACTTAGGGACACAAACAAACTAAAACTCAAAGGTTGGAAAAATATATATTGAGCAAACAACAATCATAAAAGAGCAGGAGTGGCAAAGGTAAATTAATTTTACATTCAGGGTAATTATGGAGAGGTCTGATATTATTGATTTTCTAACCAAAGAACTCTCTTTAGTATTTCTTGTAGTTTTGGTTTGGTTTTTAGGAATTCCCTCAACTTGTGTTTCTCTGAAAACGTCTTAATTTCACCTTCATATTTAAGAGACTGTTTTGTTGGAGGTATGATTCTCAGCAGGCAATTTTTTTCCTTAAATTTTTTAAATATGTCATCCCATTGCCTTCTTGCCTGAATGGTTTCTACCGAGTAGTCTGAGCTTATTCTTATTGGCTCTCTTTTGTAGGTGACTTTTCGTTTATCCCTCGCTGCTCTTATAATTCCCTCTTTATCTTTGGTTTTGGCAAGTTTGATTATAAAATGTCTTGGCTTCAAATATATTAGTGCCAAGTGATTTATCTTCTAGTTCAGAAATTCTAGCTTCTACTTGCTCAATTCTGTTCCTCTGACTTTCTATTGAGTTGCCTAAGTCTGTAATTTTTCTGTTAATCTTCTGAGTCTGATTGCTATCTGTCTATGGATTTTTCCAGCTTATTAAACTTTTCATTATGTTCCTGAATAATCTTTCTAATTTCTTCAGTTGCTTTATCTGTGTGTTCCTTGGCTTGTTCTGAGTATTGTCTCATTTCCTTCCTGATGTCTTGAAGGGTTCTGTATATTAAACTTTCATATTCTGCATCTGGTAATTCCAGGAATGCACTTTCATCTTGAAGATCCCTGGGTTCTTTGTTTTGAGAGCCTATTGAGGTGATCATGGTCTGTTTCTTTATGTGACTTGATATTGACTGTTGTCTCCAAGCCATCTATAAGTTATTATATTAGTTTATGTTTGCTTACACTGTCTTAGCTGTTTGCTTTGTTTTGTTTTGGTATACCCCTATGGATTGCTTAAGTGAGCTACCTTGATTATTTTTGCCCTTGGAGCTCTGGTGTCCTGTCCCTAGCCGGCTAGAGCTGTTATCAGGTATATCAGTCTAGGAATCCATTCAGTTTTCTTGTATGAATTCAGCTCAGGTTTCCAGGTAGCTGATCATCAAGTGTGTGGTACGGGCTCTGTCCTACAGTCCTAGAGGGGCCAGAGTGATTGGCGTATATACTGGTATCTGATTGCAGCAGGGGGTCATGCTCTGAACAAGGCAGGTGGCTGAGAACCAACCCCCAAGTGTCTCTAAAGAAAACCGTGTCTCTGTTCCCTAGAGCATGGTATTGATTGGTTCTGCAGAGGGACCATGGACACCCAAAGTTTTTGGTTGTAAGGACTAGGAGGTAACAGTTATCTTTGGACCCCTGTTATGGGTGGCTTGGTGACCTGAGTGGCGCTTCCATTCCTTCGGTCCCTGATGTGGGTAGGTGAGGACCTTGTTTAATAGGCAAAGCAATGTCAAACGTCAAACACCCACCTCTCCACCGCACAGCTGAAATGGTTGGAGTCTGCCAACAAGAGTTTATTCTCCCGAAATAGGCCCACACAGGTCCATGCAGAAAGGAAAGGTGCTCAAGGTCCATGGACGGTTTATGCCTAGACAGGAGCCGCTTCTGTCCTGAGCTCCCTGGGTTAATGGAGCTAACAAATTATCTTTTCCCTCCATTTGCAAATTTTTTCCTTCCCTGAGGCTGGGAGGATGGCTCCAGGTGCTCACCAGGGTCTCTCTCAGCCCAGGGATTCAGATGCTGAAGCCAGCTTGGGGGTGGGGGGCGCAGTAAAATATACACAAGTAGTTATATTTTGCTGGGAGCATTGTTCTCCTCAGATTCCAGAGGTGCGAGTGGGCTGTGCGGCTGGCTGCTTCTCCCTGAGGAAACTACAGCCTAATGCTAGGACCAGCCCACCTCTGCCTCCGCAAATCCAGAAATGGTGCCTGAGGCCTTCCTGTGATTCATGTCCGTTAACTCCTCTCTGCTTCTGAACGGTCTCTTCCTTTCCCTACCCCTCAGTTCCTTTTCTAAGCTTGCCTTTGATGCTCAGGGCTCCCAGCTTGTCACAAATATAGTCATTTCACTTGTTTTTTTGGGTCTTTGTTGTAAAGAGGGCTCGCCAGAAGCGTCTATCTATTCCGTCATCTTGGCTCCGCCTTCTCCTTCCTGTATATACTTTTAATAGTTTTTGATGAATGCTATTTTCTCTATATTTCAGATTATATAACCCTTAAAAAAGTCCATATAAAAAAAAAGTAAGAAAGTTGAAAGCTGCCTAGTTTCCTTGATATGGAGTATAAATGAAAAAAATATTAAAACTACCAAACCTTTAGAAAAAAAGGAATATTGCACCTAAGGTTTTTAGAAATATTATGAATATTCTTATAAAATCTTAAAAATAATATGCTTAACATACACTATTTTGGGTAATGTAAATACTATGAAAAATTTGTGTGTGTGTGCATATAAGTGTGTACATTTTGCCTCCAAGACACAAGATAAAGCAGTTGATCCAATAATCACTATGTCTTTTATCCTAATTAATTTTTCTTATGGGTGGGTTTTTCTCCCTTGTCTCCTATCACATCACCAAGAATAAAGCTTTCAGTGTTAACACAACACAGGTGAGTGAGATTTTTGCATGGATTGGAATTCCAATATATTTTATTGATGTCTCATTTATTATTGCAGTGTGATGGATCAATTTTATATGACCTTTCTTGTCATGGTCTTGTAACTTCCACCAAATTATTGAGTGAGACCATGCTAATAAGGTATACGGAATCCTAATGAGGGAATTGGTCAGTTTTGCCATTCTGCTAGGCTTAAAATGAGCCATCACAGAGGCAGGAGAGGATCTCACCACCATCAAGAAAGACGAACCAAGAGTGGAACAAGTTCTTTGCACCCAGGATCCCTGTATTGAGAAACTCCTGGAACCAGAAGATCGAGAGAGAGAAAGAAAGAGTGAGAGATTTTTGTAACACTGAAAATGTCAAAAAGCAGTAGTAATCGGCAGTGGGAGAGAGTGGTAAGAGAAGGTACAGTGGGCTTCCAAGCCCCTGGAGCGCAAAAGCTTAGTGCCTTCAGACAGAAGGCTTGCTGGAGATGTAGGGTGCCTCTGGGCACTTCATGGAACTAGGCTTGGTGATGCAGGAATTTAGAGCTGAATGCATTCAGGGCAAGGCTTACTGTCAGAGTGGGGTGCCTCTGGACACTTGCTGGCAGAGCTAAAACACCTTCGTAATGCTTGTCCAAGGAGGGCAGAGGCTGAGTGACCAGAGAGAGTCAGGCTTGTGGGTATGTTACCACCGAGGGAACCGAGGCCCTCCAGACTCAATGGGTCTTCGTCTTTCTCTTGTAAAAATACACAGAGGATACAATTTTGGGTTCAGCTCTAATAGGTTTCTTTTACTTGTGACAAGTAAGAGAGGCCAATGGGGGCTTATGCCTCTCAAAAAGACTGACTCATAAAGGGGAGGCAAGGCTAGGGCTTATATAGGTTTGGTGGGGACAATAGTTTTTAGGTCGTTGTTAGGTGCCGTCAAGCTAGTTCCCACTCATAGCAACCCTACGAGAAACAATGAAACACAGCCCGGTCCTGCGCCATCTTTACAATCATTGTTATGCTTGAGCTCATTTTTGCAGCCACTGTTTCAATGCACCTCATTGAGGATCTTCTTCTTTTCCGCTAACCTTATACTTTGCCAAGTATGATGTCCTTCTCCAGGGACTGATCCCTCCTGACAAAATTTCCAAGGTATGTAAGACGCACTCTCGCCATCCTTGCTTCTAAGGAGCATTCTGGTTGCACTACTTCTAAGAAAGATTTGTTCATTCTTTTGGCAGCAGGCATCAATTGTTCTTCGGTCTTCCTTATTCATTGTCCAGCTTTCACATGCATACGATGAGACTGAAAATAACATGGCTTAGGTCAGGCACACCTTAACCTTCAAGGTGACATCTTTGCTCTTCAACATTTTAAAGAGGTCCTTTGCAGCAGGTTTACCCAATGCAATGCATCTTTTGATTCCTTGACTGCTGCTTCCATGGCTGTTGATTGTGGATCCAAGTAAAATGAAATTGTTGACAAAGTCAATCTTTTCTCTGTTTATCATGATGTTGCACATTGATCCAGTTGTGAGGACTTTTGTTCTCTTTATGTTGAGGTGCAATTCGTACTGAACGCTGTGATCTTTCATCTTCATTAGCAAGTGCTTCAAGTCCTCTTCACTTTCAGCAAGCAAGGCTGTGTCATCTGCATAACACAGGTTGTCAATGAGTCTTCCTCCAATCCTGATGCCCCATTCTTCATCATATAGTCCAGCTTCTCATATTACTTGCTCAGCGTACAGATTAAATACGTATGGTGAAAAAATACAACCCTGACGCACAACTTTCCTGGCTTTAAACCAATCAGTATCCCCTCGTTCTGTCTGAACAACTGCCTCTTGATCTGTGCAAAGTTTCCTCATGAGCACAATTAAGTGTTCTGGAATTCCCATTCTTTGCAATGTTATCCATAATTTGTTATGGTCCACACAGTCAAATGCCTTTGCATAGTCAACAAAACACAGGTAAACATCCTTCTGGTATTCTCTGCTTTCAGTCAGGATCCATCTGACATCAGCAATGTTAACCCTGGTTCCACATCCTCTTCTAAAACCAGCCTGAATTTCTGGCAGTTCCCTGTCGATATACTGTTGCAGCCACTTTTGAATGATCTTCAGCAAAACTTTGCTTGTGTGTGATATTAATGATTTTGTTCTATAATTTTCACATTCAGTTGGATCATGTTTCTTGGGAATAGGCATGAATATGGATATCTTCCAGTCAGTTGGCCAGGAAGCTGTCTTCCTTATTTCTTGGCATAGATGAGTGAGCACCTCCAGTGCTGCATCTGTGAAACATCTCAATTGATATTCCATCAATTCCTGGAGCCTTGTTTTTTGCCAATGCCTTCAGAGCAGCTTGGACTTCTTCCTTCAGTACTATTGGTTCTTGATCATATGCTACCTCTTGAAATGTTCGAACATCGACTAATTCTTTTTGTATGACTTTGTGTATTCTTTCCATCTTCTTTTGATGCTTCCTGCGTCATTTAATATTTTCCGCATAGAATCCTTCACTACTGCAACTCAAGGCTTGGATTTTTTCTTCAGTTCTTTCAGCTTTAGAAATGCCGAGTGTGTTCTTCCTTCTTGATTTTCCATCTCCAGCTCTTTGCACATGTCCTTATAATACTTTACTTTGTCTTCTCAAGCTACCCTTTGAAATCTTCTGTTCAGTTCTTTTACTTCATCAATACTTACTTTTGCTTTAGCTGCTTGACTTTCAAGAGCAAGTTTCAGAGCCTCCTCTGACATCCATCTTGGTCTTTTCTTTCTTTTCAATGACCTCTTGCTTTCTTCATATATGATGTCCTTGATATCATTCCACAACTCATTTGGTCTTCGGTCACTAGTGTTCAACGCATCAAATCTATTTTTCAGATGGTCTCTCAATTCAGGTAGGATATACCCAAGGTCATATTTTGGCTCTCATAGACTTGCTCTGATTTTCCTCAGTTTCACCTTGAACTTGCATATGAGCAATTGATGATCTGTTCCACAGTTGGCCCCTGGCCTTGTTCTAACTGATGATATTGAGCTTTTCCATCATCTCTTTCCACAGATGTAGTCAATTTGATGTCTGTGTGTTCCATCTGGCAAGGTCCATGTGTATAATCACCCTTTATGTTGGTAAAAGAAGGTATTTGCAATGAAGAAGTCATTGGTCTTGCAAAATTCTATCATTTGATCTCCGGCATTATTTCTATCACCAAGGCCATAGTTTCCAACTGCTGATCCTTCTTCTTTGTTTCCAACTTTCACATTCCAATCACCAGTAATTATCAATGCATCTTGATTGCATGTTCTATCAATTTCAGACTGTAGCAGCTGATAAAAATCTTCTATTTCTTCATCTTTGGCCCTAGTGGTTGGTGGGTAAATTTGAATAATAGTCGTATTATTTTTTTTTTTTTGTAGGCTTATGGATATTAACCTATCACTGACAGCTTTGTACTTCAGGATAGATCTTCAAATGTTCTTTTTGACGATGAGTCCAACACCATTCCTCTTCAAGTTGTCATTCCCTACATAGTAGACTGTATGATTATCCGATTCAAAATGGCCAATACTAGCCCATTTCAGCTCACTAATGCTTAGGATGTCGATGTTTATGCATTCTATTTCATTTCTGATGATTTCCAATTTTCCTAGATTCATACTTCATACTTTCCAGGTTCCGATTATTGATGGATGTTTGCAGATCTTTCTTCTGGTTTTGAGTCGTGCCACATCAGCAAATGAAAGTCCCGAAAGCTTTTCTCCACCCATGTCATTAAGGTCGACTCTACTTTGAGGAGGCAGCTCTTCCCTGTTCATGTTTTGAGTGCCTTCCAACCTGGGGGGCTCATATTCCAGCACCATATCAGACAATGTTCCACTACCATTCATAAGGTTTTCACTGGCTAATGCTTTTCAGAAGTAGACTCCCGGGTCCTTCTCCCCGTCTGTTTTAGTCTGGAAGCTCAGCTGAAACCTGTCCTCTGTGGGTGACCCTGCTGGTATCTGAATACCAGTGGCATAGCTTCTAGCATCACAACAACATGCAACCCTCCACAGTAGAACAAACTGACAGTCACATGGAATGGTGGGGGCAATAATGAATATTTAGTAGGTTTCTTTCAAAGGGTGGGTACTTCTCTGAATGGCGGTGCATACTAAATTAGGTTGTGTACACATCTGGACTCTGAGAGGCAACCTGCTGATATTCAAGATGGATTCCTCTCTGCAGCCCTTGAGCACTGATCTTTGGCACTACATCACCATCTTCCACTGGCTAAAGAAGGTTAACCAGCAGTTATGTTTTTTTCTTCTGTGCATGTGGAGCCTGCAAAGGGGGAGGAGAGTAGCAAAACACTAAGAAGGACAATGTAATACAGGGGTTGTTTCAACCTTATCTCAGGATGACAGGGTGTGGTTCCTGTCTACCCAACTTCTAGATGATAATCTTTTAAAAGCAATTTGGTTTTGCCAGCACAATTAACCCTATCTGTCTCAGGTATGGCTGAGAAGAGGCTGTCCTCATGAAAGAACTGTATCCTGAGTGTTCCTGAACCTGAAATGCAACCTGTTACTTTCCTAATGAACCTCATAATCATGAGTATTTTCTGAGAATTCTGTGTGGCCATTGTATTGGATTAGGGAATTCAGCTGTCTTAGTCATCTAGTGCTACCATAACAGAAATACTACAAATGGGTGACTTTAACAAACAGAATGGTATTCTTTCACAGTCTAGTAGGCTAGAAGGCCAAATTCAGGGTGTCAGCTCCAGTGGAAGTCTTTCTGTCTCTGTTGGCTCTGGAGGAAAGTCCTGGTCATCAATCTTCCCCTGAACTAGGAGTTTCTCTGAGAAGGAACCCAGGGTCCAAAGGATGAGCTGTGCTCCTGGCACTGCTTTCTGGGTGGTATGAGTTCCCCTACTCTCTGATTACTTTCCTTTTCTTTTATCTCTTGTATGATAAAGGTGTTGTAGGCTCAGGCCATACCCCAGGGAAACTCTCTTTAGGTTGGATCAATGATGTGACCTTAGCAAGGGTGCTACAATCCCACCCTAATCCTCTTTAACATAATCCAATCTTGCCTCATTTACTGCAGGTAGGGATTAGGATTTACAACACATAGGAAAATTACAATCAGAAAATGGAGGACAACCACACAATACTAGAGATCATGGCCTAACCAAGTTGACACATATTTTGGGGTGTTACAATTCAATCCATGACACCAGCAGAGATGTGGAAAGTGCTATGGGAGGGACAGTTGGTGTCAGAATCAGTAAAGATGGTGGACAGAGGAGGCATGTCTGATCTCCATCTCATAGGAATCAGCCTTGGGCTGTGGATCTTCATTCTCCTCCCCAGTTGTGAAGTTAGAGGAGGTCAGACACTGTTTCACACCATTTTTACAGTGGGTGTCAGAAGCAGGATTTGTTGCAATAGGTCTAAACTCATGGAAGCACAGGACTTTGTAAGAGAAAGAACAAAGGGGCTTAGGAAGTGAAACTTTTGATTCTTTGATTCTTTGGTGGTTGTTACTGGTGATAGCTGAAAGGAAAGTTGTGATGAAGATGAGGCGAGAAAAGCTGCATCTGGAGTGGTTCCCTGCAAGGGCCAGGCTAGTTAAATGGAATGATTGACAGGGGGCCGGAGTCTTCTGGTTCCACCCAGCCAGAGGCCTAAGGCCATACACATGTGAATGGGAAGATAGTCAAGAGGTGGAGAAGAGAAGATGGCAACTGGAACATTTTAAAAAGGGTTATGTGTTTCCTATTATGTGTTTATCTCAATGTACTATGGATATTGAATGTTTCCCCTACGTAGTGTAGTAAAGCAGACCTAATTATATGACAGAAATGAATATTGGGTGTTATAAATTACAGAGACTGTAACTTTGCCTTCAGCCAATAATTGATTAGATATACTAAAAGGGGAACTAGGATTTGCCAGGGAGAAAAACAGGGTTTTTATTTCAAGTCAGTAGGCCTGTGTATAGAATGGGGACTTAGTCCAGAAACCCGAAACCCACCCAGAATTTGCATTTGAAAAGACGTGTATAGAATGGGGACTTAGTCCAGAAACCCAAAACCCACCCAGAATTTGCATTTGAAAAGACATGTATACCTACCCGTAAATGCTGATAAAACAGAAGGTTTGCATTTGAAGGAAGGGGCTGCAGGGGGAAAAAAAAGACTGTTTTGCTTTTTGAATTTTGAACAAGTGGGTTGCCATTGGATACATCCAGACAGGAAAAGTCAGTGCCCAACAGAAGGAACTTACTTCCAGGAATGGAAGCTAAAAGGAGCCAGAATGTAGGCAGCTTTATTGTTCTCTTGTAGTGACCACCTGGGTACACTCATGAGTGGGAGTGAGGGGATTGCAGCAATGAAGAGACAGACTGAGTTGGACATTTTCCGTTGGCAATCACTGATCTAACTCACAGGGGCTAGGGATGAGAGAGTGAGAGAAGGACTGGGTCTTCAGAAGAAAAGAGAGTTGTGTGAACTCCCAAGTTTATGCGTAGAACACGTTGACCTAGCCCAGGGGAGCTAGAGATGAGAGAATATGAAGGGGCTGTCTGAAGTGCCAGAAGGTGTGAGTGAACTCTTGAGCCTGAGGCTGCTACCTGTTGTGACCTAGCTTGGATGGCTACGGATGAGCTGACCAGAACCCAATCAAATGAAAAGAAACATGTCTGACACCATAAATAAGCTGGTGTAAATTGCTGGAATTTGATGGTTTGGTCTAGACTGGATTTTATTTATGGATGCAGATTCTCAAAGCTCTAACTATAACAGAAGGTTCTTCAAGACCAAGAAACATTCTTGTCTCCTCAGAATACTGGTTTGATAACCCATTGCCACTGAGTCAATTCATAGTGACCCTATAGGGCAGATTAGAACTGCCCCATAGGGTTTCCAAGGAGTGCCTGTGGATTTGAACTGCCAACCTTTTGGTTAGCAGTCGAAACTCTTAACCACTACACCACCAGTGTTTCCACTAGTTTGATGGGGATGGGCAATTTAAACACTGGCTATCTAAAATGGGGGGAGATAAAGGCATGAACCCAAAACCCACTGCCATCGATTCTGACTCATAGCGACCCTATAGGACAGAGTAGAACTGCCCCTTAGATGCTCCTCCAAGGAGCACCTGGTGGATTCCAACGCCGACCTCTTGGTTAATAGCCATAGCACTTAACCACTATACCACCAGGGTTTCCAAAGGCATGAAGTGGCTGGATTACTCACTTTCATGAATGTGCTTACATTAAATGAGGGGGATAAAAGAGGATCCCCACTGAATAGATTCCTCTTTTCCTGAGGGGTTGGGGAAGAAAGGGTGGGGGAGATGCTGATAGGATTCTATGATTAAGTGGAGTGTTGATTGTTAACAGGATTGATTGTGATTGTAAAAACTGTAAATGTAGAAGCTGTAAGTATGAAAGAATGGATTGGGGGGAAGTACTTCTGGACTAGAGTACAGTGGCTGAACCTAAAAGTTTCTTAAAGGTTTTACTATGCTGATACCTCATGAGGCTCAGAGCAAGGGAAAAATCTTCTCTCAGTTAAATTTTCTCAGACACCACAAAGTGTAAAGCCAACAACTTTTGTATAACCTGACTAGATCATATGGACACCTGCAGCAGGCTTGAATGGCTGGTATATGAGTAAGATCACCCTAAGGACTTTTTTGCCTTATTGAAGGACTAATTTTTAAAGATGGTTTTAGACTGGTAACACCACTGAGAGGGTAAACTTATCCTCCAAGTATGAAATAACCTTGGCTAGAAAATATAGAGGGTGGCTTGCAGTGCAGTGGACCACTTTTACGTGGACTTTCTTGCCATGGCCTTGTAACTACCACTGAATGATTGGTTCCATGCTAATAAGATATGTTGTTGTTGTTGTTAGGTGCTGTCGAGTCAGTTCCCACTAGTAGCAACACTATGCAAAACTGAACTAAACACCCCCTGGTTCTTCACCATCCTCGCAATTGTTGTTATGCTTGAGCCCACTGTTGCAGCCACTGTGTCAATCCATCTTCTTGAGGGTCTTCCTCTTTTTCGCTGACCCTCTACTTTTCCAATCATGATGTCCTTCTCCAGGAACTGTTCACTCCTTACAACATGTCCAAAGAATGTGTGACACAGTCTCACTATCTTGCTTCCAAAGTGTATCCTAGTTGTACTTCTTCCAAGACAGATTTGTTTGTTCTTTTGGCAGTTCATGGTATATACAATATTTTTTGTCAACACCATAATTGAAAGCTGTCAATGTTTCTTAGGTCCTTTTATTCATTCTTCAGATTTCGCATGTATATGAGGCAATTGAAAATGCCATAGCTTGAGTCAGGCCCACCTTAGTCCTCAATGTGGCATCTTTGCTTTTTAACACTTTAAAGAGATTTCTTGCAGCTGACTTGCCCAATGCAAAGCTTCTTTTGATTTCTTGACTGCTGCTTCCATGGGTATTGATTGTGGATCCAAACAAAGTGAAATCCTTGACAACTTCGATCTTTTCTCCATTTATCATGATGTTACTCATTGGTCCACTTGTGAGGATTTTTGCTTTCTTTATGTTGAGGTGTAATCCATACTGAAGGCCATAAGTGCTTCAAGTCCTCTTCACTTGCAGCAAGCAATGTTTTGGCATCTGCATAACACAGGTTGTTAATGAGTCGTCCTCCAATCTTGATGCCCTGTTCTTCTTCATATAGTCCAGCTTCTTGGATATTTGTTCAACATACAGATTGAATAAGTATAGTGAAATGATAAAACCCTGATGCATACCTTTCCTGACTTTAAACCATGCTGTATCCCTTGTTCTATTCGAACAACTGCCTCTTTATCCATGTACAGATTTCTCGTGAGGACAATTAACTGTTCTAGAATTCCCATTCTCCTCAATGTTATCCATAATTTGTTATGATCCACTCAGTTGAATGCTTTTGCATAGTCAATAAAACACAAGTAAACATCCTTCTGGTATTCTCTGCTTTCAGCCAGGATCCATCTGACATCAGCTACAATATCCCTGGTTCCATGTCCTCTTTTAAATCCAGCTTGAATTTCTGACTGTTCCCTGTCAGTATACCACTGAAGCTGCTTTTGAATGATCTTCAGCAAAATTTTGCTTGCATGTGATATCAATTACATTAATCCATAATTTCTGCATTCCACTGGATCGCATTTCTTAGGAATAGGCAAAAATATGGATCTCTACCAGTTGGTTGCCCAGGTAGCTGTCTTCCAAATTTCTTGGCATAGACAAGTGAGTACTTCCAGTACTGTATCCTTTTGTTGAAACATCTCAATTGGTATTCTGTCAATTTCCAAAACCTTGTTTTTTGCCAATGCCTTCAGTGCAGCTCAGACTTCTGCCTTCAGTACCATTAGTTCCTCATAATATACAACCTGAAATGGTTGAGCATCTACCAATTCTTTCTGTTATAGTGACTCTGTGTACTCCTTCCATCTGTTTTGATTCTTCCTGCATTGTTTAATATTTTCCCCGTAGAATCCTTTATTATTGAAACTTAAGGCTTGAATTTTATTTTTAGTTCTTTCACCTTGAGAAATGCTGAGGATGTTCTTCCCTCTTGGTTTTATATCTCCAGGTCTTTGCACATGTCATTATCATACTTCACTTTCTCTTCTCCAGCTGCCCTTTGAAATCTTCTGTTTAGCTCTTTTCTTCATCATTTTTTCCTTTTGCTTTAGCTACTTAACATTCAAGAGCAAGTTTCAGAGTCTTTTCTGACATCCATTTAGGTCTTTTCTTTCTCCCCTGTCTTTTTAATGACCTCTTGCTTTCTTCGTGTATGATGGCCTTGATGCCATTCCACAACACTTCTGGTCTTCAGTCATTAGTGTTCAGTGTGTCAAATCTATTCTTGAGATGGTCTCTAAATTCAAGTGGGATATACTCAAGGTTGTACTTTGACTCTTGAGGACTTGCTCTAATTTTATTCAGCTTCAACTTGAACCTGCATATAATTGATGGTCTGATCCACAGTAGGTCCCTGACTTTGCTCTGGCTGATATTTGAGCTTTTCCATCGTCTCTTTCCACAGATGTAGTTGATTTGATTCCTGTGTATTCCATCTGGCAAGGTTCACATGTACAGTTGCTTTTTATGTTGTGGAAAAAATGTATTTGCAATGAAGAAGTCTTTGGTCTTGCACAAGATTATCATTCTATCTCCAGCTTCATTTCTATCACCAAGGAAATGAATATTTTCCAACTACCAATCCTTCTTTATTTACAACTTTTCCCCTCCAATTTCCAGTACGTATGAGTGCATCCTGACTGCATGTTCGATCAATTTCAGACTGCAGAAATTGGTAAAAGTCTTCAATTTCTTCAACTTTGGCCTTAGTCGTTGGTGCATAAATTTGAATAATAGTCATATTAACTGGTCTTTCTTGTAGGCATGTGGATATTATTTTATCATTGACAGAGTTGTACCTCAGGATAGACCTTGAAATGTTCTTTTTGAGAATAAATGCAAAACCATTCCTCTTCAGGCTGTCATTCCCGGCTTAGTAGACCATATAATTGTCCGATTCAAAATGGCCAATACCAATCCATTTCAGCTCACTAATGCCTAGGATATTGATGTTTACATGTTCCATTTCATTTTTGATGATTTCCAATTTTCCTAGATTCACACTTCCTACATTCCAAGTTCTGAATATTAATGGATATTTGCAGCTGTTTCTTCTCATTTTGAGTCTTGCCACATCAGCAAATGAAGGTCCCAAATGCTTGACTCCATCCATGTCATTAAGGTCAACTCTACTTTGAGGAGGCAGCTCTTCCCTAGTTGTATTTTGAGTGGCTTCCAACTGAGAGGCTTATCTTCTGGCACTATATCAGACAATGTTCAGCTATTATTCATAATGTTTTCACTGGCTAATTCTTTTCAGAAGTAGACCACCTGGTCCTTCTTCCTAGTCTGTCTTAATCTGAGAGCTTAACTGAAACCTGTCAGCCATGATTGACCCTGCTGGTATATGAATATCAGTGGCATAGCTTCTAGCATCACAGCAACACAGAAGCCCCCACCGTACAACAAACTGACAGATGGGAGGGGAATGTGATACAGTGAACCCTAATGAGGGGATTGGTCAGTTTTTCCATCCTGCTAGGCTTAAAATTAGCCATATCAGAGATGGGAAGGAGAGAACTTCACCATCATCAAGGATGAAGAACCAAGAGCAGAGCACGTTCTTTGGCCCAGTATCCCTGCATTGAGAAGTTCCTGGAAACGGGAGACTGAGAGAAAGAGATCTGTGACAGAGAAGCTGTGGCAGAGAAATTGTGGCAGGAGGGACTGGCAAGAGACAGCCCAGTTAACTTCCTGGCCCACAGAGCTAGAGCTGAGCATCTTTGGCTGAGGCCCTCTGGTGGAGTGGGGTTCCTCTGGGCACTTATTGGCAGAGCTAGAAGAGCGTTTTAACACATGCTTGATCAGGCCAGGGAACAAGGGACCAGAGAGAGGCATGCCTGTGGGCACAACTGAGAACTGACTGTCCTGATGGAAGGACTGTGTCCCGAGTGTTCCTGAACCTGAATTGCAAGCTGTTACTTCCCGTGTAACCCCCCTAATCATGAATATTGTCTGTGAATTCTGTGTAACCATTGCAATGAATTATCAAACCCAGAAGAAAAGTAGAGAGTGCCATGGGACAGACAGTTGGTGTCAGAAGTGGTAAAGACGATGGCAAGAGGAGGAATGGCTGATCTCTACCTGATAGGAATAAGCTTTGGGCTGTTGATCTTGACTCTCCTTCCCCCTGATGAAGTTAGAGGAGGTCAGATGCTGCACCCATACCATTTTTACAATTATCAAAATATCACTGGTCAACATTAAGTGTATTATACACGTAGTCTATCAAGAAAGGATCTAGGAGAGATTATCTGATGTTTGTGGTAGGTAACCACTTTTACTACGGGAGTACCTTTTAAAATGTTATATAATGTACATAAAATTCTTAATGTGTGTCTTGGACAGGGAACACATACATCCTTAAATTGACACTTTTACTTTTAGAAGCCTCCAATAATTTTTATTTTAATACAATTTTATTCTGGCTTTGTTTTCCTTATCTTTATGTAATATCAATACATAAAGCTATTGTACACATGACAAAAGATTAATTCTTATGTTTGGATTGTGCTGTTTTAAGCAACATAATGACGCTGTAATCATAGTTACAGAAAACCGTGCCAAATATTCTTCCTGAGAATTTCTAATAAAAAATTAAAAAAATAAAAATTAATGGAAGGTACAGAAAAGACGAGTGGCTATAATTTATTCATCTCTATTTATGCCAGAAAATGGTCTCAAATCTGTTGACATTTCAATATCTCAGACTCTAAGTGAATCTGGAAGCTCAAAATGGAAACACTGCATTATTTACATCCAAAATTTGCTTGCTTTTCAGGAAAACGGCATCTGTGCAATTTTTTCTTTCCAAAACACATTAATTTCTACATAGGCTGAATTTCGGTCTGGGAAAGCTAATGCACAAATGAACTCCAATCCAATCATATATAAAATACTACAATAAAGAAATATATATTTATTTCCTAGTCACACTATAAATACATACATCAATTTCGTACTAAAAATTAAAAAAAAAATTATTTTTGTTTTAATTTTAAGATAATACAATTAATTTTTGGTGTACAAGTCCATGAATATCAGCACATGCATAGATTCATCACCATAATCAGCACACAGGAAAAGTCCATCACTAAAACAATTCCTTTGTGATACCCCTTTGTAGTTAAACGCTCTTTTTTTTTATCCCACCTAAACAGCCACAACCACTGACTTGTTCTTCAACCTTATAGATTTGCCTTTTCTGGAATACTGTATAAATGGAATCATTCTGTACTTAAACTTTATGAGATCATTTCTTTAATTTAGCATAATGCATTTTAAATTCATCCATGCTGTTGAATGAATCAGTATTTTGTTCCTTTTTGTTACTGAATAGTGTTTTATTGTATGGATATCCCACATTTTGTTAATCCATTCACTCCTTGAAGGAGATTTGATTTGTCTCTAGTTTTTGGTGATTAAATAATGATTTTATAAACATTCATAAACAGTTTGTATGCGGTAAGTTTTTGTTTCTCTTTGTGGGCAAGTGCATCTTTCACTTATTTAAAAACAACTGCAAAAGAGAATCATGGTACCATCACCCATTCTAGCCAAAAATATATGTGGGATACAATTGCTCTCAATTTTTGCCAGTATTTGATAACATTTAATAATGTCTGGCTTTTTTGCTTGTTTGCTTCAACCATTCTAATAGATGTATAATGGCATCTCACTGTGGTTTTACTTTTTTTTTTTTAATTAATTATGCTTCTTTGATCACTAATGATGCTGAGAGTTTTGTGTGTGTGTACTTACTTATTTGTCATCAATTTACCTTCCTTAGTGAAATGTCTGTTCAAATTTCTTGCCTGTATTTTATTATTTTTATTGTAACATTTTGAGAATTTTTAATATGCTCTGGACACAAGACTTTTGTTACATATATGAAATGCAGATATTCTCTTCGAGTCTGTAGCTTGTCCTCTTTTAGATTTTTTTTTTCTGTATGACACACGTGTATACCCTACAATAGATAAAAAAAGGAATATTATAGTTGATGAAGTCATAATGTATTTTGCTGTACATGTAGCTGTTTTATTCATGTAATTCCCAATGGCTACAGGTTCTATTTCTAAGCAATTATTGACATGTTTAAAGTTTGACATTTAGTTTAGAAACTGTGCCTAAAGGTTAGTTAACTAAACTACCTAAGCCTTAGTTAACTTACATACAAAATGGAATAATAATAGTTACCAAATATAAGACTTTTATAAAAATGCTTGTAAATATGTTTAAGCATAATTCATGGCCTATAATTGGTTCCCTAAGATTTAAAAGATTAGTTAGTAATAAACTTAAAATAATTTGTGGAAGTAAGTAAAATTGACTATTTTTCTGACTTTATATTTAGGTTCCCACTCTTTTGTAGTGGTATTCTATCTTGATTTTAACCTTACTCCAATATGAAATATTGCGTGTGTTAGCTCAATGTCAAAGTGGCTATAAATGAATTTATATTAACGTCATCTCTGAGACCCTTAGCTGTTAGATCCTCATTTACAATCGTTTGGATTACTTGTGTGGGCAAAAGTGTCAATTCAGACCTTGAAGAATAATGTGTATGTGTCAGAAGGGCCCCTGTAGCAGCACATTTCTTGTTTGTGGTTAACCCTCTGATACTGCTGTCCTGCTCTGTACGCCCTCATAATCCGTTCATGGAAACCATATTGGATTATTAATTGATTCTAGAATCTTTTCTAGCATTGGCTCTGTTTTGTTCCGATTCCAGAGATAGAGTTGTGACTCTCCAGGAAGCAGACACTGAGATAAAGTTAGGATTGTAACATGTATATTGGGGAGTACCCAACCCCAAACCCATTGCCTTTGAGTCTATTCCAACTCAGAGTGACCCTATATGACAGAGTAGAGCTGCCCTCATAGGGTTTACAAGAGGCCTCTGGTGGATTCAAACTGCTGACCTTTTGTTTAACATCCAAACTTTTAACCATTATGCCACCAGGGTTTCCTTTTGGGGAGTAGTGCTTGTTAAAGCAAAAGAGAAATATGTAGGATTGGAAAGGGGAAACCATCTGACCACGATTCCAACCTGACAAAATCTGAGCTATTCACTGGGGAGTTCCTAGCGCAAACATTGGCAATTAGTGCTGTCTCTTTGTTGAGTGGAAATGGCCAAACTTCTTTACTGCTACCTGGTTCAGCTACTAGTTGGCGGCCTCCTCAATAACGTCATAACTTTTTCTCAAAAGTATAATTGGATTCTGAAAATATTAATAGCTAGAGGCTGTTAGCTAAACTCACACATTGCAGTTGTACCAAGTCTTGCCTACAAGAGCTGATGTAAGTAATGGTTCTCCATTTGGCACACAAGGCAATGAAATAGGTTCTAACTATTAGTGACTTGATTGCTTTATTTGACATCAAGAGACAGCATTAATATTATAAATCAATGTATTTCTATGTCTGGGTATAGTTGTTAGCACTGATAATTCCAAGTACATTATGAAAGTAATAAATACTCTGAAAAATAACTTTCTTGGTTGGAGTCATATTTCTATTGTATAAGAAAAAAATAAACATCAAAATAAAAACATAACACTCTAAGAATATTTTCAAATATAAATTATTTTTACTTTTTTTTAATCCTGGATGATTATGTAATCAAGAGCAAAACTTTAACAAGTGTAAAATAAACTTCCTTCTTGATAATCCTGGATCAGGAACAGAGGTAATAAAAATATCTTAATACATTAATTTTTATAACTTTCTAAGGAATAATCAATATAATTTTAATTTTAAGAATACAATTGGCTTGATGAGTATCAATGGTTGGATAAAATAGAAGTTTAAAAACAAATATACATATACATATATATTTATACACACATATCTATATATATGATTTAAACATTGATATGTTCAAGTAAAAAATGTACACTAAATAAAAAACATGACCTAGTTTTGAGTAAGTGACCCAAAGGAAATAATTATCTATATGGAGTGATATACTACTTATTTTTAAATGTAATTTAATAATCTGAGACAAACTCTTGCCTTCTATGACTAGATAGTAAACCTTCTCAAAGATGTAACTTTAACAATAAAAGTCTGATGAAACAATTCTTTATATTAAAAATATGATGAAAAAATTTATTTTGGAAAATGAACCATTATTAAAGTCTTCCTTGAAAAACAAACTTGAAAATGTAAGAATTACATCTGATCAATAATATATCATACATAAACATAGAAACAATGGAGTGGAAATTGAGTCACCATATACCAAGATTTAAAAAAAAAAAAAGGGTAAACATATATAAATAAGTTCACAGGTCATATGCTAACTCCTGAAATGGTTGAACATTGACCAATTCTTTTTGGTGTAGTTACTCTGAGTATTCCTTCCATCTTCTTCTGATATTCCCTGCTTCACTTAATATTTTTTTCCCATAGACTCCTTCAATACTGTAATTCGAGGCTTGGATTTTTTCTTCAGTTCTCTTTTTTTCAGCTTGAGAAATGCTGAACTTGTTCTTTCCTTCCGGTTTTCTAGCTCCAGGTGTTTGCATGTGTCATTATAATACTTTTCTTTGTCTTCTTGAGCTGTCTTTTGAAATCTTCTGTTCAGCTCCTTTACTTCATCATTTATTCCATTTGTTTTAGCTACTTGACATTCCAGAGCAAGTTTCAGGCTTTTCTGAGATCTGTTTTGGTCATTTCTTTCTCTCCTGTCTTTAATGATCTCTTGCTTTCTTTATGTATGATGTCCTTGATATCATTTTACAGCTTGTCTGGTCCTGGTCATTCATATTCAATACGTCAAATCTATTCTTGACGTGGTTTCTAAATTCAGGTGAGATATACTCAAGCTTCTGCTTTGGCACTCATGGACTTGTTCTAGTTTTCTTCACCCTCCTCTTGAACTTGCATATGAGCAATTGACGGTCTGTTCTGCAGTCAGTCCCTGACCTTGTTCTAACTGGTAATACTGAGTTTTTCCATTACCTCTTTCCATAGACGTAGTTGATTGGATTCCAGTGTATTTCATATGTCAAGGTCCACATGTATAGTTGCCATTTATGTTGTCGAAAAAAAGGTATTTGCAATGAAAAAGTCCTTGGTCTTGCAAAACTTTATCATGTGATCTCCAGCACTGTTTCCATCACCAAGGCTATATTTTCCAACTACCAATTTTTCTTCATTTCCAACTTTCGAATTCCAATCACAAGTAATTATCAATGCATATCAATTTCACATTTGCATAAATTGGTAAAATCTTCAATTTCTTCATACTTAGCCTCAGTGGTTCCTAAGTAAATTTAAATGATAGTCATATTAACTGGTCTCCTTTTATCCGTATTATCCTGTCACTGAAATTGTTGTACTTCAGAGTACATCTTTATTTATTTATTTATTTTTTATGATGAAAGCAACAGTATTCCTTTTCAAGTGTCATTCCCAGCATAGTAGACCATGTGATTGTCTGATTCAAAATAGTCAAAACCCATCCATTTCAGCTCACTACTGCCTAGGATATTGATGTTTATGTGTTCAATTTTATTTTTGATGATTTTCAATTTTCCTAGATTCATAATTCAGACATTCCGCATTCCAATTATTAATGGATGTTTTCAGCTGTTTCTTCTCATTTTGAGTCACACCACATCAGCCAATGAAGGTCCCGAAAACTTGACTCCATCCATGTCATTAAGGTCGACTCTGTTTTGAGGAGGCAGCTCTTTTCCAGTCATATTCTGAGTGTCCTCCAACCTGAGGGGCTCACCTTCTGGCACTATATCAAAGTTCCACTGCTATTCCTAATGTTTTCATTGGCTAATTCTTTCCAGAAGTAGACCACCAGGTCCTTCTTCCTAGTCTGTCTTAGTCTGGAAGCTCAGCTGAAACCCAGTGGCATAGGTTCCACCATCATAGCAACATGCAAGCCCCCATAGTACAACAAACACCTATGATTATAAAAACAACCTTAAATTGAACCCATACCAATAAAGCTTCCAGACACACAATTTTCAGACATGCAATTATAAGCTTAGCCATTTAAATCCCCAGATAGGAGTCCTCAGTTTTGCAAACCATTAAGTGCTTGACTAGTAGCCAAAATGTTGGTGTCTTGGAAGACAGGCCTGGTGATCTACATCTGAGAGGCCACAGCCTTGAAAACCCTATGGAGCAGTTTTGTCCTGCACACATGGAACCAACAATAACAACAACAACATGGTAGAAAAGGGCACGCAATGGTTTAAAATCCCAAGATAACAACTATATGACATAATTGAAATTTGAAAGAAATAAAGCCATCTTTGAAATTTTTGCTTTGCTTCATTTCCTCTCCCTGTGTGAGGATTACTTTTTTACCTCCTCTCTAAAAACCACATTACTATCTCTCATTTATCCTTCTTCCAAAATTATTATGCTTTGTACTGAATAAAATTTTCTGCCTTTTTCCTACATGAATTCTAGATGAGGATCTCAACAAAAAAATTCCAACCTGAGGCAGCTTTGTTTCACCAGAATTTCAGGATCTCCAATGTAAACTCACTATGCAATTATATTTTCACAGTTACATCTTTATCTCATTATCATGATTCTTTCAAAAGCTATATAGTTACTTCATAAATAATAACCCTTTCACACTTCTATTTCTCATGTGAGATAGAAACTATGATTTAAGAAATTATTCAATCTCTAATTATAAATTTTATCCTCCCTACCATATTCACCAAAACACTCTTTTCCTCTTATAATTGATATCTTGTCTTCTAAATAAGTCTAGTATTTATGATTTTATAATGCAAATGGTCTCAAAAATTTATATGAGAAAATTGCCCTTGTACTTCTATGAAATTAAACCCTTTTTTTCACTACTAGCTTTCTCTTGAGAGAATTTAAATTGTCTTAGTTATATAAAAAAATATAGCATATTAAATTTACCTCTATTAATATACATGTACTTTATTGTACAATATATATATATACATATGTCTTCATTAAAATATAATGTTTACTAACTCGGTCTGTTCTAATTTTCATGTGAGCCTTGGTGGCAAAGTGATTAAAAGCTTGGCTGCTAACACAAAGGCCAACTGTTTGAAAACACCAGCCACTCCTCAGGAAAAAGATGTGGTGGTCTGCTTAGGTAAAGATTATAGCCTTGGAAACCCTACGGAGCAGTTCTACACAACCTATAGTTTTGCTATGAGTTGGAATTCACTGGATTGCAGCACGTTTTTTGTTTGTTTGTTTGTTTTTGTTTAACTCTCTGTTTATCTCATGTCCCACTGCAATCTTGACTTATTTCCACTATTCCATTAAAACTATATTTACAAAAATGTCATTTTGATTGTAATACTTGTGTTCAAGGATACATTTAAGACAACTCATTCACAAATGTTGTTCATTGGTCCGGTTGTGAGGATTTTTGTTTTCTTTATGTTGAGATGCTATCCATACTGAAGGCTGTGATCTTTGATCTTCATTAGTAAGTGCTTCAAGTCCTCTTCACTTTCAGCAAGCAAGGTTGTGTCATCTGCATAACCCAGGTTGTTAGTGAATCTTCCTCCATTCGTGATGCCCAGTTCTTCTTCATATAGTCCAGCTTCTCATATTATTTGCTCAGCATACAGAATGAATAGGTATGGTGAAAGAATACAACCCTGACACACACTTTTCCTGACTTTAAACCAATCAGTATCCCATTGTTCTGTCTGAACAACTGCCTCTTGATCTATGTAAAGGTTCCTCATGAGCACAATTAAGTGTTCTGGGGATTCCCATTCTTCCCAATGTTATTATTAATTTGTTATGATCCCCACAGTCGAATGCCTTTGCATAGTCAATAAACACAGGTAAAAATCCTTCTAGTATTCTCTGCTTTCAGCCAGGATCCATCTGACATCAGCAACGATATCCCTGGTTCCACGTCCTCTTCTGAAACCGGCCTGAATTTCTGGCAGTTCCCTGTAAATATACTGCTGCAGCTGTTTTTGAATAATCTTCAGAAAAATTTTGCTTTTGTGTGATATTAATGATATTGTTCTATAATTTCCATATTCAGTAGAATCACCTTTCTTGGGAACAGGCATAAATATGGATCTCTTCCAGTCAGTTGGCCAGGAAGCTGTCTTCCATATTTTTGGCATAGACCAGTGAGTACCTCCAGCGCTGCGTCTGTTTGCTGAAACATCTCAATTGATATTCCATCAATTCCTGGAGATTTGTTTTTTGCCAGTGTCTTCAGAGCAGCTTGGGCTTCTTCCTTCAGTACCATCAGTTCCTGACCATATGCTACCTCTTGAAATGGTTGAACATCAACTAATTCCTTTTTGGTATAATGACTCTGTGTATTCCTTCCATCTTCTTTTGATGCATCCTATGTCGTTTAATATTTTCCCCATAGAATCCTTCACTATTGCAACTCGAGGCTTGATTTTTTTCTTCAGTTCTTTCAGCTTGAGAAACGCTGAGCGTGCTCTTCCCTTTTGGTTTTCCATCTCCAGCTTTTGCATGTGTCATTATAATACTTTATTTTGTCTTCTCGAGCCACCTTTTGAAATTTTCTGTTCAGTTCCTTTACTTCATTAATTCTTCCTTTTGCTTTAGCTGCTCAACGTTCAAGAGCAAGTTTCAGAGTCTCCTGTGATATCCTTCTTGATCTTTTCTTTCTTTCTTGTCTTTTCAATAACCACTTGGTAAACAGAGAAAAGATTGAAGTTGTCAAGGATTTCATTTTACTTGGATCCACAATCAACAGCCATGGAAGCAGCAGTCAAGAAATCAAAAGGTGCATTGAGTTGGGTAAATCTCTTGCAAAGTACCTCTTTAAAGTGTTGAAGAGCAAGGCTGGATGTCACCTTGAAGACTAAGGTGCACCTGACTCAAGCCATGGTATTTTCAATTGTATCATATGCATGTGAAAGCTGGACAATGAATAAGGAGAAGCGAAGAATTGGCACCTTTGAATTGTGGTGTTGGAGAAGAGTATTGAATATCCATGGACTGCCAAAAGAATGAACAAATCTGTCTTAGAAGAAGTACAACCAGAATGCTCCTTCGAAGCAAGAAGGGCGAGACTGCGTCTTACATACTTTGAACATGTTGTCAGCAGGGATCAGTCCCTGGAGAAGGACATCATGCTTGGCAAAGTACAGGGTCAACAGGAAAGGGGAAGACTCTCAATGAGGTGTATTGACACAGTGGCTACAACAATGAACTCAAGCATAGCAAAGATTGTAGCAGTGGCGCAGGAATGGGCAGTGTTTCGTTCTGTTGCGCATAAGGTCGCTATGAGTTGGAACTGACCTGATGGCACCTAACGACAAAAACATTCATAAATGTATCCATTCAAATATGTTTATTGCGAATCTGCTATGTGGCAGCCATTATTTTGTAATGAAAAACAAACAACAAAAAGCCCAAGATACTTTGGACACAAAGCTTGTAATATAATATGGTTTGTTTTATATATATATAAACCCTGGTGGCGTAGTGGTTAAGAGTTACATCTGCTAACCAAAAGTTACACAGTTCGAATCTACCAGGTGCTCCACGGAAACTCTGTGGGGCAGTTCTACTCTGTTGTATAGGGTTGCTATGAGGTAGATTCGACTCGATGGCAATGTTTTTTTTTTGGTATATATATACATACATACATACACACATGTTGTTGTTAAGCACCTCTCTTAATGGGTTCTGACACATAGTGACCTATTTACAACAGAACAAAACACTGCCCAGTCCTGTAGCATCCTCACAATCATTGTTATAGGTAAGTTCATTTTTGCAGCTACTGTGTCAATTCACCTCATTGAGCGTCTTCCTCTTTTTCACTGATTCTCTACCAAGCTTGATGTCCTTCTTCATGGACTGATCCCTCCTGATAACATGTCCAATGTATATGAGATATAATCTTGCCGTCTTTGCTTCTAAGGAGCGTTATAGTAGTACTTCTTCCAAGACCAAATTGTTCGTTATTTTGGCAGTCCACTGTATATTTAATATTCTTTGACGACAGCACAATTCAAATGTGTCAGTTCTTCTTCAGTCTTTGTTATTCATCCTAATTATATGTACACATATATATGTATTATGAGTATATATATCACCCAATTAATAAAACAAGTCTTTGAAAAAGGTATTATAATTATCTCTATTTTACGAATAAGGAAACTAAGGTGCAGAGAAATTATGTAGCCTATGCGAATCTAAATACGTATTAAGTAGCAAAGAAAAAAATATTGTAAATGCAAAACTTTGATTCCTAGAGGAATTGGAGTAAAGTAGTTTTATTTCACTCAAATTTGATCAGCAATGATCTGAAATAAATTGTTATCAATCAACACGCACAGTATAATTCCCAAAGCAACCACTGAGAAGATAACTTGAAGAATATATTTAAAAAAGTAAAGAAAATTAAAAAAAGTAAAAGGAAAGATTAAAATGAACCACCAAAAATAATTGTTTAACACTAAGGAAAAAGATAATGATAAAGGGTAGAAAAAAAGACTGGAGATATATAGGAAACAAACGTCAAAATAACAAATGTAAATCAAATCATATCAATAATCAAAAGCCAACAGTATAAATAATCCTGTCAAAAGTTCCAGTTTGTCAAACCAATAAAAAATAGTAAGAAATAGCTGTGTTCAGTCTGCAGACACATATTAGAACCAAACCCAGAAATATATTGAAAGTAAAAAGATGAAATCAACTATATCAGTCAAACAGTAACCACAGGAGTTTTGCAGTTGTTATATAAGAATCATACAAATTAACTTTTAAATATAAGATATATTACTTCAGAGATAGTTTATAATGGTAAAAGAGTCAAAACACAAGGGCAATGGAAAAATAATAAATGTACTAGCATAACCTCAAAATACCTGCAGTAAAATTTTCTGAAATTAAAGAAAATAATGGACATCTCAACAGTAATAATTTCAACTGTTAACACAACACTCATAATAATTGAACTGCAGAAAATGAGCAAGGGTACAGGAGGCTTGAACAACACTATCAACCAAATAAATTTAACTGCCATGGGCAGAACAAAAGCTATGTTGTCGTTGTTAAGTGCCTTCAAGTCAGTACCCACTCATAGTGACCCTATGAACAACAGAAGGAAACATTGCCCAGTCTTGCTCTGTCCTCACAATTGTATTTGTGCTTGAGCCCATTGCTGCAGTACTGTGTCAGTCCATCTCTTTGAGGGTTTTCCTCATTTTCACTGACCCCCTACTTTACCTAGCACAATGTTCTTCTCCAGGGACTGGTCCTTCCTGATAACATGTCCAAAGTATGTGAGACGAAGTGTTGTCATTCTTGCTAATAAGGAGCACCCTGGCTGTACTTCTTTCAAGACAGATTTGTTTGTTTTTCTGGCAGTCCATGGCATATTCAATATTCTTCAGTATCAGCGTAATTCAAAGGCATTGATTCTTCTTCAGTCTTCTTTATTCATTGCCCAGCTTCTGCGCGCATAGGAAGTGACTGAAAACTCCATGACTTGAGTCAGGCTCAAGTTAGTCCTCAAAGTGACAACTTTGCTTTTCAACACTTTAAGGAGTTCTCCCCCCACCCCCCCCCCCAGCAGATTTGGCCAATGCAGTGCTTAGTTTGATTTCTTGAGTGCCGCTTCTATGGGTGGTGATTATGGAGCCAAATAAAATGAAATCCTTGATAACTTCAAACTTTTTTCCATTTATCATGTTTATTGGTTCAGTTGTAAGGATTTTTGTGGTCTTTATGTTAAGGTGTAACCCATTCTGAAGTCTGTAGTCTTTGATCTTCACCAACAAGTGGTTTAAGTCCTCTTGACTTTCGGCAACCAAGGTAGTGTCATCTGTACATTGCAGGTTGTTAGTCTTCCCAAAATCTTGATGTCCCCTTCTTCTTCATATAGTTCAGCTTCTGGAATTATTTGTTCAGCATACAGATTGAATAAGTATGGTGAAAGGATACAACCCCGACACACACATTTCCTGATTTTAAAGCACCCAGTATTCCCTTGTTCTGTTTGAAAGACTGTCTCTTGGTCTAAGTACAGAATCCTCACGAACATGACTAAGTGTTCTGGAACTCCCATTCTCCGCAATGTTATCCATAATTTGCCATGATCCACACAGTTGAATGCCTTTTTTAGTCATTAAAGCACAGGTAAACAATTTTCTGGTATTCTCTGCTTTCAGGCAAGTTCCACCTGATATCAGTAATGATATCCCCGGTTCCACATCTTCTTCTGAATCTGGCTTGCATTTCTGGCAGTTCCCTGTTGATGTATTGCTGCATCTGCTTTTGAATGATCTTCAGCAAAATTTTACTTTTGTGTGATATTAATGATATTGTTCGATGATTTCCACATTCAGTTGGATCATCTTTCCTTAGAAGGGGCACAAATATGGACCTCTTGCAGTCAGTTGACCAGGTAGCTGTCTTCTAAATTTCTTGGCATAGACAAAAGAGGGCTTTCTGTGCTGCATTTATTTGTTGAGAAACCGCAATTGTTATTCTTTTTCTCCAATGCCATTAGTGAAGCTTGGATTTTTTTCTTCAATACCATCAGTTTTTGGTCATATATTACCTCCTGAAATGCTTGGATGTCAACCAATTTTTTGGTACAGTGACTCTATGTATTCTTTCCATCTTCCTGCATAGTTTAATATTTTCCCTATAGAATCCTTCAATATTGCAACTCCAGGCTTAAGTTTTCTCTTCAGTTTGTTCAACTTGAGAAATTTCTAGTGTGTTCTTTCCTTTTGGTTTTCTAACTCTAGATCTTTGCACATTTCATTATCATACTTTATTACTTTGTCTTCTCAAGCTAGCCTTTGAAATAGTCTGGTCACCATTTTTACTTCATTCTTGTTCCATTTGTTTTAGCTACTCTACTTTCAACAACAAGTTTCAGAGTCTCTTCTAACATTTATTTTGGACTTCTCTTTGTTTCCTGTCTTTTTAATGACCTATTGCTTTCTTTACGTGTGATGTCATTTCACAACTCATCTGTTCTTAGGTCATTAGTATTTAATGAGTCAAATCCATTCTTGAGATGGTCTCTAAATTCAGGTGGAATATACTCAAGGTCATATTTTGGCTCTCCTTTGGCTCTCATATACTTGTTCTAATTTTCTTCAGCTTTAATTTGAACTTGCATAGTAGCAATTGATGGTCTGTTCTGCAGTTGGCCCCTGGCCTTGTTCTGACTGATATTGAGCTTTTCCATTGTCTTTTTCCACAAATGTTGATTTGATTCCTGTGTATTCCATCTGGGGAGGTCCGCAAGTATAGCTGCTGTTTATGTTGTTGAAAAAAGGTGTTTGGTATGAAGAAGTCATTGGTCCTGCAAAATTCTATCATGTGATCTCCAGTGTTGTTTCTATTACCAAGGCAATATTTTCCAACTACCGATCCTTCTTCTTTGTTTCCAACTTTTGCATTAATGAAGAGGTCCTCCATTACCAGCTTTCCTGTCCTCTCCTGCCTTACTGTCCTTGCCCTTGAGCTGGTATGCCCATTTAGTCTTGTTTTATGACCTGTCTAATCTTTGGCTGAAGGATGAACCTCAGAGGTGGCTTCAGTACTAAGTTAAAAGGGTGTTCGGGGCCACACTCTCAGGTTTCTTCAATTATCAGTGCATCTTGATTGCATGTTTGATCAATTTCAGACTGCAGATATTGGCACAAATCTTCAGTTTCCTCATCTTTGACATTAGTGGTTAATGGGTAAATTTGAATAATATTCATATGGACTGGTCTTCCTCGTAGGTGTATGGATATTATCCTATCACTGACAGCACTGTACTTCAGGATAGCTCTTGAAATGTTCTTTTTGACAATGAATGCAATACGATTCCTCTTCATTTAGTAGACCGTATGATTGTCAGATTCAAAATGGCCAGTATCAGTCCATTTCAGTTTATCAATGCCTAGGATATCGATATTTATGCTTTCTCTTTCATTTTTGATGACTTCCAATTTTCTTAGATTCATACTTTGTACATTCTGCATTCCAGTATTAAAGGATGTTTGCAGCTGTTCCTTCTCATCAGCAAATGAAGATCCCAAAAGCTTAACTCCATCCACATCATTAAGGTCGACTCTACTTTGAGGAGGCAGCTCTTCCCCAGTCATCTTTTGAGTATCTTCCAACCTGAGGGTTTCATCTTCTGGCGTTATATCAGACAGTGTTCCACTGTTTTTAGTAAGATTTTCACTGGTTATTTTTTCAGAAGTAGAACACCAGGTCTTTCTTCCTAATCTGTCTTAGTCTGGAAGCTCAGCTGAAATTAGTCCACCATTGTAACTCTGCTGGTATTTGAAATACTGGTGGCATAGGTTCCAGCATCACAGCAATATGCAAGCCACCACAGTATGACAAGCTGACAGACAAGAACTGTAGAGTATACATTTTTTGTTTTATTTTTCAAAGCACATAGAACATCATCCAGGATAGACCATATGCCAGGGCATAAAACCAGTCTCATTACATTTAAAGGGGCTGAAATCATGTAAAGCGTGTTCTCTGAAGAGAGTGGGATTAAATTAGAAGCTCCATATACTTGAAACCCATGAATTAGAAAAGAGAAAAAGAATAGTGACCAAGAAAATTAGTTATTTACAAAGTATGAAAATATCAAGAAACATTGAACTAGACTGGTCATAAAAAGAAAAAGAAGGAAAGAGAAAATACACAAACTATCATTATCAGGAATGAAGGGAGAAGAATCACTACTGATCTGACAGAAATTAAATATAGCACAGAAATTATATATACATGTATATATGCAAGGACGTACATATGGGAATATGTACATATGTGTTATACATATGCATGTATGTATACATGTATATATGTATACATGAAAAATAAAAGCAACAATATTCCAGTAAATTAGACAATTTAGATGAAACAGATAATTTCCTAGAAAAACACATGTCTTAGGCTGAGTTCTCTAGAGAAGCAAAACCAGTAATGTATATAAATATATATAGAGAAATTTATATTAAGGAAACAGCTCACCTGATTGTAGGGGTTGGAACGTCCCAAGTCCTTGGATCAGGATAGAGTCCTTCCCCAATTCATGGAGCTGCATAAGCTGGTGAATCCAAAATGAGCACATTGGAGACCAGGGATTCTGCTTACAGGTTTTGATGGTCTAGGAATCCCCAAGGTCAGCAGGCAGGACCACAAGTTTTCTCCAGAGTCACTTAGCTGCAGGGGCTGGCAAACCGGAGGTAGCAGATCAGAGAGCAGGACTCTTGCTCGCAGGCTGTGAAGATTGGTGAATCCCAAGATGGACAGGTAAGCTGCTAGCTCAAATCCAAAGAACCAGAGGTGGGACAAGAGACAGCTGCTGGGTCCAGAACAAGCCAACCACCTTTGCAAGGTGAGTAGGAAAAGGAAGTAGATGGTGGAAAGCAGAGAGATGAAGGTCCCACCCCCTCTGATACCACTTAGCAGATTCCATCATTGGGGTGATCACATACCAAATTTCAACAGGAAAGTGATCACAACATTATACAACTGCCAAAACACTGAGAATCATGGCCCAGGCAAGTTGACACACAATCTTAACCATCACAACACAAATGATCAAAATTGATTTTGGGAAAAAAGGAAATTAGAATAAACTTTAACAAAGTGGTTGAAGTTTTAATAGACAATCTCCCCCTTACACATCCTCCCCTCCAAACAGAAGATATAAGATGGTTTCACTGGTGAATTCGATCAGATTTTAAATAAGAAATAACACTAATTCTCCCCAAACTCTTCCAGAAAATACTGGAGAGTGAAGCATTTTCCAACTCATTGTACCAGTCCAATATTATCCAGATATAAACGAAAGGCATAAGTATCACAAGAAAAGAACACTATAGACCCCAAACATTCAGGAATATAAATGCAAAAATCTTTAACAAACTGATAGGAAACCAAACGCAGCAACATTTAAAAAGGATTATTAATATAAAAATGATATTAATCCAGAAAAGTGAAGTTATTTTAGGATGTGAAAGTCAATGTAATGCAGTGTTTCAACAAAATAAAGAGGAAAAAAAAAAGATCATCACAACAAATTTAACAAAACGTTTGACAGAATCCAATAGGTATTTATGAAACAAAACTCTGAAGAATCAAGGAGTAAAAAGAAAATTTCTTTACCTTACAATAGGCATCTACAAAAAACCCACAGCAAACATCATACTGAATTTTAAAGCCTGATGTTTCCCCTCACTCCATTGAATCCTAGAGTATATCTGCTTTCATCACTTCTACTTAGCATAATACTATATATCCTATGGTTGTTAGGTGCCGTCCTGTCGATTCCCACTCATAGTGACTAAAACACTGTCTTGTCCTATGCCATCCTCCTCTTCCTTGCTGTGCTTGAGCCCATTGTTACAGCCACTGTGTCAACCCATTTCATTAAGGCTCTTCCTCTTTTTCATTGACTTTCTGCTTTATCAAGTGTGATGTCCTTCTCCAGAGACTAGTCCTACCTGATAATATGTCCAAAGTATGTGAATAGAAGTTTATCCATCCTTACTTCAAAGGTGTATTCTGGCTGTCTGGCTGTACTTCTGCCAAGAAATGTTTGTTTGTTCTTCTGGCAGTCCATGGTATATTCAATATGCTTCACTGACACTGTAATTCAAGGACCGTAATTCTTCCCTCTTCCTTATTCATTGTCCAGCTTTCACATGCATTATGAGGTGACTGAAAATACCATTGATTGGGTCAGGTGTACCTTAGTCTGCAAAGTGACATTTTTGGTTTTCAAAACTTTACAGAGGTCTTTTGAAGCAGATCTGCCCAATTCAATATGTTGTCTGATTTCTTGACTGGCGGCTCCTTGGGCATTGTATGTGCATCCAAGTAAAATGAAATCTTTGACTACTTCAATATTTTCTCCATTTACCATGATGTTGCTTAGGGTCCAATTGTGAGGATGTTTGCTTTCATTATGCTGAGGTGCAATCCACACTGAAGGCTGTGGTCTTTGATCTTCATCAGTAAGAACTTCAATTCCTCTTCACTTTTGTTTTGACAAGCAAGGTTGTGTAATCCGCAGATTGCAGGTTGTTAATGAGTGTTCCTCCAATCTTGATGTAGCATTCTTTTTCTTATAGTCCAGCTTCTCAGATTATCTGCTCAGCATATACCAAAACCAAACCCAGTGCCATCGAGTTGATGCCGACTCATAGTGACCTTATAGGACAGCTTAGAACTTCCCCGTAGAGCTTCCAAGAAGCACCTGACGGATTCGAACTGCCAACCCTTTGGTTAGCAGCCGTAGCACTTAACCACTACGCCACCAGCGTATACCAATATATTTTTCAGTGATCATCAAAGAAATCCAAAATCAAATTACAAGGAGATGCTAATACATACTGACTAAACCAAGTCAAACCTGTTGCCATCAAGTTTATTCCAACTCATAACAAACCTGTAAGGACAGAGTAGAACTGCTCCATAGAGTTTCCCAGTAGTGCCTGATGGATTCAAATGGCAGAACTTTTTGTTAGCAGCCATTGCACTTAACTGCTATGCCACCAGTGTTTCCACATACTGACTAGAATGGCTAAACAAAAAACAGAGATTACCAAATGTAGGTGAGTCTATGGAGGAACTAGAGCACTCATGTATTACTAGTGGGAAGGTAAAATGGGACAAATATTTTAGAAAACATTTTGACACTTTCTGGAAATGCTAAATATATCTTACCACCATTGCTGTTGTTGTTATTAATATAAAGCTACATAGTGAATACATTATAAATATTTCCTGAACTTAATGAAGGGGTAACACAAGTAAAATAGGATTAAATTTAGTTATTTGGTTTTGGTGATGAACTTTCATGTTAGGGTATTTTTTACCTAACACAATGTTATGCATAAAAAGTGTAATTAATTCTATTTTTCTTAACATTTATCATATTTTTTAACATCTAAATATATGTTGATATTTAATAAAGTTCATTACTTTATTTCTGAAAAAAATTCTACCTTAGAGTTTTTTTTTTTTTTTTTAATAGAATATCAGTTTACTCTATTTTGTATTAATAGTGCTAGCTGGAAATCAATCTTAGGAAGATCTAGTGATCCCAAAATTCTTGTTTCTTCACATAAATTACACCTTAATATGAAATGTCAAGAAAATACAAATTTATACCAGGCAAAAGCAATGTAATCATTGGCTATGGCTGGGAATATACCTTAATTATTTACATAAATTGCACTTTAATTTTTTAGATACAGAGACAGAGAACTGAATGTGATCTCTGCATATAATGAATTATAACATTTATTGGAAATAATCAATCTTATATCAGTGGATTCCCAAGAACATATTTCATGTTAAAATATGTTTGAGTTTTATTCTGATTTTATTATAATTTAAAGAATTCTCCTGATTGAATTTCATATACATAATTGCTTTTTATAAGAGGGAAACACTTTTTTAATTTGTCTAAATATGCACATCATAAATGTGGATGCAGATGATAGCAAGGTGTTTTTATGATTTCTTTATGAAGCCTTCAGAGAGAAGTTGACATTCAATGGTGATTATTTAGTCTAATGCCAAATAAGGCTTGAACTGAGAGAGACATCATTTTGATCAGGAATTTGTGACCGTGGACATATTGTGTAAACTCTATGACACACCAGGCAGATCATCTAAATGTAAGTCATCAAGACAGTTGTAGGAATCATATTCTTAATGAAGAAGGAAGTTTTAAAAAATAGAATAGAAACAGTTTAACAACTGCAGCTGTTCCTTAGTGGCACATGCTGGCCATCAAGGCAGCTTTCCAATGATTGAAGTAAAATTAATAACAATAATAAATCCATATAATCACCTTTGGAAATGTAGAACAGAGACCAAAATCTTGAATGTCTACAGTGGCTAAAAAAAACCCCACAAAACCAAACCTTGTCATCGAGTCAATTCTGACTTATAGCGACCTCGTAGGACAGGGTAGAACTGTCTTCTACAGAGTTTCCAAGAAGCATCTGATGGATTAAAACTGACAACCTTTTGGTTAGCAGCCGTAGCTGTCAACCACTATGCCACCAGGGTTTCCTTACAGTGGCTAGCAAGATATACATAAACAAATCTGCCCAGTTGTAAGGTTATTTTTTTTCAGGAATTATGAAACTGTTTGATCTTTGGCAATGTCTATCTTTCATAGCGTCATGGATACAGTAAATGTGCTCCATTCTTCTTCTAAGTGCTTAGCCATGAGAAAAGCCACAAAGGAAGCTCAATGATGAATGGCTGCTGACACCAGGCCTGAATGTCAAAAAATCAATAGGAGTGGTTGACAGGAGTCAGCTGTTGAGTGCTGTGTCTAGCTAACAGGCAGCCGCTATTCAGCACTGCCAGGATGTTGAAAAAGGGCAACTATTAGTAACCTTGGCAGATTTTCTAAGAAGGTTGAAAATCTAAAGTCTTATGTGATATTGCATATTTGAAAGCAAACTTAATTAAAACATACACACACACTGAAGCAAACACACATATACAAGGAGCAATATTTTCTTAGACCAACTAAAATCTCATTTTGTGCAGTATAGAGCATATGAGTTGTCAGTTGGCAACCTCTACACAGTATGGATACTTGAATTGGACAGATACTTGAATTAAATGTTGTATTGTTGTTCCTGTTATTGTTAATTGCCTTAGAGTTAGTTAAGACTCATAGCAACCCCATATGCACAACAGAATGAAACGCTGCCCAGTCCTGCATCATCATCACAATCATTGCTGTGTTTGAGTCCCCTGTTGCAGTCACTGTGCCAAGCCATCTCATCAAGGGTCTTCCTCTTTTTTGCTGACCTTCCACTTTACCAATCACGATGTCCTTCTCCAGGGAGGTCCCTCCTAATAACATGTCCAAAGTAAGTGAGATGAAGTCTTACCATGCTCATTTCTAAGAAACATTCTGCCTGTACTTCTTCCAAGACAAATTTGTTCATTCTTCTGGCAGTCCATGGTATATTTAATATTCTTCACCAACACTATATTCAAAAGCATCACTTTTTGGTCTTCCTTATTCACTGTCCAGCTTTCATAGGCATATGAAGCAATTGAAAATACCATGGCTTGGGTCAGGCACACCTTAGCTCTTCAAAGTATATATGAGGGACACTAACTTTCAGAACTGTACAGAGCATCTGTTACATACATAAGAACATAAGAGAGTGGAGGGGAATGAGTCCCCATAGAATGTTCTTTCTGCTGCTAAGTGAATGTCATAAAG
The DNA here is from genome assembly GCF_024166365.1 of Elephas maximus indicus. NCBI lineage: Eukaryota > Metazoa > Chordata > Mammalia > Proboscidea > Elephantidae > Elephas > Elephas maximus. Next base: position 30,163,035 of record NC_064820.1, on the reverse strand, counting down.
AAATCATCTCCATTATTAAAAGACAAAGTAATGATGTAATTCCAGAAATGAAACTTGCACCTGTAGAACCAAGAAATATTTTACATTTGTATATTTTATAAAATTGCAAAGCTTTAAGATTTTATACTTTGGAATATCTTTAAGGTTGCTGCTTCTCAATTTCAGTGGAATGCAGATGGGAAATGATCACCAATGTAATGAGTCCATTTAGATATGTTTTAAAAAATTGCAGTTTCCTTATTATATTAATGAAAGTCAAGTTGATCTAATTAGACTTCCAAGAAAACAAGTGTACTTCAATGATTCTCAGCTCCACTTTTGTGAAACTGTATTTCTCAAGATGAGATATTAATACACACCAGGGTATGTTGGAAAGCAGCAATTTATACAGGACACTACACAAATATGAACGGCTATTTCCTAATTCTTGAAACAAAAAGCAAAGAAAAATTGTGAAGATGTGTCCTCTTAAAGATTTTGCCACATAAAGGGTCAAGCAAATTAATCAATCAAGATTTCCATGTTGGCTAATCTCAGACTTCATTGTACATGCCCAGACAATTATATGGTCATTGAACAATACTTTTCAAAAAACCTGATCATTGAACCTAAATGTTTGAACACTGCGGTCAAACATTATTCGTCTATGACTAGAACAAAGTAGGACTGATTCACTCGTGTACACAGTTACTGCTGTTCACCCAGGGTAGAGAAAGTGGAAAGTAATGTTTTGAATGTTTGTAATGTTTTCCCAGAATTCAATCCTACTGACTTAATAAACCTTGTAATCATTCTGTTCATCACTGGTGATTTGGTGATTGTCCCACATACTTATTACATATAATGGAAATATATTGTTGAAAATTCCCTTTCAATGAATTCCACAAGTAAGGTTAATATATTACATGCATTCTTGCTTTTATTTTGCTGTATTTTGTCTTTCAGATGCTTTCCTGCTTAAAAAGGGATACTTCAAATTATATTATTAAAACTGGGGTACGGGTCAAAAATTAGAAGAGCTTAATGCATGGTATTTTAATCAGTAAAAATACAAGAAAATGTAATAGTAACTCAGAATCATTGAAACAGAAGTGTATGCCCCTGCTTCTGAGCAGACTCTCCTGACTGGAATTTATGGATTAGCCAAAGGAAAAAAAAAAAAAAAAGTATGATTTATTTAGATGCTTAGTTAAAATATGAATTTCATTACTTTGAAGTTCTGAAAGAGTTTGCATCTTGCTGTCTCTTGTGAGAGAGAACCCTGAGCGATAACTAAATGAAAATATCACTTTGAGCAATATTTTGAAGCCAATAATGCAAATAATGAAAGAATATGACGAAAATGTTTTTGCAACTCAGAAGAGAAAATTCTCAGCTGGGAGCAATGCAATAAAAAACATAATCAAACAAGCAAATTAATTAATAGCTTGAAGCTTCATTTTAGAAAAGTTTTTAAATTGCCTTGATAAAAGAATTTCAAGAAATAGATGAAAACTTGGCAAAATCCTGTAGTAGATATGTGCCATGGGTCAGAGAGCAGTCAAACTCCAAAAGCTCACGGTAAAAAACTGCTACAAATGGGTACATTTAAAAGTGCTCAAAAGTATGCTTGGAAAAATAAGAAAATTGAAGTTATGGTAATTTTTACAATTAGATGAAACTGTGGATATTATTCATTAAGCATATTTTTCTGTTTTTATTTGTTGTATTCATATTGATGACCTAAATGTTGACAATTTATGAAGTGCTTAATGGTAAAAATAAACCTGTGAAGAAAAAATTGTGACTATTTTACAAGACTTTGACTTGACTGGTTTTAAAAAGAAAAGAATGTAGAGCTAGTCATAAATTCAATGGTGTGTATAAATTATCAGTAGTACCCTAACCCCTAGCTTCAGTCCACTCTTTTCTATTATTTATGATATTAAGGGGAAAAGTTTTTAAAAATCTCTGCCTTGCATACTGTTTTCCAGTAACCACAAAGAAGATTAAAATACTCCTAGGATACTTAAAATTAAAATTTCTTAGATTTTTAAGATAACATCAGAACGTTTAATCTTTAGAACAGTAACATATACACTGAGTGGAATGAGCTGAGAGTTTAAATAATCTATTTCATTTAATATTCAGAATATACATATAAGTTAGGATTTATTCTAATTTTAGAGGTGAAAGAACTAAGGCTTAGAATAAATAAATCTAGTTATTAGCTACTACAAACAAGATTTAATCTCTAATCTGCGAGGAAGCAAATCCTTCCTTTCTTCTGGAAAGAGGACGTTACATTTCTGGGTCGTAAAAATTTTTTCGTTGTTTGTGACTGGTTTTCCAATATGTGGGACAGAGCTGAGGTTATAAATTTGTGTAGAGGGATCCTCTGTTGGTTTAGAGAGCTACAGATAGTATTAGACAAGAGTGCGTTAGCCTCATTAACAGTTGAGGGTAATCTGTGGGTAGAGTATCCATGTTTTTTTGTTACTGGTATACAGCAAAAAAACAAAAAGTCTTCAATGCCTAGTAAGGGTGATTGCTGAATGACTAAAACAACTTTCTAGTAATTGTGTCAGCAGCTATTTTACCTCAGGTTGCCAGTTAACAAATTAACTTAGAAAGGTTCCCTAAAGGTGGCTTCCCTGACTTTTCGAGGAGCTGAAGAGCAATATAGTTCCACAGATTGCACTCCATGTCTCTATACATCTAGAAGCGTCATAATATCGCCCCTTATTAAAAAAAAAAAAAAAGGTAAAAAAACTTCTTGTATTTAACTGCTTATTTTTTAAGGAATTTTTAAATGAACATCCAACTGGTGTTTTATTGATAGTTGGAAAGTATGTATCTAGTGTGTGTTCGTGTGTGGGTGTATATATACTGTGTGTAGATATGTATGTTGTTATGGCTGTTGAGTCGGTTCCATTCATAATGACCCTGTAGGACAGGGTAGAGCTTCCCCATATAGGGTTAGGTATGTACATATACATATGTATATGATATGTGTCATATATATATACACATACATATGTATAAAAATATCTTGTTGCTGTCAAGTCGATTCCAACTCATAGCATCCCTATTGAACAGGTAGAACTGCCCCATAGGGCTTTCAAGGAGCAGCTGGTGGATTCCAACTGTGGACCTTTTGGATAGCAGCCACCAGGGCTCCGTGTATATGTATGCATATATGTGTTTGTTTTTACTATCTACATCTCTAGAATGAAAGTGCCATTTGAAAAGAGCCTTTGTTCTGTGGGTCTTGAGCAACACAAACTAAATCAGAGTTAGGAAGATAGAAAACAAATGAACATAATCGATAGGTATTAAGATAATCTCATTTGTTCTAAACACCCTGTATTGGTGCAGAATACAATGTAAAGCAGCTGGTAAGGAAGACCTCTTGTTAAAGTTACTCACAGAGGAATCAACCCAGTTTCTTAAAAGGTTAAGTTCATGGCTAAGGGCTTCTGTTCCTCTAAGACTATAAATAACAAAAGTGTATTTGTGAAAGATTTCAACATCAAATAGGGATTCAATTTAGCTGTGTAAATGAGTTATAGTATGCTCTTGTATTTTTTTCCATCATGCACTTAGAGTTTGATTTAAATTGTTAGAATATTGTTGCATAATTATGGTTTAATGACACATTTAAAAATATATGTACTAATTTCTGAAAGGTCTTAACTGACTGTTTTCATGCAAAGGATACTGGTGGATTTTTAAATACCCATCCACAGAGCGCTTGAATGATGGAAAGTCACAAAGATTCCTATTGCCTGTGATGGAAAATATGTATGCAGATTCTGTCATTCAAGTGTTCCTCATACTTTATCATATTTCATAGAACTGTATATCCAAAGGGGAAAGAGAAATTTGCAAATATTTCTTACTCGATGAATAAACATAAGGACAACACTCTTAGCACTTTGCAGATTGTGCTAAGGCATCAGACTGGCAAAAATGTAAAGACTCCAAATGCCTTTGTTGGTCTTTTGGTTTTGCAGCTGCCAGCCTGTGTGTGTTCTAGTTGCCGACACCTGCTTTCCCATTTCACTTTGCCAGAATCCACCTAATTTTTAAATAAGAGAAAATAAAACTTTAATATTTCAGTAGAAATGCATCACACGGAAAACACACACACACACACACACACAAAACCCTCTAGCCTTGTGTCAAAACTAAAAGCTTTTCATGTAAGACAATTGTATAAAAAGCCATAGGAACTTAAGTCTACACCTTAGGGATAAGTCCCACCTGCTAAGCAACAGAGCATTCATTTTGTATGAATTGTCAGGGTTTTCCATCTGCTGCTTAGTTAACTGACCCAGAATATGTGATTACTTTTAGATTCCCAGGGTATTTTGAGATATATATATATATATCTCAAATATATATATATATATATGCATATATATCTACCTCAAATATATATAAAACCCATTGCCATCGAATTGATTCTGATTCAGAGTAACCCTATAGGACAGAGTGGAACTGCTCCATAGAGTTTTCAAGGAGTGCCTGGTGGATTTGAACTGCTGACCTTTTGGTTAGCAGCATAGCACTTAACCACTATGCCACCAGGGTTTTCCAGATATATCTGTATCACCTTTTATGCAGGGCACCTACGTTCAATTTTCTACTAACGCATCTCACATGCAGCCACCATCTGTCAGTGGTGGCTTCCACATTCCTATGATGCTGAACAGGCTTTAGCAGAGCTTCCAGACTAAAATGGACTGGAAATCTCCTTGCAAAAATCAGACAACTGAAACCTTATGGGTCACAGTGGAGCACTGTCCAATCCACAGCCAATCATGGGAATGGGACAGGACCAGACAGTGTTTCATTCTGTTGTGTATGGGGTCTCCATGAGTTGAGGTTCACTGTGTGGCAGCTAACAACACAACGTAAGTACATGATATAACAACATAACATACATACATACACATATGTATATATGATACAGTCACGCATACCAAAGATAGGTTATCAGCCATTTCTTTACTCAGCAAATACTTATTTCAGCAGGCACTATTCTTGCCACCTGATTTGCATCAGTAAAAAAGTGCTCTGCTTTCTTGGAGCTCTCATTCTCACAAAAGGAATAGATCATTAGCCATTAAGTAGTTAACCATATGCTGTGTTTGACCAGTATAGTTCCAACTTATGCCTGCTATTCTAACACAACTCTTGATAGCAACCTCCTTCACTCTTTGAGTTGTACCGGTTTAGATAACACATAAGATTGTCCCCATTGAAAAAAAAAAAAAAAAGTTGTCCTTGAGTCGGTTCTAACTTATAGTGACAGTTTAGGACAGAGTAGAACTGCTCCAATAGGCTTTTGAAGGAGCAGCTGGTGTATTTGAACTACCAAGCTTATGGATGGCAGCTGAGCTCTTAACCTTTGTACCACAAGGTCTCCAAAAGTTGTCACCATAAAGATATAAACAAATAGTATAAATATAAATATTTATATTATAAATATAAACAATCACTAAGTAAATTATATTCAATGTTAGCTGTTATGTCCCTCGGGAGTGCAAACAGTTAGTGCTAATCGAAATGTTGGAGGTTGAACTTCACCCAGAGGCACCTCAGAAGAAAGGCCTGTCAATCTACTTTCAAAAAACCCACCACTGAATACCGTATGGAGTACAGTTCTACTATGACATACGTGGGGTCATTATGAATCAGAATGACTCAACAGCAAGTATTTTTTGGTTTGTTTTTTCTTTAAATATTTTATTGTGTTTTTAGTGAAAGTTTACACACCAAATTCAGGTCCCATTTAACAATTTCTATACATATTCTTCAGTGGCATTGATTACAGTTTCTATGTTGTGTCAACGTTCTCATTATTTCCATTCTGATCTGTTTCCATCAACCTAACTTCTCTGCCCACCCTCTTCCTTCCCTGACATATTCATCTGTGCTTTAGGGTAGATGTCCACTGTTTGGTTTCATATGGAATTTTTTTTTAAGAAACATAGTACTCATGGGTGATATTGTTTATTTTATGAGCCAATTTGTTATTTAGTGCTCTATAATTTTCTCCCATTCTATCTGAGACCATGGTCAATAGTGGTAGCTGAGCATCACCCAGTTTTTCTGGTCTCAGGATAGATGAGATCATGGTTCGTGTTAGGACACTGACTGGTTTTTAATGCAGGGTAAAAAGTATTGGAGTGTGGGGGATGATGAAGAGGGAAGTTGCAAATTACTAGGGTTGTCAGAATAAGCCTCACTGCAAATTGATAGTCAGCAATAATTGAATGAGTGGATGTGGCTCTATAAAGGAATTTTGCAGGCAGAAGAAAGGCCACAACAAACATTTTCAAGTAAAAACCAAACCCGTTGCCATCAAATAAACAAAGTAAAGAAGTCAGAGAGGAAAAGAGATAAGGATTATATAAACACTTGTAGGCCACTGTAAGATTTTGGATTTTACATTAAGAAAAACAAAGAAAAAATAACTGAATTCTTTTCAGCAGAGATGTAGCAAAGAATCTCTGCTTGCTGGCTGAACACAGATGGCAGAGGAGAGAAGGGAAAGGGGAGACTTGTTGGGGGGATCATCCTATGCCTACTTCACTGGCTAAGGTGTTTAATACCATCTTGAATTCATTTGGTAATACTGATTTCTTTAGCATATTTATTAATTTTAATAAATGCTTTTATATTTTCATCACACAGTGCCATGCTTGCCCTGTAATGACGAGTGTTCCTTTCTTACCTGCTAATAATTGTTTTCCATGAAACCCAAAAAAACCCGTTGCTATCAAATCGATTCCAATTCATAGTTACCCAGACAGTATTTTTTTTTCTTTTCTTTTTTTAGTAATTTTTATTGTGCTTTAAGTGAAAGTTTACAAATCAAGGCAGCCTCTCACATAAAAACTTATATACACCTTGCTACATACTCCCAATTACTCTGCCCCCCCCCTCCATGAGACAGCCTGTTCCCTCCTTCCACTCTCTCTTTTCGTGACCATTTTTCCAGCTTCTAAGCCCCTCTACCCTCCCATCTCCCCTTCAGGCAGGAGATGCCAACATAGTCTCAAGTGTCCACATGAACCAAGTAGCTCACGCCTCACCAGCACCCCTCTCCAACCCACTGTCCAGTCCAATCCATGTCTAAGGAGTTGACATTGGGGATGGTTCCTGTTGTGGGCCAACAGAAGGTCTGGGGGCATGATCACCGGGGTCCTTCTAGACTCAGTCAGACCATTACGTCTGGTCTTTATATGAGAATTTGTGGGTCTGCATCCCACTGTTCTCCTGCTCCCTCCGGGGTTCTCTGCTGTGTTCCCTGTCAGGGCAGTCATCGGTTGTGGCCGGGCACCATCTAGTTCTTCTGATCTCAGGATGATGTAGTCTCTGGTTCATGTAGCTCTTTCTGACTCTTGGGCTCATTATTATCTTGTGTTCTTGGTATTCTTCATTCTCCTTTAATTCAGGTGGGTTGAGACTCATTGATGCATCTTAGAGGGCCACTTGCTAGCATTTAAGACCCCAAACACCACTCTTCAAAGAGGGATGCAGGATGTTCTCTTAATAGATTTTATTATGCTAATAGACTTAGATGTCCCCTGAAACCATGGTCCCCAAACCCCCGCCCCTGCTTCGCTGACCTTCAAAGCATTCAGTTTATTCAGGGAACTGCTTTGCTTTTGTTTAGTCCAGTTGTGCTGACCTCCACTGTGTTAAGTGTTGTCCATCCCTTCACCTAAAGTGGTTCTTGTCCAATATCTATTTAGTAAATACCCCTCTCCCACCCTCCCTTCCTCCCCAGTCTCGTAACCACAAAAGAGTGTGTTCTCAGTTTAAACTATGTCTCAAGATCTTATAATAGTGGTCTTATACAATATTTGTCCTTTTGCAACTGACTAATTTCACCCAGTATAATGCCTTCCAGGTTCCTCCATGTTATGAAATGTTTCACAGATTCATCACTGTTCTTTATCGATGTGCAGTATTCCATTTGACAGCACTGGGTTTTTTGGTTTTAGTATTCCATTGTGTGAATATATCATAATTTATTTATCCATTCATCTGTTGATGGGCACGTTGGTTGCTTCCATCTTTTTGCTATTGTAAACAGTGCTGCAATAAACATGGTTGTGCATATTTCTGTTCATGTAAAGGCTCTTATTTCTCTAGGATATATTCCATGGAGTGGGATTGCTGGATATTATGGTAGTTTTACTTCTAGGTTTTTAAGGAAGCATCAAATCAATTTCGAAAGTGGTTGTACCATTTTACATTCCCACCAGCAGTGTATAAGTGTTCCGATCTCTCAACAGCCTCTCCAACGTTTATTTTTTTTTTGTTTTTTGGATTAATGCCAGCCTTGTTGGAGTGAGATGGAATCTCATTGTAGTTTTGATTTGCATTTCCCTAATGGCTAATGATTGACAGCATTTCCTCATGTATCTGTTAGCTGCCTGAATATCTTCTTTAGTGAAGTGCCTCTTCATGTCCTTTGCCCAATTTTTGATGGTGTTGTTTGTCTTTTTGTAGCTGAGTTTTAGCAGAGTCATGTAGATTTTAGAGATCAGGCGCTGGTTGGAGATGTCGTAGCTGAAAATTTTTTCTAGGTCTGTAGGTGATCTTTTTACTCTTTTGGAAGTCTTTCGGTGAGCATAGGTGTTTGATTTTTAGGAGCTCCCAGTTATCTGGTTTCTCTTCAACATTTTTAGCAATGTTTTGTATCCTGTTTATGCCATATATTAGGGCTCCTAACATTGTCCCTATTTTTTCTTCCATGATCTTTATCATTTCAGTTTTTATGTTTAGGTCTTTGATCCATTTGGAGCTAGCTTTTGTGTATGGTGTGAGGTATAGGTCCTGTTTCATTTTTTTGCAAATGGATATCCAGTTATGCCAGCACCATTTGTTAAAAAGACTGTCTTTTCCCCAAGTAACTGATGCTGGAACTTTGTCAAATACCAGCTGCTCATATGTGGATGTATTTATATCTGGATTCTCAATTCTGTTCCGTTGGTCTATGTGTCCGTTGTTGTACCAGTACCAGGCTGTTTTGACTACTGTGGCAGTATAATAGGTTCTAAAATCAGGTAGGGTGAGTCCTCCCACTTTGTTCTCCTTTTTTAGTAATGCTTTACTTGTCCGGGGCTTTTTTCCCTTCCATATGAAGTTGGTGATTTGTTTCTCCATCTCATTAAAAAGTGTCATCAGAATTTGGATCGGAAGTGCATTGTAGATATAGATGGCTTTTGGTAGAATAGACGTTTTTACAATGTTAAGTCTTCCTATCCATGAGCAACATAAGTTTTTCCACTTGATTTCTTGCAGTAGTACCTTGTAGTTTTTATGTATAGGTCTTTCACATCTTTGGTAAGATTTATTCCTAAGTATTTTATCTTTTGGGGGGCTACTGTGAATGGTATTGATTTGGAGATTTCTGCTTCGATGTTCTTTTTGTTGATGTAGAGGAATCCAACTAATTTTTGTATGTTTATCTTGTAACCCGATACTCTGCTGAACTCTTCTATTAGTTTCAGTAGTTTTCTTGAGGATTCCTTAGGATTTTCTGTGTATAAGATCATGTCATCTGCAAATAGAGATAATTTTACTTCTTCTTGCCAATCTGGATGCCCTTTATTTCTTTGTCTAGCCTAATGGCTCTGGCTAGGACCTCCAGCACAATGTTGAATAAGAATGGTAATAAAGGGCATCCTTGTCTGGTTCCAGTTCTGAAGGGAAATGCTTTCAGGTTCTTGCCATTTAGGATGATGTTGGCTGTTGGCTTTGTATAGATGCCCTTTATTATGTTGAGGAATTTTCCTTCTATTCCTATTTTGCTGCGAGTTTTTATCACGAATGGGTGTTGGAATTCGTCAAATGCCTTTTCTGCATCAATTGAGAAAATCATGTGGTTCTTGTCTTTTGTTTTATTTATGTGGTGGATTACATTAATTGTTTGTCTAATACTGACCCATCCTTGCATACCTGGTATAAATCCCACTTGGTCATGGTAGATTATATTTTTTGATATGTTCTTGAATTCTATTGGCTAGAATTTTGTTGAGGATTTTTGCATATCAGTTTATGAGGGATATATGTCTGTAATTTTCTTTTTTTATGCTGCCTTTACCTGGTTTTGGTATCAGGGTTATGCTGGCTTTATAGAATGAGTTAGATAGTATTCCATCCTTTTCTATGCTTTGAAATACCTTCAGTAGTAGTGGTGTTAACTCTTCTCTGAACGTTTGTAGAACTGTGAGGTGAAGTCATCCAGGCCAGGGCTTTTTTTTTGTTGGGAGTTTTTTGATTACCTTTTCAATCTCTTTTTTTGTTATGGGTCTATTTAGTTGTTCTACTCTGATTGTGTTAGTTTAGGTAGGTAGTTTGTTTCTAGGAATTCATCCATTTCTTCTAGGTTTTCAAATTTGTTAGAGTACAATTTTTCATAGTAATCCAATATGATTCTTTTAATTTCTGTTGTGATATGGCCCATCTCATTTCTTATTCATGTTATATATTTCTTTTCCTGTATTTCTTTAGTGAGTCTGGCCAATGGTTTATCAATTTTGTTAATTTTTTCGAAGAACCAGCTTTTGGCCTTGTTAACTCTTTCAATTGTTTTTCTGTTCTCTAATTCCTTTAATTCTGCTCTAATTTTCATTATGTGTTTTCTCCTGGTGACTGGCAGTTTCTTTTGTTGCTCTCTTGCTATTTGTTCAATTTGTAGAGACAATTCTTTGATTTTGACTCTTTCTTCTTTTTGTATGTGTGCATTTGTTGATATAAAGCGACCTCTGAGCACTGCTTTCGCTGTGTCCCAAAGGTTTTGATAGGAACAGCTTTCAGTTTCGTTGAATTCTTTGAATTTCTTTATTCCCTCCTTAATGTCTTCTATAACCCAGGGTTTTTTGAGCAGGGTATTGTTCAGTTTCCAAGTATTTGATTTCTTTTCCCTGGTTTTTCTGTTATTGATTTCTACTTTTATGGCCTTATGTTCTGAGAAGATGCTTTGTAATATGTTGCATTTTGCAAAGGCTTGTTTTATGACCTAATATGTTATCTATTCTGGATAATGTTCCATGTGCACTAGAAAAGAAAGTATACTTTGCAGCTGTTGGGTGGAGTGTTCTGTATAAGTCTATGAGGTCAAGTTGGTTGATTGTAGCAATTAGGTCTTCCTTGTTTCTGTTGAAGTTCTTACTGGATGTCCTATCCTTTAGTGAAAGCAGTGTGTTGAGTTCTCATACTATAATTGTGGAGGTGTCTATCTCACTTTTCAATTCTGTTAAAGTCTGTTTTATGAATCTTGCAGCCCTATCATTGGGTGCATTAATATTTAATATGGTTATATCTTCTTGGCAAATTGTCCCTTTAATCATTATGTAGTTTCCTTCTTTATCCTTTGTGGTAGATTTAACTTTAAAGACTATTTTGTCAGAAATTGGTATTACCACTCCTGCTCTTTTTTGATTGTTGTTTGCTTGATGTATTTTTTTTTCCATCCTTTGAGTTTTACTTACTTTTTTGTGTTTTTTTCTTTGTAAATTGTGTGTTCCTCAGTTTCATAGTAGTTGAATTTATTTTTGCTGAGTCATCATGTTTTTCTTGGTTTTTATTTTGAAGTATGGAATTGTTAGACCTGTTTGTGGTTACTTTAATATTTACCCCTATTTTTCTAAGTAAAAACCTAACTTGTATCATCCTATATCACCTTGGTTTCCTCTCTGTATGGAAGATCTATGCCTCCTGTATTTAGTCCCTCTTTTTTGATTATAGTAATCTTTTACACAATGACATCAAAGATTCCCTGTTTTGAGCATTTTTTTTTAAAAATTAATCTTTTTTTTTTGGTGTGATTTCCCTGTTTGAGTTGATATCAGGATGTTCTGTTCTGTGACCTTGTGTTGTGCTGGTATCTGATATTATTGATTTTCTGACCAAACAATTTCTTTAGTAATTCTTGTAGTTTTGGTTTGGTTTTTGAAAATTCTCTAAGCTTATGTTTATCAGTAAATGTCTTAATTTCACCTTCATATTTGAGAGAGAGTTTTGCTGGATATATGACTCTTGGCTGGCAGTTTTTCTCCTTAGAGCTCTATATATGTCATCCCATTGCCTTCTTGACTGCATGGTTTCTGCTGAGTAGTCTGAACTTATTCTTATTGATTCTCCCTTGTAGGTATCTTTTCATTTATCCCTGGCTGCTTTTAAAATTTTCTCTTTATCTTTAGTTTTGGCAAGTTTTATGATAATATGTCTTGGTAATTTTCTTTTGGGGTCTATCTTGTATGGTGTTTGATGAGCATCTTGGATAGAATCCTTTCATCTTTCACAACGCGAGGGAAGTTTTCTTCCAACAGATCTTCAACTATTCTTTCTGTATTTTCTGTTATCCCTCCCTGTTCTGGAACTCCAATCACACACAAGTTATTCTTCTTGATAGACTCCTACATGATTCTTAGGGTTTCTTCATTTTTTTTAAATTCTTTTGTCTGATTTTTCTTCAAATATAATGGTGTCATTTGCCTTATCCTCCAACTCCCCCACTCTGCATTCCAATTCCTCAATTCTGCTCCTCTGACTTCCTATCGAGTTGTTTAATTCTGTAATTTTATTATTAATCTTTTGGATTTTTGAATGCTTTCTATGGATTCTTGCAGCTTATTAAATTTTTCTCTATGTTTTTGAATAATCTTTTTGATTTCTTCAACTGCTTTATCAGTGTGTTCCTTGGCTTTTTCTGTAGATTGCCTTATTTCATTTCTGAGGTCATCCCTGATGTCTTGAAGTATTCTGTATATTAGTTTTTTTGTATTCTACCTCTGGCAATTCCAGGAATGTATCTATATCTGAGAATGATTTTGATTCTTTTACTTGGGGGGTTGTAGAAGCAATCACAGTCTGCTTCTTTATGTGGCTTGATATCGACTGCTGTCTCTGAGCCATCTATAAGATTGCAACATTTTCTTTTATATTTGCTCACCAAGTCTTATCTTCTTGTTTAATTTTGTTACAATACACTCAGGTGGACTACTAAATTGCACTATCTTGATTGCTGTAGCTTTTGAATCACTTATGTCCTGTTACCAGCTGGTCTGAGCTGTTACCAGGTATATAAGCCTATGAGTCCATTCACTATTCTTGAATACAATCAGCTCAGGTGTCCTGATAGTGGGTCACCTAGTGTGTGGTGTAGACTCTCACCTATTAACTTAGAGGAGTAGTGGTGATGGTTGTATGCACCAGGTTCTGATAGTGGCAGGGGGTCACACTCCAAGGAGGGCAGGATGCTGACAGCCTTCAACCAAGTGTCAGTGAGGTAGAAGTAGCTCTATTCTCTACAGCGCTTTGGTAGGTGGGCTCTGCAGCTGTACTTTAGGCACCCAATGCTTGTACCTCTAAAGATTGGTAGGCGTCACTATCCTCAGACCCCTTTAGCAGGTGGCTAGGTGGTGTGGGTGGAGCCTCAGCCCTCAGTTCCCTGGTGTGGATCAGTGAGGGCTCAGTTTAATAGTAAAGAGGCATCTGACCTCCAAAACTTGCCTTTCCACTGCTCAGCTAAAACAATTGCAGTCAGATCTCTATCAGAATTGCCTTTGTGTTATAATAGCCACCTGGTTCCCTGTAGGGATGAAAGCCAAAGACTGTGGGTCTCTTATGCCTGGATGGAGCTGGTTCTGTATTGTTATTCCAGTTTAGGGAAGTCAGGGAAGGATTTTTCCTTTGATTGTTAAATGCTGCTTTTCTCAGGCCAGGAGAATGAATTAGAAAAGAAAGAAGAAGAAGGAAAAAAAAAAAAAAAAACATAACAAGGAACTTCATTCTCTGGCCCAGGGAATTCCAATGTTAATGAAGCTGGGTGGGACAGGGAGGGGAGGGATCAGATAGAAAGTAGAGATAGAGAATAGTGGGGCAAGAGAGACTAAGTTACTTATCTTGTTTGGTGAAGACTATTTTTCCTGCTCCAGAGGGGTGTATAGCTTGTGTGCACTGGCTGGATCCCCACTGAGACTGTCCCAGAGGGTTAGGGCTGCGTCCCGTGCTTGAGCTGTCTGAGGGTGCCTCAATCAGCTCCTCCACACTTAGTCCAAAGCCCAGCACCAAGGTTTCCTGTCTGGGACACTGCGCTCCAGGCTCCAAACCAGTCACTGCTTCCCCATGGTTTTTCGTTTGCCTGTCAGCTGTTTCAGCGTGCGGCACGCAGCCTGTGTGCACTGGCTGGGTCCCCTCCAAGGTTGGTCCCAGGGGTTAGGCCTGCGACCATGCTTACCCAGTCTCAGTAAGCCACAATCAGCCGCACCGGTCTTGTACCATGGAACCGTGAGGCTGTGGCATGGCACGCTGGCTCCGCAAGTAGTTGCTGCTTTAGCATGTGGCTTTTCACTCCCCTGTCACTCAGGTCAACTCCTTAGTTCTGTGTTTGATGGTCAGGGTTCATAGATTGTCCTCTACGTAATTGACTCACTTATTTTTTTGAGTCTTTGTTGTAAGAGGGATAAGTGGAAGCTTCTACCTAGTCAGTCATCTTGGTCCCGCCTCCCCCAGACAGTATTTTTAATGAAAGTATTTATCCAGTCCTTTTTTCTAATTTTTTTTATGAGATTAGTTTTAATTATTATTTTTTTAATGTATCGATGTGAAACACACAGGTATGTATGTGCGTTTGTCTAAAAATAAAAATGTTGCTTTCAAGTTAATTCTCCACAGCAACCCTATAGGACAGGATAGAACTGTCTCATATAGTTGCCAAGAAGTGGCTGATAGATTTGATCTGCTGGCCTTTTGGTTAGCAGCCAAGCTCTTAACCACTATCCCACTATGGCTGAGGTTCCAAGCCCTGTTTATGCATTTTCTGATAACTTTTACCAGCCTTTCTATAAGAATGAAAGTCAACAGTAAGTGTAGTTACAGTCTACTGGTAAAGATTTAGTGTTGTTTGATTTATATACATATATTCCCTTTCAAAGATTTAACTTTATTTGGCTGCATAACTTTTGACTTTTTACCTTGTGTGATGCTAGAGTTTGTTTGGTATCTCATATATGCACAGGCAATTAAAGCTTGAGACATAGGATCAAGTGATTATCAAATGCCTTAAGGCAGACACCAACTTCAAAGCTTGCTTTCTCCTTTGAATTTATACTTCTATCACTTAGGCTCACACATTTGCCTTATTTCCTGCCTGTTGTGAAATTTGTTTTAAAAGAAATTTTCATTTAATTTTTTCTAGCATTTTCAGTTTTCTGCACTGTGAGATTTGTCCACAGTGCTCAGATTGCCAAATTGCCATAAACATAAGTACTGTGGCTTCTACCCATATTTTGAAAATTGAAAATTATATGAAACATATCATTTGCTACAATCTCTTATCCCATTTATTTTTTTCAAGAAGGTTTCAGTGATCTTTATTCTTCTATTTTCATTTCAGTTGTTTGAGGAAATGAACACTTCGGTTATCCTGTTATCTTAATCAGAAGTTCTAATAACATCGCTGTCAATTGTCTAATCCTCTAACTTTTGTGTAACACTCAATATAGAAGCAGGAACTCCAGGATATTAGTGTTTCTCTGTAACTTTCTTCCGTTTGGCTTTTTGGTTGAAGAATTATAAGCAAATAGTTGATACATGTTAACTGATTCTAATTATTGCTCTATAATATCAGAATTCTTCTACATTATTTAAGAAAATATGCTTATTATTTAACTTCCAGCTTTCCAAAGACTTAGCAAAATATGGGTGGATTAAATAGTTAAGTCTGTTCTCGGCATTTGACAAATGTTATAAAGGTAAAATATGCCTTTTTTGCCTCTATCGAAGTTTGATAACAACTTCGCTTTCCCTGGGGCTATTTTGCTACAGAATGTTGTAATAGACAGTAGAGGAAAGGAAATGTGACCAGCAGAGGCCATAAATGAAGATTTCATCTTTGAAAGACAGAATAATTAGACAAAGAGAAAAAGCTAGAATTATATAAATTCCATCCTATAATTTACAAATTATGCTAGAAGTATCAACTAGCGCTAATACGTCCTTCTAGCCCCCGAAGGCGGAATAAACACTATTATGTCAGTTTTATGGGTTGATAAACTGAAAGGCATGAAGCCTAGCCTGAGGTGATAGGTGCACAGCAAAGCTATGAATGGGAAACACAGGCTTGGTTTCAGAATATGAAGACATGAACTTCTTCCACTGCCTTTAATCAACCTGGACATTAATCCAATTAAAAAATGAATAAAGCAACAGATTTTTGGCAACCTATTTGTGGGAAAAAGTTTATTTTTTTTCTAATTTTGAGTGTTACAACAAATTTTTGAAATGGGAAAAGAAAATGTATAAACATTAGATTACAACGAGGCCTGTCAAATGCGTGATAAAATTGTATTAAAACAAGCCTATCGACTTCCACACACATCGATTTATTGCTGGGGAAGAATCAATGACCAGTCTATCACAGGTTCTTGTTGTCTACTAAAGACTGGCTTTAACCAAAGGACCCAACTTCTTCTACCACCTCTCCCTTCTGCTAAAATAACTAGCTACTTGGATTTTATTTTTTCAAAAAGCGAAGTTAGTAATGAAAGAAGTTTTTCTTTCAATTGCTATTTCCAAAACCTAAAAGCAAAAAAAAAAAAAAAAGATTTTATTAATTACCAAATGTTTTTGTATTCTGCTGGAAACAATGGAACCCTATGAAGCGCAGTTCTACGTTGACAACCATGATGTTGCCATGAGTTGTGTCATCTTGATGGCAACTGATAACTGGTTTTATATATAGTATATGTCACAATCTACAAATATATATCTGCATTTGTATTGATAGCTATATAGTTTTACAGCTGTAGGTTGTTACATGTACTATAACCTGTATTCAAAAGATTGGGAAGGCAATAGTCACATCACTATAGAGTTAAGAAAGGATTATGGGTTACACAGTCCTTCCTTAAGGTTGGGAGGGGCATAGAAATCTTTTTATTCACCTTTATTTTAAACAACTATTTACTTGTTAGAACAATTGTGTGAACCAAATGAAAATGTGTATGAAATTATTTTGTAAACTGGCAGATATGCATTTTTCTGGTAGACATTTTCAATAGCAGAGATATTTATAACTGGTTGCTGTCCAATCAATTCCAACTCCTACTCACCCTATGGGACAGAGTAGAACTGACACATAGGATTTCCAAAGCTGAAATCTTTACAGAAGACAACTGCCATGTCTCTCTCCTGTGGAGAAGCAGATAGCTTCGAACTGTTGATGACCTTTTGGTTAGCAGCAAATGCTTAAACACTGTACCACTCAGGCTCTGTAGAGATATCTATAAGACACTTATAGTTACTAAATTCATTGATGCAATCCAAAATTATGCTTCAATATTCATTTCTCCACTTCTCTCCTGAGCATGTATGTATCAATGTTCAGCTTTCTCCAAATATCACTCAGGTTTCTATCAGTTATGGAGTGCCAGTCAATGGGAAATATTCTGGGCAAATAACGCTGAGTAAAAACAAATAAAACCCCTGGCCTCTGTAGTTTATGCTCTAGTATTGGAGTAAAACTTTAATAAAAACAACACCTAAACTAAGTTAAAAATATAATTATTAATTGTCCTAAGAGTTAAGAAATTGAAGTATATTGAGACAGCAGAGCACGGAGATCTTAAAAGAAAGATTTTGCTTAAAAGGAACATTTGAGGTGAAATTTCTGAATGAGTAGGAGTTAAACGGAGTGGCAGAAGGGCACAAAAGATTAAGTGCTTGGCTACTAACTGACAGGTTAGTGGTTGGGATCCATTTAGAGGTGTCTTTGTAGAAAGGTCTGTTAATCTACTTCTGAATGATCAGGGTCATTGAAAACCCTATGGAATACAGTTCTACCCTGAAACACGTGGAATCACCATACGGTTTGTATTGGCTCAAATGTAACTGAAATAGGTGAATAAGTGAATACTGTGAGAAAAGCATATAAGAAAAGATCCTGTATTGGAATGACATTTGGCAATGATGAGGGAATGGAACATAGCGTTGACATTGACAAGAGAGGAACAGAGAGATATGTCTTCAGAAATGATTCTGGGATTATACATAAGAACACAGGGTTTTTTATCCCCAACACAATGGGGAAATGTTGAATAATTCAGCAGAGTGAGACAACACAAATTAGTGTTTTTAAAAAGATTACTCTTAGGATTGGGGCAGAGATGGTTGTGGAGAAGCAATATAAGTAAACCAGTTAAATTATTTCATAGTAAAGATCTTTATAATTTTACAGTCATTTTATCTAGTAAGAAAGATCATCTTTTTTGTACTTTCCTATTCTAACTCAAGTAGGTATACACATATTCCTACATTGCCTGGTATGTAAAGAATGTCTTCTTCATGTTGGTTATGTCTTGTGCCACTAGGTATGCATATACCACTACCTACCCAAATGTATGGAATATTGATTTTGCCCCAGTATGCATCAGACAACTGCATTCCAATTTTTTCTCTAAGCAACTGGGTGCTGCAGTTAAAAGGGACACAACATTTACTAGTCTTGTTCTATAAGCCAACCTAAGCTTGGGTCTAGGGCCACTTGAAGGCAGGCACAGCCCTTCCAATAAATGTGTCAATAATTATTTCTTTAATGTATGACATATACTCCTGTGTTTCTACAATAGATCAAAATGTCCCATAGTAAAAAACCAAAAACCTGTTGCAGTTGAGTCCATTCCGACTATAGCGACCCTATAGAACAGAGCAGAACTGCCCCATAGAGTTTCCAAGTAATGCCTGGTGGACTGGAACTGCAGGCCTTTAGTAGGCAGCCATAGCACTTAACCACTATGCCACCAGGGTTTCCTGTCCCATAATATTACTTGCTTAATTTTCATGTCACTTAATTTCAGTATTATTTTATGATATATAGACTCAGGTTCAAAACAATAATTTTTGTCTGTGTCCAGTAAGAACAAGAGAATATGAAGGCTCTTGACTCAGAAATTATTAGCCATTTTTCTTTTAATTTTGCTTATATTTAACAATTGAGCAAGCAATCACAGAACTATTCAAACCAAAGGAAATCAGTCCTCAAATCTGAAATTATAAAGTGAATTTAGCAATAAGATTATAGTATTGAAACATTTTTCTTGTCTAGAATAATGTATGTCACAAAATATTCTTTGAAATAAATATGACACAATGTTCTCTAATTTTTACAGCAATCAGATATGTGTGTTCTGACATATATATTATTGTTTCATATTGTTTATTCTGACTTCTTTATGGATTGGTATGAATTTAGTGCTATCCTTTCATGTCTTTTTTGTGTGTTGTTAACAGTTCCTTTTCCCCACTTAATTTTATGTGCTGAGTAGATTATGTTTGTATATTGTCCTTTCCTCATATTCATTGTTTTTGATTTTGTTTCTGCTAAGTTTCTATTTTTTCTTGTATTTTATTTTGATGTGTAGGATAGTTTGTCTCCATTGTGGTTACCTTTTATTTACCCCTATTTTTCTGAATTTAACCTAAATTTTATTTCTTTGTATCACCTTATCTTCCTCTCCATATAGGGGATTGATGACTACAATTCTTAGTCCCTCTTTATTGTTTTAATGTTGTCTTCTTTTACATAATAACACTGCTATTACCCTGTTTTGAGCTTTTTTTTTTAATCTTGATTTATTTTTTTGATTTCCCTGTCTGGGTTGACTTCTTATTGCTCTGCCCAGTGTTCTAGTCTTGGGCTGATACCTGATATTATTAATTCTCTAACCAAAGAACTCCATTTAGTATTTCTTGTAGTTTTTGTTTGGTTTTTACGAATTCCCCAAACTTCTATTTATCTGGAAATGTCCTAATTTCACCTTTATATTTGAGAGACAGTTTTGCTGGATATATGATTCTTGGCTGGCAATTTTTTTCCTTCAGTTTTTTAAATATGTCATCCCATTGCCTTCTTGCCTGCATGGTTTCTGCTGAGTAGTGCAAGCTTATTCTTACTGGCTCTCCTTTGTAGGTGACTTTTCATTTATCCCTAGCTGTTCTTAAAATTTTCTTCTTATCTTTGGTTTTGGAAAGTTTGATTATAATATGTCTTGGTGAATTTCTTTAACATCTACCTTATGTGGAGTTCAATGAGCATCTTGGATAGATATCTTCTCATCTTTTATGATATCAGGGAAGTTTTCTGCCAACAAATCTTCAACAATTCTCCCTGTATTTTCTCTTATCCCTCCCTGTTCTGGAACTCCAATCACTTGTAGGTTATTTCTCTTGATAGAGTTCCAAGTGATTCTTAAGGTTTCTTCATTTTTTTTAATTCTTTTATCTGGTTTTTCTTCAAATATATTGGTGCCAAGTGCTTTATCTTCAAGTTCAGAAATTCTGCCTTCCACTTTCTCAATTCTACTCCTCTGACTTTCTATCGAGTGGTCTACTTCTGTAATTTTATTGTTAATCTTCTGTGTTTCTGATTGTTGTCTGTCTATGGATTTCTCTAGCTTATTAAATTTTTTATTATGTTCTTGGATAATCTTTTTAATGTCCTCAAGTACTTTATCTGTGCGTTCCTTGGCTTGTTCTGAGTATTGGCTGATCTCCTTCCTGATGTCTTGAAGGGTTCTGTACATTAAATTTTTGTATTCCACCTCTGGTAATTCCAGGAATGCACTTTCATCTAGAAGATCCCTGGATTCTTTGTTCTGAGAGCTTGCTGAGGTGATCATGATCTGTTTCTTTATGTGACTTGATATTGGCTGTTGTCTCCAAGGCATCTATAAGTTATTGTATTAGTTTATTTTATGTTTGCTTATTTTTACTGTGTCGTAGCTTCTTGCTTTGTTTTGCTTTGATGTGCCCAGATGGGTTGCTTGAGTGAGTTAGCTTGATTATTTTTGCCTTTGGAGCTCTGACGTCCTGTCCCCAGATGGCTAGAGCTGTTATCACGTATATCAGTCTAGGAGTTCATTCACTTTTCTTGTATGAATTCAGCTCAGGTTTCCAGGTAGCTGATCATCAAGTGAATGGTACAGGCTCTGTCCTACAGTCTTAGAGGGGCAGGGGTGATTGGTGTATGTACTGGTATCTGGTTGCAGCAGGGGGTCATACTCTGAACAAGGCAGGAGGGTGAGAATCATCCCCCAAGTGTCTCTGAGGAAAGCATGTCCCTGTTCCCTAGTCCATACAGGTGGGTGGATTCTGCAGACAGACCATGGAATGCAATTTTTTGGTTGTAAGGACTGGAAGGTACCAGTTTTCCTTAGACCTCTGTCTCAGGTGGCTGGGTGACCTGAGTGGATCTACCAGTCCTTATGCCCCTGATATGGGTAGGTGAAGGCCTTGTTTAATAGGGAAAGCAATGTCAAACATCAAACACCCACCTCTCAGCTGCACACCTGAAATGGTTGGAGTCTGCCAACAAGGGCCTATTCTCCTAAAATAGGCCCACACAAGTCCACACAGAGGGGAAAGGTACTCAAAGTCCATGGACCTTTTATGCCTGGGCAGGAGCTGCTTCTGTCCTGAGCTCCACAGTTTAGTGGAGCTGGAAAATTACCTTTTCCCCCAATTGCAAATTTATTCCTTCTCCAAGGCCAGGAGGATGGCCCTAGGCACTCAATAGAGCCTATCTCAGGCCCAGGAAAATCAGCCACTGAAGCTGGCTTGGGAGCAGGTGTGGGGGATGCAGTGAAATATGCGTAAGTACTTAGCTTTTGCTGACAGTGTCATTCTTTTCTGGTTCTGGAGGTGTGAGTAGGCTGTGTGGCTGGCTGCTTCTCCCTGAGGAAACAGTGGCCAAACGTTAGTACCAGCCCACCACTGCTGCTCCTGGGAATGGTGCCTAAGTCTTCCCAGCGATTTAGGTCCGGTAACTCCTCTCCGCTTCTGGACCAACTCTTCCTCCCCTTGTCTGTCAGTTCATTTTCTGAGCTTGCCTTTGATGCTCAGGCCTCCTAGCTTGTCATAAATATACTTGTCTCACATGTTTTTTTGGGTCTTTGTGATCAAGAGGGCTTGCTGGAAGCACCTATTCTGCCGTCTTGGCTCCGCCTCCTCTTTTTCTGTTCTGACTTCTTTGAATGATGCTTTGACTCACTTGAAGTATAGGTATTTATTCATCTTTAATTCAGGTAATACCAATATTTAAAAGAGTAAAATATTTTCCAGATTAAAAAGAACAGGCTTTGGCTAGTTAAAATCGTGTTAAATTCTATTCCTGATTCTTTTTGTAAGAAAAAAGAACCTTTGTAGAAGTGTGAGTTTTTTAAAGTAAAGGAAAAATAATCTATTGTGAATGACATGCCTTCACTGCCTTGTGTTAGTTTGTGTCCATCATTGTTCACTGCACTGACCCAAAAGTGTTTTTATAAACTGAGTGACCTCAATGACTGTTTAATTATATGTTCACTATATTTCATTATAACAGATGAAATTGAATCAATATCTTTGAAGACTGCATTGTGTATTGATTTGGGTGGTGGTAGATTGGAAAGAACAAGTAGTTTGTCCTCTCAATCTTTGACAAGTTATGAGCAATCTCTTTTTCCTAACATTTATTGTAAATGTATATCTAGGGTATTTGGAAAGTCATTGTAAAAGGAAAAGGAAGTCAAAATCCTGAGAACACTTGACATCCTTAAAGATAAACTTGTGTTTTTTCGTCTTACCGATTCTGGCACCAAGAAAACAGACATGACAGTATCTCTCCTGACATTAAATGGTGATGAATGTATCATATCAGTGCGAGATAAAAGCTACAACTTAGTAAAGAGTGTCTTTTGAACATAAATCCAAAAGTTCAATCAGACCATGAAACACTGAAACTTCTGATAGTAACACATTTTTTTTTAAATGTGAGCCTTGTTTCTGTCACAGATGTTCATGTTCTATACTTCCTGTATCATTTAAATGTAGACAATTTGTAAATGATTGAAGTATATTTGTTTCATGTTGCTTTTATTATCCATTTTTTTTGAAACTTAAGATACAAAAAATGAGTACATTAAAATGGATAGGAGTTCAAAATTTGCATGATTATCTTGTCCTCTATCAGTCACTACAGCACTTGTCCAGTTTCCCTGATCTTCTTGTCTTTGCAGGATAGGAATAAACTATTTTCATGTGAAAAAAAGAATAATTATCAACCTGTTATCCCCAAATATCATCTGAATATTCAAAACTTCTAAGGTATACATATTACACTTTAGAGGTCATAGCAATTTTAATTACATCCATATAAAAAATTTGGATCGGCAGTTATGATGGCCAGATATAGCCTTTTCAATGGACAATAATTAGATAATAAGTTCCCTGCATATATTTTTATTTTCTGTCATTTCAGAGGAGTTAGAACAGATTATCATGGTCTTGGTGAAAAGAATTTGCCTAATTGGACAATTACTGTTTTAAATGTAAACCAATTCTTTTAAATACTATTTAGAAGACTTTTATAATTATATGTCACTCTGCTAATAAATACATCTGATTCTGTAATTAACGTATATCAATCTATCTCTCTTTACATTGATAGCTATAAAAAATAGGTATAGATGCAATTATTTCTAAAAAGAAGGCAGTGGAAAATTACAAGATCTTCATTTGGAAGTACTGAACATGAGTGAACAGAAAGTAAATGATTTCTTCAAGAAAACACGGAAACAGGTATTGTAGATATAGAAATAAGCCTTCATTTTAAGGGTTGTATCCATTTTCTTGCACTAGTGCCCAATATTTTACTAAATTAAATCATTTTTTAGGCCTGTAATTCAAAGTTCTGTCAAAAACCTTGCAGACCTAACACTGAGTGTTCCCTTATGCATTGCTCTTCTATACATACCATCTGCACCTGGGTCTATGGTGAATTACACAAGGAAAATGTAAATATGGTGGGTAAAAGATAGCCTACAAGGACAGTACAAAGCTCAACTTAGAGCAATTTGGCATAGCTGTACACAGCTGGGAAGTGAAAACAGCAGATGGGTTATGTTGATTTCCTAAAATCAGAAATGAGGTTATTCTCTAACAAAAAATTTGCATAGTTTCTAAGGCAAAGGCATTGAAGACTTTGCAAATGACACCCAGGCAACACTAAGGTGACATTCTTAAAACTGCGCATGGACAATGCTATAAAGGGCAAAAATTTTATGGATACAATTTCAGATACAATTTCACTTTTTACTTGTAAGTTACAGGAGAAGTTACAAAAAATTGGGATCAAGAGCTATTTTCATCTTACAAATTATGCCTTGCAAATGAATTTTCTCAACCATGTATAGAATATATGGGCTAATGTAATTATACCACTAGAAGTGAATATTTAACTGAGTAGTAAAAGTTCAAGAGCAGGAATTGCATCTGGTTTTATATTCTATTTTTGTATTAAGCAATAATATTCATAGAGTATAAATAGTTGAGAAAAAATGGTTGATGTTTCACATTTTTAATTCACAAGCTACATTTAACAATGGCTCAACTTTCACTCCCTTTTCTCATATTGACTTGATCAATTATGTTGTTGTTGTTGTTATGTGCAGTCGAATGGTTCTGACTTGTAATGACCCTATGTACCACGGAACGAAACACTGCCTGGTTCTTCACCATGTTGACAATGGTTGTTATGCTTTAGCCCATTGTCGCAGCCATTGTGTCAACCCATCTCATTGAAGGTCTTCCTCTTTTCCACTGACCCTGTAGTTTACCAAGCATAATGTCCTTCTCCAGGGATTGATCCCTCCTGACGACATGTCCAAAGTATGTAAGATGCAGTCTCACCATCCTTGCTTCTAAGGAACATTCTGGTTGTACTCCTTCCAAGACAGATTTGTTCATTCTTTTGGCGGTCCATGGTATATTCAATATTCTTCTCCAACACCAGAATTCCAAGGCATCAATTCTTCTTCAGTCTTCCTTATTCATTGTCCAGCTTTTGCATGCGTATGAGGTGATTGAAAATACCATGGCTTGGGTCAGGTGCACGTTGGTGACATCTTTGCTTTTCAACACTTTGGAGAAGTCTTTTGTTGCGGATTTACCCAATGCAATGCCTCTTTTGATTTCTTGACTGCTGCTTCCTGGGTGTTGATTGTGGATCCAAGTAAAATGAAATCCTTGACAACCTCAATCATTTCTCCATTTCTCATGATGTTGCTTTTTGGTCCAGTTGTGAGAATTTTTGTTTTGTTTATGTTGAGGTGTAATCCATACTGAAGGCAGTGGTCTTTGATCTTCATCAGTAAGTGCTTCAAGCCCTCTTCACTTTCGGCAAGCAAGGTTGTGTCATTTGCATAATGCAGGTTGTTAATGAGTCTTCCTCCAATCCTTATGGCATGTTCTTCTTCATATAGTCCAGCTTCTTGGATTATTTGCTCAGCACACAGATTGAACAGGTAAGGTGAAGTGAAAGGATACAACCCTCAAGCACACCTTTCCTGACTTTAAACCGCTCAATATTCCCTTGTTCTCTTTGAATGACTGCCTGATGATTTATGTACAGGTTCCTCGTGAGCACAATCAAGTATTCTGGAATTCCCATTCTTCTCAATGTTATCCATAATTTATTATGATCCATACAGTCGAATGCCTTTGCATAGTCAATAAAGCACAGGTAAACATCCTTCTGGCATTCTCTGCTTTCAGCCAGGATCCATCTGACATCATTAAAGCTCTCCCTGGTTGCAGGTCCTCTTCTGAATCTGGCCTGAATTTCTAGCAGTTTCCTGTGGATATACTCCTGCAGCCGCTTTTGAATGATCTTTAGCAAAATAGTGCTTGCATCTGTTATTAATGATTTTGTTCTATAATTTCCACATTTGGTTGAATCACCTTTCTTGGGAATAGGCATAAATATGGATCTCTTCCAGTCAGTTGGCCAGGTAGTTGTCTTCCAAATTTCTTTACATAGACTAGTGTTCACTTTCAGCACTTCATCCTTTTGTTGAAACACTTCAGTTGATATTCTGTCTATTCCTGGAGACTTTTTTGTCATCAATGCCTTCAGCACAGCTTGGACTTCTTCCTTCAGTACCATGGGTTCCTGATCACATGCTACCTCTTGAGATGGTTGAACATGGACTAATTCTTTTTGGTATAAATACTGTGTATATTCCTTTCATCTCCTTTTGATGCATCCTGGGTGGTTTAATATAATCATCAATTATATGAAATATAATTTGAGGTAAATTATTTAACTTCTTCCTGCAATGGAATCTTCACATATAAAATGGAGATAATACTTTTTCTCCTCTCAGAGTGTAATGTGAAATAAAATTAAGTATATAATTTTATTAATCATGGAAATGTGTATATTTGATTCTATGAGCTACATCCGGGAACAAACTATATTCAGCCAAATTTCTACAAACCAAAATCCTATGTAGCTAAGCAATTATCTGTTATTTAATTATCTGTTATTTAATGTGATCAGTTCAAATTGTATGGAATAGTTTTAAATATTCAAGATTTAAGATTTTAGAGACCAAGATATTTCTATACTTTTTTTTAGGTGCACTGTAGCTTTCGACTCGACGACACTGGTTTTTTTTTTTTGGTAGCTTTTAAATATTTTCTAGTTTTTCCCTGATTTTTTTTTTTTGTTGTTGTTGTTTACTTTGTTTTGTGTCAACTCCTGGTGTCTCAGTGAGGATCAGAATGGCAAAGGTCATATGTTAAGTGCTGTCCAGCACTTTTCATTTCCTCCACTTATGTCATTTTGGTATTGTTGGTTTCTATCTTAGTCCCTTGAAAATCTATATAAATGAGTTTGCTTTTTTAACTGTCCTTTCGTTTCTATGGCATGAAAAACTTTTACCCGTTTCTAGAAGGAAATGATAGAGTTTATGTGACTGCTTGTGTAATAAAAAATGTCAAAATACACATTTCTCAAATTAGTTTCATATTCCACAAACACCCATCTCTGTTTTAATGGTCATTTGGCTGTCTGGAATCAGTATCTCAGCCCATTTGAAACTGCTTAGTCCTTGGTAAAATTGCTCTGCTGTTCTTTTTCAAATGGATCAAATGGAGCAATCAGAGTCAAGGTGATCTTGAGTTTCTGAAAGAGGAAAAATATATATATGTATAAAGTTATACTTTCTGAAAAGCTATAGAGAAAATAAAACACCCATTTAGGGGTGCCAAATGTGACTTCTCCATGACAAAAATGTCAAACTTCTCCTAAGGCCCTTATAAAGTTTTCTAATTTCAGTATGGGAAAAATCAGGGTCCTCATTTTCAGCTTTAAAATTGTACTTGCTTTTAAATGAGAATAAACGGGGATGGTTTCAGATAGAGACCTATTAGGTACTTACCTACATGGTTTAAGGGAGGCTAAAACAGGTTTTCTCCCGGAAATATTTCCTCTAATGTGTTTAATGTTCTTTATTTTATTATGTCATTGTTTGAAATAAATTAATTAGTTTTATGATTACAGGCAACTAAACAGGCATGTATTGCATGCAGCACATCTTATACTTATGCTTTAGAACACATATTTCATTTTCTTATAGTTGTTACCAAAAGAAAACCAAACCCAGTGCCATCGAGTTGATTCTGACCCATAGTGTATATTATAGCTGTTAGTTAAGAATTATGCAACAATAAAAATTATACCTTGGATGAATCGTGTTGAGAGTAAATGGTTGATTTCAGAATAAAATTTTGTGTGTGTGTGTGTGTGAATTAAACCAAGGTAGATTTAGTAGGTTTTTTTTTTTTTTTTTAGAATAGGACACTGAATTGTAGACCAGATTACAAATGCTAATACTATAAATTTTCTGACATTAAAAAGCATTCTGACATACTTCCTAGATGAAAAGTATGTAACTGTGGACACTATGACAAAAGCCCTTAACAGATAGAATCAGGTCTCAGAAGGGGAGTTGAATTTCAGGCTTCTGCACTCTGGAATTTATACATAACTATGAACTTTTTTTTTTATGAACTACAAGATATTAGGTGTGGGACAAAGAACTCAGTTTGACCTTTTGTCTCTGGTTTCTGAGAATATCCCTTGAAATTCCTGACCAATCAAGCAACCAGGTGCTCTTTGTCTTTCTAAAACAACTAGGCAACACTTAAACATGTGCAAAAGAGTTGGGAGTCCCCGGTGCATCACCCTGGCAACAGGCCTCAGCAAGGCTGGGAGGCTTGTGAGGCTGAGAGCAAACCACCACCATATAAGGACAGATTTTTTAAACAAGTTTAAACAAAAATACTTTCTGGGTTGGCACTAAGGTTTCCGACCTTCCCCTCCCAATGGTAGTGAGGAGAAAAAAATCTACATTGTGCTCTGTGTCACATAGGTTTTGGGGTATAAAATTGGCTGAGGGAGGGATTTTGACCATCCTTCAGTTATGGTGTTAGGTGGAAGCATACATAACAGAAGAAATCCTGGTGGTATAGTGGTTAAGTACTAGGGCTGCTAACCAAAAGATCGGCAGTTCAAACCCACCAGGTGCTCCTTGAAAACTCTGTGGGGCAGTTCTGCTCTGTCCTATAGGGCAGCTATGAGTCTGAATCGAATGGGTATTTTTTTTTCTTTAGTAAACCTACCGAGCTAGGGGGGATAGGAAGAAGCCAGGCCCCCCTTTCAAGACCCTTGTCTATGGTGCCAAGTGGGGTACACACAGAAGAATCACCATCTCCAACCAGCCTTTTAGAGTCAAGGGGGGACCAGCTCAAATATGGATCCAAGTTGGTTCTGGTGTGTATTTTTCATGTGCTAATGGTCTTTTTTTTAATGGTCTGGGTGCATCTAGCGTGTTCAGTTTCCAGTTGGAAGGAAACACTATTCATGGAGAAATCACTATTAATGACTGGTCCCCTTTTTCTAATGGCCTCCTGGATATTTAAGAAACTGGAATGAGCTGGGAGTGTGTTGAACAAAGAATTAGGTTCCTGTGCTTACAGAGTCAGACTCTTCTGGTTTACTCTTGGTAGTATGATGCTTCAGAAAATAGAAACCAGAGGTGCTATTAAGGATTTGAGATCTGATGTCTGTAGCACCATACACTGCAGTGGAGTAAATATTCCAGCATGTTTATGAGCATCATAAATAATTTCTAATGTCTCTGATCAATACACGAAGACAATATGAACCAAATTAGGCATGCAGAAGTAAAATAATCTAATTTTAGATGTCTCTCAGTGTGTAAATTATTATAACAATTGAATTCAGACTTGCCACATATAATTTTTAATTCAATTTTCCCTTTTAGAAAAAGTCCACTATGACTCATAAGGTGACATATAATCCTCTTGAACTCTTATTATCACACAATCACATTCAGTTAAATTATTGAAAAGTTGCAAAAAAAAATGTTGCTTTGTGCCATAGACGCCACCTTTAACATCCCAGACAGGTCAATAAAGTATCCAGATGGAACATGTAAACTCACAGTGAACTACTGGCAAACAGGTGAATATTCTCAGTATTATGAAAGGAGTACTAGGCATTATTATGACTTGGAAAAAAACATAACCTCAGCCCTAGGCAAGCTCTATACAGTCTCAAATTTAACTAATGAATATTTTCATCACCAACGTACCTGATCTATGAGCCTTTGTTCATATGAGAGTGACATAAATTTCCCACTTTTTCTTAGAGCAAAACTACATGAACACTGTTCCAGTGCTATAATTTGTTTGTAAGTATACCAGACTGAGCCATTGAGTCAATTCTTCTAGTTGCCACCCTGACATATTAGGTCAATCACACACTATTTATCAGGTCAACTGGAGATATAGAAATGAAAACTCTGGACTCCCTTTCAACATATCTATATGAATAAGCATGAGTCATAAAAACAAATAAATCCACAACATCCAGCCAGTCACAAACCCATTTATGTCTAATATATGAGGACCATGTTTAATGATTAGATATTATACTTTTTTTTTTTTTTTTACTTAGCTCTAAGTATATTTTTAGATATGGTAGAAAAATCATGCATTCAGAGAATACTATTCATATAATAACATTGATTTTAAGTAATGCCAATTAATATCGTAGAAGACAGAACAGAAACAAAGTCCAGCATTAGTATAATTTTCAATTGAACATACTTTTCTCAAATCTATATGGACATTTTGAAGATTGTCCACAGTAGATAGGCTTGACAATGTCTCAGGCTTTTGACAGACCTGTAAATGAGTTTAAAATTGTACCCTCTGGAATTAATAATGCAGAAAGTGATTATGTCAATTGAAATTTAACTCAGAGACAGAAAGACTAAAAAAAAAAAAGAAAGAAAAGACCTCACTATCTACCAGCGATTAGAACAGCCAATTTTGTGACAGACGATATACAATGGCAAAACTAACCAAACAGGGCAGACTGAATAACATAAGGTCATCAAATGCAAATACATTATGATATAGTACTCTGGCTTCGATAAGAGTAAAACACTGTAATAAACCAGTATAATAATTCTCAGTGATGGTACAAGACCCCAGTGAGAGGCATTCCAACCTAGGTGAGAGAAAATATGTTGATATGCCTCCTTTTGTATGACTTTGTTCTGTGCTTGAGATTACTGGCCTATACGACACTTCAAAAATTTTTAACATGTGACTGTTCCACAAAATATGTTAAAGGAAATCCATTTGGTAAGAATATTGCATACCAAGTCATGATTAACAAACAGTTGTGAGTCAAGTCTTTCTAGGTTGACTTATATATTTGGTTAGGCAAAAAGTATTCATCTACTTAGAGGAAGAATCAGTGAAACTGCTGCTATAATGTTGACATTAGCCAACAGGGCAAGGTTTAGAATTGATACGATCACCACTGGACCTATAGAGGCAACGAAAACTTATGGTCGTAATATAAAATTTAAGTAGAATCAAATTTGAGGCAATCCCTTAAGCTATCCTGATCTTTCATAGTCAGTTGGCTTTGTGGGCAATTGATCAGATAGCTATGCCTCTAACATAGGATAAAAATACTGGTGGCCAAAGAAGAATGAGAAGGTCTGATTTTGTTTATGTTATGTGCCTTCAAGAAGAAAAAATATGTTGAAGAATGGGCAGAATAACAACATATGGAAGCAACAGCAAAGTACAGGGCAGACAGTAAATTGTGGCCACTACCCCATTGCTGACTCCAAGATCCATGTTTCCTGTGAGAGAATAATCAATATCTACTTAAAGGACTGCAAAGGAAGGAGTGTTCAAAAACCACAGTTAAGGTTAGGGCAGACAGATAGAGAAAATGTTGTAAAAGGCAGCAAATAGACACAGGTTTAGTGGGGTAGCAGGTTTTATGAGTGAGCTGGTTATCTTTGTTATTAGTTGCAGTTGACCCAATTCTGACTCATTATCTGGGTTACGCATAGGGAATTAAATAGAATTTAGGGACCATGCTGATGTGGATCAAGTGATTCTCAAATTCGTAGCCACATACAAATACCCTAGGAGCCTTGCTAAAGTGATAATGCTGGTTCAGGAGTTCTGGAGTGGCCGCAGGATTTTGCATTTCACATAAATCCCATGTGCTGGACATGCTATTGGTCTGCAGGTAATAATTCTGGTTGCAAGGCTATTGGACAGATGACTGAAAGGCTTATACTGTGGACAAAAAACAAGAACGGTAATTATAGCAGCATCTTTTTTCTTTGGGAAAGGTGAACACCATGCTTAGTGGTCAAAGGACTGATATCACCCTGCCTGGTGAACACTTGGATATAGGTTACATTAATCACATCTCTCGAAATGATTTGTGAACTGCTTAAAAGGAGAAATCATGTGGAATTTTAAAACATTAATTTCCAAGGACGTCTACCTGGATTAAGAAATGTTCCAAACAAATACTTCTTCATTGATTACCTCATTAGTGTGTGCCTTTTATCTAAAAGGAAAATGTATTATTTTATGGGCCTGTTGTATTAAATCATAAGTTAAATAATAAATCACTGAATTTTTAAACAATTGTAACTTAGTCATTATTTTGCATTAATATTATGTCACATTCGGTGATTTGGTTTCACTTTTTTATTTGTGATAGCCACTTATCAAATGTTAATTACTTGCAATTTAATAACAATTTCCAAACATACCTCATTATTTGAGGCAGAAATAGCTCTCTACATAAATTACACAAGGAAATGTTATCAAGTATAATCTCTTATTTAAATTTCATGTCTTATATAATATCTATATATAAAAAAAATTATCAAAAACTCAATCTGTATATAACAATTATTTTTCTTATAAAATTCACATAACAATTTTCCATATACAATTTATGGTAAAAAATAATTACTGAAAATATTGATGCTTTTCTCTAAAACCAAATAAAATATTTACTATCTACAAATAAGTGTTTAAATTAGTATATTGCCTCATCTCCCATATTTTTTTTTTCAGTCCTATTTGTTTGATGTGATTATATTCAATTCCATTTAATAAAGCAGACATTACTGTAAAATTATTATGACCAATGAATTACATTCAGTGCTCTGGGGATTCAATGGTGAGTTATGGTTCATGATATCATTCACATTAGAATCGTATGGCGACAACAGATCTGTAAGTTGTAGACAAAGTGCGTAGCATTCTGTATAAGCAGTATAATATCAGAACAAGTTGATACAGGGGCGCTGAGATAGAGATGATTTCCATTCATTACCTTACGGAGACTACAAAAAGGAATTTGTGCATTTGAACTGGACTTTGAAAATTAAATAAGGCATATGTGGAAAAAGGTTTTGATGCTGAGAGAAAATAAGCAAATCCAAAACCCAAAACCCATTGCTGTCAAGTTGATTCTGACACATGGTGATCCTATAGGACAGAGTAGAACTACCCCATAGGGTTTCCAAGGAGCACATGATGGATTTGAACTGCAGACCTTTTGGTTAGCAGCTGTAGCTCTTACCCGCTATTCCACCAGGGTTTCCATAAGCAAATCTAGGACATTTAAAAGTAGTGCATACAGGATGGGACAAAAGTGTCCTGGTGGGACTGGGAAATAAGTAGTCAGAACAGAAACTAAAAAAAAAAAAGAAAAAAAGAAACTAGGAAGAACAAATATAACGGTATGTACAGAGACTATCATTATATCTTGTGAAAAATGATATGTGTCCTACATGGGTTAGTAATAAAGAGGTAGGTATGTTTATACTTATGATTTTTAATGATAAGTATTTAAAAAAATTAACCCAATCTTTCCCTTGTAATTATGATATCCTTAGCCATATGGAATTAAAAAGTCATAAAGCACTGAATTTTAACTTTGGGCTCCCATGGTATATAAAACAGCTCTTTGGCTTTGCTTTTCAAAACAGAAGGGTTGCTTTTTATTATAATTAATTTTTTTTTTTTTAAGTTATAGTATCACTATGTGGTGTTAGGAGATGTAGAAATATCAGGTGATTCTATTTCATTAGTTGCCGTGATGGCCACGAAGTGTGGGATATTCATAGTTCTTTGATTCTGTTTCTTTTCACCTAGGAGAAGGGACATGGGCTGGGTGGTCTATAAAGGATTTTAAGGCTGGGTCTAGTTGAGAGATTGCCATGGTATCAGAGCCCATTTGCTTCAAAGGAGTATGTTGTTGTCGTCAGGTGCCATAGAGTCTATTTCTACTCATAATGGCCTCATG
Organism: Elephas maximus indicus; assembly: GCF_024166365.1. Taxonomy (NCBI): domain Eukaryota; kingdom Metazoa; phylum Chordata; class Mammalia; order Proboscidea; family Elephantidae; genus Elephas; species Elephas maximus. The sequence continues at coordinate 30,129,476 of NC_064820.1, read as the reverse complement.
TGATAGGGTTTCCTAGGCTATGATATTTATGCAAGCCAACTACTACATCTTTTTCCAGTGGAGCGGCTGATGGGTACAAACTGCCGACCTTTCGGTTAGCAGCTGAGTACTTTAACCACTGCACCATCAGGGCTCATTTATGTGAATTTCAGACATGCATTTATCTTATAAGCCTAAATCTACAAGAGATACATATTGGAAGAAACTTCACCTACAGCACTGGGAGTCTGGATGACTTCCATTGATATCACGTTCTATTTCATGAACAGTCACTAAAAGTGTAGCCTGAAGCACTAGGGCACAGGGAGAAGCCTGAACTCTTCTTCTCTGTTCCCACTGAGTGGAAACTCACGGAGGGTTCTGTGAAAACACCTAATGGGTCTGGTGAATCAGGCATGAATTTGGCAGTCTGTATTTCAGTATGAAAATCATATTTGTTCTCCTTTTGTAACCTCAATGTGTTTGTTCATTTTCTCTAAAAAGTCTTCTCTTTGAATACATAATTTGCCTTTTTTTTTTTCCTGACTTAAAACAAAGCTTAAGCATATACTTGGATTTATTCATTTATTTCAAAACTTGTTTACTTATGTATGTATGTATAAATTTATTTTTTCTCCAAAGAGCTAAAGTCTTTTTCTGGGACTATAAACTTTACCCATTTGGTTTCAAAAAATAGCAGGACCCCAAAGGCCTTCTGCGAACCTCAGCATACTCTGATTTCTAGGACTGGACCCCTTGGATATCAAAAGCTGCTTAACAGATTGAATTTGAATGTACTTCAGCTCCCTGGACTTCACGACTCAGGTATCTAGTAACTCTGGGGAGCCCCAGACCATCTTGTGTGTCAATCCTGTATTCAGTTTTTCTATTCAAACTATGTTTTCCACACACCAAGTAGGTTTATTTGGAATAAAATCATGCAGTCTTAGTTATCTAGTGCTGCTGTAACAGAAATATCACAAGAAGATGGTTTTAACAAACAGGAATTAATTTTCTCACATTTTAGGAGGCTAAAAGTCTGAATTCAGAGTGCCAGCTAGTGAGTAAGGCTTTTCTTCTTTGTTGGTTCTGGAGGAAGGTCCCTGTGGGTCAAGATAGCCTCTTCTCAGCCTTATGTGCAGGCAGGATTCTCTCTGGCCTTCAGCCTCTGGTCCCAGGCTCTGACATACCTGAGCAAGTGTTACAGAGCTCTTTAGCTCTGCCGATACGTGCTCTTAGGCACCCCACTCCACTCAACTCTCTGGGTTCTTGTGTTGGCTACTGTAGCAGCTCATGCAGGTCTCCTGGATCTGCTACTGCCATTTCTCTGCCACCTCTTCTTACCATCTTGCACATCACTGATGTCACAGCTCTCTCTGTGTATCTGGTAGTTTTAGAAGGTTCTCAGCACAGAGATCCCAGATCCAGAGGATATGCTCTATCCTGGCCTCGTCTTCTTCATGGTGTTGTGGTCTCACTAATGCCAAAGATGAAGAAATTGAAGATTTTTACCAACTTCTGAAATCTGAAATTGATCAAACATGCAAACAGTATGCAATACTGATGCTTAGAATGTAAAAGTTGCAAATAGAGAAGGAGGATCTGTAGTTGGAAAATATGACCTTGGAGATAAAAACAACACTGGAGATCACATGATAGACTTTTGCAAGACCAATGACTTATGTATTGCAAATACCTTTTCTCAACAACATGAACAGTGACCATACACGTAGACTTTGCCAGATGGAATACACAGTAATCAAATCGGTGACATCTGAGGAGAGAGATGATGAAGAAGCTCAATATCATCAGTGAGAATAAGGGCAGGGACCGACTGTGGAACAGGCCATCAATTGTTCATATTCAAGTGCAAGCTGAAGCTGAAGAAAATTTAAACAAGTCCCTAAGAGCCAAAGTACAGCCTTGAGTATATCCAACCAGAATTTAGAGACGATCTCAAGAGTAGATTTGATGCATTGAACACTAATGATTGAAGAACAGACGAGTTGTGGGATAACATCAAGGACATCATAGGTGAAGAAAGCAAGAGGTCATTAAAAAGACAGGAAAGAAAGAAAAGACCAAAAAGCATGTCAGAAGAGAGTTTGAAACTTGCTCTTAGAGTAGAGTAGAGTAGTTAAGGAAAATGAAAAAAGAATGAAGAGCTGAACAGGAGATTTCAAAATGTACCTCAGAAAGACACAGTAAAGGAATATAATGAAATTTGCAAAGACCTGGAGTTAGAAAACCAAAAGGGAAGAACAGGTTTGACGTTTCTCAAGCTGAAAAAAACTGAGGAAAAATTCAAGCCTCGAGTTGCAATGTTGAAGGATTTTATGCCCCCAAAATTGAATGACATAGGAAACATCAAAAAAAGTTGGAAGGAATGCACAGAGTCACTGTACCAAAAAAGAATTGGTAGGCTTTCAACCATTTCAAGAGGTAGCATATGATCATGAACAAATGGTATTGAGGGAAGAAGCTCAAGCTGCACATGAAGGCATCTGTTATGGTCCACACGGTGGAATGCCTTTGCATAGTCAATAAAACACAGGCAAACATCTTTCTGTTATTCTCTGCTTTCAGCCAGGATCCATGTGCCATCAGCAATGATATCCCTCATTCCACATCCTCTTCTGATTCCGGCTTGAATTTCTGGCAGTTCCCTGTTGAGGTACCGCTGCAACTGCTTTTGAATGATCTTCAGCAAAATTTTATTTTTGTGTGATATTAATGGTAATGTTCAATAATTTCTGCATTGGGTTGGATCAGCTTTCTACATTATATGACTGCCAAACTGCATCATAACTGCCAAACCACTGAGAATCATGGCTCAGCCAAGTTGACACACAATCTTAAAGATCACAGTGCCCCATTTGGGAATGGAATTTAATTGTGTTGATTCTAAGTGTTCTGATTATTTGGCAATCCAGATTTCTGTTGATAAACTAATCAATGGAGGTTTGTATGTTTTCCACTTTAAAGACCTGAATTGAATACCTCAATTAATAAAAACTCCAATCATTAAGGATTTTTAAATTAACATTGGCTCTAATCCTAAATTTTATATATGTTCCCTGTCATACATAACCATTCACCATGAATATTAAAATTTCAAAAAGGTAGTTACAAAAAAAAAAAAAAAACTAGTCTCTTCCTATCTTTTAACTCTTTAATTTTAAACTCTATGGGATTCTAATTAGAATAAAAAATTCAGATTTAAGAGCTTTTATTTAGCAATTTTTTGTTTGTTTCTTTTATAGGCAAAACATTCAGCGAATATTGTGAATATAAAAATATATCATTGGGCAGTTTGAATCCACCAGCTCTTCCTTGGAAACCCTATGGGGCAGTTCTACTCTGTCCTATAGGGTTGCTATGAGTCGTAATTGACTTGACAGTTGTTGTAGGGGAAGAACATCACAAAGTTTAGTAAAGCAAAAAGAAAGTTTTATTCAGCATATATTCAAAAAGACAAAAGTGGGAAGTTGACAAGCACGCTGCCAGAGGTAAAGTCTGCCAGAATCTGAAGGAGGTTACAAAATCATCAGTATATATTAACAACACAAAAATGGGTGAAAGCTTCACTTTTTCACCAATTGGCTACAAACTGCGTCCTTATACTTTGAATTGCCTTTCTTAACTATCACCAGTATAGATTTCAGTAACCTGAAAGTCAGGAGGGTCTTAATTGGTCCAACAAATTTCTGTTCACTGAATGTTAATAGAATAAGATAAAAAAAAAAAAAAAAAAAAAAAACCCAGTGCTGTTGAGTCGATTCCAACTCATAGCGACCCTATAGGACAGAGTAGAACTGCCCCATAGAGTTTCCAAGGAGCGCCTGGCAGATTCAAACTGCGGACCCTTTGGCTAGCAGGTGTTGCACTTATCCACTATACCACCACGGTTTCCAACAGAATAAGACAGGAGTGAAAAAGTCTCTTGTGTCCTGTTTGATTGGCTTTATGTGATAAGTTCCCTGAAAACATTTTTCTTCCCTAAAAGATAATTTCCAAGATCATCACATCTTTTGTCTTTATCTCAGGGCCCAGTTGATGTGTCCTTGTGAGTCTTTGTGGGCCCAGCTTCAGCTGGGTCACATTCTCTTTGCTCAAGGACAGGTAATATTAATTCCAATATTATTTTCTAAATCACAGCAAGAATTTTTTTTTCTTTAATGTATGCTTCAGAACAATTGAACTATTGGGTGAAACATAATTATAATTTAAAAAGATAACGCTTAGTGGAGCAGAGATTTTATTTTTGTTATTTTTGTGTGTGTAACTCATTCAGACTGAAAAACAATGTAAGACAAGCTGATTATCTAAAGCCATCCTCATGTGTTATTTCAAACTCTGGGCTTAAATTGATCCAAATGGTGGTGCTTTGATGAGGTGTATATTCTTTTCAAATTTGTAAGGTAGCAACATGAAAATGATCCTATAAGTAGGACAATGTTCCAGGTACTTGAAATAAAATGAGTGGTCAAAAACAGTTCCAAACAAACAAAATGATCAGAATAAAAATAGGTTTACATTAAGATAAGGTGATTGAATTATTCAGTGGAAACATCCTATTTTGTACTAGAATCTTTCAAAGAAATGACTAAAAAAATGAGACCTGACAAGTTTTTCAATTGTTGGGATCAATCATCCAACAAATTCGCCTAATTTTAGTTTGAACTTTTGGTTGAAGTTTATTGCTATTTTGATCAAATTTGGATTGGAAGGGAAAGAAACTAGTGGCAATAACATTAATGGACAGCTAGTGATTAGTGTAAATAATGAACATTACATTGCCTTTTCTTAACTTCGGAAGATTTCTGAAATGGAATTAGCCTAACGAGCACAAGTAAATGTGAGATTTCTAAAGAATGCACTTTTTCAAGGTGCTCAAAATTTTTCAGCAGTGTTGGTTTGCTAATTATCTAATTAACTGGGATAGACGGACCAATTATAATTCTGAAGTTCACTATGGAAGTATAATTATTTTTGTAATCATTAACTTGTCTTAATCACCATTAACACTAGTTTTGTAGGTCCTCAATTAATTAGTTTTGCTAGCTAATTACTGAATATAGAGAAATTTGATTTTCATTAAGATCTGATAATATCTATTGTCGTCTGGGTGGGAATGTAAAAACATTATGTACATGACACTAGATAAATTTCATTAAAGGTCATCTTCGGCTGAACTCAAAAATTCTATAGTAGAATTGATTTAGAGGGACACATACAGATGGAAGCAAGCAGTCATTAGCTTCTAATAGAACCTTAGATTTTTGTCTACACGTAAACTCCTCTTTCAAGTAAATTAAGTGATGTTGAAAAGGTCAATTTCAGTTGCAGCTTTAACTAAAATGATTTTTTAATTAAAGTCTAAAGGAAAAACTAATAATTGAGAATAAAAGTCATTTGTTAAAAATTTAACACTTTATTTGGAAGTCAGTACAATTTTTTAAGTCCATGTTGTTTGTTTATTTCTCTACGGTTTTCGTTCACTTCTGTCCATTACTTCTTTTGTTGAAAATTGTTGTTCTCTATTTTGCCGTTTTAAACTCGATATATAATACCTGTAACTTTTAACACTGCTTATAACTCCCCCCCTCCCCCAGTAGATTATTCACTTTGAAAAGTCAGATCCTGAAAGTCATTTACCCTGGCAAATTATTTTTATTATAAATCCTGGAACCAAGTTCAATGGATATTTGTTCCCTTTGGACTATTATTTTGATGTAATATACTGATTTTATCCCCAAAGATGAAACAAAATATTTACATATTTATGAAAAATAAGCAGTCAAATACGTCTGAAATTATGCATGTGAATACCCAATGGCACATGCACTATAATTTGTATTTATAACTTCAGAAATATTGCCATCTGTCTGACAAACAGCAAGAGGTCAGCCTAAAATATCTGTGTTATAATTCATTTGGTTACATTTTTTATTTTTGTAGTTTAAAATATAAAATAATTCATATAAATTGACCAAATCATTAAGGAATAACCAATATATTGTTTTCCCTTTTTTTTTTTTTTATCTTAGTTTAGTGGGAAAAGAAAATAACTACGTTTACAGAGACGTGTTTAAGAAATCCTGGAAGTATTTACCAAGGTCAAATAGGAACAAGACAGAATAATTGACAGTCAACAACTTGGAGGACAGAATACAAATAGTGACAAGAAAAATTTTAATTATCACTGACTGATAGATGCTCTTTTTCCCTTTTTTTTTCTAGGAAAGGTGATTAACTCTTAGAAAAATTAAACAATTTTCTAAAGATCGAATGGATTTATGTCCTGGTGATATGCGAAAGTTCCCTTTAATTCTGAATATTATGCACTTTCCTTGTGTTATATTGCCTCCCACTCTAAGGAACAATCTAGAAAATAAAATAGAAAACATTGTCTCTTTAAGGAGATTTATCTTCTTATTAACAAAGTTATATGTAAGAAAAAGTTCATAAATAAATGAATTGAAAAGGCATACAAGCCATATTTAAACTCTGGACACAGAATTTGTGGCAATTCATATAAACTGTGTTCAATTTACACATTTTGAATAATCTTTCTGTTCTACATAGTACAGTTTATTTTTATTCAGGTGAAAATAAGTTAAAGATTAGAAAATACAGTAGAAATCTCTCCCTACCTGAAATTATTAATTATATAGTTGATGTAGAATAACAGAATATTCACAAACTCTTGTGTGAAAATATAACAACAAAAATGTATAACTAGGATTAATCAAGTTTTAAATAATCCACATAGTTGAGTATGTAAAACATCTCTTTTAAACATGTTTGAAAGTTCACTTTAATTTTTGTACTTTTGTCTGTCCTACTGGAAAATATTAAAGATTTTATTTTTACTTTTGAATAGGTAATGAATGACTACTGTAAAAAAAAAAATCCAAAACTTGAAAAGGTACATGGTGTATAGTAAGTCTATGAAATCTTATGTTGCTCAACCATCCTGTTTGCCTCTCCAATGGTAATCGACCACCTAAAGTGCTTAATTTATTGTTCTTCCTGCTATAGCTAAGTACATATTATTTCTTTACAAACATGGTGGCAGATTATACCATATTTGCATATTTCCTTTTTCACTTAAAAGTATTTTTCATGTAATAAACTACATTGGATACAAAATACTACTTAGCATGGAATTTTTATAATTATTTAACTTGTCCCTTACTGATGCCTGCTAGCCATTTTTCACGCTAGGATTTTTAACCTTCCTGCTTCAAAGAATATTTACTCATTATTATTATATTTAGATAATATATATATCCAAATATGTCTGTAGGAAAAGATCCTTATATTTGAATAACTGCATCAAAATATGTGTTGATGTGATAGTTTCAATGGCTCCAATCTTTCACACTTCCCCCACATTTATTCTCTATATCATATAACTTTCAAATTAATCTCAATAAAGAGGTAGAACATATTTTCCCACCCTTTGGTTCTGCGTTCATTCATGTAACTTGCTTTTGGGCCAATGCAATCTTGGGGTGTAGAGTGCAAACAGGCTTGAAAGGCAGTTTTGAGATTATCTTTGCTTTGCACGCCCACCTTCACCATGAGAACATGCTTAAGATAGCTTGTATGAGATATGTGGGAGTCACATTAAAGAGAACCAAATCACTCCAGCTAACAGCCATCCAACAGATTTATGACCCCAAAAATTCAATTGAGTACAAACAAACAAGAAGAACCACCCATCCTAAATTTCTGATCTATAGTCCTGTAAGAGTTCAGAACTAATATTTTTTAAGTCACTGAGTTTTGGGATGCTTTGTTATTACTGTGGCTATAGATAAATCAAGAAAGGAAACACCAAACCCGTTGCTATCCAGTCAATTCCTACTCATAGTGCTCCTATAGGACAGAGTAGAACTGCCCCCTAGAGTTTCCATGGAGTGCCTGGTGGATTTGAACTGCCGACATTTTGGTTAGCAGCTGTAGCTCTTAACTGCTACACCACCAGCGTTATAGGTAGCTGATACAAAAAGTTTGTGCATATTTAATTTTGATAGATGTTGTAAAAGTGACTCCAAAGGGTGTATGAGAGTTTAAATCCAGAAGACTGCAAGGTAGGATACCATGTAATTTGCTGATTTTTGTCAGTCTCACATATCAAATGAAATAGTAGTCCTTAGAGATTATATTTCTCATATTACAGGTATGGTTGATTACCATTTTCCAAAATAAGAAAATAAAATATTGGCACTTCAATCAAAGAACTTGCTAATACTTCTTGATTACATAACTCTCTTTATCAACTGAGTTGACCACTATCATAAATTTGGTGTAAGTAATTACATAAATTATTCAGATAAAATACCAAATTTATTCTTTAGTGATGTTTTCTAGACATTATCATTTTCATATTTTATTCAAAAGTTTTGTACCCTTAAATCTATAAGTGCGTCTCTCTCAAGATATAAAATAAAATTATTTTTCATCCAATGTATCTATCTCTAGTTTATAAGGATATTTTAGGCTATTAATATTTATTTTGAATATTGATTTGTTTTGACATATTTCCTCATCCTTTATGTAGTTTTTAATGATCTATTTCTCCTTTTTTATTTCTTGACATTTTCATTTATTAAGTAAAATTTTGCTGGAGATCATTCAAAAGCAGCTGCAGCAGTACATAAACAGCAAACTGTCAGGAATTCAAGCGAAATTCAGAAGGAGGTGTGGAACAACAGACATCATTGCTGCTGTCAGACTGATCTTGGCTGAAAAATGAGGATACTGTAAAGATATCTACCTGTGTTTTATTGACTATGCAAAGATATTCAACTGCATGGTTCGTAACAAATTATGGATAACCTTGTGAAGAATGAGAATTCCAGGATACTTAATTATGCTCATGAGGGACCTGTGCATAGACTAAGAAGAAGTTGTTCAAAGAGAACAAGGAAACAGTGCATGGTTTCAAATCATGAAAGCAGTGCTTCAGGGTTGTTTCTCACTACAGTTATTCAATCTGTATGCTGAACAAATAATCTGAGAAGCTGGACCATATAAAGAAGAAGGTGGCATCCGGATTGGTGGAAGAATATGCAGATGACACAACCTTGCTTGCTGAAAGGGAAGAGCACTTGGAGTACTTATTGATGAAGATCAACGACTACAGCCGTCAGTAAGGATTGTACCTCAACATAAAGAAAACAAAAATCCTTACAGCTGCACCAATAAGTAACATCGTGATAAACAGAGAAATGAATGACATTGTCAAGGATTTCATTTCAATGCCCATGGAAGAAGCAGTCAGGAAATCAAAGGAAGTATTGCATTGGACAAATCTGCTGCAAAAGACCCCTTCGAAGAGTTAAAAAGCAAAGATGTCACTTTGAGGGCTAAGCTGCAGCTGACCCAAGCCATGATATTTTCAATTGCCTAATATACATGTGAAAACTGGGCAATGAATAAGGAAGACCAAAGAAGAATTGAGGGCTTTGAATTATGGTGTTGGAGAAGAATAGTGAATATACCATGGACTGACAGAAGAAAAAACAAGTCAGTCTTGGAAGAAATACAGCCAGAGTGCTCCTTGGAAGCGAGGATGATGAGACAAGTTGTCAGGAGGGACCATTCCCTGGAGAAAGACTTCATGCTTGGAAGAAGGTCAGAGAAAAATATGAAGACCATGGACAAGACGTACTGACACAGTGGCTGCAAAATGGGTTCAAATATAACAAGGATTGTGAGGATGGTGCAGGACCGGGCTGCATTCCCTTCTGTTGTACATAGGGTCACTATGATTCAGAACCAAGTCAATGGCACCTAACAACAACAACAACAATATTAGGCCAATTTTCCTCTACAGTCTTAAAGTAACTTTTATTCTCTTGGTGTATACCTTAAACATTTTTAAAGAAACTTAAAAATAAGTATTCAGTTTTACTGAACGAAAAGAAAATCTGAAAACTCTTTAACTCTGTTCAACTGCAGTTTGCCTTAAATGTTAATATCATCCATTATTTTAGTTCAATGACTATTTTTTACTAATTTTCCAAATGGAAATGATCATTACCTTTGTGTAGCTAAAATTTGCTTAGATTTATGCACATATTCCATAGGATTTTTTTCTTTTTATCTCAGGCTTTTTTTTTTCCATAGTATAATAGTTTATTCTTCCCAAAATATTGCCTTGAAAATTTCCTTCAGTGATGGCCTCCAGGTAGTAAAATTTCTTAACTCCTTAAAGGTAAGGACAGGATTCTAGGATGACGGTTACTTTATTCTAGCGTTTTAAATATACACATCCACACTGTTGTGATTTCTATTTTTGTTGCTGAGGAATCAGTGTTTATTCTAATTATCATTCCATTAGCCAGGTATCAGCAAAGGAATAAACAACCAACAGTCCTCATTCTAAACCTGGTCTGCCACCGACCTTTGTTAATAACGTTCATTGGAACACTGCCCCGCTCACCATGTATGTCTTGCCTATGACTGCACTGTAGACAGAGGAAGTATAACGTGCAACATGTTTACTATCTGGCTTAAAGGAAAAAAAAAAAAAAAAAAAAAAAACTTTCAGACCCCTGCTTTAGAGAAAACAGTCTTTTTCCTATTACCTTGAAAAATTTTTGTCTTTGGTTTGTGCACGTGTGTGTGCCTGTTTGTTGTGCTCCCCGAATCTAAAAATTAATTCTTCCAACCATGTTAGAAAATTCCCGGCACTGATCCACACATTATCCTTTCAAATATTTCCTGCTCCCCTATTCTGTCTTCTCTTCTTCTTGAATTATAGTCAGGGCATGTGAGCCTCTATCCTTACTAGCAACACTTCAATTTTTTTAATCTCATTGTCCATCTTTTTATAACTTTATTCTGTCTACCCTGTGCTTTCTTTACTAATTTACTCTTTTGCTGTGCATTTTGCATAGTTTAACTCACCCGATGAATTTGTAAGAATGTTTAATAATTTAAAAAAATGAATTTTCATTAGGTATTTTAAATTATTTACTTTTAAGTTATGTTCTAATGAAGGTAAAACTGGATAACAGGTTTGAAAGGGGACAAAAATGTTATTTAAGAATTGCAGTACTCTTTTATATATCATAACAACTGTTTGCCTAGAAAGTGCTTCATGGATTCTGTTGTGAGAAAGGAAAATTAAAACAACAAAAAAAAAGGATTGGATTAATTAGGAGATGAAATTGATGAAGTAGAAAACTTATTAGGAGCGACTGTAGGATCAATAAAAGATTATGAGAACCTTTTGAGCCAGAAAATAGTCCAGAGACCACAGAGCAATATTAATTAACACTAAAAGGTATATAAAATAAGGACTATCCAAAAAGTATACTGCTTCACAAATAAGGAAGAATATATTCCTGGAAATAATCATATTGAGGATAGAGAATCACCTGTAAAAAGGGATTTCTATATTAATGCACTGTTGAACTTAGACTCCTATGGTTCCTTACCGTAAGCTTGTGTGTTACTCAGGATCTTAACAAGATATAGTGGAAATAGAATGGTTTCTCCTTTGGGACATGGGGGAACTGAGAAAAATCAACATACTGGAGAGTTCACTATGTACACAAGCTTATTTCCTAACCTCTCTGAGATGCTTTCCTTAATTTGAGGATAAAATGACTGTTAAGATCAAAAGCGTTATAGAATATAAATATTTAGTTCAGCACGTGTCATACCACTTGTTCACTTCTATTGCTTTCCTCTCTTTTTTTCTGTAATTATAGCACAAATGACTCAGTGTTTAAGCCCCAATGTTTTTCCTTTGATTTTCACTGTTTTCTATTCTGGTCTCTAATACAATTTAGAATAGGTTTATATTTTATATGCTAGCACTTAAATATAATCAATGTTATATTATTTCTGAGATAAAATTTACATCTCTACTTGCCTCTAAACCATAAGCCAAAAACCAAACCTGTTGGCATTGAGTCGATTCCAACTCATAGAAACCCTATAGGACAGAGTAGAACTGCTCCACACAGTTTCCAAGGAGTGCCTGGTGGATTTGAACTGCTAACCTTTTAGTTAACAGCTGTAGTTTTTAACCACTATGCCACCAGGGTTTCCTAACTTGCCTCTAGGCTGGGTGAAAAAAGCATTCATTTGGATCTGCACTGTGTGCTTAAGAATATTCTAGTTTTCCTACCAAAATAGTTGGCTTTTTATTTTTAGGTCAGTGATGGCCATCATCACAGAAGAAAGAAGCTGATGCTGACTGGGGGCAGAATGGTAATAGTTGATAACTGTCGAACAGAGCATAACTGTGGTGCTCCACTCTGCAGGATAAGGATTACTTTGTACAAGATATTTAACATTTCTAGCATGTCAACCTCTTTAATCCTTTTGCAAAAACTTAACCTCTGTGTAAATTTTGAGGCTGTTACTTGTTCCTCATAGTGAGTTAAACCAACACTGAAAACCAAAATCAAACCAGTTGCTGTTGAGTTGATTCTGAACCATATCGACTCTACAGGGCAGAGTAGAACTGTCCCGTAGGATTTCCAAGACTGCAGTATCTACTGAATCAGACTGCCACATCTTTCTCCCATGGAGTGACTGGTGGGTTCAAACCACTGACCTTTCATTTAGCAGCCTGGCACTTAACTGGGCTCCTTCCCATATAAAGTTAGAAATAGTAATTCTTCCTGATAAGGACATTGTGTATACCAAATGAGATTATGCCTATTTATTATTGTTATCCTTATCTTTATGTAAGCATATGTAAAGTCATAGGATTAGGTGTTGAAAGACAGAGGAAGGTTGAAGATATGTGTATAGAAATAAATTGAATAAGATTATCTTCTGTGAGCAGTGGTGTAATAAATTAAATTAAAAAAAAAGTTTAACGATAGGGAAAAGTAACTTGCTTCCTGGAGAGCAAATGACAGTTCACTACATAGATCAGTAAGATTATTATCATGCCTTTGATATGAGATAAAATTTCATGTATAGAGAAAATTGTATTTTAACTTACATTAATAAAGAATGAAGTAATTTGAAGCATATTTAAAAAAGTAATTGGAAACAATCAATTCAGACCCTCTAATGTAATAAACCCAATACAAATTAAGGAGCTTCTAGCAGTATCAGTCATGTTATAGCTTTTTCCCCCCATTTTTCTCTATATTTGCAAATTCTTACATTTGGACTAAATTAAAACATTCATCTAAACTTTTATTCTCTTTTAGTGTTAATTAATATTGCTCTGTGGTCTCTGGACTATTTTCTGGCTCAAAAGAGTCTCATAATCTTTTATTGATCCTATAGTCTCTCCAAATAAGTTTTTTACTTCATAAATTGCAAAACAAGTTTGTAATACATACTTGAGTCATATATGCTTAAAAAAAGGAAATCTTTAGAAACAAAATTAAGTTTTCACAATTTTAAAATTTAGAATTGACCAACACAAATAAAAGAACCCTTAGATTTTTTAGTTTGTTATTATTTTTTTTAAATGTGGTTCATAGCTGTGTTAGATACTCTTAGAGCACTTGTTAAGAATCCAAGTGTCTACAACCCACTCGTCCCCACTGAACTAGAAATTGCTGAGGTATAACTAGAGGATATGAGTTGTTGAACATTTTCCCAGCTGACTCTTTTGAGAACCATTATAAAGATAAGGAATCAACTAAGATACTGACAAAGTTGTCTTTTTCCATAATAATATATTCCAATTATTGAGCTCTATTCACTCGGTTTTTTGTTTTTTTGGATTCATTTCAGAGGTTGATAAATAGAATATTGACCAGAAATATGCTTACTTGTGTTTTATTCACTACACGGAGGCATTCAACTGTGTGGATTATAACAGATTATGGGTAACATTGTGAAGACTGAGAATTCCAGAATATTATATTGTGCTCATGAGGAACCTGTACATAGATCAAGAGGCAGTGGTTTGAACAGAAAAAGGGAATACTGTGTGGTTTAAAGTCAGGAAAGGGGTGTGTCAGGGTTGTATCTTTTCACCATAGTTATTCAATTTGTATGCTGAGCAAATAATCAGAAGTTGGACTATATAAAGAAGAATGTGGCATCAGGATTGAAGGAAGACTTATTAACAACCTGTGATATTCAGATGACACAACCTTGCTTGGGAAAAGTGAAGAGGACTTGAAGCACTTACTGATGAAGATCAAGTACTACAGCCTTCAGTACGGATTGTATCTAAACATAAAGAAAGCAAAAATCCTCATAACTGGACCAATAAGCAATATCATGATAAATGTAGAAAATATTAATGTTGTCAAGGATTTCATTTTACTCGGATCCACAATCAACCCCCATGAAAATGGCAGTCAAGAAATTAAATGATATATTACATTAGGCAAATCTTCTGCGAAAGACCTCTTTAAAGTATTAAAAAGCAAAGATGTCACTTCGTTGACTAAGATCTGCCTGACTCAAGCCATGATATTTTTAAAGGAAGACCAAAGAATTGAAGCCTTTGAATTGCAGTGTTCGTGAAGAATATTGTATGTACTTTGGACTCCCAGAAGAATAAACAAACCTGTCTTGGAAGAATTACAGCCAGAATGCTCCTTGGAAGCAAGGATGGCAATATTTTATCTCACTTACTTTGGACATATTATCAGGAGGGATCTGCCCATGGAGAAGGACATTACGCTTGGTAAGCAGAAAGACTCTCGACTAGATGGATTGACATAATGTCTGCAACAATGTGCTCAAGCATAAGAACTATTGTGAGGATTGCACAGGACTGCACAGTGTTTCATTCTGTTGTACATAGGGTCATTATGAGTCGGAACTGTCTCCATAGCACCTAACAACAACAATATTCATTTAAAGCAATGTGAAAATGTATCATTTAAAAGATCATTATATAATGTCTTTAATCTCCATCCATATTGTAATATGTATCAATACTTCATTTTCCTTACTGGCTGAGTAGTATTCCATAGCATGTATGTGCCACATTTTGTTTATCCATTTTCAGTTGATGGACTTTTAGATTGTCTCCACCTTTTGGCTAATCTGAATAGTACTGCAGTGAACATTGCTGTACAAATATCTTTTTGAGTCTCTGTTTTCAAGCCTTTTATGTCTATACCTAGAAATAAAAGGTCAAATATTATATGATATCACCCCCCATATACAAAGAGAAGAACAGGCAAATGTATAGAGATCAAAGTTTATTAGAGTTTATCAGGGGCTAGAGAGAGGGAGAGTAGGGGTTATTGCTTATGCAGTACTGACTTTCAGTTTGCTATGATGGAAAAACCACATTGATTAAGGGTAAAGTTGAAGAGTTGATTAATGGAATTGCTGTCCATAAGTTGTAAATTATGAAATTTTTAATTGCCAAAGTTGTGTGATTGATAGATTTACAACAGTAACAAAAAAAAAAAGGAAAAAAGAGTGGCTGCTGAGACTGTTTATGCATGAACAAACACCTTATAGGATTTCATTCCTTTGTTTGGAGGTTTAGGGTCATGGTTTAATGGGACACCCCAGTTAATAGACTAATATCATGTTTAATGATTTTGTTCTGCCTCCTACTTCATTTCATAGTGCCTGTGGTCTTAAAGGAAACCCTGGTGGCATGGCGGTTAAATGCTATGGCTGCTAACCAAGAGATTGGCAGTTTGAATCTGCCAGGCGCTCCTTGGAAACTCTATTGGGCAGTTCTACTCTGTCCTATAGGGTCGCTATGAGTTGGAATCAACTCGATGGCAGTGGGTTTGGTTTTTGGTTTGGGGGCCTTAAATGCTAGCAAGTGGCTATCTAAGGTGCAACAATTAGTCTTTAGTAGCCTGAACCAATGGAGGAAGAAGGAGAGCCAGAAATAGGAGGAGGAAATGTAATGTGCAGCTAATTGCCTCCATGAAAGTCTGCCTCCTTTTCCATAAGATTAGATTAGAATTAGTTTAGGTGGTGCCTGGTTACCACTACTGAACAGTTCAATCAAAGATTTGATAGCAGAATTGTGATCAAAAGCAGATAAATGCAGAACAGAATTTCAAATTCTCAAGGAATCCAGACTTTCTGGAGACTGGATGACCCTCTGAAATTATTGCTCTGAAATAATCTTTAAACATTAAAACTTAATGCAAAATACCCTCAATGTCTTAAAACCAAACAAAAGTTTCGCTTGACTAGTAATGAATGTCTACCTTGAGCATTATGATCTTTTAAGAACAATCTAAATGAAATCAAAACGGAAACAGCTACTTGAAAGATTAGATAGGAATCTTAGGAGAGCATGAGTTTGTGTTAGTAAGGGAGGAACAAATTGGAAAAGGTTGGTAAGAATGGTTGTGCAACTCAAAGAATGTAATCAATGTCGTGGAATGCTGTATGTAGAAATTGCTGAACTTGTGTATGTTCTGTTGTGTATATTCTCAACAAGATAAAAACAAAAATATTTTATAAAAAGAAACAAGATCATTATTTATTTGTAAAAGAAGCCCTGGTTGTGCAATGGTTAAGTGCTTGACTTCTAACTAAAAGGCTCCACAGGAGTAAAGACCTGACAATCTGGTTCTGATAACCCTACAACCTAGGAAACACTACGGGTCTTTCTACTCTGTCCTATAGAGTTGTTATAAGTTGGAATCCAATCGCAGCACACAGCAACAACAAGAACATATGTTTTGTAAATATTGACAAATTGATTCTAAAGTTTATAAAAAAAAAAGTTTATAGGAAATGACAAATGACTAGAATAGCCATTACGGCGCTGAAGAAGTACATGTAGGATGACTAAACCTACGTGATTTCAAGACTTACTATAAATCTGCAGTGATAAAGATAGCACGATACTGGTGAGAGGTTAGAAAAATAGATCAATGGAGTAGAATATGGTGCTAAGAATTAGATCCATAACAATATGGTCTGTTAACTGTTTTTTTTTTTTAATGCTATATTAATCTTTTTGTTATTATTGTTCTTTAGAAGAAGATTTACAGAACAAACTAGCTTCTCATTAAACAATCAGTACACATATTGTTTTGTGACTTTGGTTACCAACCTCAAGACATGTCAACACTCTCCCCTTCTCAAACTTGGGTTGCCTATTGTCATCCTTCCTGTCCCCTTCCGCCTCATAGTCCTTGCCCTGGGCTGGTGCACTCATTTAGTCTCATTTTGTTTCATGGCCCTGTCTAATCTTTGGCTGAAGGGTGAACCTCAGGAGTGACTTCATTACTGAGTTACAAGGGTGTCCAGGAGCCATACTCTCTGGGTTTCTCCAGTCTCTGTCAGACCAGTAAGTCTGGTCTTTTTTGTGTGTGTGTGAGTTAGAATTTTGTTCTACATTTTTCTCCAGCTCTATCTGGGACCCTCTATTGTGACCCCTGTCAGAGCAGTCAGTAGTCATAGCCAGGCACCATCTGGTCATGCTGTACTCATTCTGGTGGAGGCTGTAGTACTTGTGGTCCATCAGTCACTTGGACTAAACTTTCCCATGAAAATTAATGTAAAATGGGTCACAGACCTAAAAGATAAATACAAACTATACAACTTCTAAAAGATAAAAATACAAAACTACACAACTTCTAAAAGATTGTGTAAGAGAAAATCTAGGCAATCTTGGATGAGGCAATACATTTTTAGATACAGCATCAAAAGCACAATCCACAAAAAATAATAATAGTGAGTTGAACATCATTAATATTAAAAACTTCTGCTTTGTGACAAATACTGTTAAGGGGATCAAAAGACTAGCCAGAAACTGAGAAAACAAACATATTTTCAAAACATAAATCTGATAAAGGAATTGTACTTAAATATATACAAAGAACACTTAAAACTCAACAACAAAATAAACAACCCAATTTAAAAATGGACTTAAGATCTGAACAGCCAACTCACCAAAAAAAGTTATACAGTTGGCAAACACTTATATGACAAGCAGCTAAACCTCACGTGGAATTTGTTGTTGTCAGGCGTCATCATGTCTCTTCTGACTCAGATGTACAACAGAAGGACACTCTGCCTGATCCTACACCATCCTCACAATCATTACTATATTTGAGCCCATTGTTGCAGCCTCTGTGTCAATCCATCTTGTTGAGGGAATTCCTTTTTTTTTTTTTTGGTGATCTTCCACTTTACCAAGCATGATATCCTTCTCCAAGGACTGGTCCCTCCTAATAACATATAAAAAGTATGTGAGATAAAGTCTTGCCATCCTCATTTCTAAGAAGTATTTTGGCTGTATTTTTTCCAAGACAGATTTGTTCACGTGCCATTAGGGAATTGCAAATTAAAACAGCAAAGGAATACTATTGCACACCCGTATGAATGGCTAAAATTCAAAACACTGGCAACATCAGAATCTACGAGGGATGCAGAGGAACAAGGGCTCTCATTCATTGTAGTTGGAAACACCAAATGGTAAAGCCAACTTGGAAAACAGTTTGGCAGTTTCTTACAAAGCTAAATATTGACTTATACAATCCAGCAATCATGTCCCAGTATTACCCAATGAATTAAAAATGTATGTTCACTGAAAAATCTGCACACACTTGTTTATAACGCCTTTGTACATACCTGCTAAAGCTTGGAAACAACCACGCTGTCCTTCAATGGGTAAAGGGATAAACAAAGCGTAGTACAGCCACAAGAAGCAGTATTAATGCAATAATATGAAATAAAGTATCAAACTAGGAAAAGATAAGCTATCAAAATAGGAAAAAAAATGCATGTTACTAAGGAAAGAAGCTAGCCCTAAAAATCTACATACTATATGATTCAAACTATATAACATTCTGGAAAAGGCGAAACTATAGAAAGAGTGAAAAGATCAGTGGTTTCCAGGTGTAGAGGGGAGAAGGGAGAGATGAATAGGTAAAGTGCAGGACATTTTAAGGGCAGCGAAACTCTTCTGGTTGGTATTGCAATGGTGAATACATGACAGTATGCATTTGTCAAAACCTGTGAAATTGTACTATAGAGAGTGTAAACCCTAATGTAAACAAACAAGCAAACAAAAAAATGCTATCTTGTCCATTCTGACTCATGCTACCCCATGTGCCAGCCAAGCATTTAGCCATTTGCACCACTCAGGGACTCCACATAATCTATGGATTTTAGTTAATAGTCAACTATCAATATTAGTTCATCAGTTGCAACAAATGTAGAGCAAATATGAAAGATATTCATAATAGGAGAAACTGTGTGCACCTGGGAAGGGGATACGTAGCACTGCTCTGGACTTTCTGCACAATTTATCTGTACACATAAATCTGCTCTAAAATTAAGTTTATTATTTCAAACATGCCGCTATAATATGTTTTACTACATTAATAGTGCCAATAGGAATTTATTTTTATTGAGCCAAGCACAGTGCTAATTAAGATATCTACTTTCTTTGTTCTAATATAAAGATGATAAAATTAAAACCAGGTGATTAAGTAAAGAGACAATGGGTTGATTAAACTAGTCAGTGGAGAAACAAGAATTAAAGAAGGGCCAGGATGTCAATTCCAATAAAAGACTGTGTGCACAAATTGCTGTATTACATATTCCCACATATCAGGCATTGCCTGGGATAGTTCCTCACGTTCTTCTGCATCAAGTGAGACATGTTTTAAAGGGCAAGAGAAGATGTTGCTGTCAAGAACCAAGTAAGATCTTCCTAACTTTACGAGCAAAGAGAAGAGAGCAGGAGTGATGTATCAGTAAAGGAAAGTAGAAATGGGGTCTCTTTAAAGATAATGAAAGAAGTGAGGTAACAGATCAAAAAGGAGAAAGTATGCAAGAGAGAGAGAGAGAGAGAGAGATCAGTGTTTATATTTGTTTGCGAAGGCATGTAGACACCTGCCTCAGGAAGGTGAGAAGTTCTACATAAAGGTTGAGAGAAAATGGGAACCTACTTACAATGCATAAATACATTGGGAAGAGATTTCTAGACCTTAGTTACTGTAGCTGTAGCCACATGGTTGTTATTGTTAGGTGCCATCAAGTCAGTTCTGACTCATAGCAACAGAATGAAACATTGCCCGGTTCTGTGCCATCCTCATAATCTTTGTTATGCTTGAGTCCATAGTTGTAGGCACTGTGTCAATCCATCTCTTTGAGTGTCTTCCTCTTTTTCATTGCCCCTCCACTTTACCAAGCATGATGTCCTTCTCCAGGTACTGATCTCTTCTGATGACATGTTCAAAGTAAATGAAACAAAGTCTTGCCCTTCTTGCTTCTAAGGAGCATTCTAGCTATAATTCTTCCAAGAGAGATTTGTTTGTTCTTTTGCAGTCCGTGGAATATTCAATATTCTTTGTCAACACCAGAATTCAAAGGTGTCAACTGTTCTTTGGTCTTCCTTATTCATTGTCAGCTTTCCTATGCATATGAGGCTATTGAAAATAACATGGATTGTGTCAGGCACACTATAGTCCTCAAAGTGACATCTTTTTAATACTTTAAAGAGGTCTTTTCCTGAAGATTTTCCCAGTGCAATACTTTGTTTGATTTCCTGACTGCTGCTTCCATGGGTGTTGATTATGGATCTAAGTAAAATGAAATCATTGACAATATCAATTTTTTCTGCATTTATCATGATATTGCTTATTGGTCCAGTTGTGAGGATTTTTGTTTTCTATATGTTGATGTGCAATCCATACTGAAGGCTGTGGCCATTGACCTTCATCAATAAGTGCTTCAAGTGCTCTTCACTTTCAGCAAGCAAGATTGTGTCATCTGCATACTGCAGGCTGTTAATAGGTCTTCTTTCATAATTGTAATCTTCTTCTTCCTAATATAGTCCATGTTCTGGAATTATTTGCTCAGCATACAGATTGACTAAGTGTGATGAAAGGATACAACCCTGACACAAACATTTCCTGACTTTAAACCACACGGTATTCCCCTGTTCTGTTAGAATGACTACCTCTTGCACTATGTACAGGTTCTAAATGAACACAATTAAGTGTTCTAGAATTCTCATTCTTTGCAATGTTATCCATAATTTTTATGATTCACACAGTTTAATGCCTTTGTACAATCAATAAAACACAGGTATACATCATTCTGGTATTCTCTACTTTCAGTCAAGATCCATCTGAAATTAGCAATGATATTCCTCATTTCATGTCTTCTGAACCTGGCTTGAGCTTCTGGCAGTTCCCTGTCGACATACTACTTACTGAAACCACTTTTGAATGGTCTTCAGTAAAATTTTAATTGTGTGTGGCATTAATGATATTGTTTTATAATTTCTGCATTCTGTTGAATCACTTTTCTTTCAAATGGGTACAAATATGGATCCCTTCCAGTTGATTGGCCAGGAAGTTGTCTTCCAAATTTCTTGACATAGGCAAGTGAGCACCTCCAGGAGTGCCTTTGTTTGTTGAAACATGTCAGTTGTTATTCCATCAATTCCTGGAGCTTTGTTTTTCACCATTCTCTTCTATGTAGCTTGGACTTCTTCCTTCAGTAACACTGGTTTCTTACAATATTCTACCTCATAAAATATTTGAACGTTAACCAATTCTTTTTGGTGCAGGGACTGTGTGTATTTCTTTCCATCTTTGATTGAAGTTTCATGTGTATTTTAATATTTTCCTGGGAGAAATTATTAATATTGCAACTCAAGTCTTGAATTTTTAATTCAGTTCTTTCAGCTTGAGAAATGCCCAGCATGTTCTTCCCTTTTGGTTTTCTAACTCCAGGTCTTTGAACATGTCATCATCATACTTTATTTTGTCTTCTCAAGCCACACTTTGAAATCTTCTATTCAACTCTTTTACTTCATCATTTCTTCCTTTTCCTTTAGCTATTCAACGTTCAAGAGCAAGTGGCAGTCTCTTCTGACATCTATTTTGGTCTTTGCTTTCTTCCCTGTCTTTTATTTTTTTAAAAAAATATATATTTTTTACTGTGCTTTAAGTGAAAGTTTACAAATCAAGTCAGTCTGTCACATATAAGCTTATATACACCTTACTACATACTCCCATTTACTCTCCCCCTAATGAGTCAGCCCACTCCCTCCTTCCAGTCTCTCCTTTCGTGATGGTCTTGCCAGTTTCTAACCCTCTCTACCCTCCTATCTCCCCTCCAGACAGGAGATGCCAATACAGTCTCAAGTGTCCACCTGATACAAGTAGCTCACTCTTCATCAGCATCTCTCTCCAACCCATTGTCCAGTCCCTTCCATGTCTGATGAGTTGTCTTTGGGAATGGTTCCTGTCCTGGGCCAACAGAAGGTTTGGGGACCATGACCGCTGGGATTCCTCTAGTCTCAGTCAGACCATTAAGTCTGGTCTTTTTGTGAGAATTTGGGGTCTGCATCCCACTGTTCTCAATCCAGGTGGGTTGAGACCAATTGATGCATCTTAAATGGCTGCTTGTTAGCATTTAAGACCCCAGAAGCCACACTTCAAAGTGGGATGCAGAATGTTTTCTTAATAGAATTTATTTTGCCAATTGACTTAGAAGTCCCCTTAAGCCATAGTCCCCAAACCCCTGCCCTTGCTCTGCTGACCTTCGAAGCATTCAGTTTATCGCGGAACCTTCTTTGCTTTTGGTCCAGTCCAGTTGAGCTGACCTTCCCTGTATTGAGTATTGTCCTTCCCTTCACCTAAAGTAGTTCTTATCTACTAACTAATCAGTTAATAACCCTCTCCCACCCTCCCTCCCTCCCGCCTCTCGTAACCACAAAAGTATGTGTTCTTCTCAGTTTATACTATTTTTCAAGATCTTATAATAGTGGTCTTATACAATATTTGTCCTTTTGCATCTGACTAATTTCACTCAGCATAATGCCTTCCAGGTTCCTCCATGTTATGAAATATTTCACAGATTCGTCACTGTTCTTTATTCATAAGTAGTATTCCATTGTGTGAATATACCATAATTTATTTATCCATTCATCCATTGATGGACACCTTGGTTGCTTCCAGCTTTTTGCTATTGTAAACAGTGCTGCAATAAACTTGGGTGTGCATATATCTGTTTGTGTAAAGGCTCTTATTTCTCTGGGATTTCTGGGTTGAAAGCTAGTTCTATTTCTAACTTTTTAAGAAAATGCCAGATAGATTTCCAAAGTGGTTGTGCCATTTTACATTCCCACCAGCAGTGTATAAGAGTTCCAATCTCTCCACAGCCTCTCCAACATTTATTGTTTTGTATTTTTTGGATTAATGCCAGCCTTGTTGGAGTGAGATGGAATCTCATCGTAGTTTTAATTTGCATTTCTCTAATGGCTAATGATCAAGAGCATTTTCTCATGTATCTGTTAGCTGCCTGAATATCTTCTTTAGTGAAGTGTGTGTTCATATCCTTTGCCCACTTCTTGATTGGGTTGTTTGTCTTTTTGTGGTTGAGTTTTAAGAGAATCATATAGATTTTAGAGATCAGGCGCTGGTAGGAGATGTCATAGCTGAAAATTTTTTCCCAATCTGTAGGTGGTCTTTTTACTCTTTTGGTGAAGTCTTTAAATGAGCATAGATGTTTGATTTTTAGGAGCTCCCAGTTGTCTGGTTTCTTTTCATCATTTTTGGTAATGTTTTATATTCTGTTTATGCCTTGTATTAGGGCTCCTAAGGTTGTCCCTATTTTTTCTTCCATGATCTTTATCGTTTTAGTCTTTATGTATAGGTCCTTGATCCACTTGGAGTTAGTTTTTGTGCATGGTGTGAGGTATGGGTCCTGTTTCATTTTTTTGCAAATGGATATCCAGTTATGCCAGCACCATTTGTTAAAAAGACTACCTTTTCCCCAATTAACTGGCCCTGGGCCTTTGTCAAATATCAGCTGCTCATATGTGGTTGGATTTATATCTGGGTTCTCAATTCTGTTCCATTGGTCTATGTGCCTGTTGTTGTACCAGTAACAGGTGGTTTTGACAACTGTGGCTGTATGATATGTTCTAAAATCAGATAGAGTGAAGCCTCCCACTTTCTTCTTCTTTTTCAGTAATGCTTTACTTATCCAGGGCTTCTTTCCCTTCCATATGAAGTTGGTGATTTGTTTCTCCATCACATTAAAAAATGACATTGGAATTTGGATTGGAAATGCATTGAATGTACAGATGGCTTTTGGTAGAATAGACATTTTTACTATGTTAAGTCTTCCTATCCATGAGCAAGGTATGTTTTTCCATTTATGTAGGTCCCTTTTAGTTTCTTGCATTAGTACTTTGTAGTTTTCTTTGTATAGGTCCTTTACATCTTTGATAAGATTTATTCCTAAGTATTTTACCTCCTTGGGGGCTACTGTGAATGGTATTGATTTGATGATTTCCTCTTCGATGCTCTTTTTGTTTATGTAGAGGAATTCAAGTGGTTTTTGTATGTTTATCTTGTAACCTGAGACTCTGCCAAACTCTTCTATTAGTTTCAGTAGTTTTCTGGAGGATTCCTTAGGGTTTTCTGTGTATAAGATCATGTCATCTGCAAATAGAGATAATTTGACTTCTTCCTTGCCAATCCAGATGCCCTTTATTTCTTGGTCTAGCCTAATTGCTCTGGCTAGGCCCTCTAGCACAATGTTGAATAAGAGCAGTGATAAAGGGCATCCTTGTCTGGCTCCCGTTCTTAAGGGAAATGTTTTCAGGCTCTCTGCATTTAGAATGATGTTGGCTGTTGGCTTTGTATAGATGTCCTTTATTATGTTAAGGAATTTTCCTTCTATCCCCATTTTGCTGAGAGTTTTTATCATGAATGGGTGTTGGACCTTGTCAAATGCCTTTTCTGCATCAATTGATAAGATCATGTGGTTTTTGTCTTTTGTTTTATTTACATGGTGGATTACACTAATGGTTTTTCTGATACTAAACCAGCCTTGCATACCTGGTATAAATCCCACTTGATCGTGGTGGATTATTTTTTTATATGCTGTTGAATTCTATTGGCTAGAATTTTGTTGTTGAGGATTTTTGCATCTATGTTCATGAGGGATATAGGTCTGTAATTTTCTTTTTTTTTTTTTGTGCTGTCTTTACCTGGTTTTGGCATCAGGGATATGGTGGCTTCATAGAATGAGTTAAGTAGTATTCCATGCTTTAAAATACCTTTAGTAGTAGTGGTGTTAACTCTTCTCTGAAAGTTTGGTAGAACTCTGCAGTGAAGCCATCTGGGCCAGCACTTTTTTTTCGTTGGGAGTTTTTTGATTACCTTTTCAATCTCTTTTTTTGTTATGGGTCTATTTAGTTGTTCTACTTCTGATTGTGTTAGTTTAGGTAGGTAGTGTTTTTCTAGGAATTCATCCATTTCTTCTAGGTTTGCAAATTTGTTAGAGTACAATTTTTCGTGATAATCTGATATGATTGTTTTAATTTCAGTTGGGTCTGTTGTGATATGGCCCATCTCGTTTCTTATGTGGGTTATTTTTTTCCTTTCCTGTATTTCTTTAGTGAGTCTGGCCAATGGTTTATCAATTTTGTTAATTTTTCAAAGAACCAGCTTTTGGCTTTGTTAATGTTTTCAATTGTTTTTCTGTTCTCTAATTCATTTAGTTCAGCTCTAATTTTTATTATTTGTTTTTTTCTGGTGCCTGGTGGATTCT
Organism: Elephas maximus indicus; assembly: GCF_024166365.1. Classification (NCBI taxonomy): domain Eukaryota; kingdom Metazoa; phylum Chordata; class Mammalia; order Proboscidea; family Elephantidae; genus Elephas; species Elephas maximus. The sequence continues at coordinate 30,104,018 of NC_064820.1, read as the reverse complement.
TTTGTTGCTCGTTTTCTATTTGTTCAAGTTGTAGGGACAGTTCTCTGATTTTGGCTCTTTCTTTTTTATGTATGTGTGCATTTATCGATATAAATTGACCTCTGAGCATTGCAATTCCAGAATTGTATCTTCATTTGGGAAAAATTTTGATTCTTTGATTTGAATCACGCTCTGCTTCTTTATGTGGTTTGATATTGACTGCTGTCTCTGAGCCGTCTATAAGATATTGTAATGATTTATTTTATATTTGCTCACTGAGTCTTATCTTGTTTTGTTTTCTTTCAATATACATAGATGGGCTACTAGATTGCACTGTCTTGATTGTTGTAGCCTGTGAATCACTTATGTCCTATTACCAGCTGTTTTTGGCTGTTACCAGATATATAAGCCTAAGAGTCTATTCATTATTCTTGAGTAGAATCTGATTTTCGGTCACCAAGTGTGTGGTGTAGACAGTCACCTATTCACTTAGAGGAGTAGTGGTGATAGTTGTGTGCACCAGATTCTAGTAGCAGCAGGGGTTCACACTCGGGGCGGGGGGCAGGATGCTGACAGGCTTCCCCCAAGTGCCAGTGAGGTAGGTGTGTCTCTATTCCTAAAGCACTTTGGTAGGTGGGCTCTGCGGCTGTACCTTAGGCACCCAGTGCACGTATGTTTACAGATTGGTAGGTGTTAGTATCCTCAGACCCCTATGGCAGGAGGCTAGGTGGTTTGTGTGGAGCCTCAGCCCTCAGTTCCCCATTGTGGGTCAGTGAGGGCTCTGTTTAATACGTAGAGATATCAGACCTGGGAAACTTGTCTTTCCCGTAATCTGCTAAAACAATTACAGTCAGATCACTATCAGAATTGCCTTTGCATTATAATAGGCACCTTGTTCCCTGTAGTGATGAAAGCCCAAGACTGTGGATCTCATATGCTTGGCTGGAGCTGGTTCTGTATTTGTATTCCAATTTTGGGAAGTCAGGGAAGGATTTTTGTTCCCTGGGTTTTTTGTAGCTGCTTCTCTCAGGCCAGGAGAATGGGTTAGGAAAAGACAAAAACAAAAAGACAAAACAAAAAAAAAACACAGAGCACTTCACTCTCTGGCCCAGGAAATTCCAATGTTAATGAAGCCGCCTGGGAAAGGTAGGGGAGGGATCAGATAGATAGGAGAGAGTAGCACCCAGGAATGTAGACAAAGTTACTTATCTTGCTTGGTGCTGACTCTTTTATCTGGGATTCCTAAGGGGCATGTAGCCTGTGTGCATTGGCTTGGTCAAGATTACCCCCAAGGGTCAGGCCCAAGTCCTGTGCTTGTGCTGTCTCAGGAGCCGTGGTCAGTTCTTCCACTCTCAGACCAAAGCCCAGGGCCAGGGTTTCCCAGCTGGGACACTGCATTCCAGGCTCCAAAACCCGTCACTGCCTCCCAATGACTTCTCCTCCTGTTAGCTGCGTTGCTGTGCTGCCTGTGTGCACTGGCTAGGCTTCCCCCAAGGTCACTTCTGGGGGCTAGGGCTGCATTCCATGTTTGCGCCATCTCAGGATGCCGTTCTCAGCTCCCCTGAGCCCAATCCAAAGCCCAGCACCAAGGTTTTCTGACTGGGACGCTGGCTCCAGGCTCCGAAAACAGTTGCTGCTTCCCCGTGGTTGCTCGTTCTCTCGTTAACTGTGTCAGTGTGCAGCCTGCTTGTGCTGGCTGAGTCTCTGTCACTCAGGTCAACTCTTTAGATCTGTGTTTGATGGTCAGGGTTCATAGATTGTCATGTATGTGATCAATTCACTTGTTTTTTTGAGTCTTTGTTGCAAGAGGGATCCGAGGTAGCTTCTACCTAGTCAGCCATCTTGGCCCCGCCTCTGGTTTCTCTTCCTTGTCTTTTTAATGACCTCTTGCTTTCTTCACATATGATGTCCTTGTTGTCATTACACAACTCATCCAATCTTTGGTTATAAGTGTTCAATGTGTCAAATCTATTCTTCAGATGGATTCTAAATTCAGGTGGGATATATTCAATGTCATACTTTGGCTCTCGTGGACTTGGTCTAAATTTTTCAACTTCAACTTTAACTTGCATATGAGCAACTGTTAATCTGTTTCACAGTGGGGCCCTGGCCTGGTTCTGGCTAATGATAATATTGAGATTTTTTATCGTCTCTTTCCACAGGTGTAGTCAATATGAATCCTATGTATTCCATTTCAATGAGGTCAAAGTTTATAGTCACCATTTATGTTGTTGAAAAAACGTATTTACAATGACAAAGTCATTGGTCTTGCAAAATTCTATCACGTGATATCTGGTGTCATTTCTATCACCAAGGCTATATTTTCCAAAAAACAATCTTTCCTCTTTGTTCCTAACTTTCACATTCCTATAGTCAGTAATTATCAATCCATCTTGATTGCATATTCGATCAATTTCAGACTGCAGAAGTTCATAAAAATCTTCAATTTCTTCATCACTGAACCTAGCTGTTGAAGGGTAAATTTAACTAATAGTCATATTAACTGGTTTTCCTTGTAGGGATATGGGTATTTTCCTATCACTGACAGCATTGTACTTCAGGATAGATCTCGAAGTGTTCTTTTTGGTAATGAATAAAATGTGTTACCTTTCAGTTTGTCATTCCCACCATAGTAGACCATATGATTGTCTGATTCAAAAGGTCAATATAAGTCCATTTGCCCAAGATATCTATGTTTATACATTCCATGTCATTTTTGACGATTTCCAATTTTCCTAGATTCATACTTCATACATTCCAGGTTCCAATTGTTAATGTATGTTTGCTGCTGTTTCTCATTTTGAGTCATACCACCTCAGCAAGTGAAGGTTCTGAAAGCTTTTCTTCATCAATGTCATTAAGGTTGACTCTACTTTGAAGAGGCAGCTCTTCCCAAGGTGTATTTTGAGTGCCTTCCAATCTGAGGGACTTGTCTTCAAACACTGCATCAGTGCTATTCATAAGGTTTTCACTGGTTAATTCTTCTCAGATGTATGCTGCTGGGTCCTTCTTTTTAGTCTGGAAGCTCAGCTGAAACCTGTCTACCATGGGTGGCCCTGCTGATATTTGAAATACCAGTGGCATAGCCTCCAACATTACAGGCACTGTCAAGCCACCACAGTCACAAACTGACAGTTTCATAGAGTTTGATTTATTAACTTATATTAATATTCTAATTACATATCTCTATTATAGTGTATTAGCAGAATCCAGGGCTATAGAATTAGTTTTTAATTAAATTTATTTATAACTCTATTTATATCACCTAAAGAGTTTGAGTGTCTACTCTCAATAAGAAAAATGTACATGTTGATTAATTAACCTCAAAGATTTTTGTTTTTTCATGTTGAGAATATTCATTGGTGATTACAGGTCAGTAGAAAACACTGCATAATCAAATAGAAGTATATTTTAACAGCATATTTTTTATTATAATGAATGCATTTAGTTACCCTTTCTAATGTTGATTAAATGACGGTATCTCCAGTTAATAATAGATAATACAAGTTTTTAAGAAAATAAAGCTATTTTACTTTCTAGATAATCTTTCCATAATCTTACCATAAGTACAAAAATATTTTTAAATCACAAATTGGTATTATTCTACAATTAGTAATATGTTTTGCATAATAGAAAATATTGTTTTCGTAAGTTATCCCAATATATAATTGATGTGGAAAATTCAAGGTGACCTATGATTCAAGTAATAGCATTTACAGAGTGAAATTAAGGTATAAATGTGGTAGGGCAAGATTTAGAAACATAACAGAAAAAGTTATCCCCGGCTTAAGGTAGTATTTATCTCTTAAAAGTGAAGAGGTTTACAGGGATATAGGCAAAATCCATGAGGGAAAAAAAAGAAGTTTTTCACCTATACATAACCTAGTAAAATTTCTGGATTCTAAGTATAATATAAAAAGGAAAAATTTTTAAGCTTCCTGACAGAGAGATCTTAATAGAAGATTCAAACTTGTATTAAACTTCTCATCTCTAACCCTGGAAGCCAGAAAATATGTGAAAAGAGTTGTCTACCCAGGAGTCATACACCAAGATAAGGGAATAGTACGTTTTAACAGATATTTCACCTTGTTAAGGTGAGACAAAATTTTTTGCAGATATGCAAAGATTCAAAGTTTACATCAAGATGAAACTTACTTGTGGAAAATGCTTGACAGAGGGATCTAACAATAATAAATTAATCAGAAGACATCAATACAGGAGAAGATGAAATGGAAGAGTAGTAAATAATAAACTTTAAGTTATGTGAGTTTGTACACGGGTGTATGAGAGAGGGTATAGCTTTAAATTAATAATGATATCGACTAGAAATTTTAATTGAAGTGTAAAAAAATTATATTTAAACATACTTTTATATATACTTATAATTATATATACTTTATGTTTTATAAAAATACAAATTATTTATATACATTTATATATATATATATATATAAAATCCCTGATGGCATAGTGGTTAAGTGCTACAGCTGCTAACCCAAGGGCCGGCAGTTCAAATCCACCAGGTGCTCCTTGGAAACTCTACGGGGCAGTTCTACTGTGTCCTATAGGGTCGCTATGAGTTGGAATCGACTCGACGACACTGGGTTTGGTTTTTGGTTATATATTATCATGATGTTGCTTGTTGGTCCAGTTGTGAGGATTTTTGTTTTCTTTCAGTTGAGGTATAATCTGTACTGAAGGCTGTAGTCTTTGATAGTCATCAGTAAGTGCTTAAGTCCTTCTCACTTTCAGCAAGTAAGGTTGTGTTATCTGCATAAAGCAGGTTGTTAGTGAGTTTTCCTCCAATCTTGATGCTCTGTTCTTCTTCACATAGTCCGGCTTCTTGGATTATTTGCTCAAGCAACAGATGGAATGATTATTTAACCTGTTAGGAAAGTCATACATTTGTAACTATTATTGAACTAGCAAAACTGTCAAAGAGTGCTTAAAGAAAATTTTAAATAATATTTATATGCTTAATACATAAACATAATAGGTTATTTTTTTCCAAATAAAGAATTAAAATTGTAAAATTTGAAAGTCAAATTATAAAATGCATTTAATTTTAATCAGAAGACTAGTATCATCAATTCTTAAATGCTTAAACCAGGCAAATTTCACACAATTACAAAGTTTTTAACACTACAGGAAATATTTTATAGTATATCATCATTATAATTCCATTTTGCAAAGTTCCTGTAAAATACAATCATAATGTCTAGCGGAACTTGGAATTTCAGATGTATTTGGCTTATTTTAACCTTTTTCTCCTTTTTTTTTTGTCTTTTACATTACACAATATTTGTAGTCATACGCCTTGATGAAATCATTTAGAATAATCTTGTATCATGGTGGATCTCGGTCCTGACTATTTCTGTAGAGCTTTCAAGAAATATTTAGTAATTCTAAGGAGTTTTCCAACATGTGTTTAATTGGGAGGAATGCTTTTGTAAAATAGGTTTTTCAGTAAATGAAAATACTCAGAAAAATTCAAAATCTAATATAGGCAAAAATCAAAACTACTGTGAAGTTACCTTCCTTTCCTATTCTCTTGCTTTTAAAAATTGTGTCTATTCACAGGCTGATCACATTCATCTTTTCTTTGTCCTCTTCAGACCTCTCACCTTAGGTGTTTTATAAAAAAATAACCTTTTTGTAAGTAGGTCTTTGTTCTTTCTTCATTAGCTTTTGTTACCTTGGCTCTTAAGGTTCAGTTTATACTCTCTTCCAGGTAGACCAAACCACATAAAACATTTTTCTTACTTCTTGTGATATATGTTAAATCTGCCTATAACTTTTCTTGAGTTTTCCTTTTCATTTTTTAAAATATTTGTTTTCCTTTCAGAGTTAAAAAAAAAAAAAAAAACTCTCAACTAAAACTTCACAATAGAATACTTTTGAATTGCAGAATTTTAGTTTTTAATTTTTCTTTTACCATGGAACAAGACACAGTCACCAGGGTATCCACTCAAGGGATCGAGTTTTTTGTTTGCATGTTTGATTAATGTATTTTCTCTACTCTTCACATTCACCAAGCCTGTGGATTTCAACTCCACTCTAACTGCTTCTTGGTCATAAAGACATCATCTGAAAACATGTTAAGTTTGTTCTTTTCTCTAGGTTATTTCTTGGGAAATAGCTCTATGTACCACCAGCAGCCACCTAACTTATAGGTTTGTCTTTTGAAATCCTGGTTCTTTTTTTAAGTCCCAAATAACTTTGACAATTCATGCAGTAAATTGCAAACTCCTTAGCTCCATGGGAAGGCCTTCATTGACTAATTATATTTGTTTACTTAAGGACAATGATTATATTTTACTCTTTGTATTGAGTGCATTTCTTTACATGAGTAAAATGGCATATTCTTGCAGGTTTTTAATAACTTAGTTGATTTAAGCTACTATAAACTTCAGTTATGTCTAAGAAGCACCAGTAAATTCAATGTGTTTAAAAAATCACCATAATTTCCTTCTATACCTTCTTTATCTACCTTTCAGACCCTAGGTATCATGCATTGTTATTTTAACTTATCAAATGTAAAAAAAGAAAAAAAATGCAGGTATTGAAATATAGTTTTTAGTTTCTTCTTTTATTCTGAGACCTTATATGCTGATTAAACACGTGCTTAATAAGGTTGACACCAACACCATTTGCAAAAATTACAAAGTAACCTAAGACTACTTGATCACTATGGGTCACTATGAGTCGCAATCAACTCAATGACAGATGCATGGGGTTTAATTTATTAACTTATATTAATGTCCCAGTTACATATTTCTATTACAGTGTATTGGCACAATCCAGTGCTGTTTGTTTGTCTTTTTTTTTTTTTTGTGATCCTTTTAAATACATGGATGTATAAACAAATAAAAGATGCATGCTCCCAGACTGCATTACTGCATTACAAATATATCAATCCAGCTTTGATGAAAAAGTAGAGAGAGAACAGGAATTGCATGTTGCTAAACGTGTTGCTACACCTGCTACATCTAAATTTCCCCATGGACATGTCCAATTTTTGGCAAAGATTAGTCAACAGTGTCTAGGTTGCTCAATAAACAGTCCACAACTTAGTTACATATTTGGGTTTCAAATCTTACTACTCTTTTTAACCTGTAGTTATCCAGAACATCATCTTTTCAGGTTATTTGTGTGTGTATGGTTTTTAATTCTCAGTCTTCAGATGTGCCAATACCAGACTTTCACCATTTGTTCTTTGTGTGACTCCTAAGTTGTCAGATAATATTTTCCATTACATCAACTTTGTTTTGAGGACTTAAATACCCCTTCTTGACCCTGAGCTTTGATCAGAGAAATCCTGGTCTACAATAACACGTCTTCCGAATTAATATTTGGAAACCCAGGGTCAGGGCTTCTTAGTTCCTTTCCTCTCATGAACCTAAAATGTAAGTTATTCCACATATCCCCTAGTGATTTCTTCTGGAAAACAAAGTGTTTAGTCATATTTAGTAAGTCACAAAAAGAAATATAGATCTTATTCCTGTCTTATTCCAGAACAATGAAAGCCTACTTCCTGTTACGTGTAACTTACATAACTAAAGTATCTATGTGTATGTGTACACACACACGCACACAGTGCAGGCCTAAGCATATAGGATTTTGTAAAGAGCATAGTATGGCATTGATAGAAATAACTTGATCTATCTGGATGATATTTGTGGAGGTAGATCATGAAGTGAAATATTTAAAAAATGTCAGTTCACATAGATGACATCTTCTCAAATCAAGTCCTTCATTCTCCAATAAATTCCGAGACAGTACTCATTTTGTTCAGTGTGACAATTTTGGAAAAATATTATAAATTAATGCTGACAGTATCAATTGAACAGATCAATGTTGATCTAAGAATATAAAAATAGCTAGCATGAATCTAACTTGCTGAATAAATTTGTGATTGCTTGCTGAGATTGTTTTCATTTCTCTCCCTGGCAGCATAGACTCTCGCCAATAGTGTAAAATATCTACAAATCTCCCAAATTGGAGATTAGTCAAACCACGTCTATATTCAGATTTCCCAACATTGTTAGAAAGATGAATGTAACAGCAAATGTTTAAAAAGATATCCCCTAAAAGTAGACGTTGTTGTTCAATTATTATCTCAACACTCCTATGTAGTAATTAGGTAAATACATTTAATTTGATAAAACGAAGTATACTTTTACCAGCACTAACATCAAACATGCTCAATTAGAAAGGAATTGTACCAGAGTATTGAATAAGGATATAAATGTGGAATGCCGTAGCACTCCTCATTTCAATTCTTTTCCCACTAATTCAAAATCATTCCACCAATCCATTTCCTATTACTTATAACCAGTCTTGTAGTTTCTGTTTAGTTTTTTCATGAAGTGAAAACACTGTAACTCTCTTAACACACAAATATTATACAAAATCTGACAGCCAAAGAAATTGCATGCGCATTATATGAGTTTTTATTATTGTTATTGATACTATTTTTAAGAACTTCTCTAAGGAATGCATTGCACTTATAACCATGTTTCCAATAAGATGAAATAAAATAAAAGAATGAGTAGTATATACAATTTTTTCCATATTAGCATGCATATGTTTAATATGTAAATGATATCCAAATAAACAGAAACCATTTTTTTTTTCTCACTTTTATTTATTTATGTTTTAATTGGGCTCATTACTGTCTGAAGGCCACTCCCGGTCTACTTGCTTTTCCTCATGTATTCTACTAGGATATCTCAAAATTTGGTTTATAGCCATATGGTTAATTAGGCAATGGATAATGCAATAAAGAAGCCAGATTGTTCTGAGAAATACGAAGCACTATTTTAACATCATTACCTGTCTAAATAGTTGATACATAAATTGTTTTGTGACACTGGTTGTCAACTCTGTGATGCGTCAACACTCTCCCCTTGTCCACCCCAGGTTCTCTGTTCCCATTCATCTAGTTTTTCTGTTCCTTCCTGACTTCTCCTCTTTGCTTTTGGACTGGTGTGCCCATTAGTCTACTATACATGGTTGAGCTATGAAACACATTCCTCATGTGTGTTATTCTTGACCCTATAAAAAGATCAAAACCACCCACCATTGTCCAGTCAATTCTGACTCATAGTGACCCAATAGCTGTCTAACCTTTAGCTAAAGGTGAACCTCAGGAGTGAGCTCAGCACTGTTAAAAGGGGGTCCATGGGCCATATTCTTGGGGTTTCTCCAGTCTCTGTTAGACCAGCAAGCCTGTTTGTGTGTATGTGTGTATGAATTTGAATTTTTTTTCTACACTTTTCTCCCACTCTGTACAGGATCCTTCAGCGGTGGTGATGTGGCACCATCTAATTGTTCTGGGCTCAATCTGGTGGAGGTTTTGGTAGTCGTAGTCCATTAGTCATTTGTAATAATCTTTCCCTTCCATCTTTGTTTTTCTTCCTTCTCCTTTATTCCAGCCAGGAAGGGACCAGTAGATGTATTTTAGATGGTTACCTGTCTTTTTTATTATTTTTAGTTTTGTCACTTGAAAGAGTGATCAAAGTATATACAGACAAAAAAAAAATGTAAGGATACAAATGATTATAGAGTTACATCAGGGAGTTAAATAGTCTAAACACTTCTCTGTATTTTACATGTTTTTGGCATTTGTCAACTTTAAAATTTTTTATGATTAAAATTTTAATTATAAATAAGCATTCAGCTTATTACCTAATTTTGTTGTTGTACACTATATTGTTTTTACTTAAAGTGGATCCCACAAGTGTGCATGACTGTGTGGCCTGCAAACTTGGATCTCTCTGTTTGGACAGTCAAAAATGTGCCTCCTTGGGGGGTGTTTGTCATTACATTCTCTAGCCTGAAGGCCCACGGCCTAGTCTCCTATTGCTTGGCTCATGCTACTCCACTGTCTAAATTTAACTTCTGCTTCTAATGCTGCTTATAACCCTTTTGTCTGATGCCCCTTGGTAATAGCTTATTTACAATTGTGTTACCAGTTGGTAAGTTTTCTAGATGAGGATGCTAAGGAGCTGCTTTGCTCTTTCATGTATGAGTTTTTGATCTGTGACCAAAGTCTGTGTTCACGTCAAGCAGTTTGTTCTATATCAGTTTCTAAATATATCAGAAACAGTGCAGGGCTATATAAATTCCTCTATTTCCAGGAAGGTGGTCATATTCTTCAAAAATATATTAAAAAAGAAAAAAACAAACCAAACCCATTGTCGTCAAGTAGATTCCAAATATATAAGATCGGGAAATATTGGCTTGTATTAAACTATTCCAATTTCTTTTTTTTTCACTCATTTCAAATTTTCTATTATTAAGGAACTTTGAAAAATGGTAATATTAAATTATGCGTGGATTTGGGTTCCTCTGAGAAGGTAATGAATGCATATGATATTCCAATGACTTTAAATGTATTCTGATACTGTTTTGCCTATGAAACTACCTTGAAGAAATTTATGGGCTTACATTTGCTGATCTCCTTAGCAGGTGTTCTGATATACAGTCTTTATTAGATATCACATTGTTTTTGTTAGTTGCTGTCAAATCAGCTCTGACTCATGGCAACTTAATGTATAACAGAATACGATTTTGCCTAGTCTTGTGCCATCTTCATGATCTTTGGTATATTTGAGTTCATTGTCGTGGCCATTGTGTATTATGAGTGCCTTCCAACCTAGGGGCTCATCTTCCAACACCACATTTTTACCCAAATGATGCACACCTATGTTTGTTTGCCAACCTCTCCCTCTCCGCAGGAGATTTTCCTAAGCACCACTATGCCCCCCTTTTTTTTTCTTTCACATGTTGCTGTAAAAAAATTAGCATAACACATTTACAAAAATACCTCACAGGGGTGGGAGCAGTTAGCAAACAAATGGAGAAGGTGAGCATTATTTGTGTAAAAATACTATATACTAGACAATACTCTGTTGTGATTCACAGGGTTTTCATTGGCTGATTTTCAGAAGTACAACTCCAGGTCTTTCTTTTTACTCTTAGTCTGAAAGAAAGTTCAGATGAAACCTGTCTACTATTATTGACCCTGCTGGTAATGGATTTAGTGATGGCATAGTTTCCAGCATTATACCAACACCTAAGTCATCAAAATACAACACGCTGACAGACAGGTAGTGGACCCAGCATAAAACTAGTTTCAGCAATTTTTGACCATTTTTACAGCAGTGTTGATAAATGTGTATTCGAGTGCCCTGAGTTGGTGTTATTCAGTTAGCTCCTTCCAAAAAGTAGTCAACATTGTGGCAATAAATTATCACTAATATTCTAGAATACCAACAGTCCAAGCCAATGAATAAAATGCAATTATTATAATGACTTTCATAAACTATCATTTTTTTACTCCTCAATGTTTCATTTGATGCCCTAGTCAATGAACTTCTGAAAGATGAAGAGGTTTGTTAACCACAGAGAGTTGTGCTACAAAAATAACTGGCAAGTTTACCTCAATCCTCTTATCGACATACTGAAACAAGCCACATGCACAGCCAGCTGGGAAATGGATGTCTCCTGGAAAATAACTCAAGTATTGACAATATACATGTAAATAAATAGTAGTTAAATATAATTATTACAATTTGTGAAAACAAACATTAAAGAAGCAAATCAAGTGTTCCATGAAAAAAATGGGTCAGCTTAAAATAGTTCATTAGGAAAGACCTCTGTGATGAGGTGACTTAGTACACACATGACTAGCAGTAAAATTAAAAAAAAAAAAATATGTTTTGAATTTATATTTTGTTTTTCTTGTGGTAGCAAACACTGCATGGATTTATGTAAATTAAATGCTATATTCAAATTTCTATTTTAAAGTCCTATGTAATTTTTAAGGAGCCCAGACAGCCCAGTAGTTAAAACGATCAACTGCTAACCAAAAGTACAAGAATTCAAAACTACCAGGGCCTCTATGGGAGAAAGATGTGGCAGTCTGCTTCCAGAGAGATTTACAGCCTTGAAAACTCTATGAAGCCACTATAAATCAGAATTTACTTGACAGGAGTGGGTGGATGCAAGTTTTATATTTAATGGTATATTTTTCAGGCTAATAGTTTTTTTCGATAAAATTAAAACATAAAAGGAACCAGAACCAGTTTAGAAAAGGCAAATGTTTTCTTTCCGTTTAAAATGTTTTGACACAGACAATCACTTTGGTGGAAGAAGCTTGATTTAGAAATAATTATTATTTTACGTAAGCTATAGAAAGTCCATGCCTCTTTCATATTTCCTGGGGTAGAAGTAGATCAACATACACAACCACTTCAAAGGTAGGTGCCCTAAAATACTTGGCAGGTACACCTGACCTCTTTCAATTACTTTCCCTAGAGCTTGTTATATCATTTTAAAACACGATGTTTTTTCTTTTCTCATTAAATATCGTTATCTATGTCACAGTCTAATGAGACTCATTTTGCCAACATAAACTGAATTTTCACAAACACTGGAATGTCACTTTCTTGGAAAAGCTAAGGAATAGAGTTTAGCTTTATTATGATCATAATCGGATCTTTTTAGGTATTTTTACTAAACTGTAATTACACAGTTAAAGAAGTAGAAGGAAATAGAAATACTAACATTTAAAGTTATTGCATCTTATACTCATTATACTCCGTGCAATTTCAAAGGTTACAGTTATTACCCCTCTAACATATCCTTTTATCAAGAAAGACCAATCATTAGAAAAGGACAACATACTTGATAAAGTAGAAAATCAGTGAAAACTAAGAAAACCTTCAATGACATGGATGGGCACGATAGCCACAACAATGGTCCCAAACACACCAACAATCATAAAGATGACATAGGATCAACAATGCTTCATCCTGCGGTACCTAAGATCGCCATACTTAGAGCTAACTCTTTCCAACTACAACAACTTATTCTTCGATTTTTGGTGGATTTTGAATGTCAGTGAAACAGCATCATTTTACACATTCTCCTCACTTACCAATTAGTTATCTGACATTTCACATCTACAATAGTAAAAAATCTACTATCAGATTAATTTTTGCATTAATGGCATGTACTTGACAGTAACAAATGCAGAAGTGCGAGGTGGCCTTAACGGTTAAGGATATTTGTCTACTTGACTAGGCCATGATTCTCCATGGTTTTGCCGTTATGTAATGATATTGTTTGGCAGTTATGCAATGATGTGGTTCGGCAGTTATGTAATGATGTACTTGTCATTTTGTAATCTCATATGGTCATCCTCCCTTTTCACGTAATGCTGATTTCATATAATGACCTGGTCTTTGGAACCTAACCATGTCTATAAGTGAGGAAAGGGTGTACTTACTATAGGAATGAACTAATTAGGTTAACAGTTACAAATGTGGGCTGTGATATCAGGTTGGCCAGGCTTGAATTCTTACTTCATCACTGATGAGCAAGTAAACATAGCCAAGTTACTTATTCTTTAAACTTCGTTTGAATTTTTTCTTTGGTTCTTTCATCTTGAGAAATGCTGAGCCTGTTCTTCCCTTTATGCTTTTTAACTTCTTGTCTTTGTACATGTCATTATAATACTTTGTCTTCCTGAGCCACACATTGAAATCTTCTGCTTAACTCTTTTATTTCATTTCTTCCTTTTGCTTTAGCTACTTGACATTCAAGAGCAAGTTTCAGAGTCTCTTCTGACATCTATTTTGGTCTCTTCTTTCTTGCTTGTCTTTTTAATGATCTCTTGCTTTCTTCATGTTTGATGGCCTTGATGTCATTCCACAACTTATCTAGTCATTAGTGTTCAACACATCAAATTTATTCTTGAGATGGCCTCTAAATTATGGTGGTGTATACTCAGAGTACTTTGGCTCTTGTGGATTTGTTCTAATTTTATTCACTTCATCTGAAACTTTCATAAGAGCGGTTGTCATGAGGAGGATGTCACAATGACTACTCCAAACGATTTGTGTCTTTTCACAATGTCTTTATTAGTTATTAGGCACACAGGTTCTTGGCTACCCCAGATGCCAGAGATCTCAGTTCACCAGGGGAAAGGAGAAGGCAAGCAAGCAAGTTTATGGCAAATGAGGGCAGTGTTTGGGCGTTGTTGTTTTCTGGTCCAGGCCAACCTTTGACCATGCTGTCATCCATGGCTCGGATGTCAAATCAGCCTGGATCCCAGAGAATCTCTCTTGGATTTCTGTCATGTCTCTTGAGCACAAGGGCTTATTATCCCTTAGCTCTCAACATATGACCAAAGCAACATGCACTGGGTCAGGAGTGAACTAGGAGTAAGCCTGGGTGAGCTGCCGCAGCCCACTGCTTCCTAGCTCACCGAATCTCAACTCTCAACATATGACCAAGATAGCAGAGCAACAAGAAATGTGTTTTAGACTAGGAGGAGGGTCGAGAGTAAGCACTGGCAAGCTGCTGCAGTCCACCGCTTCCCAGTCTGCAGCATATGACTGAGTTGGCTCTGGTTATGACTCCGAGCAAAGCTGAGTCTTAGTGTCCCTTCTCTTATACACATTGGTGCTCTTTGAGCCCATTTGGTTTGGTATTAATAAATCCTTGTTTGTGACTTAGTTGGTCCTGGTGTCTTCTCTTGATAAGGCTGTTTTTCTTCTCTAGGTTGTGTCATCTTCCTTATCTCCTTTCTTCACATGTTGTTTACTTCTACATTTGCTTTCAGCTGGCTTGCTATCCACAGCATTTGATGGTCTGTTCTGCAGCAGGCACCTGGCCTTCTTCTGACTGATGATATTGAGCTTTTGCATCATCTCTTTCCACAAATGTAGTCAATTTGATTCCTGCCTATTCCATCTGGGGAGGTCCATGTGAATAGTCAATGTTTATGTTGTTGAAAAAAGGTAATTGCAATGAAGTCATTGGTCTTGCAAAATTCTGTCATGGATCTCTGGCATTGTTTCTATCACCAACGCCGCATTTATCAACTACAGATCCTTCTTCTTCAATTCCAGCTTTTTCATTCCAGTCACCAGTAATTATCAATGCATCCTGATTGCATGTTCGATCAATTTCCAACTGCAAAAATTGGAAAAAATTTTCAATTTCTTTATCTTTGGCATTAGTGGTTGGTGAGCAAATGTGAATAATAGTCATATTAATGGGTCCTCTTTGTAGGCCTATGAATATTATCCTATCACTGACAGTGTTGCACTTCAGGATAGATCTTGAAATGCTCTTTTATCCAATGATTGCAATGCCATTCTCTTCAAAGTTGTTCTTGGCATAGTTGTCCATATGATTGTCTGATTCAAAATGGTTAAAACCAGTCCATTTCAGCTCTCTAATGCCTACGATATCAATCTTTATGCATTCCATTTTATTTTTGAAGATTTCCAATTTTCCTAGATTCATACTTTGTACATTCCATGTTATAATTATTAAAGGATGTTTACAGCTGTTTCTTCTCATTTTGAGTTGTGCCACATCAGCAAATGGAAGTCCTGAAAGCTTGACTCCATTCACATCATAAAGGCCAACTCCACTTGAGGAGGCAACACTTCCCCAGTTATCTTTTCAGTGTCTTCTAACCTAAGGGGCTCATCTAACTATACTATGTCAAACAATGTTCTGCTGCTATTCATGAGGTTTTCACTTGTTAATTTCTTCTGAAGTCCTTCTTCCTAGTCTTTCTTAGTCTGGAAGCTCAGTTGAAACCTGTCCATCATGGGTGACCCTGACAGTATTTGAATACTGGTGACTTAGCTTCCAGCATCGTAACAATACACAAGCCCCTACAGTATGACAAACGGATAGAGGTATGGGGTTTAGCAGCCCTAGTGCTTGACTACTATGCCACCAGGGCTCCTTGAGATACTGCTGTTGTTGTTCCTGTGTGGTGTCTAGTCCATTCTAACTCATAGAGTACCTATATCATCAAAGACCTGTAGGAGCCTACTAATCTGAAGCATTAATATGTCATGGCCCTAGAAATGAAATTACTTTAAAAAAAGCTTGAGTGCACAATTATGTTGAGACGTATCCTTTTGTGGAAACCCTGGTGGCATAGTGGTTGAGTGCTATGGCTGCTAACCAAAGGGTCGGCAGTTAGAATCCACCAGGCACTCCTTGGAAACTCTGTGGGGCAGATCTACTCTGTCCTATAGAGTCTCTAGGAGTTGGATTCAACTTGACAGCACTGGGTTTGGTTTTTGGTTTTCGTATCCTTTTGCTATGTGCCCTGCCCATAAACATCTACATTATCATTGTGTTACATTGATTTTTACAGTGAACTCTTTCAAAATCTCACTGGAAGACTAACATCAAAATTGTATTCTATGTATTACTCTTGTCTACCAAATTCAACACCTATCTTCTGAAGAGAGACCTGAAAGAAAAATCCATGAAAATATTTTGTTAATATTATATTTTATCATTTACCAGTTTAAATAACAAAATTTGAGAGTCTGAAGCAGATCTCTTTTTACATGAGAATGTGCAGAAGTCTTTTGCACACTCATATTTGCTTATGGCCTCTATTTTGCTAATATAATTAATATATCAGTCGGTCAGTAATTAAGAACAGCAAATAATTACAGTGTTTGCCAACCTGCAATTGTGAAAAACTGAGGGGGAGAATGTAGGTATTAACTTAGAACACACAAAATATCAGTTATAGCTAGAAATGTGCTTCTTCCCATATTTGGTAGATGAGAAAAAAAAAAGGTAGAGTAAAATCCTTGTAGTTCAAATAATTATTACAGCATCAATTTAAATAATGATTGCAGTTGACCCTTCTGTAAATATTTTATCAATATTTATTATTTGAATCATATGAAATGAGGTTTTGTCTCAGAATTCATAAATGCTTATTTTGTTAACCATAAATAACATCAAACATTGAACTCAAA
Organism: Elephas maximus indicus; assembly: GCF_024166365.1. Classification (NCBI taxonomy): domain Eukaryota; kingdom Metazoa; phylum Chordata; class Mammalia; order Proboscidea; family Elephantidae; genus Elephas; species Elephas maximus. Next base: position 30,087,219 of record NC_064820.1, on the reverse strand, counting down.
AATTTAGATAATTTAAAAATAATTATATACAATTTTTTAAATTGTATCTTATTGCTTATTTACCATATTTGTTAAAGTACAAAAATTGCCCTTGAAGTTGTATCCAAGCTTAAACATAAGTATAAAAGAAATATATTAATTTAGAGGATTTTAAGAGCAAATCGTCACTTTTATGCATATAGTAAATTGAAAAAAGAGGATATTTTGCTATGTTTAACAACTCATCCTTACAGAAGAGGAAGAAAAAATTGAACTATGAATAACTACATAGCCAATACTTTCATTCATCATCAGTTAAAATACATATATGTTCTCTGGTAAATAATTGGGAAAAGCCAACGAGTTTTAATATTTTCTGACTATTGTATCATAAGGGTTGTAAAAACAGTAACACAGTAGGTACTGGCCAATATAATACTATAGTTGTATTTGCAAATATAGAGGGTCAAATGTTATTCCTATTTATTAAAAAACAATGTTATTTCATTAAGAGTAAAAGTAATTTATGAAAAATAATTGCATTATTTTTGTATAAAAATTGGTGTTCATATTCTCATTTTTTTAAAAAAGTAGGTTTAAAGAAAAATTTAATTTTTAAAAATCTGCGTTTAGCAAAATAAACTTAAAAATAAGCTTATTTAAAATTGGCTTAAACTTAAATTTTGCTCAAATTTAAAAAGTAAGAATATACATATACGAAACTGTGGGGAAATTTTGCATGACGTGGCTGAAGATATTTGACACTCAACAATCATCATGTGGTATTGCCTTACATCTTTGAGAAATGAGGGCCACACATTTCAATACATTCCACCTTTTCTTTGATACAGCAGAGGTACTGAGTGACATGAAGAGGTTAGGTGGAAAATAGAGTTTATACCAATAACAGTTAAGTTTCCAGATATTTAGCAGCCAAGAGATATTCTCGACTTTTAAGCTTCTTGAACTCACTTTTCAATGCAGTATCTTTTTCTCAAGTTTTGTTACAAAGACTATGCTTATTAATATTTATGTTGGCTGTTGCAAAACTTTAAGTAGTTGAACACAGGAATGTTATTTAGTTTAAAAATGTATTTCATTTTCCAGGAGAGGAAGACTCACCATTTAGTGAAATAACAGCATTGCTATTGAGCATCAGATGCACTTAAGAGGGAGGGAGTCTCAAATTAAATTTAAGAATGTGTTCCTAGAACATTTATCAGTTTTAGTAACAAAAACAACACAATTTGGCCTCCTAATAAAATTATGTAATATAATTGGTAGGCATTATTGATTAGGATGTCATAACCAAATCCCAGAGTCACGCTTTGTCTCCACACACATTTAACTGGGTAGGAGAAAAAAAAATTAATAAGCAATGCTTCAATAATATCAAGACACTGGCTTCATATAAGTGTGTCTAATGTATAACTTAATGAGGATAATTGTCAGAAAGATTCATGGCAAGAGTTTTAATTATCTTAAAGCATGCTACTCTTAAATGTAGAACTAAACCATCATTTTAATGCTTTCAGACAAAAGATTCAGATTTTTGAGCAAATAATTTGAATAAGCCAGATAAATAGTATTTTCAAAATCAGACTGTATGAGTAAACACAAATTATAAGAAAAAATTGACAGATAAGAATAATAACTAAGTCCACATTAATCATCCAAATTAAACATTGATTATGCTAAGTGACAAATTAATCCAGAGAAGCAGACAAGAATTGCTGATATATATTTGCTATTACTTGTACATCACTTTTAAAAAATGAACTTAATGATAACATGAGTTTATGTGTTTCATAACCATAGGTACATAAATATTTATAATAAGGTGATGTTATGGATTGAACTGTGTCCCCTCCAAAAATGTGTGTCAACTTGGTTAGTCCATGATTCCCAGTGTTGCGTGATTGTCCACCATTCTGCCTTCTGTTGTGGTTTACTATGTGTTGTAAATCTTACCTCTATGACGTTACTGAGATGGAAATTAGTGGCAGTTTTGATAATGAGGCAGGACTCAATTTACAAGGTCAGATTTTTTCTTAAGTCAATCTCTTTTGAGATATATAAGAGAGAAGCAAACAGAGAGACAAGGGGACCTCATGCCACCAAGAAACAAAAGCAAGGAGAGCAGTGTGTCCTTTGGACCCAGAGTCCCTGTGCTGAGAAGCTCCTCAACTTGGGAAGACTGATGACAAGGATCTTCCCCCAGAACAGAGAAAGAAAGCCTCCCCCTGGAGCTAGCACCGTGAATTTGGACTTCTAGACTCCTAGACTGTGAGAGAATAAATTTCTCATCCATTTGTGGTGTTTCTATTATGGCAACACTAGATCACTAACACAGGTGATATAGCACAAAAATAAAAATACAATTTTAAAAACTCACTGCATTTACTAAGTGATAGTCAAACTATAATATTAAAATAATAAATACAGAGTAAAAAAAAAGAGTAGAGCTAGGTTTTCTACAATTTCAACTCTATAAACAAGTTAAAATGTCAACACCCTTTTTATTCACACAGATATAAAATATCCTTAGATCTATTTCATGATCTCTAATTTTCATGGAAAAAGAAAAAAATTATATTGAGATTTATGTACAGGTTTGTCATTTCACAGCATATCTTTCATTTAGAGCAATTTTTGGTCAGAAGCCAGTATATCAAACAGTTAGGCAACTGATTTCATGGGCTAGTCATGGCTAAATCAACAAATTTCACAGTTTGACATGAATTAATAAAAACAGCTGCAAAAATACAAATAATCTCAAATGCCTTTCAGATGTTTCTAATAAAGAAAATGAATAAAAATAAAAATGTAACTAAATGTAGGACTTGACATTTCTTTTTTCTTTCACAAGGTCATATAAAATTGCAGAAGTGTATCTGAATCTCAAATATTTGGCAATAAACAAAATTTTAAAGTGCTATTCTATTTATAAAAACATGCAATACTTGAATATGTTATATATTTACATTTTTTGCATTAGTACTTAATATACTTCATTTTTCCCTTTTTTTTTTAATGTTATGAAGAAGTTTCTAAATACTCCCCTCATACAATATCATCACACTCTTCCAAGTTTATTCTCCAAGGGTTATTCTTAATAGTATTCTTAATGTCAATTAATATTCTTAATAATAATCTATGAAGACCATTCTTAATCATGTACACACACATACAAACACATGAAATCCACTGGTCTCATTTTATTTTACATGTGATTATTTACAAAGGTACAGTAAGAAGAGATAATCAACACAGGTAAAACTCCTTGGACATAAAGAGTGAACAAATAAAGTTGACAGAGTTCATGTTTCTGTAGAAAAAAATTTAAGAAGTTTGATTAGAAAGTTAAAGGACTCTATTATTGCTTCTTTTATACCAAGAGTATAAAATCAAAGTCAAGAATCCCTTGTCACCAGATTTCACCTGCAATACATATAAAGATGAGAAAATCTCCTCTTGAGGTTACCCGAAATTTTGAAAACTTCTGTCCTATGAGGAAGCTGACTCTTAATACGCAAGTTTCCCAGGGAAGACTTTGAAGGCATTGGATCCACCTAAAATACTATACTTACTCCTCAGAGGTCAGCTTCTCATGTCTGATTGGATTAACTGTATCCCCCATGTAGAATGCCAGGGTTAGTCTTGACTGAAGAATCTTTTGAGAAATTATTTCCTGGTAAAAAGGAAGAGAGATTCTACTGAACCTATTAAAATTACTAAATTCCCAAGAAAAGTACAGAGATTCAGTAACATATTTATTTCTGAATTATGAGTTTTGAGAGGTTAGTGAAAATTAGATATCATTCAACAATATTTTAATTTAGTTTTAAAAAGTACAGTTTACTAAGTAAAGGCTTAGAAAAAGCAAAAGAAAAAAAAAATTCCTTACGTACCCATCAGAAAATAGAACATTAAAAATATTTCCAATTGTATTCCATATGAAAAACTATACAAGTTTTCTCACTCATTCATTCAGTCTTATGCAATAAATTTTTGTTCCACTAGATCTTAGTCTAGAAGTCTGCATACATGAGGTTATCTTTTGGTAGACTTAAATGAGTGTTAGGGATCCTGTGCTCAGCTTGGGAGATTGTACCCAAGAGTCAATTCTTTTAAGTATCAACATACCTAGTATAGCACAATCTCTGAGGTTCAGAAACTGTTCTTATGTTTGCAAAGACACAAATTGTAGACTGTAGCTTAGAGCAGAGCCTCCACACAAACCTCCCAGGGGAGAAGAATGCTCCAGCTGAATCATGCAACTAAATAAATAGTAATGATTAATTTAATACGGTAACCAACACTATTGAAGTGGAGAAAACCAAAATTCTCTATTGGGATATAAATGTTATTTCACAAGATCTTGATCAATATTTCCCCCGAGGATAAGGTATATTATGAATATCATGCACATGGAAAAATTCACAAGTTCCTTGAAAAATATTATAAATAAATCGATCAAAACTGAATGAATTTTGTCAAAGTTTCAACACATTCTATTTCTTCTTTTCATTTTCACATATTAGAAATTAATGCCAATAAAGTTTTCTCCACAAAAATATTTTACAACTTTCTATGAATGCTCAAGTTTTATCTGTCCTTGTGTTGCAAATTATGGATAAAATGTCATTTGACTTTAGGAAAAGAGTACTCTTATTTTCCTAGAAAAACACAGCAGATTCTTGTACAGAATCTTGATCAAAATATTCAGTAACGGTAGCTGGGAACCACCCAGTTCTTCTGGTCTCATGGCAAAGGAGACAGTTGTTCATGAGACAATTAGCTACATATTCCATATCCTCATACTATTCCTGACTCTCCTTCCTCTGTTGCTCCAGGCAACTAGAGACCAATTGTTGTACCTTGAATGGCTGCTTTTAAGACCCCAGGCACTACACAATGAATTAGGAGGTAGAACAGAAGCACTAAGCACATTATTAGGCCAATTAACTGGGAAGTCCCATGAAACCATGATTCTAAAACTCCAAACCAGGGAACCAAATCTCATGAGGATTTGATTGTACTTAAGCAACCTGAGCAGTTATTCTTTTTTTTTTTTTTTTTTTGGTTACTGTTGTAAATATATCTATCACACAACTTTTGCCATTTCAACTTTCTACAGGCGTACATCTTATTGGTAGCAGCTACATTAATCAGCTGTGCAACCCTACCCTTAATTAATGTAATTTTTTCTGTCACTGTTAACCCCCACTTTCCCCCTCCCTCCCACCTGTGGTAATCACTAATAAACTTTGTTCTGTATACAGTTGCCCGTTCTTGTCTTTTTACATAAGTGAAGTCATACAATATTCATCCTTCTGTGACTGACTTATTTCACACAACATAATGGCTTCAAGTTCCATTCACATTGTAGCACGTATCAAGGCTTTGTTTCTTCTGCAAGTTGAGTAGTATCCCATTGTATGTATGTACCACATTTTGTTTATCCACTTATCTCTTTGTGGGCATTTAGGTTGTTTCCACCTTTTGACTATTGAGAATACTACGGCAAGGAACATTGTTGTACAAGTCTGTTTGAATCTCTTTTTTTTTTTTCCAAGTTTTTGGGTATATACCTAGAAGCATAATTGCTGTGTCATATGGTAGTTCTTATTTTTAGTTTTTTTTTGGGAAAAAAATGCACTGTTTTCCACAATGGATCTACCATTTTCTATTCCCACCAGCAATGGATAAGCATTCCAATTTCCCACATCCTCACTAATATTTGTTATTTTCCACTTTTTTTTTTTTTAAATCTTAGCTTACCCAGTGGGGGTGAAATAATATCTCATATAGTCTTCATTTGCACTTCTGTAATGGCTAATGACTTTGAACATCTTTTCCTTTGTTTGATTGTCATCTGAATGTCCCCTTTAGTGAATGTAGACACATAGAATAATGTAATAATGGAATATAAGTGAGGGTCCAGATATAAACATCTATGGTCAACTGATTTTTGACAATGTTTGTAAGTCAATTCGATGTGAAGAGTCTTTACAATAAATGGAGTTGGGAAAACTGGACTTTCACATGCAGAAAAAATGAAACTGGATCCATGTCTTGCACCACAAAAAACCAAAATCAAATTGGATTAAGAACCTAAATTTGCAAACTAAAACCATAAAAATCTTAGAAAAAAATGCAGGGACAATGCTGTTGGGCCTGACTTTTAATAATGGATATTCTAATATAATAACAAAAACACAAACAGCAAAAGGCAAAATAAATAGTTGATAACTCATAAAAATTAAAAAAAAAAAATGTTCATCAAAAGACTTTACCAAAAAAAAAAAGTGAAAAAACAAGCTACCAAGTTGGAGGTATCTTTGGATACCATATATTTGATGAGAATCTAATAACCAAAATATATACAAAAATATGACAACTTAACAACAGAAAGACATCACAAATAACCAAATTGTAAAATGGGCAAAGGACAAGAATAGACATTTCACCAAAGAAGACACTCATTGTTACTGGAATAAGGTTCTTGCCTCTCCGTGGTCAAGAATGAGCAGTAAGGCATGTGGTTTTCCACAGGAACAAAGCTTTATTGAAGAGGCTTTCAAGCAGAGAGGAGGAGGGCCTAAAGCGACACATACCCCCATCTCACAGAACAAAAGACGGACCAAGTTTTTAAAAGATTCATGTTTATTCACAGGCACAGGAGGAGATATGTTAACTAAGGTGTACGGGCAGCAGCTTTCCAAGATGGCTCCTGTCCTGGAGGCCTCTGGGGTTTATAGCAGGACTTATTACAGGGTGTCATGCTTACGTAGTCTCTTGCTTCCCGGGTTTGATTCCTTGGCTGGGGGTGTGACCCTCACTGCCCCTGGTGGAAGGTCACACAGCGGTCACAGGTAGATGTTCTGTGCACGTCCCTGGGCCTGGTTTTCTCCAGCTGTTTCTGAAAGGCAACTTTAAAGGAGTTTGCATGCTATTTTTAGATACCCTGGCCCATTGTTCTGGGAAATGGCTTTGTTTCTGTGCCCTGGCCCATTTCCTGTTACTTTGCAGATTTGGGGGCCCCTCTGTTCTCTGTCTTACTAAGTTTCTAGGTTCCACACTCAACCCCCTATTACTTCCCTGATAGAATAGTTTATTTCTCTTTTACTTTCTTCTCTTCTAACCGCAGCAGTCTCTTCGCTGTTTCTCAAACAGGCACCCTCTGATCCCAGGGCCTTTGCTCCCTGTCTTAAAATGGCCACGAAGAGACAATTATTGTTATGAATAAGTGAAGAACCCTTACATATTGTTAAGAAAATCAGGAAAAATGGAAAAGTGAACAGAAAATGGGCAAGAAGCATTAACACATTTCACACAACGAAGAATCACATATGGCTAATACATATTTGAAGACATAATGCGGACAATGATCAGGAAAATGCAAATCAATACAGTTATTGGGTAAAATTTCATTTCTATTTTATCAGAAAAATTAAGAAGGCATACTTATTAGTTTCTTAATGCTGCTGTTACAAAAATAATACCACAAACTTCTCAATTTAAATAACATATATTTATTATCTTACAGTCCTGGAGGTCAGAATTTTGAAATTTATCTCTCAGGATTAAATCAAGGTGTCAGCAGGGCTGCATTTCTTTATATAGGCTCTAGAAGAGAATCTATTTTATTGTCCTGTTCAGTTTGTAGAAGTTGCCTGCGTTCCTTGGCTCTTAGCCCCAATCTGTTTTTAAAGACAGGAATGTCCTATGGGCTGTTTCTCAAACTGCATAACTCTGACTGATGCTTTCTGGCTCCTTGTTTCATACATAGGAGATCATTGTGTAAACCTGGAGGTTTAAGTTCGCCTAAAGGTGCATTGAAAGAAAGACCTGGCAATCTACTTCAGAAAAATCAGACTTAAAAACGATATAGAGAAAAGTTCTACTGTGACACATATGAGGTTGCCTTGAGTCTGAATTCACTCAAGGGTAACTGATCGGTTTGTTGGTTGGTTCATTGGTTGATTGGCTGGTTATTGAGCCCTTTCACATCATCCAGGATAATTTCTCCAGTTTAAGATTCACTAATTAGAATCCTTAATTCTGTCTGTAATCTTCAACTTTCTTGCCATGTACAGTAACATATTCACAGCTTTCAGAAATTAGAATAAGAACATTTTTGAGTTGCCATTGTTCCGCCTACTACAGCATGGATACTAAGTATTGGAGAAGATGTTACTTCCAGTCCTCCCTGTTCACTGCTAGTGGGAGGAAAACTGACAAAATCTTTTTATTAAAATAGTAAGAAATTAAATCAGTAACTAATAACCAAATTGTCTCAGTAACATAACAAACTAACAAGTGTATTTCTTGTTCAACCTCATGTCCACTGTAGTTCTAAGAAAACAGTTTATAAAGATGTCTACTTGGAAAACTATGACACATCAATTGTACTTTTAGGTATATATCTGAAAGAAATGCTTGCATTTGTTCAAAGGAAGACTTGTAAAAGCTCGTGAGAACAAAAATCTGGAAACAAAAGCCCATCAAACTGTAGTATATTCATGTTATGAATATTGTATCTCAATCAAATGAATAAAATGTAATGTGTTCACACAATGAATGAATGAAAAATGTAACTGCAAAAGGGGGAAAAGCAAATTCTTGGGGAAGTCATTTGCAGCTTTATATTATATCAGATTCAATCTTTTACTGAAAACAAACAGATGAAACATTCTTTTGAGTATTCCAGAACAGTTAATTGTGCTCATGCTGAACCAGTACATAGACAAAGAAGCAGTCTTTCAACAGAGCAAGGGAATACTGTGTGGTTTAAAATCAGGAACGGTGTGAGACAGGGTTGTATCCTTTCACTATACTTATTCAATCTGTGTGCTGAGCAAATAATCTGAGAAGATGGACTATATAAAAAAGAATGTGGCCTCAGAGTTGGAGGAACACTGGTTAATAGCCTGCAATATGCAGATAAGACAACTTTGCCTGCTGAAGGTGAAGAGACCTTAAAGTACTTATTGATAAAGATTAAAGACTGCAACCTTCATTATGGATTACGCTTCAGCAAAAAAAAAAAAACTCCTCACTACTGGGCCAGTAAGTAACAACATAATAAATGGAGCAAATATTGAAAAGTTGTCAAGGATTTTGTTTTACTTGGATCCACAAGCAATGCCCATGGAAGCAGCAGTCAAGAAATAAAATGTTTCTATTGGGCAAATCTACTGCAAAAGTGTTAAAAAGCAGAGATGTCACTTTGAGGACTAAGGTGAACCTGACCCAAGTCATGATATTTTCAATTGCCTCTTACGCATGTGAAAGCTAGACAATGAATAAGGAAGACTGAAGGAAATTTGAGGCCTTTGAATGATGGTGTTATTAAAGACTATTGAATATACCATGGACTTCCAGAAGTACGGCCTTAGAAGAGGTACAGCCAGAATGCTCCACAGAAGCAGGGATGGAGAGACTTCTCAAGTACTTTGGACATTTTATCAGGAGGGACTAGCCCCTGGATAAGGACTTCATGCCTGGTAAAGTTGAGGGTCAGTGAAAAAGAAGACCCTCAGTGAGATGAGCTGACATAGTGGCTGCAAAATAGGTCAAACATAGCAACTACAATGAGTATGGTGCAGTACTGGGTAGTGTTTCTTCTGTTGTACCTAGGGCGCTATGTGTTGGAACTGATTTGATGGCATCTAATAATAACTTTTAATAATAACAACCATCATTCTTTTAAAAGAAAATGCATATTTATATAGGAATCATTTCAAGAGTAAATAATTCACAGTAATATATTTTAATGTATAATGCAACTATCACTTCATCTTGGAAGCCTTTCAGGAATCATCACCTCTGGGTAGCTTCTTTTTACATATTGCTACGTATTTATGTCTTTCATTACTCTCCCTCTTTGTATTTTATTGATTTTTTTTTCCTGAATCTCTATCTAGTTAGAGATCTCCTGGAGGGCTCCAACTTATGTTTTTCTTTATTCTCTGCGCCTAGACCATGGTTGTGTAAACTTATTTTGTAAAGGGTCAAGAATAAATATATTTATGTTTTACTGTTCACATGTGGTGTCCGTTGCAGCTACTGCTTCTGATATTGTTGCTCAAAAATAACCATAAACAACACAGAGACAGATGGGTTTTAGCTGTGTTCAAATAAAACTGTATTTTTAATTTGCAGACCCAATTATTTTTGTCCTTAAATTTTTTGTTCATACTGTGTGTTTTTATGAGTGGAAGGCATGCTGATTGAAGGACAAATACAGAATTTTTGTTTTGAGTTACAGATTTTGATAACAATTACCTGGCATACAATACATCCCAGTGGACTCTGGAAGTAGTAGCTCTTGCTGATATGAATCAATGATAAAATGTTTATTTTTTTTTTATTTCTGGAAAATTTCTAAAGCATTAAGTATCACATGAAGGCACCGGACAATGACTGTACATATATTTTATTTTAGTCGCCTTTTTTCCATTTTATTATTTTTCATGAAACTTTTCTAAACATTGTACAGTGCATTCGTCTCTATTTCAAAAGTAGTACTTAAAGCTCACAAAAACAGAGCAAAGGGATTTTTTTTTTTTTTAATCTCAGGAAAATTACCACTACAATGCATTCTTCATCATTGCAAAAGCAATGCTGACAGGACAAACAACTAAAACTAAAGGAATATGAATCTCAGGAAAATTACCACTACTGCTTGCTCTTTCCCCCATGTGTCAGTCTGTTGTACTGTGAGGGGTTGCGTGTTGCTGTGATGCTTAAAGATATGCTACCAGTATTCAGATACCAGCAGGGTCACCCATGGAGGACAGGTATCAGCTGAGATTTCAGACTTAGACAGACTAGGAAGAAGGACCCGGCAGTCTACTTCTGAAAAGCATTAACCAGTGAAAACCTTATGATTAGCAGTGGAACACTGTCTGACATAGTGCTGGAAGATGAGCCCCCCAGGTTGGAAGGCACTCAAAAGATGACTGGGGAGAGCTGCCTCCTCAAAATAGAGTTGACCTTAATCATGTGGATGGGGTAAGACTTTTGGGCCCTTCATTTGCTGATGTGGCATGATTCAAAATGAGAATAAACTGCTGCAAACATCCATTAATAATTGGAACCTGGAATGTATGAAGTATGAATCTGGGAAAATTGGAAACCATCAAAAATGAAATGGAAAGCATAAACATCAACATCCTAGGCATTAGTGAGCTGAAATGGACTGGTATTGGTCACTTTGAATCAGATAATCATATAGTCTACTATGCTGGGAATGACAAAGAGGAATGGTTTTGCATGCATCGTCAAAAAGAACATTTCAGGATCTATCCTGAAGTACGACACTGTCAGTGATAGGAGAATATCCATACGCCTACAAGGAAGACCAGTTAATATGATTATTATACAAATTTAAGAACCAACCACTAGGGCCAAAGATGAAGAAATAGAAGATTTTTATCTGTTGCTTCAGTCTGAAAATGAACAAACCTGCAATCAAGATGCATTGATAGTTACTGGCGATTGGAATGTGAAAGTGGGAAAGAAAGAAGAAGCATCAGTAGTTGGAAAATATGGCCTTGGTGATAAAAACAATGCTGGAGATTGAATGATAGAATTTTGCAAGACCAACGACTTCTTCATTGCGAATACCTTCTTTCACCAAAGTAAACGGCAACTATACACATGGACTTCACCAGATGGAACACACAGAAATCAAATTGACTACATTCGTGGAAAGAGATGATGGAAAAGCTCAATATCATCAGTCAGGACAAGGCCAGGGGCCAACTGTGGAACAGACCATCAATTGCTCATATGCAAGTTCAAGCTGAAACTGAAGAAAATCAGAGCAAGTCCACAGAAAGCCAAAATATGGCCTTGAGTACATCCCACCTGAATTTAGAGACCATCTGAAGAACAGATTTTATGCATTGAACACTAGTGATGGAAGACCAGACAAGTTGTGGAATGACATCAAGGACATCACACATGAAGAAAGCAAGAGGTCATTGAAAAGACAGGAAAGAAAGAAAAGACCAAGATGGATGTCAGAGGAGATTCGGAAACTTGCTCTTGAATATCGAGCAGCTAAAGCAAAAGGAAGAATTGAGGAAGTAAAAGAGCTGAACAGAAGATTTAAGGGCGGCTCGAGAAGACCAACCCATGACATGTGCAAAGAGCTGGAGATGGAAAACCAAAAGGGAAGAACATGCTCACCGTTTCTCAAGCTGAAAGAACTGAGGAAAAAATTCAAGCCTCGAGTTGCAATAGTGAAGTATTCTATGGGGAAAATATTAAGCGACGCAGGAAGCATCAAAAGAAGATGGAAGGAATATACAGAGTCATTATACCAAAAAGAATTAGTCAATGTTCAACCATTTCGAGATGTGGCATATGATCAGGAACCGATGGTACCAAAGGAAGAAGTCCAAGCTACTTTGAAGGCATTGGCGAAAAACAAGTCTCCAGGAATTGATGGAATATCAACTGAGATGTTTCAAAAAACAGATGCAGCACTGGAGGTGCTCACTTGTCTATGCCAAGAAATATGGAAGACAGTTTCCTGGCAAATTGGCCAAAAGAGATCCATATTTATGCCTATTCCCAAGAAAGTTGATCCAACCACATGTGGAAATTATAGAACAATATCATTAATATCACACGCAAGCAAAATTTTGCTGAAGATCATTCAAAAACGGCTGCAGCGGTATATTGACAGGGAACTGCCAGAAATTCAGGCTGATTTCAGAAGAGGACGTGGAACCAGGGATATCATTGCTGATGTCAGATGGATCCTGGCCAAAAGCAGAAAATACCACAAGGATGTTTATCTGTGTTTATTGACTACGCAAAAGCATTCAACTGTGTGAATCATAACAAATTATGAATAACATTGTGAAGAATGGGAATTCTGGAACACTTAATTGTGCTCCTGAGGAACCTTTAGATAGATCGAGCGGCAGTTGTTCAGACAGAACAAGGGGATACTGATAGTTTTAAAGTCAGGAAAGGTATGCGTCAGGGTTGTATTCTTTTGCCATACTTATTCAATCTGTATGCTGAGCAAATAAATCAAGAAGCTGGACTACATGAAGAAGAACAGAGCATCAGGATGCAGATGACACAGACTTGCTTGTTGAAAGTGAAGAGGACTTGAAGCACTTACTAATGAAGATCAAAGACCACAGCCTTCAGTATGGATTGCATCTTGACATGAAGAAAACAAAAATCCTCACAAATGGACCAATGAGCAACATCGTGATAAACGGAGAAAAGATTGAAGTTGTCAAGGATTTCATTTTACTTAGATCCACAATCAACAGCCATGGAAGCAGCAACCAAGAAACCAAAAGATGCATTGCATTGGGTAAATCTGCTGCAAAGGACCTCTTTAACTTGTTGAAGGGCAAAGATGTCACCTCAAAGACTTAGGTGCACCTGACCCAAGCCATGGTATTTTCAATTGCATCATATGCATGTGAAAGCTGGACAATGAATAAGGAAGACTGAAGAAGAATTGAAGCCTTCGAATTGTGGTGTTGGGGAGGAACATTGAATATACTGTGGACTGCTAAAAGGGAGAACAAATCTGTCTTAGAAGAAGTACAACCAGAATGCTCCTTAGAAGCAAGGATGGTGAGACTATGTCTCACATACTTTGGACATGTTGTTCAGGAGGGATCGGTCCCTGGAGAAGGACGTCATGCTTGGCAGAGTATAAGGTCAGCGGAAAAGAGGAAGACCCTCAATGAATGAGCTCAAGCATAACAACGATTGTAAGGATGGCTCAGGATGGGGAAGTGTTTAGTTCTGTTGTGCTTAGGGTCACTATGAATCAAAACCTACTTGACGGCATCTAACAACAACAACATGTGCTCTTTGGAAACCCTGGTGGTCTAGGGGTTACATACTGCAGCTGCTAACCAAAAGTTCGGAAGTTCAAATCCCCTGGCACTCCTTGGAAACTCTATGGGGCAGTTCTACTCTTTCCTACAGGGTCTCTATGATTCAGAATCAAGTCAACATCAACAGATTTGGATTTTGGTTTTGGCATGTACTCTTCATTACTGCACAAGCAGTACTAGCTGTTCAGAAGCAGAAACAGCTGCCCTGGAATACTGTAGAACTGCTCGCATTGGTGCACTCCACCTACTACACACGGAATCAATGATTGGGCTCTAAGATTGAATGCAGGGTAACAATAACTTATAGGAGTTTCAGTATATTGAATGGTACCAGTGTAATGCATTAGTCTTTATTGCAAAGGCATTATTTAATGTTCAAATCTAGAATAGCAGGGAGCCAGTAACACCTGGAAACAATCAATAGTGTCAGGGAGAAAATGGCCACTATGACTGAATGAAGACTAAGAATAGCTTATTCCCATAAGTTTATTTTCACAAGAACATGGTAACTAGGAAATATAATGAGGAGTCTTATCTCACAGAAAAAAAAGCAGACTTGTCAAAAGTTTAGAAAATTAACACATCCACATGGCATCACCTTAGACAATGCTCAATCTACACAAAAATGTAGGTCCAACCCAGGGTTCTTGAGTTTCATGCATTTCAAAAGTTTCCCACTTTGAGGCTAAATGCATTAAAATTGGGCTACTACTCCTTCCCAAAGAACTTCAGTGGCATAAAAAGTGATTGGGATACAGTATGTCCCACAAGTCAGCAAAAGGTTAAGAGAAGAGTGGGGGATGAATTTGGGCATAGTGAAACCCCTGTCCCAGAGCAGTGGCTCACACCTTGTTGACACAGAAGTACTGTGTGGGATTAACTGTTTGATAGGTAGATGATTTTAATGTGGAATTAATATACATCAACTTATATTTATAGAATTAGCTCATGTGATTGTAGGGGTTGGAACGTCCCAAGTCCTTGGATCAAGATAGAGTCCTCTCCCAGTCCACAGAGCTGCAGAAGCTGGCGAACCCAAAATGAGGAAGTTGGAGAGCACGGATCCTGCTCTCAGGATGTGAAGGTTGAGGAATCCCCAAAGTCGGCTGGCAAGACAACAAGGTTTCTTCCGATTCACTTAGCTGCAGGGGCTGGCAAACCCAAGACAGGCAGGTGGGGGAGCAGGACTCTTGCTTACAGGCCATGAAGATCGGTGAATACCAAGATGGACAGGTAAGCTGCTAGCTCAAGTCCCAAGAACCGGAGGTCAGACAAGAGACAGCTGCTGGATCCAGAACAAGCCAACACCATTTGCAAGGCAAGCAGGAAGAAAGTAGGTGGTGGAAGGTGGAGAGATGAAGGCTGAAGGGGTGGTGAGCCACCACAGGCCCCACTGCCACCAGTACCACTCAGCAGATTCCATCATGGAGACGATCACATATCAAATTTTGACAGGAAAGTGATCACATCATTATACAACTGCCAAAACACTGAGAATCAAGGCCCAGCCAAGTTAGCACACATTCTTAACAATCACATAATGGTTTTCTATTTTCGTGCATCTTAAAAAGTATATTGAATATCATGAACCAGCAAACAAATATGTAGGCAATGTTATATTTTATTCTATTTCCCTTTACTCAAATGTGGGCTTTCTTTTTTTTTTAAATTCAGGGCACAATACATTAAATTTATAATCAAAAAGTTGATTGCAATCCACAAGTTGAAAATCACTGTTAGAACACATGGCAACATAAAATTAGTGAGGAAAAGGCTTTTTCATACACTTGCTGTACATATTTTAATGTTGTGTTTTACATTATGTCAAACATTTACTTTTTTTTGAAAAAACACGATATGAGAAGACAGAAAATTGAGAACTTCTGATTTAATTCAGAAAATCCTGGGGTTAATAAAAAAAAAAATCTATTTTGAAGACAATTTTTTCCTTTGACATGTCACTGAATTTGTTACCAAAATTTCAATTATTTATCATGTAGTATTTTTAAAAAGCTCTGGCAATTTTCTAAGTTGCCAGTTGCTTATATTGGAATATTTTTAAAAAATGAAATACTGATACAATTATGCTCTGATTCATTAAAAATAAAATATTGATTTTTATAACCATCTATGTGCAGCACATACTTCTTTGAAAAAGAAAATTCATTCTCATGAATTGATAGCATCTATTGATTTATTTAAATTTATTTGGATTGCTCTGGCTGAATCTTTTATGGCAGAGAGACAGTTTTACAATTTTATGGAGTCGCTTCTCCCATGGTCACATATATATTAGGTAAGCTCTAGAGAAAAATAAAATGTCTTAATGTTTTGTTCTATGCATTTGTGAATTGTTCTATCAGCTGGACAAACTTATTTTTATAGCTTTATTTTTGCTTTGTGTTATTCTTTGTTTCTCCAGTACTTAGCACAGTGGCTCTTGATTGAAATAATGGCAAGGCTTCCAAGCAATTGAACACATAAGCTTTAAAAATGTGGCAAATTAAATGTATAATTATTGCTCCTTTGGTTGAATCCTGGACTGGTAGCTATTTCTTCATAGCTAACCATTAGAAACTCATAAAACTTAGGAAAACTATCATTTATTTAATGGGCTGCAAAGCAACTTGTCTTACTGTTACCGCAGTTTTGCCTGTCAGAGCCACCTGCCGCGGATAGCCAATTACTGAGATGGGGTGAAGGTGAGTAGCAAGAGCTTTATTGTATATCGATACACAGGAGACAGAGGGGAATGATCTCCAAAGCCTGTCTCCCCCAACTGGAAACTGACTGAAGGCTTTATTGGGCAAAATCATGGGTTTCAGGAACTTGTGGAATGTCATTCTCTCCTGGGGTGGTTTTGGTGATCATGGTCCCAAAACCATCATCTGTCCAGGGGGTGGCTGGTCTCCTTAGGTGGTTTCATTGGTCGTGGTCCCAAGGTATTAGCTCATCTGCCCAGGGGTGACTGGTCTCCTCGGGTGGTTTCAATAGTCACAAGACTTTCTTAGATCATATCATTCGTTTTCCACAATCTGAAAAGGACATTAGCCATTAGTAAAAATTTAACAAGGAAACCGGAACTGAGCAGCCAAGAATAAGTTTAGAAGAGAGAAAAATGACATGGGTCCTGTTCATGTCATGGTGAGCAGCCTGTTCCATTACCAACAATATATGTCTAGAATTGAGGATTTCTAGAAGTGGCTCTTTTGGTACTTTATTTACATTAATGGCACCAGTAAATGACCTCCCATGTGCTCTGTAACTTTGAATTCCCCCTTCTGTCTCTCTGATGTTAGGCTCTGCAATGTGACTTGCTTTGGTCCGAAAAAACATGATTCAAGCAGAGGCTTGTAAAGGACTTCTACATGTTTGTCACCATAAAGAGAACAAGCCCAGGCTAGACTGCTAGGACGTAAGAGACCACACAGAGAGGACATAACTAAGTCAAAGCCAAGTCCATTCTACCCTAGCCAGTCTCCAGTAAACTCTTCTGTTTTTCACAGACGTATAAGTGAAGCCAGCTGAGATCAACTGAGCCTAGACCAGATTAGTGGAACCAGCAGCCAATGCACAGATTCATGAGCAAAAATAAATCCTTATTGTTGTAAATCAGTGAGGCTCTATCATTCTTTGTTATGCAGCATTAAATTGACAATAGAAAATGCATTCAGTTTCTGTTGAAAGGAACATTGTATTTTACCAAAGCTGAATCACAAAAAAAGATATTGGAGACCTTCTAAGAGCTGACGAAATTGACACTAAATAAATGCAATTTTTTTTTTAGATCAGCTATATTTTTCAGTCCCAAGAAACACTTGCATGAATTAATGGTTTATTTGGGGAGGCAAAATGAACTGAATTTAATCCCATATGAAAAAAAGAAGACAAAATAACAATAACTGTAAATCGATCCTAAAGCAAGAGAGGAAGTACAAACACTATAATTCTTTTTTAAAAGAACTTTACCAAAAAAAATAAATAAATAAATTAATTAAAAAAAAAATTGCATCATCTCCTAATAAAATATGAATGTAAATCATTGGGATGGGTTTTCAGATATTTACATTTGCCTTTTGTCTTAGTTATCTAGTGCTGCTATAACAGAAATGCCACAAGCGGATGACTCCAACAAAGAGAAATCCATTTTCCCACAGCCTAGTAGGCTAGAAGTCCAAGCCCAGGGTGCCAGCTCCAGGGGAAGGCCCTCCCTCTCCATTGGCCCTTGAGGAAGGTCCCCATCATCAATTCTCCCCAGGACTAGGAGCCTCCCTGCGCAGAAACCCTGGGTCCAAAGGACACGCTTTGCCCCCAGCATTGTTTTCTTCATGGTATGAGGTCCCCATGTCTCTTTGTTCACGTCTCTTTTTTATATCTCTAAAGGGACTGGCTTAAGACACTATCTAATCTGGTAGATCTCATCAATATAACTGTCATTAGTCCAACTCATTACATCATAGTGATAGGATTTACGACATATAGGGAAATCACATTGGATGACAAATGGTAGATGATCATACAATACTGGGAATCATGACCTAGCCAAGTTGACAGATATTGTTGGGGGACACAATTCAATACATGACACCTTTTTGTTTTGTATGTCGTATTCTTGTCTTTAGCTGTGTTTCATTTTATTTTGCATTGTAAGCACTCTGTTGACTGACATAGCATCTCTAAATTATTTTGGATTTTTTTCTAACCCAATCCTATCTCAGTGTGCTCGCACTATAATACCATTTAACAGTCTTAGGGCAACTCTTCCTCACATCCTCTTCTTTGGATTCTTCTCTCCAGGATGGAACAGAACTCTTTCCCAAAGCAAGTCCTAGGTGGACAGTGGGTTATACCAGAGTGAAAAATATAGTCAATCCTCAAACTTTCATGGGCACAGAGAAACTTGATAATAATAAATACACACATAGAAAGTTCCAAGTCCTCTTTCTGTCCTAAAAGAACAATTTTGTATGTACACTTCATTTATTACTATTTTTAGAAAAATGATATATTATTTTTCGAAACACTACAATTTGTGTTTTATTCTCCTGTTGTTATACATGAAGCGCAATATACATAAATGAGCTATAAACATTCTTTCGCAAGGTTTTTTGAGGAAACATGCTTTATCTTCTTGAATATATGCCTAGAAGTGAAATTGTCAAACTTTTTTTTTTTTTTTTCAAGTGGCTGTCTTGTTCTGGTAGCTTTACATCCTTTCCAATATTTAGTCTGTAAATATTTTGTATTTAGTCATTCTGGTAAGTGCGTAGTGTCCAATTTCATTTTGCTTGATATTTTCACTGACTATAGAATTCTAGGTTGGCAGATTTTTCTTTCTTTCACAATTTAAAGTTTTCATTCAGTGAAGATCATTTGAAAAGCCCCACTAATAGTTCTTGAATTATAGGGATGATGACAGGTAGAATAATCCTCATCACAAATTCCAAAACCCCAGAAATAATGCTAAATTATCCACCATCCAGTGATTTTCTAAATGTTCTCTGCCCTGTGAATTCCAGGAAAGATTGATAAGAATATTTTGAAATTCATTGTTTCAATTAAGACACCCCAGAAAGCAAACAAATTTTACACCAACTTTCGTGTTAGGTGCTACTTTCTAACCTACAATCCACTGATGTAGTTGGTTGACAATGAAGTTTGGGAAGAGAGCAAAATCTTTGGTTAAATATATAGCTAATCCAGTTGAGGTAATTCTTAGTTAGATATAAAGCCAATGCAGTTGGGGCATGAGAATAGAGAGGGGAAGAGACATAGTTACCAAACTGCAGCTGTCTGTGATCTCACATATGGAGCCAAAGAGCAGGCTACAATACTGAACATCCAACCCAGGAGTTTATACTACAATTGGAGGGATAATACGACCTCCCCAAGCAAAATAAAACAATCAAGGAAGATTTACCCATAATATTTTGAGGAAGCTCGTAGAGTCAAATCCAACTATGTCCATTAATGTCTTTTGTTATATCTGTTAGGTGCCATCAAGTTGGTTCTGACTCATAATGATCCTGTAGGACAGAGTAGAACTGCCCCATAGGGTTTCCAAGGAGTGGCTGGTGGATTTGAACTGCCAACCTTTTTGTTTGTAGTGGAACTTTCAAACACCACCCACCTAGTGCTGCGATAACTGAAATACTACAAATGGGTGGATTTAAAGAACATAAATTTATTTTCTCACAGTTCTGGAATCTAAAAATCTAAATCAGGGTACCCACTGCATTAATTTTTTCCTTGTAGATAGTCCCAAGTATTCTCTGGTTCCTTGGCTTGTAGATGACCCTCATATGGCAATGGTCTTCACCCCATGTGTGTGTGTGTCCCTGTGTCTAATTTGCTCTTTTTGTAACTCAGAAGTGATAAGATTTGGAACCCACCCATCTAAGATGTGATTTAATTAGCATAACAAAGAAATCCCTATTCCTAAACATGATTGCATCCACAAATATAGAGGTTAGTGTTCCGATACATATTTTGGTTGAACACAATTTAATTCACAAGTTCCATTAAATATAGATTAAGAAAAATTTCACATATGGTTTTTCCTCTTTGGTTAAAAGTTTGAATAATGCAAAGAATAAAAAAAAAATGGAAAATATGTTTTCTAACTGTTATGAAATAAGGGAATAAAACAACAATATGACTAAAAAGTATATACTTGAAAATCAAACAACACACTTCAAAGGAATATATGGATCAAGGAAAAAAAGAATGGTAATGAAAACACAACATGTAAAGAAAAACTATGATTAAGCTGAAGCCATGATTGGTTGGAAATTTACAACCATAACTGCATATACTAGAAAAGATGAATACGATGGAAATCAATAATCGAACAATTCTAGGAGTCAAAAAAAAAAAAAAAGAGATGTAAAAAATAAAATTAGTAAGACAGTACACAATATTGGGGAAGCCAGGACAACCTGTACAGGGTAAGGCCATGGTAGCTGCATAGACACATCCAAACTCCCTGAGGGACCAAATTGCTGAGCTAAGGGCCATGGGGACCATGGTCTCAGGGAACATCTAGCTCAACTGGTATAACATAGGTTATAAAGAATGTGTTCTACATTCTACTTTGTTGAGTAGCATCTGGGGTTTTAAAAGCCTGTGAGGAGCCGTCTAGGATAATCCACTGGTCTCACCACCTCAGGAGCAAGGAAGAATGAAGGAAACTAAAGATACAAGAGAAAGATTTATTCCAAAGGACTAAAGGACTACACCTACTATGGCCTCCACCAGACTGAGTTCAGTACAACTAGATGGTGCCCGGCTACCATCACTGACTGCTCTGACAGGTGTTATAATAGAGGGTCCTGGACAGAGATGGAAAAAAAATGTAGAACAACATTTTAACTCAAAAAGAAAGACCAGATTTGCTGGCCTGACAGAGACTGGATAAACCCTGAGAATATGGCCCCCTGACACATTTTCAGCTCAGTAATGAGGTCACTCCTGAGGTTCATCCTTCATCCAAAAATTGAACAGACCCATTGAAAAAATAAGACTAGCAGGGCTCACCAGCCTGGGGGCAGGAACTGGAAGGCAGGAGGGAACAGGAAAGCTGGCAATAGGGAACCCAGGGTTGAGAAGGGAGAGTGTTCACATGTTGTAGGTTGTTAACCAATGTCATAGAACAATGTGTGTACTAACTGTTTGATGAGAAACTAGTTTGTTCTGTAAGCTTTCATTTAAAGTAAAATAATAAATAAATAAAATTATAAGAAAAATTCAACTGAAATAAAAAAAAAAAACCTATAATGAAGAGATGGATACAAAGTCATGATTTAGTTATTTGAAAAGCATTTAAAACTAATAATAATAATAGGTTTGAAAAATAGAGCATCACAATGGATTCAGAAACATTTAAAAGAAAATATTATAAAAAAAATATTAGCCAAAAATTTAAATATATAGGAAAAAATTACATATTGGAAAATCACAGCTTTCCAGAAAATGATAAGATTAAATATGAAGTTAGAATAATATAAAAGTGGTAGAATAACTGAGTATCTAATTCAATAATAATAATAGTAATAATAATGTCAAACCCAGATGATTTACTAGTGAGTCCAACTAGTGAGTAACTTTAGTTTACAAAAGAAAATTTAAAGAACAGAAAAAGTAGTTAAATAGCTTAAGTATTTCAGGAGGCTGACAAAGCATCTAATTCAATGTGTAGCAAAGATAATGCAAGCTTGAAAAATATAGGCCAGATCATCTATGAATATAGATGCAAAATTCTAAACACAGTATTCCAAAATTAAATTAGTGATATTAGAAAAAGGATGTATAACAACCAATTAGGCTTTAGACTAGGAATGCAGTTTCAATAACAGTCAAAAAATCAATCAAAATAACTAGTTGTTGTTTTAGTTGCCTTTGAATCGGCTCTCATAGTCACCCTTAGTACAACAGAAAGAAAGTCTACCGGGTCCTGCATCATACTCATAATTTTTATCATTGTAATGGTTGAGCCCACTGTTGCAGCCATTGTGTCAATCCATCTCCCTGAGGGTCTCCCTCTTTTTCAATGACCCTCTACCAAGAATGATGTCCTTCTCCAGGGACTGATACCTCCTAATAACATGTCCAAAGTATCTGAGACTAGTCTTGCCATCCTCACTTCTAAGGAGCACTCTAACTGTACTTCCAAGACAGATTTGTTTCCTCTTTTAGCAGTCCACAGTATATTCAATATTCTTCCAGTTGTGAGGATGTTTGTTTTCTTTATGTTGTGGTGTAATCCATGATGAAGGGTGTGATCTTTGATCTTCATTAGTGTTTCACGTACTCTTCACTTTCAGCAAGCAAAGCTGTGTCATCTGTATAACGCAGGTTGTTAAAGAGTCTTCCTCCGGTCCTGATGCCACATTCTTTACATAGTCCAGCTTCTGGGATTATTTGCTCAGTGTACAGATTGAATAAGTATGGTGAAAGGGTACAATCCTGATGCACACCTTTTCTGGCTTTAAACCACACAGTATTCCCTTGTTCTGTTGAACTACTGCCTGTTGATCTATGCACAGATTCCTCAAGAGCACAATTAAGAGTTCTGGATTTCCCATTCTTTGCAATGTTACCCATGATTTGTTGTGATAATTTGTTAAATATAAAGCTAATCCAGTTGAGCTAAATCTTAGTTAGATATAAAGTGATAGCAGTTGGGGCATGAGAATAGAGACGGTAAGAAACATAGTTACCAGACTGCAGCAGTCTGTGACCTCATATACAAAGAGTAGGGCATTATTGAGCATTCAATCCCTGTGTTTATATTACAGTTGGAAGGATAATATCATCTCCCCAAGGAAAATAAGGCAGGTAATCAAGGAAGATTCACTCTTAATATAGGGTAATATTATTATTAATAATTCATTAATGGTAACTAAAAAATTAAATGGCATAATTACATGATCAATAAATGCAGAAAATCATTTGGTGAAGTTTAGCATCTCATTATGATAAAAATTTCTTAGCAAAATAGAAATAAAAGAAAAAAAGACTTAATTTGATAAAATGATATTTACAAAACCCTAAAAAAATTACTTACATTTGAAATTTTTCCCACTCATATTTACAATGAGCTTGAATGTCCATTACGGCAACTTCAACTCAAAATTGTACAGTGTATGTTATTTACAAAATCTAAATATGTTCACCAAACGCTATTTCTCTTTCAGTGGTAGGGAGTGAAGAATAGGCTGGAGGTCACATAGCTTGGAGTATATATGTTTAAAATGCCCCAAATATTTGGACACTTACAATCTTCAACAGCAGAACTTTTGTAGTTTTCTAACTCCTACTCTGATATATCTGTGTTCCCGCTGATTACCTAATGCTTTCTGTTCATCAAATAACATGATTAGAGTGTAACTGTATGATGTTTAATGAAAGATCAAGATGACTAAGGTCCCAATGGACTATAGGCTGGAGAACAGACGAGCTAACATGGTCTAGAGACAAGAGTGTGAATTTGTCCTTCACATTTAAATGCAGTCTGTTCTTGATTCAATTTACAGCAGTTAATTAAAAAGAACATGTTTGCAAGACCTTAAAAGAATACCAAATATTAGAGGTTTTATAGTGGCTTAGTGGCTTATTTATTTTAAGAAAACATCAAGCATATTGTACCGAATTAGAAACACCACCTGGTTAAGAGTGCTATAGTCCACTTTCTTCTGTCACAAATCATCTGGGTTTTCAAAAGATCAAAATGAAGAATTTAACAGGGATTTCATGGAACAACCAACCCTAAATTCTTCAAATCTTTAAACATCCAATCTACTTTGCTGAAGGTTGCCACTGGTAAAAACCCATTGCCATCCAGTCGATTCCAACTCATAGCGACCCTATAGGACAGAGTAGAACATTGGTTGAAGGTTGTCACTGGTACTGCTGTCTTTTCCCTTGATGGTGTTGTAGGGTGCACCTGAGGAAAAATCCATTAGATTATTTTGAGATCACATGGAAATATTCCTGATGCTGTTGCTTAAATCAGAGGTATGCTGATGGAGTATGATAAGCAATACCAAAAATGCTAATACAAGACACAAACAAAAATATCGACTAAAACAACAAGAAATAGTTCTAAAATAAAACAGTTAAGTAGAGAAATCAAATCTAAACTTGTAAAATAAGTAGAAAATTTTGATAAAGAGATCAACTCTTTTAAACTCTCCTGGCTGAAAGTGAGATTTTACAAAGAAATACAGTATTTCAGTTAAAAAATATGAATAAATGAAAAAAAATCATATACTGAAATTTAAAAGTTAGAAAAAACAATGGGATATAGCTAAGGAAAGGAGAAAAAACTTAACATCATAGAAATTACTGAAAGGTATAAAGGCATTAAACCTAGGAGTTTATCTGTAAAAATAAAAAATAAAATAAAACAATTAAGTACCCTAAATATTTATCAAGTAGTCAAAATGCAGGCAGATAATAGCAGAAAAAGTAATCAAGATACAGCCACAGGAAGAGAAGAGGTAATAATTATTATAAGACTGCTATAAATTATATGCAAATAAATTAAAGAGCTAAATACATCAATGCAAATTAAGTAATTTTTCAAGTAAGCCCTCATTATGTTTCATTTAGTGTTCCTGAACACAGGTATTCTTTCTAAATCACTGTATAATTCCAGCCTAACAATAATACCCAAATGCGTTGAGGAGACACATGTAAGCGGAAATTGAAAACCAATTCCATTTAAGACATTGTTGCAAAATTTTATGTAAACTATGAGTAAAATGAATTTATTTAACATCAATGCAACTAAAATAAGTGCAATTAAGTGCTAGGATATTTGAAATTTTCCTAATTTTAAAATCAATTTATACATTTCATTTTAATCAAATAAGAACAAACACATTTATTACAGTGCATGATTACATTAAATCTTGTCTTTTTTTTCTATTAAAAATATATGAATTGAAATAAAAAAGGAATAGGAAAATATTTTCTTTATACTACCAAATGTATGATCTAGATAAAATACAATAGAGTTAAAATGTATGGCTACATGCACACTGTGTTTCATTATGCGCAACAGTTTGCAGTATTCTTTCTCAGAAACCTAGTGTGGTTCCTGGAGGAAAAGCTTATATAACTGGGTGCTGGGTGCTCTATATCTATGCCTCCCAAGGGCACAAATAGTCTATACTATGTTTAAAAATTATTTTAAAATGTCTATTTTAATCATTTTATGGGTTTACATGGTTTTTTATGGCATTTTTAACAGGTGCAAAATGTTCAGACCCTGCTTATCCCTACTGATGACTATCTTTGTCCAGATTTTGTTAGTTATTGGACTTGTGTCCCCCGCTCTCTGTCGGGTTCAAGAAAATCATGAAGCTTCAGTTTCTCCAGTTTTTTTTCTGGTTGTAAGGGTAGGACTGATGCATGTTCCAGTTTTTTGCATCTCAAGTTAAAATACATATCTATTTATTATTTACTGAAGAAGAAACATATTATTATATCAATTGTGCTTTTTTTTTTTTAAGATGTAAAATACCAAAGCCTATTCATTCAAAAAATCTTACTATTATTTCTTCCCATAGCATATATACTGCAGTAAGAGGGCTGTTTTACACTCAATATTATAAGTAGTGGTCAAATATACTCATGATTAACACTACCGCTTAATATATAGTGGTGGAAAATCCAGCCAATGTTATAAAGACAGTGGAAAAAAAAAAAAAAAAAAACTGAATTGGGAGGTTTTGAAAAAAGAAGATAAAACGGTTCTTTTTTTTTTTTTTTTTGCTGATTACATGGTCATATTTAAAAAAGCAGAAGGATCAACAGTCTTAGCAGTTCCACTTACATGCAATTTTAGGTCAACTTATAAAATCAATAGCATTTAGATATAGGTTCATTAATAACTCAAAAATAATAAAAAGAGAGTATAGCATTCAAAAATATAAAGTGCCTAACTTACGCTTCACCAGACTTCACCAAAAGAGTAAAAAGAGAACCTGGAGACAGGGAAAAAAAAAAAAAATTCAGATATGGCTGTGACATATCTGACAAGGGTCTAATCCCAAAAATCTATAGAATACTTCAACCCCTCAACAACAAAAAGACAAATAATCCAATAAAAAATGGGCAAAGGATACGAACAGACGCTTCACCAAAGAAGGCATTCAAGAAGTAAACAGTGACATGAGGAAATGATATCATAGCTATTAGAGAAATGCAAATCAAATCTATGTTGAGATACCATCTCATCCCAACATTACTGGCACTAATCAAAGGAACAGAAAACAACAAATGCTGGAGAGGTTTTGGGGAGATTGGAACCCTTACGTGCTGCTGGTGGTAGTATAAAATGGTATAACCGCAACAGAAAACTGTACAGCCCCTCCTTAAAAAGCTAGAAAGAGAAATGCCATATGACCCAGCAATCCCACTCCTAGGAATATATACTAGAGAAATAAGAGCTGTCACACAAATAGACATATACACACCCAGGCTCATTGCAGCATTAGTCACAATAAAAAAGATGGAAACAGCCTAAGTGTCCATCAACAGATGAGTGGATAAACTATGCTACCTACAAACAATGGAATAGTATGCAGTGACAAAGAATAATGATGATTCTGGGAAACATCCCACAACACGGATGGATCTCGAGGGTGTTATGCTGACAGAAATATGGCAATCACGAAAGGACAAATATTGTAAGAGACCACTAATATAAAAATCCAAGAAAAGGTTTACTTGTTGCTGTCCAGTTGATTCCAACTCATAGCAACCCTATAGGACAGAGTAGAACTTCCCAATAGAGGTCCCAAGAAGTGGCTGGTGGATTTGAAGTGCTGATCTTTTGCTTAGCAGCTGAGCTCTTAGCCAGTGTGCCACCAGGACTTAAAGAAAAGGTTTACACACAGGAAAAAAAAAAATCTTTGATGGATACTAGATAGTAGACAAGTGGTAAATTTAGTGAAGAGAAAACAACACACAATATTGGGGAAGGCAGCACAACTTGATCAAGACAAAGTCAAAAAAGCTTCATAGACACATCCAAACACCTTGAGGGACCAAGATAGTGGGGCTGAGGACTGGGGATCATGGTCTTCGGGGACATCTAGCTCAACTGGCATAACATAGTTCATATAGAAAATGTTCTACATCCATCCCACTTTGGAGAGTAGCATCTGGCATCTTAAAAGCTTGCAAGCAGCCATCTAAGTCTATTGGTCCCATCATGTTCAGAGCAAAGGAGAATGAAGAAAACCAAAGACTTAAGAAAAAATATTAGTCAAAGTACTAATGGACCGTATGAACCACAGCGTTCACCAGCTTGGGCCAAGAACTGGATCGTGCCTGGCTACCACCACTGACCATTTTCCCAGGGGTCCCAACAGAGGATCTTGGAGAGAGTGGAAGAACACGTAGAACAAAATTCAAATTCACAAAAAGAAGACCAGATCTACTGGTCTGATAGAGACTGGAAGAACCTCTGAGACTATGGTCCCTGGACACTCCACTAAGAACTAAAAAAAAAAAAAAAAAACTAAAGCCACTCCCAAAGCCCACCTTTCAGCCAAAGATTAGACAGGCCTACAAAAACAGACAATAACATATGTGAGGAACGTGTTTCTCATTTCAATCAAGTCTACGAGACCAAATGGGCAACACCTGCCCAAAAGCATATTACAGAAGGTGGGTAGGAAGGGACAGGAAAGCTGGAGGAATATACACGGAGAACCCAAGGTGGAAAGAGAAAGGGGGAGAGTGCTGACACATTATGGGGATTGCAACCAATGTCACAAAAAAAAATTGCGTAAAATTCTTTGAATGAGAAACTAATTTGCACTGTAAACTTTCATTTAAAACACAATAATATTAAAAACAAATATATATGAAGTCCCTAGGCATGTGCAAGACCCCTACAATAAAACTAAGTTGAGGAGATTTCCCTATCATATATTAATAAATACTACAAAAGCATTGTGTTATTTATCTACGGTGCATAAGGAATTGGCCCAAAACTGGGCAGAGTCAAAAAATAAGGATTGGTTACAGTTTCTATGGATCAGGAATTCAGATAAGGCTTAGGGAGGTCACCTTCCTCAGGATCTCTCAGAAGACTCTATTTATATGGTGTCTTTCCAGTGCCTCTCACAAGGCTGCAATCAAGGTTTAACTAAATTTTCTCAAAGTTTGTTGGTGGGATTCCTTTCTTTGTGGTTGTTCGACTGAGTGCCTCAGTTTCTTGCTGGCTGTCGGGTGGAGGTCCCTTTACTTCCTTGACAAGTGGGCCCCTCTCACATACCAGCTTGCTTCATCAAATCCAGCAAGAGAGATCATCTACTATAAAAATGGAAGTAGCATTCTTTTATAACATCATCATTCCATCATTTTTGCTGTATACTATTTGTTAGAAACAAGTCACTAGGTCTAGAACACACTTAAGGGGATGGGGTGTGGGGTAGCAACATATGGGCATGAATACTCAGAGGTGGGAATTACTGGAAGCCATCACAGAAGTCTAGATGTATTTAAAGAAAACAAAAAGCTTCACAACTTCCCAATAAGCAACATCATGATAAATGAAGTAAAAAAATTGAAATTGTCAAGCATTTTGTTTTACTTAGATCAACAATCAACACCTATGAAAGCAGCTGTCAAGAAATCAAACAACCCATTGCACTGGGCAAATCTGCTGCAAAAGACCTCTTTAAAGTGTTAAAATGCAATGATGTCACCTTGAAGACTAAGGTGTGCCTGGCCCAAGCCATGGTGTTTTCAATTGCCTCATATGCATGTGAAAGTTGGACAGTGAATAAGGAAGACTGAGGAAGAACTGATGCCTTTGAATTATGGTGTTGGCAAAGAATATTGAATATACTGTGGACTGCCAGAAGAACAAACAAATCTGTCTTGTAAGAAGTACAGCTAGAATGCTACTGAGAAACACGGATGGTGAGACTTAGTCTGACATATTTTGGACATGTTATCGGAAGGAACCAGTCCCTGGAGAAGAACATCATGCTTGGTAATGCAGAGGGGTCAGCAAAAAAGAGGAAGACCCTCAAAGATATGGATTGACACAGCAGCTGCAACAATGGGCTCAAGCGTAACAATTATTACTAGGATGGTGCAGGACCTAGGGATATTTCATTCTGCTATGAGTTTGTACCTAACAATATCAACAAAAACAAAAAGGAATTCGTACACAGAAAATTAAAGGGAAAAATGCAAATACGCAAACAGAAAAAAAAAAAATTGGTTAATCTTATGGGCAGATAAATAAAGAATGTAAAAATACATTAATTAACAAGAAGATTGACAGAAATTTAAGCACTTCATTTATCCAAGAAATAAAAAATAAATAGATAAAGCAGCAGTGAATATAATTCTGCATTTAATAGACTAGCTAAATCATAAAACAGCCAATATACTGTCAGTGAGAATATAGGCCATTCTGGAGCGTAATATAAAATAAAGTATAATCATTATCCCTTGGAAGTAGAAGTTTTCCCTCTGTGTATATACCCCAAATAATTTCTCATCTAATCCCCTAAGGGTACAAGTTCATTAAAATATTATTTGTGGTAGCATGACGTTTGAGAGAATGCTGGGAAAGCAGATATGTAAAATGAGAATATAGTCACCAACAAATAAAAATAAGTGCCTAGGAGCAATGCATTAAATATAACTATAGTAACATAAAGGGACAATTATAATATAATGCTGAGTGAAAAAAATATAAGAAATAGAATGGGATATATAACAAAATTATGCAAATTAAAATGCCTGCCTACACTATATGTATGTGCATGCATTGTTAAGAACACATTAAAATATGTTTGAATATTTGCAGCTTGGTGTGTGGGGATATGAGTTATGAATATAAAAGAGAATAAAGAAATAACAAAAACATGACAGGGACTTCAAACTTTACTGCAAATCTAGAGTTATCCCAGCATTGTGGTATTTTTGTAAGGATAATTGGGTAGATCAATGGAGTCCAGATCAATGGAAGAGAGAGTAAATAAAAATGGATCCACACATATGTGCTAAATTATTTTACAACCAAGTTAACAATGTATATTAATGGTGGAAAACTCAGTATTTTCAACAAATACTCAAATATTACTGAAACTGCAATAACCACATGGAAAAATAAAAAGTAAACCTTGATTCTGACCTCCACCATTCACACAATTTAAATTGAAGTGGAGTTCTAAATATAACAGCTAAAAATATAAAATGTCTAGAAAAAAAAGATAATTTTTGAGATATTATTGGCAAAATGATATTAGAAAAGACAGAGAAATTATAAACCATAATTAAAAAAAAGATGAATTGGACCTCATCCAACATAAAAAGTTCTGCTCTTCAGAAAAATAAAAAAACACATGTGAGAAATTAAAAGCCGTTCTTATTCACTGTTCATGATGTTTAGACCATGTAGCCATCCTACAAGTACAATATGGCATTACCAGGGCAAATAGAGTATATATATACCCTCCAATATTCTACTCACTGGGTAATGGTTCCTCAGTATTTGTATTCCAAAGGAATCCTTACAAAAGTAATTTAGCAGACATGTACAAGCGTGTCCAGTCAAGTATTTATTTGTTGTGCTAAGAAACTGGCAGTGATCTGTGTGTTCACAGCTAGCAGAGTTGTTGTTAGGTGCTGTTGAATTGGTTCCGACTCACAGTGACCCTATGTACAACTGAACGAAACACTGCCCGGTCCTGCGCCATCCTCATGATTGTTGTTCTGTTTGAGCCCATTGGTGCAGCCAATGTGTCAATCCACTTCACGAGGGTCTTCCTCTTTTTCACTGACCCTCTACTTTACCAAGCATGATGTCCTTCTCCAGGAGCTGGTCCCTCTTGATAACGTGTCCAAAGTATGTGAGAGATAGTTTCACCATCCTTGCTTCTAAGAAGCAAACTGGCTATACTTCTTCCAAGACAGATCTGTTTGTTCTTCTGGCAATCTATGGTATAGTCAACATTCTTCACCAACACCATAATTCAAAGGCATCAGGTAAAATATATAGTCACCATTAAACGTAAATTTACAGTTGGAAGCAATAGACGAATGCTACCCTAGATGGATGTTAAAAACACAATATTGAGTGAAAATAGATACCCTAGGATTGTTATTCAATGGGAGGCATAATGCATATTGAGTATAAACATACACACAAAAAAAATGCAAGGGACTAAATAACAAACACCAGTGATAAGTCTTGCAGGCACTAAAGATATTTTACCATAAATTGAGGAGAATGAGAAATTCAACTCTGCATATGAAGACCTTTACCCCAAGATTTTCATGATATATCTAGTGATATCCAATTTATATTTAATTTATACTGGCTATATAATTCTTCAAAATAATTCTTCAAAATGCAATCTAGTATCTATGTTAATGTATAATGATATGTATAGTCAATACTGTTCTGATTTGTTGAATTTTTTCTCAGGCACTAGTCAGGCACATTAATTCAGCCTAATTTTTCAGTGAATATTATCTTTATCCCTATTCACTTTAAAAATGCCTTTAATGAAGGCAATCAGTTACAAAATAAACTCGATATGTAAAATGACAAGCTATACAAAAGTTGCATATATATAAATACATAAGCATTAGTTAAAATGTAGCACCTTTGGATGAAAACACATTTTATCCCATTCTGTCATTCGTTACAGGGATAAATAACATTGGTAACAAGACAAGTGTGTTCTCAATTGTTCCAAAATAAAATAAATTGGAGTAAGGAGATTTCCTTTACTGCATCTATTAAACTTTGGGAAAAAAAATGTAGAATGCCTCTACTTACTTTACTATTATTTCCTTAATATATGATTTTAACTTTTAATAGTGCAGAATAACTTATCTTTAATGCGAACAGTAAGGCCGATATTAGTTAAACTATATATACAAAGTGGAGCACAAGGAAGATGAACACACACACATCTACACACTTGGACCAGAAGAAGAAATGGCTTTAAAATTTAAGCAAACCTGCACTTTTCTAAATCTCTCATTCTAGCAGCACATTTATTAGGTGCTCAATATAACCCCATTTGGATGTATGTGTGAACAATAAAAACAGAAGTAGCATCATTAGTGTCTACTTGAAATGAAAGAATATAACAATTGAAATGGTGAATATCTTACCATATATTTAAATTGTATCTGTTGTCTATTAGGTCATACACACACTCTAAAAAACATTTTTTGAACTGCAATTATACCTATGTGAAAAACTTAAACCAGTTGTCATCGAGTAGATTCTGATGCATAGTGAGCCCATGTGTTTCCGAGTAGAACTGTGCTTCATACGGTTTTCAGTGGCTGGTGTTTCAGAAGTAAATTGATAGTCTTTTCTTTTGATGCACGTCTGGGTGGACTCAAACCTCCAACCTTAATTAGTTTAGCAAGTGAGTATGCTAACTCTTTGCATACCCAGTAACTCAAATCATGTACCTGTGGACACATCAAAAAAAAATTAAAACACAAACAAACAATAGAAAGTTAACGTATTTTCAGAATCTGAAAGGACTTCAACTACACTGTTAATAAGGTATTAAAACTTGTATTTAGTGTAAAGAAAGCTGGAGAGAACATCAGTTCTCTCTGTACAACAACAACAAAATTTCGGAGTGCAATCTCTTTAATGTATCACAGATCTTAGGTTGCATTTCAACCAACTAACTTCAAACATAAGAGACTCCACATAGATATGTGATGTGAGTATTTGCTTTCTGTGACACAAAAGTTGTCAGACTCTACACATGCCAGTAATAAGAATTTAGAAAAAATTCTTATTGAATTGCATAAGTTGAAATGTAGTGTAGATTGAGAATATAGACCCTTGGAAGCCACAGTCACAAAATACATTTATGCCCATTCATAGGCTCTTTTACCTAGAACTTACTTGGTGCTACCAATAAACATTGCAGACATGGAGAGAGCTCTGAAAAATCTTCTTTCCTGGTGAAAGACTGGGGAAGGAAAATGAACACCTTAGTAAGGTATGAGGTCCCATATAGATGCTGCTCTCCTCTGTTCTCCAGGGAACAAAAACCCTCAGCTGCTAGGGAAAGTACTACAGACCCATAGGGCACTAGTGAAAACCCAGTCTACACAGGAAAGGAAAGAGTAAACAATTCTCTCCCCTTATAGAAGAAGCAGAATATACCTGGACCCAGATTCTTAGAAGTCTAAAGCTTGAGATAATACAGGAACACTGCAAAAGGCCCATTCCTCATGACCCAAGGCCACCAAAAGCCATAAAAAAACAAATCCATTGCCATCGAATAGATTCTGCTCATTGTGGCCCTACAGGACAAAATAGAACTGCCCCCATAGGGTTTCCAAAGCTGTTCTTTTTACGGAAGCCAACTGCCACATCTTTCCCCTGCGAAGTGACTGATGAGTTTGAACAACCAATATTTCAATTAGCAGTTGAGCAATTTAAGCACTTCCTCACCAGTGCTCCTTCCCAAGGCCACAGTAGCTACTTAAGATTGAGGTTGAATTAGTAAAGCAGAGAACATGCCCCACCCCAAGTCCCCACAATCAAATTTGAAAACGTCAAGAAACAAGTAAGACAAGTCTTCTTCTAGGAGAGGTACAAGAGCATTGAAAGAGACATTACAGCAGTTGCAGGTAAAAGGAATGAGCTAAAGCTAAAAGTGGTGCAGATATTGGGGACAAAGAAAAGTAGACTGATTCAACGTTATAATTCCACCCAAGGGATATTGTTGCTAGTTGCCCTTGAGTCTGCGCCAACACATAGTGACCTTATATGTAACAACAAAATGTTCCTCAGTCCTGCACCATCTTCCTGATCATTGCTGTCTGTTCGAGCTCATTGTTTCAAACATTAAGTAAACCCATCTCCCTGACAGCCACTCTCAACTTAGCTGACCTCCCACTCCACTGCTGTCGAGTGGATTCCGACTCATAGTGACCCCATAGGGCAGAGTAGAACTGCCCCATAAAGTTTGCAACGAGCACCTGGCGGATTTGAACTGCCGACCTCTTAGTTAGCAGCTGTAGCACTTAACGTTACTCCATGCCACCAGGGTTTCTGAACTGACTTTACACTTTAGCAACTGTGATGTCCTTTTCTAACAATTGTTCTTTCCTGATGATGTGTCCAGAGTCCAAACAAAAACCAAGCCCAGTGCCCCTCACGTCAGTTCCAACTCATAGCAACCCCACAGGACGGAGTAGAACTGTCCCATAGAGTTTCCAAGGAGCGCCTGGCAGATTCCAACTGCTGACCCTTTGGTTAGCAGCCATAGCACTTAACCACTATGCCACCTGGGTTTCCGTGTCCAGGGTAGGCAAGCTGAAATCTTACCATTCTTATTTCTAAAGAGTATTCTGGTTGTATTTCTTCTAAGACTGATTTGTTCATTCTTTTGGCAGTCCACAGTATATTCAACACCACAGTTCAGATGCATCAATTCTTCTGTCTTCTGTTTTAATTGTCCAGGTTTAGCATGCAAATGAGATGATTGAAAAACCATGACTTGGGTCAGGCACACCTTAGTCATCAAAATTACATCTTTGCTTTTTAAAACTTTAAAGAAGTCTTTTCCAGCTGATTCCCTCAATGCAATAGGTCATTTAATTCTTGAGCCTTTGAAAGTAGACTGACTCAGGCTTGTGATTCCACCCAAGGATCACCGGAAGAGCACTGCAGAAGTAAAAAATCATTGACAACTTTAATTTCTTGTCCATTTATCATGAGGTTTATTGGTTGAATTGTGAGGATTTTCATTGGTGGTAGTTAATTCACACTGAAGTCTTGACTTTCATGAGTAAGTGCTTCATGTAGTGTTCATTGGCAGCAAGCAAGTTTGTGTCATCTGCATATTGCAGGTTTTTAATGAGTCTTCCTCCAATCCTGATGTTACATCACTGTTCATGTAGTGTTTCTTCTCGGATTATTTGCTCAGCATACAGATTAAATAAGTAAGATAAAGAATACAACTCTGCCCCATGCCTTTTCAATTCTAAGCCATGCAGTATGCCCTTGTTCTGTTCAAACAACTGACTCTGATTTATGAAGGTTTCGCATGAGCAGAATCAAGTGTTCTGAAATTCCCATTCTTCTCAATGTTATCCATAATTTTTTATGATCCACATATTTGAATGCCTTTATTTAGTCAATAAAACACAGGTAATAATTTTTGTGATATTCTTTGCTTTTAGCCAAGATTGAGCTGAAAACAACAATGGTATCCTAGGTCCCATGTCCTTTTCTCATTAAGTCTGACAAGGTTACTTCAATGTTATGAACAATTTTTCACAATGCTGACCAATGTGTGCCTTTAGCACTCTTCATAACTTGAGAAGTCTTGTCAAATACCTAAAGATAAGAATTCACTGAACCACTTCTATAATAAAGCAAACACATTTTTTTCATGTCATAGGCTATCTTCCTGTTCTCATGCCTGCATCAGTATAATACTCTGTTAACTTAAAAAATATCTAATGTTCTGTCACAACTTATTATACAGTAGCACCTTCTTTAAAAAAAATCAATTTGTGATGAATAAATAAGTGAGTAAATAATCAGTGGGTTTGTGACCATAATTTCACTTTTGGATTGAACAAGTACCTAAAATCCTTGTGATAGATGAGGATGAGAGGTTCTTCTGGCACAGAAGATGCTGGATACAACTCACCCCTTGCATCATTCAGTTACATCTGTGCTCCCTAGCTTCCATAAAACAAGAATGAGGTCTCCATTTTTGTGGGGGGAAAAAAATGATGCTTTCCCCTATCCCAAAAGTAGAAGTAAAAGTCCAGTCCATCACAAAAAAAGTTCAATTTGATGCCCAGACAAAATTTTTAAAAAGATTTAAGTCAAGAAGGTTAATAAAAATATATATGTATATGTATAGTCCCCACTAATGTAACTTGTTCTTGAGGCATAGTTGGCATACACCCAGGTTAGATTCACCAACAATTGGACAGAAATTTGGCAAGTCTGGATGGTCCAGCCATTCGTCCCTGATGAGTATGAGCCTTCATTATTTTATTTTATTATTATTTGTCAGGTCACGATTCCTGCAAGTGCTCATTTAGCATTTTTGAATGGCACAAAAGCATCCAGACTTGACCTTGTGAATACCTTCTCTTTCTAATATAGTCCTCTGTGCCCACAATCCATCACCTTGCTGATGTAGTAATCTCTCTCTCTCTTTTTTTTTTTTTGTGTGTGTGTTCTTAGTTCCCTGGCATAAGAAGCCCAAATAATCCAGATTTTAATTACACTTCAATTTTATACCTAAACCTGGTACTATAACTTTACAAAACCTAAATTTGAGGGGATATTGTTATTAGCTGTCATTGAGTTGACCCCTAACTCATGGCAATTCCATGCACAATGGGATGAGATCAGTGTGATCCATAGGGTTTTCATTAATGGATTTTCAGAAGTAGATCAACAGGTCTTTCTTCCTAGGCTGTGTCAGCCTGGAAGCTCCAAAGAAACTTCTTCAGCATCAAAACAACATGCAAACCTCCAATGACAGACAAGTGGTGACCGTGCTTAAAGTGCATCGGCCAGGAATAGAGCCCGAGTTTCCTACATGGAAGTTAGGAATTCTGCCACTGAACCACCACAGATTATACAACTGAAGCACAAATCATACAGCTGAACAAATAATGTTACTGGTAAGAGAGAACAATTTTCTTTCCATTCTTGGATTTCGAATCCTGTGTTATCTAACTGGTATAGAAAATCACTCTATATCAGTTATTAGTTCAGAAGATATACTGCATCCCAGAGAATACCACACCAAACTTACAGGATGTTTTAACCAAGATGGGATTAGCTTCAACAAATCACTTTACTTTTTTATAAAGGAACTGATTCCATGTGTTTGGAAATACTGAAAGATCAGAGAATACCATAATCATGCACGAACTGATACACACTCTTAGCCTTAAAACGAAGGTAAAGAAGGCAAATCCATACTTAGTATAGGTAGGAATTCTGGCAAAAATGAATCATTATCTTTCCATTATAAAAGAAGCACTTTATAATCAATCTGGTACCAAATGGCTGTCTGGCCTCCTTGAGGAGATGTGCTCAGCTCTTGTCTTAGACGTTGCCAGATTGGGCCTTCATCATCATGAGTAGCAATAGCAAGATCTGACCAGGCAAGACACATCTAAAGCTTCCGTCTCTGACAAAATAGACACTCAGCCAAAGTGCTCTTTCCTCCCAAAGCAGAAATGCTGATAATAAAGACTGTAAGGTGGTGGTTTACTGGTAGTTGAGTGATAGAATTTTTGCCCTCCATGAGTGAAACTTGGATTTGACGGCAGGCATATGCACCTGATGCTCAGTTACCGTTCACCCGTTAGTTGAGACTTGTGTATTGTTATGATGCTGAGCAGGTTTCAGTGTTTCTTCCAGAATAAGATGGAGTAGGAACAAAGGTCTGGGAATCTACTTTTGAAAATCAGCGAGTGAAAATCCCAAGGATCACAAGGATCTGTTCCATTGTACATAGTGTCACTGTGATTCAGAGCCAACTCAACAGCAGCTAACAACATCCGCATGATGTTTTTTCCACACAGTACTATTTTAAGGGTGGAAGGTCTATCTCATACATAATATTTCATTATACCTGAGAATACTGGAACCATAAAACCTTCACCAATTTATAAGATCCTGAATATTTTTCAGATTTTCCTCTCACCTCTGACATGAATGCATCCTACTATAGTATCTAAGGAACTTGCCAATTTATATTGACCAGATACCATTAGCATGATATCATTAATATGTGGATAAGTTGAGTGTCTTTAAGATGAACGTCCTCTGAGACTATTTTATGTAGAAAGTAAGAGAGTTAACATAGTTCTGGGGTGAGACAGTAAATGCATACTGTTTCCTCTGCCGTGTAAAAGCATACTATTTTTTATATTCTCAATTGATGCATTTTATTAACAACACACTGGACAGATAATTAGAAATATTAATGCCAAAGGCTGTGCTATTCTGCTCCAATGAGCTAAGGTATCTAGTAGAACAACTGAACTGCAATTAGGGGTTACCACCTGATAAAGCTTAAGTTATTCCACTATCATCTGCCACAATCCATGTAGTGTTTGCAAAGCCTGAATACCATCTAAATATCCACCAACATTTTGTTGGTACGATTAATCTCAGTAGTGTTTCCTGGAAAAGGGAATGATTTTTATTTAGTATTTTATTTTATGGTCCTTATTTGATAGAAGGGAAAACCAAAGTGATGCTTCTGCCGTTTGCTCATTATATCCACCCTAACTCCATACATAAACAACAATAACAACAAATTCATTGCCATCCAGTCGATTCCAACTCAAAGTGACTCTATATATGCATCTAGAAAATCATATAGTGTTTTTCCAGAAACTTGACCCCACTTTGACCATGTGGGCCAAAACTCCAATTTTCACCCGACCTCTATAAGGGACCTCTATACCTGCCTGGAAGACTATGATGGGATGTTGATTTTTAGCCTTGTAATTCTCATTTAAGTTTAAATCTCACATTTAAGAGTTCCCACCATATCTAGATATTTCTCTGCCCCCATTACACAGCTACTGTGGCAAATGATGAGTCATATGTCCCTTTGGGGATGGATGAGTGAATAAATAAATAGTTGTGGTACTATTGCTGGATCCTTCATCAAGAGAGTATATCCTCCCCTTATATTAATGGATTTTATGTCTTCAAACTGACTTAGATTAGGAAACTGGGTGAGGAACAACAATTTTCAGCTCAGGATGCTGATGTCAGCCTTCTGCTTACTGGTAGTCAATTTTGCTTTATTATACAAATCTAGCAAAATCTTAGTTAACTGAGCATATCTTGCCCTTTGGAACACTGTGATCTATTGGTCACAAACATCTGCTGATCAGGAGACCCTGATTGTAACCCTAGCTTTATTACCCATTATAATAATTAGATTTGCTTTGTCTCTAACAGTTAATGCTGTCTTCTGGGCTCTTTAATTCCCACATTCCATCATCTATATTCTCATTAAGGACACCGCTTCTATGGAACCATCTCTCATCTCCAACCCCAACCTTCAGAGGTCACTACCACTAAGATTCCTAAAACTACTGTCATGCCTTGTTAGCACATTCCTTATTACTTTTGTGTGAAAAGTGTCCTCTGGACAAGCATGCATGCAAGATTCAGAATTTACTTAATAAATCCAGCCTAACACTCCCACTTCCCAAAGACTTCCTGGAAAATATGCCAATTAATTTCTCACATTTGCACCTTATTTAAGGTAGGCTATGGTCATTTTTTTTTTTTTTTTTAATGGTCATGCCCATATTCTAAGGAGGCATACCAACAAATTGTTGGGATATACTGCAAGTTTCCTTGCTAAAATGCAAAATTTTGACTCATAGATGAGTGTCTCCATGTTAAAACAAAACAAAACAAAAACAAAAAAAGCATTGTTCTTGTTCAGCCTTATAGTCAGCCCCATGAACCACTGCATCATCATGGTAAACAACTTACAGATCTACTTTCATTCGCATAGTACCCACTAGCATATGTTACACAGACGCTGTAATTTCTTTAGTATGGGAACTATCCTCTCTTCTCTGAAGGAGGAACTGTAAATTCTTTCTCATGCTGCTTTGAGCTACAACAATTGGTTTAGGCAGAGTAGAATCCTGGGGGAGAACAAGCAGTATTTTATGAGGGACCAGGTACAGGTAAAGCTGTTGTTTCTCTGGGGAATATAAGCATGTTCCAATAACATTTTCATCCCAAAACATACTAAATAATGATGTTATAGAAGGGATATTTTGCTTATCAGAGTTTTAGGCAAAAATGATACCCCATAGCCCTCTTACATCAACTACCAACCATTCTGGTCTGTTTTCTGGTCCTCCTCAGGCAAGTAAGAAAATCCTTTACTACATTGTCTTTTATATAGAAACCACCTTATTTTCTGTTTATGTAATTATTTATATAAAATATGTCTGCATTGTAATACGTTTCCACCTGTGAAAATAGTTTGGCTATCTACAATATAGAACATTTCAGATTTGCCCCATAAAAATGAATAAAAAACATTTTACCCAGCATTAAGGTTCTCAAGAGTTAGTTCAAGTCATTCAGTAAGGGGTGTCTATATTTGAATTATGAGACAGAATATATACTCTGAATATCATGAGGGACTTCCTATAACTCCTGAAAAATAAAAAAAAGTAAGTAGATTTCTACGTTCATCACTCCGTGAAGTTGCAAAAAGTATGGGGAATTATGTTTATCTAAGAAGGCAACAAACGTAAACCCTATTTGACGTCTTTTAGTTCAGGGATTTTAAGAACAGCAAGAAAGTGGCAGTAAAAAAAAGAAAGCCATTTATTTACCTATTTATTTTTTAAATCTTTTCCTTGTTTATTTTTGTTTGTGCTCTCAACTCTTTCTATTACATCAAGAGTCAGTAAACTGTTTTTGTAAATAAGATTTTACTGACAACAACCCTGCCTGTTTATTCACATATTGATTATATCTGTTTCATGTTGCAGTGGCAGAGTTGAGTAATTGTGCCAATTGCCTGAAATTGTTGAAAATCGTCAGAAAGTCTACTTATTATCTGGCCCTGTAAGAAAAATTTACCTGACCCCTCTACTATGTAATTGGTTTGTTCCTCTCTTTTATGCCTGTTACTATCTCTATGACTTAAGAATCTAAAACAAAAACAACAACAAAAAATCAACTCATGCCACAACATCTATTTTCCACCAAAATTTAGAAATAGTGGAGAAGTCAACGTTAAATAGAATGGATAAAATTATTAACTTCAGAAATAAACTTTCTCTACTGGTCTTATTTATCAGAACCTTTCAGTTGAAATTTAGTATATAAACTAATATATATATTTTTTTATTCTATTTAAAGCATTTGTTTGAAACTCTAAATATGCCTTATAAATGTTTGGTTTCTGTTTACTATAATGAGGGAAACAATTATTTTTACTGCAACTTTTTTTTTTTTAAAGCACAAATGTATGGCATCTTAGCTTAAAAACATGCATTCACCATAAGCCAAATAAATCAATCTGCACTCTTCTATGACCATTGTATTAGGAAGTGCAACAAGGTTTGCACATATCTGTTCAGCCTGTTGAAATCGTTTGACATTCACATTGTCTTTAGCATTAGAAGGCAATACCACAAATATCAGGCATTAGTATTATTTGAATCTACCCAGAAAGGCATTTCATGAGTACTGTTTAGAATGATGTGCAATGACCTGTTAAATTTTATGTAACAATTTGAGAGTGGAAAAAGAACAGACACTGATAGTTTCATGGCAGAAGCTCATTTCACAACTGCTATTTTTTTTTTTTATCCAAAAGAACACGTCCATATTCAGTTCATGAGTTGAATAAATTTAGGATGAGTTAATTAAATGTGACTATTAAAGCAGTTGCATATCAATGTTAGCCACTTTTTTTACTTTTACTATGCAATTAACATACCAATGTCTGATTAACTTTTTGACTTGTACAGAATTGATACAGAATTTTGAATAATATTGTAAGCATCTTAATTTTCTAATTTTCAATATAAGTCGACTTTCAAACTATTTTTAAAAAATGTTACATATTTATGCATAAGAAGGGTAGTAGGAGAAAACAATAAGTTATTGCAAGATAATAGAGTTTTAAAATATTTCTATTGTACTGTTTCCAGCTCTTTTTAACCATGAAGGATATAAGATGAATGAAATGTCTAATCAATATTCTATAAAGTGCTTAATTTTGCTATAATTTTTTTGCATTTCAATTTAAGGATTTTAGGAGTAATGTGCTTCATGTCTTCTAAGAGCATTTACACTAAACGAATGCCAACTGAAAATAAGAATTAAATACATATTCTGTTGTACAATTAAATATATTTATGTAATTTAAATAAAAGCATTGTAGTCTGTCTAAATATGGATTTATGGATTAGCAACATATGGCATGAATATCTGCATATACAAATATCAAAATCAGATGGAGCCATCTTATTAAGGATGGAATGTTTTTGGTAAATTTTAATAAAAGTTACTTAATAAAATGCAATTATTTTACTGTGAAAAATTATGGATGCATATGTTATTTCAACACAGAAATGTAAGAAAAAAATCAATTCAAAATCAACTGTGAAAATATAATTGAAATATTTATGGAAAAATTTCATCTAGATGCTAAACTCATGAAGAACAACATATTTCTCCAACTTTTTCATTTAGGTTATTAGTGTCATGGATTGAAATGTGTTTTCCAAAAATATTTGTCAACTTGACCAGGCCATGATTCCCAAAACCAAAACCAAACCAAACCCAGTGCCGTCAAGTCGATTCTGACTCATAGCGACTCCATAGGACAGAGTAGAACTGCCCCATAGAGTTTCCAAGGAGCGCCTAGCAGATTCGAACTGCCGACCCTTTGGCTAGCAGCAGTAGCACTTAACCACTACACCACCAGGGTTTCCCCATGGTTCCCAGTAATATGTAATTATCCTCCATTTTGTAATATGATGTAATTATCCTCCATTTTGTAGCTACCCTCCATTTTAAGAGTAGCTCTGGTGGCACAATGGTCAAGCGCCATCTAATTGAAAGACTGGTGGTTTGAACCCACCAACCACTCCATGGGAGAAAGATATGGTGGCCTGCTTCCATAAAGATTTACAGCCGTGGAAACCCTATAGGGCAGTACTACTCTGTCCTACAGGGTCACTATAAGTTGAAATCAACTCAGTGGCAGTGGGTGGTAGTAGTAGTATCAAGTTGCACCCTTACTCAAATCATCATCTTACTCATGTCACAACCTTACTTAAATCACACCCTTGCTTGAGTCACACCTTTCGTCTTGCAGGAGATAAAATGAGAGAGAAGTGAGAAGAGACGAGAGGGACCTCGCTGTTACCAAGAAAGAAGAGCTAGGAGCAGAGCTCATCCTTTGGATTCAGGGTCCCTGTGCTGAGAACCTCCCAGACTCAGGGGAAGATTGATGCCAAAACATATGGAGCTTTCAAAAGAACATTGGGCCCAAAGATGTTGAAAGGAGACAAGGACTTTCCCAGATCCAATATAGAGAGAAAGCCTTCCCCTAGAGCCAACACACTGAATTCAGACTTCTAGCATCCCAAACTGTGAGAGAATAACATTCTCTTTTTTAAAGTCATCTGCTTCCAGTATTTTTGTTATAGCAGCACTAGATAACTAAGAAAATGAGTATGTATCATTTTCTCTTTTGCCCCTTGGAAAAACTAAAAAGAAATTTAGGAGAGTAGAAAGCTAAAAGACACATGAAAAAATAAAAGACTTTTTTTTTTAAAGAAGTAAAAAAATGGATAAAATGAAGCATTTTTAAAAAATAGTTGAAAAATTACCAAAATTTTGCATCGCTAAGTGCTGTCAAGTAGGTTCCAACCCTTAGCCACCCTATGTACAACAGAACGAAACACTGC
The DNA here is from genome assembly GCF_024166365.1 of Elephas maximus indicus. Classification (NCBI taxonomy): domain Eukaryota; kingdom Metazoa; phylum Chordata; class Mammalia; order Proboscidea; family Elephantidae; genus Elephas; species Elephas maximus. Next base: position 30,043,348 of record NC_064820.1, on the reverse strand, counting down.
CTTATCCTGTGCCATCCTAACCATTACTGCTATGTTTGAGCCCATTGTTGCAGCACTGTGTCTATCCACCTCATTGAGGGGCTTGCTCTTTTTTGCTGAATATCTACCAAGTATGATGTCTTTCTCCAAGGAGTGGTCCCTCCCGATAACATGTCCAAAGTACATGAGACAGTCTTACCATTCTCGCTTCCAAAGAGCACTCTCGCTGTACTTCTAAGACAGACTTGTTTGTTCTTCTGGCAGTCCATAGTATATTTAATATTCTTCACCAACACCGTAACTCAGAAGTATCAATTCTTCTTCAGTCTGGTGTCAGGCACGTATATTCAAAATTGAATTGCAGTCATGATAAGAACAATTGGATAGTTATTTACCACTAAAAAAAAAGAAAACTGTACTCTATTACAGCCTAACATAAAGTAGATATCTCTCTGAATTTGATTCTTATGCTAACCACCTGACTGACTTGTGACTTGTGTTGGTTGACAGGGCAGAAATGCAAAGTCTTCCCAATTAATAATTTTCTGCCACTGCTAAGTACAAAGACTTATTTTAAATTATACCAGCATGCCTCACAATTCAGTCATAGCCCATGGAGTGAGTACTACCTTTTTTAATCAAAGATTTTTCTAACAAAAAATATATAATCTTCTTTAACATTTAAATATAAACCTAAAACATATTTTGATAGTAGTTTTCAACTAAACACTGAAATGTATTTTGACTTCTATATTTTTGTTTATTCAATTGCTTTTATTTTGCTTTGAGCTGATATTTCTATGTCTAGCCAACATTTTCATAACTAATTGTAGACACAAGATTAGAGGTGTTTATTACAAATGTGTTTACCCTCACAGTAAGCCACCACCTTTAATGCTTTCTTAAAAACCTTAGTTGTAGCTGTTAATTTTGAGTGATAACTGTCAAGTGTTGGCGCTTTTGATTGAAAAAATACACAAGACAAAAGAAAAAACAAAACCTTGCCTTCAAGTGGGTTCTGACTCATGTTGACCTGATGACTAGAGTTGCACTCCATAGAGGTTTCAATGGCTATAATCTTACAGGAGTAGACTGCTAAAACTTTGTTCTGTGCCACTGTTCAGTGTATTAGAACCACCAACCTTTCTGTTAGTAGCCAAGAGCAAACCCTTTCCACCACCGAGAGTCCCTATGCAATTAAGACAAGTCACTCAAAAAATAATGGTGTGGTTGCAAGCCCACAAGTCTTTGCCCAAGGAACAATTTAGTCAAGGAATAAAAATAATATAAAATATATGTTTCTCTTTTATATACTAGAAAATATATATCTTTTAAGTATTTCAAAGTCAAGGGAAAATAATGTTAAAAAATACTGAGCACTTCCTCAGAGATAACTTTAAAAAAAAAGAATTACTAGAAACCTCTGAATATTAAAGTAAGAGGATATGAAAGGATAATCTGGAAAGTTCAGACTAAGATTCTTTTATTTATCTTAATGTAAAAAAATGTGGCTTAGTAAAGGAAGAATTGAAAATTAATGTCCATTTTGTTGTTTTTGGTTCCTCCACAAACTAATGAAGAGATTATAAACAGGTAATAAGAAGAATCTGAAAATAAACTTGCTGATTTAAAAATAGAAAAATTTACTAGGTACTTCCTAAATAACTTTTAGTCAAATTTCTAGTTTATAATTCCTTTAAAATTTAATTTTAACGTGTAATGGTGAACTTCATTTCTATCAAAAGATGAAAGCACTATGTTAGTCACTAGCTCTGTTCAGTTGCATCCAAGGAACTTATAGATTCTTCATAATAATTTACGATATAAAGAGTTTTTTCTTCAGCTCTATGTTCTATTTCTCCCTTCTCAAGATGCAAGTATTTCCTTCTCTTTTCTATTGCTCTGGCTTTTTTCTTCCTTTACATGAGTGAGTACACATTACTTATTTTTGTTAAAAATATGTTAGAAATCATGAAGAAGGCATTCGTCTCACAAATACAATGTTCTTGAATACTTAACTTATCCAACTTTAAAATCTAAATGGAGATATAGAGACAATAGCAATAACCAGCCACACATAATCTATGATTAGGTCTGCTTACTCACTGCTTTATTGACTCAGCATGCTTTAAGGGTTGTCCGACTAACCGATTTTGAGAGAACTCCATTCAGGCAGCCAGGAATCAATGTCAATATCCCTTAATTGTCTTGAGGTTTCAATGATTTTTTTTAAAAGAGAGTAATAGACTTTTGAATATATAATTTTCAGAAAAGTAGTTAAAGAGGAAAAATGTTATAGTGTGGATAACACAAGAGAAAGAAAGCAGTTTAAGTAGAACTTGGACATAAACACACACTGAAAAATGCAGACAATTTTCTTTTATAAATGGGGAAGTTTGCATTGAATATTAAAAAGAAAAACCTCTGAGCTTAATTCATATGGTTGAATGGTAATAAAAAATAGTTTATAGAAATTGAAAGATTTCTCACATAATTACAAGTTAAATTTTTCAAATGATTTTTAATTAAAAATTTGCTTAACTTAAAAGCTCTAGCTGCTGCTCAAATATTCCACATTATTTACATTGGATAAGTCATAAGCCTTGGATTTATGTATGGAGCTTGTTTTTTTAATATGAGCACTGCTTATATTTATCATGTAGATTTACAAAATTAATAGTAATTTTATTTTTAATTAAAAAAACATATTTGATTCAACTAGATCTTATTATTTTTTTCTCACCCCATTTTATTTTAATATTTCCATAGTTTACAGTCATCAATAAGACTATATTGGAATCAAATAACAGTTCTGTGCTATAGAGGTAAAGCCTGTAGTTTGGGTGGTAACTCCATAGATAAAATGTATAACATAATAATTTAAATGAAAAAGAAAAATGTTAAATAAAATTGTATCTGTGTAATGCCTTTGAATTATGATGTTGGTGATGAATAATGAATATACCATAGACTGCCAAAAGAAAGAAAAAAATTTGTTTTGCAAGAAGTACAGCCAGAACTCTCATTAGAAGCAAGGATGGCAAGACTTCATCTCACATATTCTGGACATGTTATGAGGAGGGATCAGTCTCTGGAGAAGATCTTCATGCCTGGTAAAGTAGAGGGTCAGTGAAAAAGAGGGAGATGACCCTTAGTGAGATGGATTGACACAGTAGCTATAAAAATGACATCAAGTATAATAATGATTGTGAGCATGGCGCAGGACCAGTAGTGTTTCCTTCTGTTGTACATGGGGTTGGAATGGACTCGACAGCATCTAACAACAACAACAACAATATTACTAAAGCCAATGCTAAAAAAGATATATTTTTGATTTGGTAAAGAGGATGTAAATACATCATAAGAAATTTAGGCTTAACCAGACTGAGTCCAGTACAACGAGATGTTGCCTGGCTACCACCACTGACTGCTCTGACACAGATCACAATAAAGGGTCCCGGACAGAGCTGGAAAAAAATGTAGAACAGAAGTCTAACTCAAAAAGAAAGACCAGACTTGCTGGCCTGACAGAAACTGGAGAAACTGAGAGTATGGCCCCCAGACAACCTTTCAGTTCAGTAATGAAGTCACTCCTGAGGTTTACCCTTCAGCCAAAGATTAGACAGGCCCATAAAATAAAATGAGACTAAATGGGCACACCAGCCCAGGGGCAAGGACTAGAAGGCAGGAAAGGACAGGAAAGCTGGTAATAGGGAACCCACGATCAAGGAGGGGAGAGTGTTGACATCTCCCGGGGTTGGTAACCAATGTCACAAAACAATATGCATACAAATTGTTTAAGGAGAAGCTAGTTTGTTCTGTAAACTTTCACCTAAATTAAAAAATAAATAAATAAGAAACATAAAAAAAGGCAAATAATTTCTGCTGAAAAGCTGAAGAAAAAAAAGAAATATAGGCTTAGATGGGTAAAATGTACATATATTTTCCTCCAAAGTCATAACTATAGTAAAAGAAGAGGGAATAAAATGACTGGAAGCATTGTGGGCTCTCTCATGGATTGAATTGTGTCCCCCCAAAATATGTGTCCAATTGGCTAGGCTATGATCCCCAGTATTGTGTGTTTGTCCTCCATTTTGTGATCTGACTATCCTCCATTTTGTGATGTATTGTAGGAGTCCTTGTGGCACAGTAGTTAATAGCTCAGGCTGCTAATCAAAAAGTCAGCAGCTGGAATCCACCAGTCACTCCTTGGAAATCCTATGGGGTAGTTCTACTCTGCCCTATAGGGTTGCTATGAATAGCCTGTGGTTATAGTTTCATTTCACAATGAGTTGTCTGTTATGTTAACGAGGCATGACTAGGTTATTTTAATGAGAACTTGGGTGAGATGCACCACCTTTGTTTGAATCACACCTTTTATCTTACAAGAGATAAAAGGAGAGAGAAGTAAGCAGAAAAGAGAGACTTCCTACTACCAAGAAAGAATGGCCAGGAGCAGAATGCATCCCTTGGACCCAGAGTCTCTGCACTGAGAAACTCCTAGAACAGGGAAAAGCTTCCAGAGAAAGCCTTTCCCTGGAGCTGGCACCCTGTTTGGACTTCTAGCCTCCTAAACTGTAACAGAATAAATTTCTCTTTGTTCAAGCCGTCTACTTGTGGTATTTCTGTTGTAGCATCACTAGATAACTAAGACAGATTCCAAAACTTAATTTCAACCAATACACTTAAAACACTGGCCTTGGCAGCAAATGACATCAGAACACTTATAGCTGGCTATGCTTCATTAGGTTGGTTTTGTCATTATACTTCCTGGGACTTTCTTAGTTAAATTCACAAGGCATTTCAATTAAGTAATAAGTTGCAAGATTAGCTTCATTTATACTATGTCCTGAGGAAAGCATTGCAAATACATATTTAAATTTTAAGTTGGCGTAGGCAGGAGTAACCTTTGTAAGACATCAACCTTGCAAATGTGTGTCTACTCACAAGGTTTTATGAACTTGTCTGCAAAAGTGTTTCTTTAGCATTACACATTTAATATGCTTTCAGACCTTCTTTTTCCTTTTCCAAATTGGCACCATGACCAAAAGAGGTGGCAGTTTCAGAGCCCTGTAGTCGCATGATTACAAACTCTCCAACCTGGAGTCTTCACTCTATTTCCAGATCTACTTCTGCAGCTGTATACGTGATAATTTTCCTACCTTCATTCACACATTTGGCAGAATTTTAGTTGAGCTATGATGTATTACTGACTCTAGGATCTAGAATCCTTCACTACATAAAACAGTGACTATAGGGCTGCTATGAGTCAGAACTGACTCCATGGCAATGGGCTTGACTTTTGGTTTTGTTTTTTTATGGTACTATATATACCAGTTGTAGAAAATAATTGGTAGTGATACAAGCAAAATAAAAAGGTAAGAGGAAAACAAAAATTAGAAGCTGGGGAATGGCTATTTCATGATGATGGGGAGGGAGCCCTCAGCAGTAACAAGATAGTTAGCAAATACCTGAAGAAAGATGGATAGTCACTTATGTATCTATCTGAGGAAGAGGATTCCAAACACAAGGTGCAAACACAAAATCGCAGAGGTAGAGCTTATGATTAGAGCTGAAACATTCCGATCAAAAGGGAGACAGCTAGCAGATGGAACAAGGATTAACATAGCGCGAGACCTTGTAGTGACTCATAAGTTATCAATAGAGCCTTGCATTTTATTCTGAGTGATGTGGTAAACCAAGGAGAGTTTTGAACAGAATAGTAACAGAATCCGTAAATGCCTCCTCCCACCCAAGTGTGTGGGGGGAGACACTCTTCAGATTTTTTTCTTATATTTTCTCCTTCAATAACCTTTCACATCTTTTTAAATAGAAATTAAACTTTCTATTTCCTCAGCCAATAAAATACAGAGTCACTGTTTTAAAAGAATTGGTTGATGTTCAACCATATCAGGAAGTAGCATATAATCAAAACCAATCATATGAAAGGGAAAATTCCAAGCTACATTGAAGGCATTGGCAAAAAACAAGGCTCCAGGAATTGACAGACTACCAATTGAGAAGTTTCAACAAACAGATGCAAAGTTGGAAGCACTTACTAGATATGCCAAGAAATTTGGAAGACAAATACCTGGACAACTGACTGGAAGAGATTCATATTTGTGCCCATACCAAAGAAAGGAGATCCAACAGAATTAGAAAATATTTGAACAATGTCATTAATACTACACGCACAAGTAAAATTTCACTGAGGATATTTTATAAACAGTTCCAGGAGCATATCGACAGGGAACTGCCAGAAATTCAAGCCAGATTCAGAAGCTGAAGTAGAATGAGAGATATAATTGCTGATGTCAGATAGAAAATATCGTAAAGATGTTCACCTGTATTTTACCGGCTATGTAGAAGCATTCTAATGGGTGTATCATACCAAATTATGGATAACGTTGTGACAAATGGGAATTTTAGAACACTTGATTGTGCTAATGCAAAACCTGTTCATAGATCAAGGCTCATTCATTCAAACAGAGCAAGGGGACACTACTTGGTTTAAAATCAGGAAAGATGCACATCAGAGATATAACCTTTCGCCATACTTTTTGAATCTGTATGCTGAGCAAATAATCAGAGAAACTGGACTATATGAGGAAAAAGGCAGTATTAGGATTGGAGGAAGACTTATTATCAACCTGCAATATGCATGTGACACAACCTTGCTTGCTAAAAGCAAAGAGGACTGGAAGCAGTTATTGATCAAAGACTATGACCTTCAATATGGATTATACCTCAACATAAAGGTAACAAAAATGTCCACATTTAGACCAGTAAGCAACATCATGATAAACGGAGTAAAGATTGACCTTGTCAATGATTTCTCTTTTTTTTTTTTTGCATCCACAATCAGCACCCATAGAAGTAGCAGTCAAGAAATCAAATGATATATTGCATCAGATAAATCTGCTGCAAAAGACATCTTTAAAGTGTTAAAGAGCAAAGATGTCACTTTGAGGACTAAGGTACGCCTGACCCAAGCCAGAGTATTTTCAGTCTCCTCATTTTTTTCATACGTATGCAAAAGCTGAACAATGAATAAGGAAGATCAGAGAAGAATTGCTACCTTTGAATTATGGTGTTGGTAAAGAATATTGAATATTCCGTGGAGTGTCAGAAAAAGAAACAAATCCGTATTGGAAGAAGTACTGACAGAATGATCCTTAGAAGCAAGGATGGCAAGACTTCCTCTCACCTACTGTGGCATGTTATCAGCTGGGACTATTCCCTAGAGAAAGACAGAATGTATGGCAAAGTAAGGGATCAGCCAAAGGGAGGAAGACCCTCAACTAGATGAACTTACACAGTAGAGGGCACAAACTCAGCAACCACTATGAGGATGAAGTAGGACTAAGCATTTTTTGGTTCTGTCATTCGTAGGTTCACAATGAGTCCAGCCATCTCAAAGACACTTAGCAACAACAACAATTTAAATGTATATGAATGTATATATGTGGATATAGGTATGTGTGTACATGTGTTCCTTCATACATAATAAGTGGTCTTAATAGCCAAATGGACTAAATTGTAAAACAAGAAGTTCAGATGTTTTCGTATATGGGCAAGGATGTTCACTGGTGCATTGATGGAATAGCCAAATTTTCTGAACAATCAATGTGTTCTAAAAAGGCAAAGTACTACATATGATTTAGGTCTGTGGATACTATCTAACTATTCTAACTATAGTTAATATTAGACCAAAAGGCATTTCTCAAGCAGAAAAAACTAAAGGAAAAAATCCAACCCTCAAGTTGTAGTTTTGAAGGATCTGCTTGCAAAATAATATTAATAAGCAAAAAATGTCACTTCAAGGGCTAAGGTGCATCTGACCCAAGCCATGGTGTTTTCACCACCTTTTATTCATATGAAAGCTGGACAATGAATAAAGAAGACTGAAGAAAAAATGATATCTTCGAATTATGGTGCTGGTGAAGAATATTGAAAGTACCATGGACTGCCAGAAGAATAAACAAATCTGTCTTTGAAGGAGTACAGCCAGAATGCTCCTTAGAAGCAAGGATAGCAAGACTTCATCTCACATAAATGAATAGCTCCAGTCCCTGGAGAAGGACATCATGCTTGGTAAAGTGAAGCGTCAGTGAAAAAAAGGAAGACCCTCAAAGAAACGGATTGACGTGGTGGTTGCAACAATGGGCTCAAACGTAATGACAATTGGGAGGATGGCGCAGGATGGGTGGTGTTTCTTTCTGTTGTTCATAGGGTTGCTATGAGTTGGAACTTCATTGAGAACACCTAATAATAACAACTCAATTGGCAAAATAGCAAATGATGCAGGAAGCATCAAAAGAAGATGGAAGGAATACACAGAATCACTGTACTAAAAAGAATTGGCTGACTGTCAACAATTTCAGGAGATAGCATATGATCAACAACTGATGGTATTGAAGGAAAAAGTCGAAACTGCACTGAATTCAATGGTGAAAAACAGGGCTCAATTGAGATATTTCTACAGAATTTCAGTTGAGATATTTCAACAAACAGATGCAGTGCTGGAAGTGCTCACTCACCTGTGCCAAGAATTTTGGAAGACAGCTACCTGGCCATCTGACTGGAAGAGATCCATATGTGCCCATTCCAAAAAAAGGTGATGCAACAGAATGTGAAAATTTTCAAACAATGTCATTAATGCCATACACAAGTAAGATTTGAAGATAATAACCAGTTGCAGCAGTACCTTGACAGGGAACTGCCAGAAATTCAAGCCAGATTCAGAAGAGGATGTAGAATGAGGAATGATGTCAGATGCCTCTTGGCTGAAAACAGAGAATATCAGAAAGATGTTTACCTTTGTTTTATTGACTATGCAAAGGCATTCTAATGGGTGGATCATAACAAATTATGGATGACATTGAGAAGAATGGAAATTCCAGAACACTTAATTATGCTTTTGTGGAATCTGAATATAGACCAAGAGGCAGTTATTCAAACAGAACAAGGGGCACTTCATGGTTGAAAACCAGTTTCCATTCCATTTCACCCACATTTTAAAAATTCACACTTCCGTTTTGGTTTCATTTTGCTGTAAATGCAGTTGATGGGAAGAACAGGTTTGAAGCCCTGGGTTTTATTCAAGTGACCATGCCTAACTTTGGCTGTGGAATATTATCTATTCTAGAAAGAGAGGCAGAAAGAAATGTGATAGACAACAAGCATTTTTTATACACTAAAAAAGTGATGTGAGTAAATTCAGTTATTTGATGATTTTATTTAATCTGTGTGTTTATGCTTACACAGTAAACAATATTTTTTAAAGATATTCCTATATAGGGTTTTCAAGCACTCCTTAATCATTCCGCATACTCAGTCAAGTTTTTAGCGCCAGTCAATTAAACATTTCACTTTTCAATGGAAATAATACAGATTCAGAACATCGGGGTCATGTTGCTATTTATTTTGTCATATTTATTCTGTTGCCCATCTATGATCTCTACTAATTCAGCACCCCTCAGATAGGACAATATTTAATTTGGAAGAACAATTTTGGTATACAGTAAATGGACTTTATGTTATTATTATAGCTATTAATCATTTTACTTCAAGCAGGGCTGTCGTTTTCTAAATTTTATATTACTTTTATAAAAGCCAACTCAGACAATTATTAAAAATGAAGTATAATGATGCATTTTACATAAAGTTGAAGCTTTATTTTTGGATTTCAAACATATCCGTATTTAGTATAATTTTAAGCAAAGCATTTGCAACTACGTCATTGTACTCGCATGTGTAAAGCAATTTAAAGTGTTATCTGATCAAAGGTATTTAATATAGGTACTTCCCTCATCTCCCTTCATTTTTAAATACTGATAAAACAATGCAGAGTGCTAAAAGAAAGTAATTGTTTTTTTGTAAAGCCTATCCTGAAAGATACACTTTATGTGACATCTTCCCCAGATACTCTGCTTATCTGTTTATCCTTCCTTTGATTTTTTTTTTTTTCCTAGCTCATAAGAAGTATGCTTGCACATTTGTATTCTCTCCATATCTAAATTCCAGTAAAGGTCAGCTTTCCCATAAAAAGGCATATAAACAGTGCATAAAATGATGATCCAAGCCAGCACATCAAGAAAATAAAAGCATAAAAGTAAAGGTCATTTTCACAATTTTTGTCTTGAAACACTTTCAAAACTATAGAGTGTGAGAATTTGTCGATGTTCTCAAAAAGGAAGTTTGGATGTCGAAATCCTTTTTTAGTTTTGTATTTTATTTTCTATGACCTTTTCAGAAATTAAAAAATAAATTTTACTCTGTTGAGGTCATTATCTATTTGTTGGATTTGTTTTTAGGGGCATGTCCTCTAATATTTAATCAAATATTGGTAGTATTTGATTAATTTAAAATAATAATTATTTCCTTGGAAACTACATTTAAGTTTGGTGACATTAACAATAAAGCATACCAGTATTTCTGGAATTATCAAAAAGAAAACATTTATCACTTGTTTAAATGATTATTTAAATGAAATATGTCCATAAATCTTAATATTTTTACTTTTATTGAGTTTATCAGGAAAGGCATTATTTCTACCAGGAAAATACTGTACTTATTAATTCAACAATGCACTCATGTGCCTACAGAGATTATTTTAAATGTAATCTAATTTGTTTTGATAACACATAAATGCTAAGGACAAATGACTCTCTTACTAACAAAAGGCCCCAGTGTAGGGTTATGAGCTCACTTGTTGTTGTGTTGTTAGGTGCCATCGAGTTGGTTCCAACTCATAGTGACCCTATGTACAACAGTACCCGGTCCAGCTCCTGCATCACTCTCAAAATCATTGTCATGCTAGCCCATTGTTGCAGCCACTGTGTCAATCCATCTGGTTGAGGCTCTTCCTCTTTTTTGCTGACCCTCTATTTTATGAAGCATGATGTCCTACTCAGGGAACTGATTCCTCCTGATAATATGTCTTGATAATATGTAACATGCATGTGAGAGATCTCCCCATCCTTACTCTTTTCCAAATTTCATGGCATAGATGAGCTAACACTTTCAACACTGCATTCATTTGTTGAAATATCTTAGTTGGTTTTCCATCAATTCCTGGAGCCTTGTTTTTCGACAATATCTTCAGTGCAACTTGGACCTCTTCCTTCAGCACCATAGGTTCCTGATCATATGCTTATTCCTTTCATCTTCTTTTGACGTTTCTAGCACTGTTTAATATTTTCCCTGTAGAATCTTTCAATATTGCAACTTGAGACTTGGATTTTTTCAACAGTTCTTTCAGCTTGAGAAATGCCAAGCGTGTTCTTCCCTTTTGGTCTTCTATCACCAGGTCTTTGTACATTTCTTTATAGTACTTTGTCTTCTCAAACCACCCTTTGAAATCTTCTGTTCAACTCTTTTACTTCTTCATTTCTTCCATTTGCTTTAGCTACTGGAAGATCAAGAACAATTTTCAGAGTCTTTTCTGACATCCATTGTGGTCTTTTCTTTCCTTCCTGTCTTTTTAATGACCTCTTGCTTTCTTCATGTACTTTGTCCTTGACGTCATTCCACACTTCATCTGATACTTGGTCCTTTATGTTCAATGCATCAGATCTATTCTTGAGATGGTATCTAAATTCAGTGGGATATTCTCAAGGTTGTACTTTGGCTCTCGTGTGTTCTTGTTCTAATTTTCTTCAGTTTCACCTTGAAGTCGCATATGAGCAATTGATGATATGTGCTGCAGTTGGCCCCAAGCTTTGTTCTGACTGATGATATTGAGCTTTTCCAATGTCTCTTTCCACAGATGTAGTCGATTTGTCTCTTCTGTATTACATCTAGTGAGATCCACTTGCATAGCCGACAATTAGGTTGGTGGAAAAAGATACTTGCAATGAAGTTGTTGATCTTGCAAAATTCAATCATGCAATCTCCAACATCTTTTCTATTACCAAGGCCATATTTTTGAACTACCAATTCTTCTTTGTTTCCAACTTTTGCATTCAAATCATCAGAATTATCAGTGCATCCTGATTCCATGTTCGATCAGTTTCAAACTTCTGAAGTTGAAGTTGGTAAAAATTTTCAATTTCTTCATCTTTGGCCTTGGTGTTTGGTGGGTACATTTGAATAATAGTCCTATTAACTGGTCTTCCTTATAAGCATATAAACATTTTCCTATCATTGACAGCACTGCACTTGAGGAAAGATCTTAAAATGTTCTTTTGACAATAAATGTAACAAGATTCTTCTTCAAGTTATGATCCCTGGCATGGTAGACTATATGAATGTCCAATTCAAAATGGCCTATACCAGCCCATTTCAGCTCACTAATGCCTAGGATATCGATCTTTTTGTGTTCTGTTTCATTTTTGATGATTTCCAATTTTCCTAGATTCATATTTTGTACATCCCAGATTCCAATTGTTAATGGATGTTTGCAACTGTTTCTTCTCATTTTGAGCAGTGCCACATCAGCAAATGAAGTTCTCAAAAGCCTGACTCCATCCATGTCATTAAGGTTGACTCACTTTGAAGAGGCAGCTCTTTCCCTGTTGTCCTTTGAGTGCCTTCCAAACTGTGGGGCTCCTCTTCTGGCACTGTGTCAATGTTCCCCTGCTATTTATATGGTTTTCACTGGCTAATTCTTTTCAGATTAAACAGCTGGTTCCTTCTTCCTAGATTGGCTTAGTCTGGAAGCTGAGCTGAAACCTTTCCACCTTGGGTGACACTGCTGGCATTTGAATACTGTTGGCATAGCTTCCAACATCACAACAACATGCAAGCCCCCACAGTAAAACAAACTGACAGAAGCTTAGAGGATGAGCTCCCTAGCTCTATGGAACAAGTGTTTAGCCCTTTTTTCCTTAATCTTCTCAGGCTTTGATATTCCTACTGTATTAGTCCGTACATCATATCGTAATTATTTATTTACGTATAGGTCTGCAACAAAATTGTTAGCTCCTCAGACAGGGATCAAATCTCATTCATTTCATTATAATTTATATATAATATTGCATACTCCCAAACGATGCATTTTTTAATTTTTGTTAACAAAGCAAACCAAAACCCATTGCCATCACGTGGATTCTGACTCATAGCGACCCTATAGGACAGAGTAGAACTGACCCATAGGGTTTCCAAGGAGTGCCTGATGTATTTGAAATACCAACATTTTGGTTAGTAGCCATAGCTCTTAACCACTACGCCATCAGGTTTTCCCCTTATTAACAAACATATATTAAATAAAGAGAATTAATGAGAGATTACTCCTTGTCAGATAATTCAAGAACACACTCGTTACTAAGCTTGATTCTAAATCTCCAAAATTTTAAATGTAGCAGGGGAAATTGGATAGTTTAAAAATGTTCAATACAAAAAAAAAAAGACAATAAAAAAGTCAAAAAGAAGTAGTGACACATTTCCTTTTATTGTTGTTTTTCAGATAAATATTAAGGTGATATAGGATTTTAAAAGAAGCTTTGGGTTGAACGTGACAGTTAGGGAGAGTAGTATATAAACTAGAGCAGGATGGAGTGAATGTTTATGGATCTAGTTAAAGAAAGTCTACCCCTCACCGTCAGTAATATGGTATGTTTATTTACAGAAATACAAAGTTTCAAAGAAGTATTCTGTAATAGCTATAAGTAATAACTTGCTGAAATGGAATTAATCTACTATCCTATTCAATGGGATATTACAGTTTTGATTATTTCATTTAAACCGTGAGAGGAAGAAAAGTTAAGTAACTTTTTAAATTGTAATCATATATCACAATGATAATCTTGCCAGAAGCAGACAAGACCTTTAATTTCCTGGCATAGTACTTTAGCATAAATTCTTATAAATACAAAAACATGCAAACTAATTTTATTAGATTTAAATTTTTCATGAAACATCAGATTCTCAAAAATATTACAGTGGTTGCTGTTCTGTTATTTGTTGCCATAGAGTGGGCTCCAACTCATGGATTTCTTTTGAATAAAAGAAAGCAACACTGTCCAGTCCAATCACCTCCATGATCTTTGGCATGTTTGATCCCACCGTTGTGGTTATGTGTCAATCCATTTTATTGAGTGTTTTCCTCATTTTTGCTGACCCTCTACTTTACCACACATCTTGTCCTTTTCTACCAACTAGTCCAAATAAAACATGAAGGAGTCTCTCTATCCTCCTTAGTAAGAAGCGTTCTGATTTTATTTCTTCTGAAGCTTAAGTTGTTCATTCTTCTGGCAGTCCATTCGATACTCCATGCCAACGTTACAACTCAAATGAATAAAATGCGTATTCTGTCTTCTTTTTGTATTGTCCATTTTTCACATACCTATGAGGTGACTGAAAATACCATGGCTTGAATCAAGCACACCTTAGTCCTCAAAGTGACATCTTTTCAAGATTTTATACAGAAAATTTGTGCAATGCAATATGTCTTTTGATTTCTTGACTTTGCTTCCAGGGACATTGATAGTTTATCCAAGGAGAATGAAATCCTTGTCTTCAATTTTTTCTACATTGATCATAATGCTATTTCTTTTTGCAGTTATGAGTGTTTTAGTTTTCTTTATGTCCAGATGTAATCCATAAAGGAACTGTGATATTTTACCTTCATTGAGTGTTTCAAGTCCTCTTCATTTTTGGCAAGCAAGGTTCTGTTATCTGCATATCACAGGTTGTCAAGGAGTCTCCCTCTAATTCTGATACCATGTTCTCCTTCATATAGGCCAGCCTTTCAAATTATTTGTTCATCACATAGGTTGAATAAGTAATGTGAAAGGACATAACTCTTCCATATGTATTTTTCAATTTTTAATCGTGCAATATCCCTTTGTTCTACTCAAATGACTGCCTCTTGACCCATGTATGGATTCCACATAGCACATTTAAGTGTTCTAGAATTCTCATTTTTTTGGTAATGTCATCCATAATTTACTATGGATAACCTAGATAGTCCTGCTTATAATTCCCATAAATATCTCTGAGGCTAATTTTATTGACATAATGAGAGCACTTACTGTGTTTAAGAACATATCTTTTTGAAGGGTCAATTAATATTCATACCAAAAAAGAAACTGTTCTTTATTCCCACCTAATTCCATAAAGAAAAATGGTAAAATGATTGCATATAAATATGTGCCAGTTAAAACTAATATAAAAGAGTTCCTTTGTGCCCTCAGGGCAGACAAGGATTTCTTAAAGATTACATAAGGAAAACTATCTATAAAGGAAAAATATAATATTGTTCTATATTAAAATCGAGAATTTTGTGTATCTTTAAGTGAGTAAAAAGAAAACTCATAGGGTGGGAGGTATCCATCAATTGTATATTTCCAAAATTCCACGTGAAAAGACTTTTTTATTTTAATGGGCAAGAAACATGGACACTTCACAAAAGAGAATATTAAATAAGTAATAAACTTATGAAAAGATACTTAACACATTAAAATTTAAAAGAAAATTCAAATTCAATCTTTATTATCACTATAATCACTGTTGTTGTTAATCACTGTTGTTGTTAGGTGCAGTCAAGTAGGTTCCTACTCATAGAGACTATAAGTACAACAGAATGAAACACTGTGTGTTCCTGTACCATTCTCACAATCGTTACTATATTTGAGCACCTCATTGTTGTAGCCACTATGTCAACAATTAGAAAGATAAAAATTAAAAGGCTTAATAACCAATATTTATGAGAATATGGAGTAATTGCAACTTACATGCACTCTCCCTGAAACTACAAATTTATATAAACACTTCTGATAATTCCTTAGCAGTATTTACTCACAGTCCAGGCCTCCTAGCTGAACTTACCACCCAGTATTTGCTGTTACTTATATATCCAATGGAAGCCCTGGTGGCGTAGTGGTTAAGAACTATGGCTGCTAACCAAAAGGTTGACAGTTCGAATCTACCAGGTGTTCCTTGGAAACCCTATGGGACAGTTCCACTCTGTCCAATAGGGTTGCTATGAGTCAGAATCAACTCTACTGCAATTTTTATATATACATATATATGAAATTACAATGTCTACCTCTATTCACCAAAAGTGTGTATTAATAGGTTCATAGAAGCAATATTTGTAATAGTCAAACTTTGAAAATAATCCAAATACCAATTAAGAGAATATTTTACTATATTCAGAAAATGAAATACTATATGGCAACAGGAATGAATGATCTACAGCTACGTGCAACAATATGAAATTTTATACAAAAAGACACATATAGTATGATTTCATTGGCATAGAGTTACAAAACAGGCACAGTGCATCTAAGCTAAAAGAAACATGATAGATTCAATCCTGGAAACAGGACTTAGTGACTGAGAGATAAAAAAGATTTCTGTAATACAAATAATATTATTTTTCTTGATTTGGGTACTAGTTATGGGGGTAGGATCAAGGCAATGTTCTGAAAGAAATATGTAGAGGCATATGGAGCAATATAGAAAATAAACAAGAAAAGCAACAGAAGCCTTGACATATAAGAAGTGTACTATTGTACAAAATAAATATCTCTAACTCTCTGTCCCCTAGATTAAAAGTGACAGAGTGGAGAAATTGGGATCAAGCCAGAAATCATATTATTGTTGTTGTTGTTAGGTGCCATTCAGTTGGTTCAAACTCATAGAGACCGTATGTACAACAGAACAAAACGCTGCCTGATCCTGCACCATCCTCAAAATCTTTGACATGCTTGAGCACATTGTTGCAGCCACTGTGTCAGCCCATCTCACCAAGGGCCTTCCTCTTTTTTGCTGACCCTCTGCCTTACCAAACACAAAGTCCTTCTCTAGGAACTGACCCCTCCTAATGACATGTCCAAAGTATGTGAGACACAGTATTGCCATCCTTGTTTCTAAGGAGCTTTCTGGTTGGACTTCTTCCAAGACAAATTTGTTCATTCTCTTAGCAGTCCATTGTATATTCATTATTCTTCTCCAACACCACAGTTCATATGTGTCAGTTCTTCTTCAGCTTCTTTATTCATCTTTTGGATTTTGCATGCAAATGAGGTGGTTGAAAAGACCATGGCTTGGGGCAGGAACACCTTAGTATTCAAGGTGACATTTTTGCTTTTTAACACTTTAAAGAGGTCTTTTGCAGCAAATTTGCCCAATGCAATGCATCTTTTGACTTCTTTACTGCTGCTTCCATGGGTGTTGATTGTGAATTCAAGTGAATTCAAGGGCCCTGGGAATCTTGATTCAGTCTAGTGCCATCCAAGTTCAAAATACCATTATCCTTTTCATTTTGTTGAAATGTTTTGGTCCAGTGTTTTTAGCAAATCATCAGAGGAAAAGCTTATCAGCACACAACAAAATGTAACATGGCCATGACTAACTTACAATAATAATACATCTTAAACGTAAAGGAGTTTATAGGAATTAATTTAAAAAGTAATGCGCAAAGTCAATTTAGACAAAAATATCTCTAAAACCTTATTTTCAAAAAGGTTCAGATGTAACACATAATAATCTTAAGACATAATACCGTATAGTCAGGATATACCCAGAATATGCCAATATTATTAAGTTTCTAAACATTGAAATAGTAACTAAAAAAAAAAAAAACCTTCATGGGTTAGCCAAACCAAACCAAACCCATTGCCATCAAGTCAATTCTGACTCATAGAGACACTGTAGGACAAAGTAGGATTGCCCCATAAGGTTTCCAAGAAGCATCTGTTGGGTTCAAATTGCCAACCTTTTGGTTAGTAGCCAAGCTCTTAACCACTGGACCACCAGAGCTGTAAACAATGGGAATTCCCCTGTTAAAACCGTTAGCTTTTATGATGCTAGATTCAAAAGAAATTAAGTTGTAACTAAATTAGCAATTACAAAATTAAAAATTATGACACAGTAGTACATGCTAGTTGCCTGGTATCAGGCAAAAACATAAGAGGAAATACTGACACATAAATTTTTAACTCAAAGGAAATCAGGCACTTCTCATTTGTCATGTGTTTCATACAATTCATAACACAGTAAATAACTTTTTTCATTTTTCCTTTTATAAAACAAATCTTTCATGGCTTTCCACGAAGTTTCAAAGTTGTCAGGAGTTTATCATACATAGGTCACATGGAAACATTGCTTACATTATTTAACCAAAGATCTTAAAGGTAAAACCTTAGATCTTTTTTTTTTTTCAACCCACGTGGCTCAGGTTTTAGGCTCAGGGACTTATTCTGTGGAACCCTTGCCTTCGATGCAGACTGAAAAAGGATAAAATTAACTCTTCAACCCAGTAATCAAAGGAAATTTTGTTATTTTAACAGTGAGAAATCCAATTCTTTGTTCCATATGCTATTTAACATTAAAATTCTGAAAAATATCATAAATTAAACCACTTAACTTTAGCCAGGATGTGGGACCAAGGATATCATAGCTTATGTCAGGTGGATCCTGGTTGAAAGCAGAGAATACCAGAAAGATATTCACCTGTGTTCTATTGACTATGCAAAGTCATTCTACTGTGTGGATCATAACAAATTATGGATAACATTGTGAAGAATGGGAATTCCAGAACACTTAACTGTGCTCATGAAGAACCTGTACAGGGACCAAGAGGCAGTCCTTTGACCAGAACAAGGATATACTGCTTAGTTTAAAGTTAGGAAAGGTGTGTGTTAGCGTTGTATCCTCTCACTGTGCCTATTTCAATCTGTGTGCTGAGCAAATAATCTGAGAAGTTGGACTATATGAAGAACAGAGCATCAGTATTGGAAGAAGGCTCATTAATGACCTACATTATGCATATGACACAACCTTGCTTACTGAACATGGAGAGGACTTGAAGCACTTACTGATGAAGATCAAAGACCACAGCCTTTGGTATGGATTATGCCTCAACATAAACAAAACAAAAATCCTTACAGCTGGACCAATAAGCAACATCATGATAAACAGAGAAAAGACTGAAGTTGTCAAGAATTTCATTTTACATGTATCCACAACCAACACCCATGGAAGCAACAGTCAAGAAGTCAAAAGACGCATTGCATTGGACAAATTTGTTGCAAAAATCCTATTTAAAGTGTTGAAAAGCAAAAACAATGCCTTGAAGACTAAAGTGCACCTGATCCAAGCCATCGTGTTTTCATCTGCTCCATTTTCATGTGAAAACTGAACGATGAGTAAGGAAGCCAAAGAAGAATTGATGCCTTTGAATTGTGGTGTTGGAGAAGAATAGTGAATATGCAATAAGCTGCTATGAGAATGAACAAATTTGTCTTAGAAGAAGCCCAACCCAAAAA
This sequence comes from Elephas maximus indicus, assembly GCF_024166365.1. Lineage (NCBI taxonomy): Eukaryota > Metazoa > Chordata > Mammalia > Proboscidea > Elephantidae > Elephas > Elephas maximus. The sequence continues at coordinate 30,024,152 of NC_064820.1, read as the reverse complement.
CTCCTTAGAAACAAGGATGGCAGTACTGTGTCTCACATGCTTTGGACATGTTATTAGGAGGGATCAGTTCCTGGAGAAAGACATCATGCTTGGTAAATTACAGGGTCAGCAAAAAAGAGGAAGACCGTCAATGAGGTAGACTGACACAGTGGCTGCAACATTGGGTTTAAGCATAACAACATTTGTGAGGATAGTGCAGGACCCAGTAGTCTTTTGTTCCGTTTTACAAAGGGTCACTATGAATTGGAACTAACTGGATGGCACCTAACAACAACAAGATCAGACTGGGAGCTCTCTTTAGGGTAAATCAGAAATTATTATGTAAAGGTTTAAGGATTCCTTAAAACTGAGACGTTTGGCATAACTAAAATAGCTGACACAAGGCCTGGCTTGGAATCCAGACTCCATTTTGTCTCAGGCTCCACTTTTGTCTCTAAGAACTTGGCCCATGATTGCTGGTGGGTAAAAAAGCGAGAGGCAGGTTTCTCTGAGAATACTTAATATGTTTTAAATAGGTTAAACAAAGACCCCACACCCCACAGATGGGGTCCATCCTGTATTATCTTGCTAATCATGCATCTTTTGCAAACCTTTCACATAAAAACTTTTAAAGATTGAGGTGCCAGATGTACCTGAAAATGCTATTTCAGGCTTGGGCCCAACTCCATTTTGTTTTGTACTTCTGCTTCTGCTTTAAATCTAGAACGCTTGTACTAATTTCAACAGCTTGCTGAACAGACTAGTTGGCATATGCACTATTGGTATTATCTCCTGCTGTCCTTGGATAAGCAGCTTATTAGATGTAGAACATGAAATTGTGAAAATTTGCCAGTAGGCTACATGGCTCCATATAACTGACCATCCAATTTCTCCTTTTTCTACTTTCTTTGATATGTTCAGTTGGTTATCTAAGGGAATTAGTTCATGGATTCCCTCTATTTTGTTTAGTAGGGTTATGATACTCATAATTATTGTTGTTATTGTACAAATTATTAAGTGTTGCGTGAAATGTGTTTCCAATGATGCCACAAAATCTACCAAATTGATGCCCATAAAAAGGATTACGTACATAGAAATTACTCATTTGTGTGAGATATTGGAGGAGCCTCCCACTTTAGAGTACCCATTTGAATCATTGTTCAGTCCTTTTCAGATCCATTTGGTCTTACCCTACTTATAATTCCCTCAGACTAACTTATATCTCCATCCCTAAGCCTTTGCAGAAGAGGAGTGAATCCTTTGTGGGTGGCCATCTGTCCTCTACATAACAGGTGAACTCTGGTCATTAAAACTGACCTTGATGCCAAGTGTTTGTAAACCAACCCACCTGAAGATGAGTCTATACCTGTTTGGAAACTAACTCAACCTGAAGATGAGTCTGTATCTTTGGCATGGTGAAGAGTTGATCAGTGAATTCTTGGTGAAATTCTTCATGAAATAGAGGAAATGTGTAGGAGAGATAACTTGTAATGCTCAACCAGAGTAAAATGGTTGAACTAAAGACAGGCCTGAACTCCATCTTGGCTCTTGCTGACAGTCATAGATTGAATTGTGTCCCACAAAAATATCTGTCAACTTGGTTAAGTCATGATTGCCTTGTAAGATTGTACAATTGCCTACCATTTTATCATCTGATGTGATTTCCCTCTGTGTTGTAAATCTGATCACTACGATGTAATAAGATGGATTAGCAGCAGTTATATTTATGTGGTGTACAAGATTAGGTAGTATCTTAAGCCAATCTCCTTTGAGGTATAAAAGAGAGAAGCAAGTAGAGAGATATGGAGACCTCATACTACCATACTACCCAGAAGGCAGTGCCAAGAGCAGAGTGTGTCCTTTGGACCTGAGGTCCCTGCGCTGAGATGCTCCCAGACCGAGGGAAGTCTGGTGCATCACAAGGACCTTCCTCCAGATCTGACAGAGAGAGAAAGCCTTCCCCTGGAGCTGACACCTTGAATTTAAATTGTAGCCTGCTGGACTGTGAGAGAATAAATTTCTTGTTGTTAAAGCTACCCACTTGTGGTATTTCTGTTACAGCAGCACTAGATGAGTAAGACACTGACCATTAAATAAACTATGTTGTAACCTGATGAGGGTGGGCCCTGCTTGGTACAACCCCTCTAGTCAATTGAGAGACACCAGGCCTTTGATTAAGAAAAAATAGACTTTATTGCAAGCTGGTCAAGCAAGGAACTTGGAGACTAGGTCTCAAATCACACTCCCTGAGGCTGGGGATTCTAGAGCAGTTATAGGGTTCGGGATAGAGAAATTAAGCAAAATTCATGAAGTTTCTGGGAATAGGCAGGCAATTCCAGGAACTAATTAAGACGTTTGAGAGTTCAGTGGGATGTACAATATGGCGGTTGGTGGTGGTTTTTTTGGGGGGTGATATGTGCATGAATTTTATCTATGGGCAGCTTTGCTGTTTATTGCTCATGGCCAAATGGAGCGGAGGGGTAGGGGGCAGTTGGTTTAGCAGCCTTGAGCAGAGAAGCAGTAAAAGAACCTTGGGCTGCTACACAGAATGCCTTATCAGTAACTCACAGGCCTGGGTGTGATGGGTGGAGGGGGAACAGTTTAACCGTATTGGTTACAATGTGATTATGCTTAGATAAGTCTGGACAAAACAGGCTATGCTTAGATAAATCCAGGCAAACTCATGAAGGGGCAGCTTGACTTCTAGAAGAATGTGGTTGAGAGTAGATTAACTAGTATGCAAAAACATGTTTAAGCAAAGAATTTGCCTGGGCATGTCCTTCTTAAACAAAGAACTTGCCTGGGTGTGTTCTTGGAGATTTACTGAAAATAGCCGATCTGAAGAATGTACTTTAGGTAGCCAATCAGAATATTTTTTACTCTTAGTTCCTGCTATTTTAATATTTAAAGCCCTGTGCGACTTCTGACTAGTGAAGCACTCTCCTGACAGACTTTCAACCCTGTGTTTCCCAATTTGCAAATTGTTTTCTCTCTTAATAAACTTCTTTGTTATAATCTCAGAGTGAGAGTTTTTCTGGTTGTCAACACTGCCAGTATTACTTACAAGTTTATACTAATAAAATAGTGTGATATTGGCCGGAAATTAGAAAAATAAAAGAAACAGAGAGAAAAATAAACCCAGAAGAAAGTATTTCAAGTTAATTATAAAGATATACATATGATTAACTATTGATAAAGAAAGTAAAATTAGAATACTATATTATGCTATATTTTAAAATAAATAATAATCAGTTAAAAATACCAAATTAAAAAAAAAAAATGAGTTGGTGATGTCTACTTTTAGTAAGGTATAAAACCTGAACTTTAAAGGGAATATACTTTGAGATTTTTACAAAACAAACAGAAACAACAACAATTTTTTTTTTAATGAAAAAATACAATGTAACTGTTATGGATTTAATTGTGGACCTCAAAAAAGATATGTTGAAGTCCCCAACCTTCTCACCTGTAAATGTGAATTTAAGCTTGTTTCTGATGCAATTTGTTAACATTAGTTCATGCTGGAGTAAGGTGGGCCCTAAAATCCAGGATGACTGGCGTCTTTATAAGTGGAGAAAAGGCACAGCAAGAGACACGAAGAAAATATGGCCAAGTGAAGACTCAGGCCACTTGGTGTTATGCTGCCAAGAATCATCTGATACTACCAGAAACTGGGGAGACAAGACAGGATCTTTCCCTGAGCCTTTAGAGAGAGTATGGGCCTGCTAAATGCCCTGGACTTAGAATTCTGGCCTCCAGAATGGAGCCCTGGTGGGGCAGTGGTTAAGAGTTCAGCTGCTAACCAAAGGGTCTGCAGCTTGAATCTACCATCTGCTCCTTGGAAACCTTATGGGGTAGTTCTATTTTGTCCTATAGGTCACTAAGAGTCAGAATCAACTCCATGGCAACGGGTGTTTGGTTTTGGCCTCCAGGACACTGAGACAATAAATTCCTATTATTTTAAGGCACATCTGTTCTGGTAATTTTTTTGTGCAAACTTTAAAAACTAACACAATCAGTAATATTTTTAAATGTTACTAATTAGAGGAAAATAATATATATAAACCCAAAAAACCCATTGCCGTCAAGTCAATTCCTACTCTTAGCAACCCTATAGGACAGCATAGAGCTGCTCCATAGAGTTTCCAAGGTTAGCAGCTGTAGCAGTTAACCACTATGCCATCAGGGTTTCCGTAATAATATATATATGTATATATATGTTCATAAAAAAGGTTGATTTCTACACCTTACGTAGAACTAAAAAAAAAAAAAAAAATGGCAAAAACAGCCTAATTTTTTAAAAAATAAAATGATAAGAAGTTAGGAAGTGATGGTTCACAGCCTAAAAGATTCTCAGTTTAAATAAAAATTAGACTTTTCTTATTCACTCAATTTGCTGAAGTATTGAGAACATCCCATGTAAATTAAAATGCAAGGAAAATGTTAGAATTGAAAACCTTTAATTGGGCTGTATAATGAATTGAATTGTGTCCCCCAAATATATGTGTTATAAATCCCATTCCCTATATCTTTAGGGTGTGGATTTTCTTTGCTATGTTAAAGATGCCATATTGGTGTAGGGTGTTTTAAGCCAGTCACTTCTGAGATATAAAAAGAGCAGATTAAGTAAGGAATTAAGCAAGCAGAGATGGGAGAAGATAGATACCACATGAGGAACACCATGATCTCCAAGGAATAAAAGCTGAAAAGAAACGAGGACCTTTCCCAAAGTCAGACATAGAGAGCTTGCCACTAGAGCCATACCCTGAGTTTGGACTTCCAACCTCCTAAACTTTGAGAAAACAAATCCTGTTGGTTAAAGCCACTCACTTGTGTTCTTTTGGTTATAGCAGCACTAAAAAATAAGTTGGAAATTTCTAAGAATCTTTTTGAACAACAATTTTGAGGGTCCTTTCTACCTTTGGAGTAATTCTTTGTCCCCCAAATAGCACGTTTATATGTGAAAATCAAACGATATTGAAAAGATACCATGAAGGAGAATGGGCACCTTAGTGAGTACATGGGAAGAGGAGTAAGTGGAAGATTTTAACAATTTGCTTTATACATTTCTGCATCATTTATTTTTCTATACTGGTACTACATTCACTATTTTTTGCAATTAAAAAAACAATTTATACAGAATATGTTCTATATTCTACTTTGGTCAGCAGTGTTTGGGGTCTTAAAAGCCTAATAAGATACTCCACTGGTCTCACCTCTTTGGGAGCAAAGAATAACGAAGAAAACTAAAGATACAAGGGAAAGATTAGTCCAAAGGACTAATGGACCACATCTACCATTGCCTCTGCCAAACTGAGTCCAGTACAACTCGATGATGCCCAGTGGTGACTACCACCACTGACTGCTCTGACAGTGATCACAATAGAGGGTCCCAGACAGAGCTGGAGAAAAATGTAGAACAAAATTCTAACTTAAAAAGATAGACTAGATTTGCTGACCTGACAGGAACTAGAGAAACCCTGAGAGTATGGCCCCTGGACACCTTTTCAACTCAGTAATGATGTCAGTCCTCTGGTTCACCCTTCAGCCAAAGATGGAACAGGCCCATGGAACCAAATGAGACTGGAGGGGTGCATCAGCCTTGGGGTATGGAATGGAGGGCAGGAGGGAGCAGGAAACCTGGTAATAGGGAACCCAGGGTTGAGAAGGGAAAGTGCTGACATATTGTGGGGCTGTTAACCAATGTCATACAACAATGTGTGTACTGACTGTTTAGTGAGAAACTAGTTTGTTCTGTAAACCTTCATCTAAAGTACATTAAAAAAAAATGAAGTAGCAATAAAATACAATGTAGAGGAAGTTAATTTGTGATAAATACCTGTGTCTATTTACCTACTGAACGGAAACAATTAGCCTGAGTGGCTGCTGAAGCTTATTAATTAAATCAATCTGTACAGGAGAATGTCATCTGAAACAAATACCACCAAACAATGTTATTGTGCTTTCATAAAAATGGAGAGGAATTAATATATAGGTAAAATTCTTCCCAGTCAGAGACTCCATAGTGACAAAGTGTCCTAGATACTGTACATGGCACAGTGTCTTTTATGAATTCTTTGTGAAGAGCAAGTGTAGTAATTAATAAATGTCATTTCCCTGGAAGTAATGGAATGACTGGAAATGTAGTTAAATTGTTTCTTAGGGGAAAATAGCAAACTTGGCTTCATTTGGAATCTCTTTTTTTTTTTTTTTTGAGTTTTAGCTACTTAGTTCAAGACTAAAGTTTTTTTTTGTTCTGTTTTGAAATTCAGAAGTGTCTTCTTTATAATATTATATAAAATTAGAATTCTTAGTTTACTGTACTAAAACTTACTTCAATAATATGCCTAGTTTGAACATCTTTTGAAGTAACAGAAAAAAAGAAGACAAATCTGTTCTAAAGATTTAGGTAGACTAGTTCATGGTACAATCATTGCGTTCTTTATAAAAAAGCTTTCATAATGGGAAGTCAAACTCAAAAGGAAGTTGATTACTTATTACAATTTTCTAAACAGATGTTTCTTTTGTGATAAATCATGTTTCAATAGTTCTGTGAGAAATGAAGGGTATAATATTTCAAGACAAATCTCTATTACTTATGAGAAAACTCTGCCAACATCATTCTCATCATTTCAAAATAAGTGGTTTTACCCTGAAATTCACTCATTTTGCAAATATTTGCATAGTTAGTAATCATCATTATCAACTCACAGAACTGTCTCTATTATAGATTTGAAAGAGTCATTAATTCAACAGCTAATCATGATTAACATCAGGTCCTTTGTGGATAGAGTCATAAATCATAAGACATATTAAAGTAATTAATGGAAATGAAATTAAAATGATTTTGAAACACCATAATAAAATAGCAATATGCAATTATTTTAAATGGTTCCTACACACCAAGATATTTCATTTATTTTCTCAAAAAAAAAAACCTAAAAAAAGTTACTTCTTCATTTTCCTTACTCTAAAAATTTTTGAAAACCAAACATAAATAAAAGAATCCTCTCTTCAATCCCAGATAGATATACATATAGTTTGGATTCCAAATACTATGCAATTGATGCATATATCTGGAGGATTGCAGGTGGCTATAGATGCAGAAATATAGATCTACATGTACTGGGCAGTAATTAGAACTCTCCTGAAACACTCAACCCAGCCCTGGAACAAATGTACAATTTCATTTTTAATTTTTACATTTGTACATCCGTTTCCTTTGCTGAACCTTCTTATTTCTTAAAAAAAAAAAAAAAAACTCAGATTCTATGGAGATAAATAATTAAAAACATAATGAGAACTTTGTGTGTGTGTATATATATATAATATAATTTATGTCTTAAAATGCTCCCCTAGAACTTGCAGCACAATATCCAGTAGATTTACAAGGCAAGTCTTATATTTTTTCTTATTTTTTAAGTAGACTATTGCTAATGTTTTAGGATTATATACTGTAACCACCCACATCCGTTATTACATCCTAGATTTGTGTAACTGTTTGACATGAAACATCACTATCAGCAGCTTTGGCTCTTCTAATTTTCATCATGTATGTTTAACTACAACCACTATAATCACTCTTCTACCTCAAGAAATATTCTAGTCCATTAGCCTTTCTAATTTGTTTATAATTCATAATTCATTTTATTTTTATCCATTTTCTCTAAACTATTTTAATGTTAAAATAAAATAGTAAAAGAGCTGAACAGAAGGTTTTAAAGGGTGGCTTAAGAAGACAAAGTAAAGTATAATAATGAAATGTGCAAAGACCTGAGGTTAGAAAACCAAAAGGGAAAAACACATTCAGCATTTCTCAAGCTGAAAGCAATCAAGAAAAAAACTCAAGCCTTGAGTTGTAATATTGAAGGATTCTACCAGGACACATGAAGAATCAAAAGAAAATGGAAGGAATACACAGAGTCAGTGTACCAAAAAAGTGGTCAATGTCTGACCATTTCAGGGAATAGCATATGATCAAGAACTAGTGGAAATGAAGGAAGAAGCCCAAGCTGTACTGAAGGTAACGGCAAAATACAAAGCTCCAGGAATTGAAAGAATACCAATAAAGATATTTTAACAAACAGATGCAGCCCTGGAGGTGCCCACTCATCTATGTCAAGAAATTTGGAAGACAGCTTCCTGGCCCACTGACTGGAAGAGATCAATATTTGTACCATTCCAAAGAAAGGTGATCAAATAGAATGTAGAAATTATTGAACAATATCATAAATATCACACACAAGTAATTTTGATGAATATTATTCAAAAGCTGTTGCAGTAGCAGATCAACAGAGAATTGTGAGAAGTTCAAGCTGGATTCAGAAGAGGACTTGAGACAAGGGATATCATTGCTGATATCAGATGGATCTTGGCTGAAAGCAGAGAATACCAGAAAGATGTTTACCTGTGTTTTATTGACTATGCAAAGGCATTCAACCACGTGCACATAACAAATTATGGATAACATTGCGAAGAATGGGAATTTCAGAACACGTAGCTGTGCTCATGAGGAACCTGTATGTAGAACAAGAGGCAGTTGTTCGAACAGAACAAGGGGATACTGCATGGTTGAAGGTCAGAAAAGGTGTGTGTCATGTTGTATCCTTTCACCATACCTATTGAATCTGTATGCTGAGCAAATAATCAGAGAAACTGGACTATATGAAGGAGAAGGAGGCATCAGTATTGGAGGAAGACTCGTTAACAATCTGCTTTATCAGATGACACAACATTGCTTGCTGAAAGTGTAGAGTTGAAGCACTTACTGATGAAGATCAAAGACCACAGCCTTCAGTATAGATTACACCTCAACATAAAGAAAACAAAAATCTTCACAACTGGACCAATAAGCAACATCATGATAAATGGAGAAAATATTGAAGTAGTCAAGGATTTCATTTTACTCGAATCCACTATCAACATCCATGAAAGCAGCAGCTAAGAAATCAGATGACGTATCCAGTTGGGCAAATCTGCTGCAGAAAACTGTTGCCGCAATTTCGCGAGTTAGAGTCGACTGCCACAAACAGGCAATTCTTGAGACAGGGGTGAGGTGGGTAGCAAGAGCTTAATATATATACCAGTATATGGAGACAGAGGCGAATGATCTCCTCCTAAAGCTGTCTGCCTCAAATAACTGTCATCCAGCTGGAGCTTTATAGGGAAAGGGGGACATGGGTTTTAGGAACTTGTGGAGTGTCCGTTGTCTTTCTGTTTGGTTTCCGTGGTCCTGTTTCAAACATGTTGATTTTTTCTTGCCATTATCCCATCAGCTCAGGGTGTGGCTGGTGCCATCCTTTGTCCTGTTTGACAGGCTTAGATTGATATCACTTGTTTTTCAAGGTCCTATCATTAGTCACTGTTTAACTTCTAGGGGAGTTAACAGCAAAATCATACTTGGAGGGACGGACAGGTTAGGGAAAGGAAAAATAGCCCGGGTTCTGTTCAAGATATGTTTCAAAACCTCGTTAATATGTCGAAAAGCAAAGATGTCATTTTAAGAACTAAGGTGTGCCTGATTCAAGTCATGGTATCTTCAACAGCCTCATTTGCATGTGAAAGCTGGACAATGAATAAGGAAGACTGAAGAAAAATTTCCTATGAATTATGTTGTTGATGAAGAATATTAAATATATAGTGAACTGCTAGAAGAACTAACAAATCTCTCTCGAAATAAGTACAGACAGAAGGCTCATTAGAAGCAAGGATGGTGAGACTTCTTCTCATGTACTTTGGACATGTTATCAAAAGGAACCAGTTCCTGGAGAAGAACATCATTCCTGGTAAAGTGGAGAGTCAGCGAAAAAGAGGAAGACCCTCAATAAGATGGATTGACACGGTGGCTGCAACAATGGGCTCAAGCATAGCAATGAGTGTGAGGATGGTGCTGGACCGGAGGTATTTCAATCTGTTATACATAGGATTGGTATGAGTCAGAACTGACTTGAGAGCGTCTAACAACAGCAACATTTTATTGTTACTTGTCTATCTGTTCAGTGGTACTTTTATTGATATAAAAACTTGCACTTATCCCCTGCATGCTCAAATTGTACTTCCAAAATTCTGAATCTGAATGACCCCAAGCAACCAGTTTTTACCTGTTTTTTAAAGTCAAGCAGCTGAATGCTACTGCATAAATTCCATTTCATGACTGGTGTTTTCCAGTATAAAAAAAAAAAAAAAAATTTTTTTTAGAATATTCACATTCAATTGTTCCTAGAATTCTCAACATCTTTTCTACTATCTTTACTTAGTTCATTTTTCTATTGCTACTTTCTGTGGTAACTTTTCAAATGCCCTTTACTTTCATTCGATATCCATTGCCTTAGGTCTCAGTCCTGACTTATAACAAATGACCTCTTAAGAAAAATAGAAGCCATCAGAAAGACACTTGCAAGATTCCCTTTTTCCAAGCCTACAAATCTAACTACATAAGACCAAAAAAGAACCAAATAAACCAGCTTCTGTCCAGTGATGCTGACTTATAGTGACTATATAAACATTCACCTTAACTCTCTTCACTCCTGTTGAAAAGGAAGAGTTTACATCTACCTGCAATGTGGGTACCGTTCCTTTTTGCTCTTCAGGAAATTTGCATTACTGGCTTCCAGTAAACCTTGATAAGCACTTGTATTGTTTCTCTTATTTTCTGTAAATTGCAGCATTTTTCCTTGCTTCTCAGTGTTTATTCCCATTTCATTTTCTTTTCATTTCTTCTCCTTGCTTCGACTAGGATATCTGCTACAATATTGAATAAAATCACTGGAAAAGAGCATTTTTTTATTTTCCTTCCCTAACTGAGAATAGTCTAAGAGAATTTCATCCTTAAAATAATGACATACATTTATACCTGATATTCTTTATCAAGTTCAGATAATCCACTTTCATTCCTGGTTTGTTAGGGTTTTTTTAAAGTTGGAAGTTAAAATTTATCAAATGATTTTTAAACATTAATTGAAATAATATGAAAATGTTCTCCTTTAATCTCAATGAAATTACATATAAATAAAGTTTAGTGTAAGTCATTTCTGGATTCTTAAACCATTCCCGTTTGTTTATGGGTATCCCAGGTGGTACTAATGGTTAATGTACTCAGCTTCCAGCCAAAAGGTTTGAGGCCTGAGCTCACCCAGAGGCACCTTGGAAGAAAGGCTTGGTGGTCTACTTCTGAAGGATCAGCTGTTGAAAACCCTATGAAACATGGTTCTACTCTGACTCACATGAGGTGACCATAAGTCTGAATAGACTTAAAGTCAACTGGTTAAGATTGTTTATGATTCTATCAGTTATATATTGCTGTAATAATTCCATATAACAAATCACCCCGAAACATATTAACATAAATTAACTATTATAACCACTTATTTTTCCTGCCCATGAGTCTATGGTTAATTAGGTTGTTCTTTTGATCTGAGCTGGGTTAAGTAAAGTTTATCTATGTGTCTATGTTTGTTTGCCTCTGCTCATTTTAGCTGATTCTTTTCACATGTCTGGAGATTTTCTGAGCCAACTTGACTGATGTAGGTCTGCTTCATGTGTTCTCCCATTTTCCAAGAGGCTAGTCTGGGCTTTTCCTCATGGTGGGAACAGAGGCCCAAGAGAGGGAGTGGAAGTGTGTGAGTCCCTTTGGGACCTGTGTTCAGAACTAGTACGTCATTTCCGCAACGTTCTACCAGTCAAAGCATACCACAAGACTAGCCCAGATTAAAGGGACAAGAGAAGAGACTCAATGTTTTCAGGGCAGGAGCTTCAAAGTCACATTTTAAAGGGGGTTAACAGAAGAAGTAGTAGAAAACTGGGGACAGTTTTTGCTACCTACTAGAAAGATATATCACTTTTTAGTACTTAGCATATTAAATATTACGTTAATAAATAATGTTCTACACTTTTATTTCTTTACTTTATCATTTTCCAGTTTTACTAACAGCGTTTATGACCAATATTTTGGTAGTATTTTTATTTTTATGTTCTGCGGAGAGAACTGTTCGTTTATTTAGGTATTGCGTTAATGAACCATAAACTATGTACATATTTTGCAGATTCAACTTTCGATTTATTCTGTTTCTTCATTTTCTTAACTAATATTTTGTGGACTAATTTTCGAAGCTTATTTTCATAGAGATATTTCATATCATCTAATATTTAAAAAATGTATTAATGAAAATTATACACAATGTTTATTACCTTATGTATTTTAGCTATTTGTTGTATCGCTTTTCTTAAAGGGAAAAAAATTGTATATGGCAATTTTCACATATACTAAGTTACTTTTGAATAGACACTTTTGCACTCATAGATATTTATGTTTCATTTATATTTTATGTGCATTTATAATTATGCTATATTTATTTTATTTGTATTTATAGTTCTAGAATATATAATTTGTATATTACATACAATATATATGAAGCATATGTTAATATGTGAAGCATTATCATATTATCTGTTAATGAGATATAATGTGAATCCTGTATATAATGTGAGTCCTTTTATACTCAACACTCAGAATTCCAATGCCATGCCACTTTTTAATCCATTCTATTTTTCAGTTCATTTTAGTAGATAATATCAGAGCATAATTTGAGCAGTCTATTATGCCAAATAATAAAGAGCTCAGAGAAAATAAATATATTATTTTGTTCATTGTCATAAATTTTTTCACACCAATTCTTCAAAACATATTAATGGTACTGCAGAAAGCTATCCATCATATGTCAACTTGCAATTTCAAATAGGCTACTCCACCCTCGGAGTAACATTTGACAAGTACATAAATTGCGTGGCTGATGTATAACCTTTTCTTAACTATATTAGACCATCTTGCTATCAATCTACATGATAATTATTTTAAAGGAAAAACAAGAGTGTAAGACATGGTCCTATTTAGAAGACTGGCTCTCTTAGACTGTTTCAATCTGATTTAATAGGGAATTTTCCTTATGCTTTGACAATTGCAGTAGAATGCATATGTTTATATATCAATTTTATGTATCCTTCCCTTTGACCAAAACTCCTTAAATTTTCAACTGCTCTGCTCTAGTAACTCAACTGCACCCATTTTCCGTATTAATACCACTGCAATCCATTCATCCTACAGGCTTTTAATCTTCCATTACTTTCATTTTTTTCTCGTCCATCCTTACTAAGGTCAAATATACATCAAATATAGATATTTAATCTTTTTGTTTGTTTTCTCTTCTTTCTCATCTCTTACTGTTTGAGTCTCCCCCTCTTCTTTTATCTCCATTATTCTGTTGATAATCTCGTTTCCTAACACTAAATGTCATCTGTATATCAATGACTTACAACTTTATCTCTCCAGTCTAATCTTTTTTTTTTTTTTCCCTTCTGAAAACCACACTCATATATCTAACTACTTAGCATCTCTGGATGAATAATATATATCTCAAATTCACCACAACTAATATTAAGCTTCTAATTTTCCCCTCCAAACTGGCTCCAAAAGCAACCATCCTCATCTCAGCTGTCTAGGCTGAATGGCTTTGGAGTCATTCACAAAAGCTCCATTTTTCTTATAATTCAAATAATAATAATAAAGCAAACCCATTGCCACTGAGTTGATTTCAACTCATAGCAACCTTATAGGACAGAGTAGAGCTACCCCATAGAGTTTCCAAGGAGAGACTGGTGGATTTAAACCGGTGACATTTTGCTTAGCAGCCAAACACTGAATCACTGCACCACCAAGGCCCCAATGCATATACAATGCATTAATCAATATTGCTGGCTCTATCTTTATAAAATATCTAGAATCAAACCATTTCTCACCACCAGCATTATCACCACTTTACCACTATGGGTCGAGCTACCACCAACTCTGACTTGAGTTACTTCAGTAGCTTCTGTCATGGATTGAATTTTGTCCTCCCAAAATATGTGCCAACTTGGTTAGGCAATGATTCTTAGTATTGTGTGGTTGCCCTCCATTTTATGATTTTTCTATGTGTTATAAATCATAATGTCTGCCTGTGGTTAAAGAGGATTAGGGTGGGATGTAACACCCTTGCTCTCGTCACATCCTTGATCCAATGTAAAAGGAATTTCCCTGGGGTGCGGCCTGTACCATCTTTTATCTTACAAGAGGTAAAAGGAAAAGGGAAGCAAGCAGAGAGTTGGGGACCTCATACCACCAACAAAGCAGTGCCGGGAGCAGAGTGCATCATTTGGACCTGAGGTTCCTGTGCTGAGATGCTCCCAGAACAAGGGAAGATTGATGACAAGGACCTTCCTCTGGGATCAACCGAGAGAGAAAGGCTTCCCTTGGAGCCGGCACCCTAAATTTGAACTTCTAGTCTACTGGACTATGAGAGAATAAACTTCTCTTCTTTAAAGCCGTCCACTTGTGGTGTTTTTGTTACAGCAGCACTAGATGACTAAGACAGCTTCGCAACAGGTCTACTAAATATTACCTTTACTCTCCTACAGTCTCAAAGAAATGAAAATAATTCTATTCGCATTTAAATCATTTAGGGCTCCATGATCTTGCTCCCCCCATCCTCCCACTACTTTTCCAAACTTCTCTCACTGCCGTCTCTGTTCCAATCACCTTGCTATCGTTTATTTTTCTTTACCACACCAAGCACATTCTCATCTTATGGGCTTTAAATGGCTGTTCTCTCTGCACAGAATAACCTTTCCACAAATGTATCGGTGACAACTTCATTTCTCTCAAGCCTTTGCTGAAGGATTGTTTCACAATTAAACATACTCTTAACATGTTTTTAAAAATTGTGAGTTCTAACTACTCCCTTCCTCCCCAAATTTATGACTTTGCCAGTACCTCTTGCAACCTTGTGCTATTTTAATAGAATTTATAATCTCCTAAAATATTGCATATTCTACTACCTGTGATGTACATATATTTATACTTATTATCTGTCTTCAGCTTCTAAAAAGTAAATGTGATCAAAACAGGAGTGTTTGCTTGTTTTACTGGTGAATACAGAGAACCTAGAAAAGGCCTAATACAAAGTTTTAATTCAATTAGTATTAGTGGACCTGGAACTCAAACTCTAAAGAAGCACTCTGCTCAGTTATAACTGACACATCAGGCCTTTGAAGTTGAGGTCCCATGGAGTGTTGTGATTCCACCCTCAGAAAGTGAGGGAATACGTCATAAGGATCTATCATGGAAGAGTTGGCAGCCAAAAGCACGGCACTAGAATCAAATGTCACCGCTCGGATACACGCTTTTGACCAGATAGACCTAACAGGGGCAGCACAGAACCCCATCTTCTCCCCCTCCCTCCAATGTCCATTTAGTGCCTTCAATTGATTGAAGCAAATAAGGATTTAACTGGCAAAGATAAACATAGTTTGTCAAGCTTCAGTGACAGCATCAAATTTTAGGGGAAAGAAGGTTGGATTTATTTGTTTGAAGTAAGAAATAATAGAATAATATCTGAAAATCTGAAAAGATTCAGCAGAACAAAAAGGCTACCAATTAGAGCAATCAGAGCAAGCAATATACAATGGAACAGTTACAACCAAAAAGAGTGGAGACATGAGGGAAAAATAATTTACTATTGTGGAAATTATGTGTGTAGATGCAAATCTGGGTTTGTTCCAAAAAGTTTAGCACTTAACATAATTCCATTCTATCTATGCTGATTTTATATCCCACATTTAGCTTACATTAAAATTCATTATGAACTTTTACTATATTTTAAAACGTATGTTCTATGATTTTTAACTTTCGAAGTTAATGTATTCAAATATTTTATATGCTTTAATTTTTTAGCTTTAGAATTGGCTTCAGTATCTGGTACATAAACCTTATGTCCTTCTCTTCACATCTTATCCAAAAGTGTTTAAAAATTGACATATAATTTTTGATTTAAATAATGAGTGAAAAATATTTTATTATTCAGAATTGACAAGAAGTGGGCATCCTCCCACAACAATAAGAAGTTTTATTTTTAATGTCTTTATTGGAGGAAATTAAACATAGGATGACAATAATTTTATTCTCTGAGCTATACTTAGGAAAGCCTAAAAAAAAACTTTGTTAAACAATTTTAACTTTATCATTACCAAATGGAATTAAGTTAAATGTCATACAGTTGAGGATTGGTGCTTTAATTATTTCATATAGCACGATGTTATATGGTCATTATGTTATTTCCTTAAAACATATTTCTTCAACTAAGGGCACAATTATAATAAATTGCAGGATAAAGCACGTTACAAACGCTGTCTGTAGTATGATACCACTTTTGAAGGGTGTCTTAATCTCCTAGTGCTGCTGTAACAGGAATATCACAAGTAGTTGACTTTAAAGAACAGAAATTTATTTTCTCACAGTTTAGGAGGCTAGATGTCCAAATTCAGGGCAGTGGCTCTGGGGAAATTCTCTCTATTGATTCTGAGGGAGAAGATCCTTGTGTCTTGCAGCTTCTGTAGCCAATGCATTCCTCAGTTTCTTGGCTATACGCATACAGCATCTATTGTCCTCATTCATGATTCCTTGTCTGAGTCTATGCTGCTCCCTATAACTCAGAAGTGATTAGGTTTAGGACACACCCTACACTGATATGACCCTGTCTTAGTCATCTAGTGCTCCCATAATGGAAATACCACAAGTGGATGGCTTTAACAAAGACAGAATTTATTTCCTCATGGTAAAGTAGACTAAAAATCCAAATTCAAGGTGTCAGCTCCAGGGGGAAGGCTTTCTCTCTCTGTCAGCTCTGGAAGAAGGTATTTGTCCTCAATCTTCCCCTGGTTAAGGAGCATCTCAGGCACAGGGACCCAGGGTCCAAAGGCCACACTCTGCTCCTGATGCTGCTTTCTGGGTGGTATGAGGTCCCCGACTCTCTGCTTGTTTCCTTTTCTTTTTATCTCTTGAGAGATAAAAGGTGATGTAGGCCACACCCCAAGGAAACTCCCTTTACCTTGGATCAGGGAGGTGACTTGAGTAAGGGTGGTGTTACAATCCTCTCGACATAAAATTACAATCACAAAATGGAGAGCAACCACACAATACTGGGAATCATGGCCTAACCAAGTTGATACACACGTTTTTGGGGGGGACACAATTCAATCCATGACAGACCCCATTAACATTACAAAGAAAACCCTATTCCCAAATGGGATTACATTCACAGGTATAGGGGTTAGGATTCCAACACATATTTTGGGGAGCACAATTCAATCCATAATAAGGGGTGAAAGAGTACATTATGTTAAGGCATATGAAATGGTTTACATGGTCAAATGACATCAATTTCATATGGCTGAACCTAACAGAAAACCAGGTAGGTGGCAGATAGGTAAATGATATAGATAGATATATAGATAGATGATAGATAGATATATAGATAGATGATAGATAGATAGGTAGATAGATAGATGATAGAGAGATAGATAGATAGAGAGATGATAGATGAAGAGAGATAGAGAGACAGGTGATAGATAGATGATAGATAGATAGCTAGATAGATAGATGATAGATAACTAGTTAGCTAGATAGATGATAGATAGATGATAGAGAGAGAGAGGGAGAGAGAGAGAGAGATAGATGATAGATAGATAGATGATAGGTAGATAGATAGATGATAGATAGATGATAGATAGATGATAGATAGATAGATAGATAGATAGATAGATAGATAGATAGATAGATAGATAGATAGATGATAGATAGATAGATAGATAGATAGATAGATAGATAGATAGATAGATAGATAGATAGATAGATAGATAGATAGATAGATAGATAGATAGATAGATAGATAGATAATAGATAGATGATAGAGAGAGAGAGACTGATAGATCGGCAGATAGATAATCTGGTAAATCATCAACAGTGATAATCTTCAATCAGTAAACATCTATCTAGAGGCAGACTGCTTGTATTTAAGTCCAAGTATTGCTGATTATTCACGGCATGACCACGGACAAATTACTAAATAACACTGTGCTTTTGCTTCTGTATTAGCAAAATGTTAATGAGAAAAGTAAGAAACATTTCATTGGCCTCTTGTGAACTAACTCTTTTAATGCATACAAAGTTCTTAGAGCAGTGTCTGGAATACAAGTGTCTTTCTGTAATTAGTCACTTTTTGTATTTTTGTTGCAATGGACATACAATATCAGTGATAATAGCATTTGATAATTATAAAATTATTTTTACATCATAAAATAAACATTTGATGCATATATAATCATCATATGAAGTGAGTTATGTTAAAATCAAGTAGCAGAACCCTTTAATGTCCTGAAAGAACACACGCGTGACTTGGATCACACACTAAGGAGATTGTTACGGATTGAATTGTGTCACCTCAAAATATGTGTTAGAATCCTAACCCCTACATCTCTGGATGTAACGTAATGTAATATAGTGTAATGTAATAGCTTTCCATAATGCAGCCTAATACAATAAAAACAATCAGTTTAGGTCATGCCAGTGAAGGGTGGATCCTAAACTTAACTCTGAGTTATAAGAAGAGCAGTATAGACACAGAAACATAAGCACATATAAATGTCATGTGAGGATATTTAAGGAACCAAGGAATGACCAGGTCAATCAACAAGAAAGGAATTCAGAGAGCTGAGACCCTGATTTGGACTTTTTAGGTTCCATAACTGTGAGAAAATACATTTCTGTTCTTTAAAGCCACACACTAGCGGTATTTCTGTTACAGTGGCACTAGGGAATAAAGACAAAAGTATTCAAAGGGAATATAAAATATCATCGCCTAGTGTGAACATATAGTCCCTGAGTGGCACAAAGAGTTAAGTGCTCGAATACTAACTGAAAGTTTGACAGTTTGAACCTGTCCAGAGATGCCTCAGAATACAGACCTGGTGATCTGTTTCTGAAAGGTCGCAGACTTAAAAACCCTATAGAGCAGTTCTACTCTGCACACATGGGGTCAACAGCAACTAATAGCAAAAGTGTGTGACCACAACATGAACAAACAAGTTGCTAACCAAAAGATCAGCAGTTCGAATCCACCAGCTGCTCCTCAGAAATGCTATGTGGGCAGTTCTACTCTGTCTTGTAGGGTTGCTATGAATCAGAATCGGCTTGGCAGCAACGGGTTTTAACATGGCTAGATAGGAGAAATTACATTGAAGATGCTATTTCAGCATTTCTCAATCTGGTCACTACTGACATTTGAGACCAGATAATTCTTTGTTGTGAGGGGGCTTCTCTGTGCATTGTAGGATGTTTAGCAGCATCACTGGATTCTAACCATTACATTAGTAACTCCCTACCCCAAGTTGTGGCAACCAAAAACATTTCCAGACATTGCCAAATGTCTTGGGGGAGGTGGTAAAATCTTCCCAGCCCACTGAGAATCACTGCACTGGTTCGATATGAATGCATCAATGTTTTCTCCAAGTGGGAATAACTCTACAGTTAATAAGTGATATTTGAGGAATACACTGAGATGCAGAACTCTCAGGACTTATTATAGACACCCTAGTCTAAGGGAATAATATTCCACTGTGCATTTCCAGGAGACATGAAGTGAAAGCTGCTTCAGAGGCTAGGAAGAATATAATTTCTAAATGTTTTCCTCACATCCTAAGAATGCGGAAGCTATGTTCAAACTTAACTATAATGTCTATTGTTTGAAGATTTTGTAGATATAACTTACACTGTTAACTGCATGGTAAGTGATTTATCTGACAGTGTAAGTAGATTATTATAAAGCCCAGAGCGAATGAACATTTTTTTAGTATTTTTATAGGTATGGGAGAATCAAAATGGCCTCAATTACTGCCTATGGTAGGCAAAGCATTGAAAAGGCAATCAAATGTTTAACAGTTCATGCCTGTCTGTGTATGCCATAGATGTATTTGCACATTAGGAAAGAAAATCAGTTCTACATGCTTTAAATTTACAAAAAATCAGAATAAATTGCTCTTTTGGAAGAGAATTTTTTTGTAATTTTCTGTAGATTTTAGTTTATGGTTTCTTTATCTTTTTACCTATATTATGAGATTCATAGATTATATGAATGCATGAGACTCATACCTTTGTAAGTGAAGGCTCAGTTCTTTTAATCTTTCTATCCATGGCATCTAGTGAAATTCTAGCACAAAATCACTGCTCAGTAAATAGGCGAATCAATTACTTTTGTTGGAGAGTGTAAACTTTGTCTGCCTTATCATTTCACCTTATGTTGCCTAATTCTTCCCTCTGTGAGTATACCTTAAATTCAAAAATATAAAATACAGTTCACCTGTAACGTCCTAATAAGGCCATTTACAGGATTTACCGTTCGTCCATTCTTCTTCTACTCATGGACTACACCCTGGACATAGACTCACCTTGTATTGACTCTCCAATCAATCTCATCATGCTCTAGGCTTGTGTTGTTGTCAGGCTGCCTTTTAACTTTTTCAGTAGTGTCATTATTCACCTTATATTCTACTATGTTTTACTAAGTATGATCTTTACTAAGATCCCAATACATTCAAGTATTTTCAACAAAGGCAATGTACAGAGTACACCTGCATATATGCAATACTTTAAAAATATGTAATTTGAGGATCAGGGTTTGCCTAATGCGTTATCAGAAAGTATTGTCTTTCTAACCTCATTAATGTTGTAGTCATATTCATTCAAGTCTATAATAGTTTCCATGTCTGTGGCCAATCAGAATAGTCTCCTCAACTACTCAGTCCCTTCCCATTAATCTTATACTCATCTCATATGATTTGTTTTGACCAATGAATTAGTAACTAAACTGCCAGGGGGTCACTTGCAAGATGAACCTTAAGAGGTATCTTGTGTTTCAGCTCACATCTCTTGCTCTTCCTCTAAACCACAAGGGCAACATATCTGAGGTCAGGTTTACTCCTTTGTCGTTTGCTCCGGAAAGAATATATGTGTGGAATCAAATCAAGACTAGCTCAGGTGAAGCCAATAGAACACAGCAGAGACCAGAAGAGGCATAGATGAGGAGAAAACTTTATGTAAAATGAACAAGGAATAGGTATTGGGTGATGTAAACCACTGGAATTTTGAGGTTGTTTTTAAAATGTATATCCCAGTGAAATTCGATTAAAATAATTCCCAGATAGGCTATGTTGGCCTTGTTTCAATTTTCCAGAGTTTTTACCTCACATGCAAATAAATTATACCATGGTTATAAATTTTAAATTGGAAATTGTTAAAAAAGAACCTAACAAGCCTTATTGATGAGTTTATTGTTGATCATGCCTTATATAATATTTATTAAAATCTTCTATGTAATTTACATGATTAACACAAATGCTAAGTTGCTGTTAGGTGTTTTTGAGTCAGTTCTGACTCATGTGCATTTATGTATAACAGAAGGAAAAATTGCCCGGTCCTGCACCATTGTTTCAGCAATCCATTTTATTGAAGGCCTTCCTTTTTTTTTTTTTTTTTGCTGACCCTCTATTTTACCAAGCATGATGTCCTTCTCTGGGGATTGGTCCTTTCTGATAACATGTCTAAAGTAAATGAGACAAAGTTTCACCATTCTAATGCCTAAGGAGCATTCTGGCTGTGCTTCTTCCAAGACAGATTTATTTGCTCTTTCAGCAGTCTAGCTATATGTTCAATACTCTTATTTCAAATACATCTATTCTTCTTTGTTTACCCATCACATGGATATAAGGTGATTGAAAAGACCATGGCTTGAGTTAGGTGCACCTTAGTCATCAAAGTGACATCTTTGCTTTTAACATTTTAAAGAGGTCTTTTGCATCAGATGAAGACAAATACTATAAAGAATGTACATATTTTATTTTCCTAATAACTAGAATAATGTTCTAAGGTTTAATCTATGTCTTTGCAAACACCTCTGTGAAAAATTCAGTAATTAGAGAGTCAGTAGCCAGAGTTAGGAACACAGACTGATCTCCAAAAATAAGACTGTGCTAACTTGTTTTTAGTTGAAATGAATTCATAACCTTAACCTCAGCCATATACAAAGTAACTACTTAAATGGTTTGATCAGATTTTCAAAAAATAATTTCTCTCTTCTACCTGTATAAAATGAAATCTTATTTTGCTTTTAATATGATCAGATATTGAAAAATATACATAAATCATGATAATATATTCTGGCTATTTATGTTTTCTCTTTTTAATGGCTGATCTTGCCTTTCTTACTGCCGTAAGCTCAGAATTTCTTATTTTTATAAGATCAGCATATAGGGTTTTGGTTCCCCCAAACCATTGATCTCAAACCTACAGCTTTCTCAGGTCTGAGAAGAACATATGTAACCTATCTAGTTACATTTTATTAAAGAAGAGAAGTTACATTTTGCCTTTGAAGTATTATACCATCTCTGACATATTCAGCATTGGGGGAATTCAGATATCTCTGACTAAAATCTAATACCAGAGAAGAGTATTTAATTCCCTAAAATAAAATTTTGTAAATGAAAAAAGCGAGTCTGGATTCATGACAGTCTAATCATGGTAGTCTAGATATCATGGAATGGAGATAAATCTTGTCTAGCCGGTATTCCAAGCTGGAAGTTACACACTTAGCTGGCATAGTGTAGGCCATTATTATACATAGGGTTTTCGGTCTTAGTCTACTGTATCAGTCTTAGAAAATATACCACCAGATTGTTCCTTAGAAGCAAGGATTGTGAGACTTTGGTTTGATTACTTTGGACACATCATCAGGAAAGATCAATCACTGGAAAAGGGCATCCTGATTGGTAAAATGGAGGGCTAGCGATAGGGAAGAAAACCTTCCATGAGATGAATTGGCACAATCATCACAACAATGGACTCAAACATATCCAGCTATCATGAAGATGGCACAAGACCAGGCAATGTTTCATTCTGTTATGTATAATGTCATTGTGAATTGGAGCTGACCGGACACTAACAACAAGAGCGTCAGCTGTACATTAAGAAAGAAAGGCTGATTATGAAAATTTAAATATATTTTGCATAATTTGAAAGTTTTTAGATTTCCTCAGACTTATGGCCCAGAATATAGCATACCTTGAAAATATACAGTTTAAAAGAATGTTAATTTTGCTATTGGTGGGCGAAGTGTTTTATCAGCACAATTTAATCAAGTTTATGTTGTTCTTTAAGTTTCCCATATACCTATTGATTTTCTGTCTGTTCTATCAATTATTCAGAGAGCTGTGCTGAATTATTTGACTATAGTTGTGAATTTGTCTTTTTTTTAATATCATTTATTTTGAAATTCTTGTGTGCTTAAACTTTTAGGATTGTTACGTTCTCTTGGAAAACTGGCTTCTTTGTCATGAAATTATCTTTATCTCCTGTAATATTCATGCTCTTAAATATACTTTCTCTGATATTAATAAACCCACCCTGTCTTCTCATTAGCATCAACATGGTATACCTTCATCCATTTTTTTTTTTATTTTTAACTTATCTAGATCTCTATATGGTAGGTTTTATGTAGGTAGTATAGAGTTCGTTATTGCTTTCTCATCCGATATGACAATTTCTGTATTTTAATTGGGCGAACATATCATTTATATTTAATGTGGTTGTTGACGTGGTTGGCCTTGAATCTTGCTCTTTTGTTTTTATATGTCTAATTATTTTTCTTCCATGTTTCTTTCTCTCCAAATTTAAATACAAATATAAATCAGTATTTTGATAAAATTTGTCAACCAGTACTGCGATTTGAATTATTCAGATTAATGATTCATCAATTTTGACTCAGAGAGTTTTCCTGCTTTAAGATATAAATTTTAAAAAGTCTCCTTACCTAACAAAAGTCTCTAGTAATTCCAAGCTGCAATACTTTCAACTATTTTATTACAGGTGTTATAATGGTGAGATAAAGCTTTCAGATATTAGTGTTTTACCCTTGAATAACCTTCATAACTCCTAACTAGTCTGTCTTTTTTCTTTTCCCAAAATTGTTATATTTAATTTAAGGCCTTCTAGACAAAGATGGTTGAAACAACTTTCTTACAAAATCAATTTGGTAAGAATAAAATCCACTTCAAAAGAAAATTACAAACCAATTCTTTCCTCCTGACTGCATTCAGTAATAAAATATTAAATGGAATATTAAGAACAATTAAAGAGCTTAGCTTTTAAGCTGTCTGGTGGTGTGTAAGATTCAGTTCTTTACTGGCTATTAGAAAAATTACCAAAGATTGCTTTACAATTCTAAGTGAATGTAGAACCACCTACTCAGCAGTAGTGACAGGAAGTACTTAGTGGGGACTATATATTCTTATATATTCATACTGGGACAATTCTTTTATAATTTTTCAGAATTTTATTTTTACTACCACAAAAATGTTGACAATATATTTAAAATAAATCTTTACAAATAAATTGATCCTAACTTTGAAAATATTTGAAAAGTCATTTCGAAAGACTCTTCCAAATTAATCAATCACTTGTAAATGTTCATTTAATAAACGCTTCAGGATTATTAATTGCAAATAAATCTATAGAAGTGTGGTGTTTAATTTTATGTGCCAACTTGACTATGCTATGGTGTCTAGTTTAGAAAAACATGAATCTAGTTGCCATAGAAAGTATTTATACGTAATTAAATCCATTGGCCTCAAGTAAAGGAATTGCCCTAGAATATGTTTTGCTTTCAGACTATAAATGGACATTTTGCTAGAACACTGTTACCCATTACCCCTCTTATCACCTGACGTATAGATTTGGGAACATAAGTGTTCAAGAATCTCCAGCCTGCCCCCGACCTGCAGATCTTCGACTTACCAGCCCCATACAACCTCATGAGCTGATTTTGGTATCAATAGTGGAACTAGAGGAACAGCACCTTAAGGATGAGTGCTCTTAATAGTTTTGGGGTTTCCAGAATTGGTCCTCAAATCTGGTTAGTTTTAAGGGACTAATGTCTCTATTTCCAGTAGTAAAGTGGGTACCGATAGCC
Source organism: Elephas maximus indicus (assembly GCF_024166365.1). Taxonomy (NCBI): domain Eukaryota; kingdom Metazoa; phylum Chordata; class Mammalia; order Proboscidea; family Elephantidae; genus Elephas; species Elephas maximus. Next base: position 29,999,289 of record NC_064820.1, on the reverse strand, counting down.
CATGGCACAATGTGGAAATAGAGACACATGAAATATCACAATTGAACACTCCTAATCAAAAACATATGCCAGTCAATGTTCTGGGTAACCATGTAATTGATACCTTGTAGTATCTTTGTCAAACTGACAGTTATAATGGTATTCAGTGGCTCCTACTACTTTCTCTGGACAGAGAAAAGTTGCTATGTGAACCTGGAAAGAAAATTTTATCTCCTGTGGCCACAGAACAAAAATTTCTGAAAACTAAGTACAGAATCTTATCCTGTAAATGGTTGAATTAAAACATCAGTTGGATTCCCATTCATGCAAGGTGTCTGACGTTAGAGTAAGGGCATTGATTGGGTTAAAAAAAAAAAAAAGGTGTGGTTTTTAAAATTAAAATAGGAACTTATGGGCATATGCTTATGAAGGTGGGGATATTGAGCCCTTAAATTCTCTTTGGTCATCTTTGCCAGTAGAAACAGCTCTTCTACCCTCTTCTGAGGAGACTAATTCAGTTTTGTCTGAGGAAATTGCAATGATCTCCCCTGAGGCAGATGCTGTGAAAGACATTGCTTATACCACCCATCTTTGTTTCTAGACAAATAATTAGACTCAAGTCTCAGCAGACCCTGAAAGATAAGGTACAAAGTGCAACCCAAGAGGAAGTATGCTACATAATTTTTCTAATTTATAGTCAGTAATCTGAGGAATATATATGGGAATTGATACTAAAGGTGTGGGAAAGGGTGAATGGAACATAGGATTGGATCAGTCCAAATTTATTAATAAAGACTCCCTCCACAGAAATTCTGCTTGCAGTGTTTCAGCTTGAGGAGTTAGAAGGAGATATACCAGTTTATATCATTGGTCAGTTGAAACATTGAACAAAAGTTTGCCTACACTAAATAAAGTTGAAATGTTAAAACTGCCTTGACATACTGTAGAAGAAGGGATCAAATGGCTTAGAAAATCAAAAAGTTAGAGTGAATTTATCACATCAGGTCCACTTATCCACCCCAGAAGGGCCCAGAGGACACAACTTTCCCTGCAATTATCAGAAATAAATTTGTGAGGGAATCCTTAGCACTCCTGAAGAACACTGTGATTACACTTCTCTGCAGGTCAGATATTACAGTGGGAACTGCCACCACTTAATTGGAACACCTAAATATAATGGGGGTAATTGGGTCTTGGAGTAGTAGGGGCAAAATAACAGTCTTTAAACACCAAAAGCGTGGTGAGTGTGGCACCATAATGGATAGCAAATCAAATTAATAATCAGAATGGTCTGACTTCATAGACCTATGGTGATAGCTACTAAATATTTGCTTGAGCTACATAAAATGCAAAGGTTATAGGTCAAGTGAAGACAAGTCTCACTTAAATCACCAAAACAAAGAGTCGCAGACTCTCATCCAATTCCCAGGTTTCAACCAGTTTACATACCCACAATCCACTGAATGAAGGGGAGGTTGGGTCTCCTTTAGGAAGTACCCAAATACAGTGCCAAAAATTTATACTGTTAGTATTTCTCCCAATCTTCCTCAAAGGTATCTACGCCGTTTTAAGAGGGTAATTGATCATTGGAGAAAAGGAAATAATCATTTCTTTTGAGGATTACTGGACATTGGCTCTAAACTGACATAATCCTAGAAAAAGTTCTCTTCATTTTCAGCAAGCAAGGTTTTGTCATCTGCATATCCCAGTCTGTTATGAGTCTTCCTACAATCCTCATGCCATGTTCTCCTTTGTATAGTCCAGCTTCTTCAATTATAAGCATACAGATTGAATAAGTATGGTGAAAGGATACAACCCTGACACACACCTTTCCTGAATTTAAACTATTCAGTATCCACTTTTTTTGTTTGAAAGGCTGTCTCTTGGTCTGTGTATAGGTTCTGCATGAGAACAATTAAGTGTTCTGGAATTCCTATTCTTCCAGGGTTATCCATAATTTGTTACAATCCACACGTGGAATGCCTTTGCATAGTCAAAAAAATACAGGTGTTTAATGGGAGACATTACAATAGACCCAACTGAAATAAAAAGGATTATAACAGAGTATTATGAAAAACTATATTCCAACGAATTTGAAAACCTAGAGGAAATGGACAAGTTTCTAGAAACATACTACCTACCCAAACTAACACAAAATGACGTTGAAAATCTGAACAGACCCATAATAAGAGAAGAGATTGAAAAGGTAATTAAAAAAAAAAAAAAAAAACTCCCACCCAAAAAAAGCCCTGGCCCAGATGGCTTCACTGGAGAATTCTACCAAACATTCAGAGAAGAGCTTACACCTGTACTACTCAAACTATTTCAGAACATAGAAAAGGAACTGATACTTCCAAATTCATTCTATGAAGCCAGCATAACCCTGATACCAAAACCAGGTAAAGATACAACAAAAAAAGAAAATTATGGACTAATATTTCTAATAAATATAGATGCAGAAATTCCCAACAAAATTCTAGCTAATGAATTGAGCATCATATCAAAAAAAAAAAAAAACGCCACAACCAAGTAGGATTCATACCAGGTATGCAAGAATGATTTAACATTAGAAAACCAATCAACATAATCTACCACGTAAATATATGGAAGGAAAAAAATCACGCAATCATTTCAGTCGATGCATAAAAGGTATTCGACAAGGAACAACACCCATTCCTGATAAAAACTCTCAATAAAATAAGTATAGAAGTGAAACTTCTCAACAAAATAAAGGGCATTTATACAAAACCAATGGCCACCATCATTCTTAATGGAGAGAGGCTGAAGACATTCCCCCTGAAAACAGGAACAAGATAAGGATGCCCTTTATCACCACTTCTATTTATCACTGTGCTGGAAGTTCTAGCTAGAGAAATATGGCAAGAAAAAGAAATAAAGGGCATTCAAATCAGTAATGAAGAAGTTGAACTGTCCCTATTTGTGGGTCATATGATACTATACATAGAAAACCCAAAAGACTCCACTAGAAAACTACTAGAGCTAATAGAAATATTCAGCAGAGTATCAGGATACAAGATAAACATACAAAAATCTGTTGAATTCCTATACACCAGTAAAGAGAATGATGAAAAGAAAATCCTGAAAACAATATCATTTATAGTAGCCCCTAAAAAAAATAAAATACTTAGGAATAAATCTAATCAGGAATGTAAAGGACTTAGACAAAGAAAACTGCAAAACACTCCTGAAAGAAACTGAAAGAGATCTACATAAATGGAAAAACATACTATGCTCAGGGATAGGTAGACACAACATTGTGAAAATGACAATTCTACCTAAAGTGATTGACAAATACAATGCAATAAAGATCCAAATACCAATGACATTCTTTAAAGAGATGGAAAACTTATCAAGACTTTGTATGGAAACTGAAGAAGCCCCAGATAAGTAAAATGTTATTGAAGAAGAAGAATAAAGCAGGAGAGCTTGCAGTACCTGACCTCAGAGCCTACTATATAGCTATAGTAGTCAAAACAGCCTGGTACTGGTACAGCAACAGATACATTGATCAATGGAACAGAATTGAAAACCTATGGTCACCTGATCTTCAACAGGACCCAAAGTCCACCAAAAGGGGAAAAGACAGTATTTTTAACAAATGATGTTGGCAACCTGGATGTCTACCTGCAAAAAAAATGAAACAGGACTCATACATCACACAATATACAAAAACTAATTCAAAACGGATCAAAGACATAATATAAAGCAAAAAAGTATGAAGTTCATAGAAGAAAAAATAGGATCAACACTAGAGGCCCTAATACACGGCATTAACTGGATACAAATCACAACCAACAACACACAAGCTCCGGAAGATAAGCTAGATAACTGGGATCTTCTAAAAATTAAACGTGTAGGCTCATCAAAACATTTCACCAGCAGAGTAAAAAGAGAACCTACAGACTGGAAAAAAAAAAAAAAAAAATTTGGCTACTATAAATCAGACAAAGGTCTAATCTCTGGAAGCTATAAAAAAATCCAACGCCTCTACAACAAAAAGACAAATAGTCCAATCACAAAATGGGCAAAGGAAATGAACAGACACTTCAACAAAGAATATAGTCAAGAGGCTAGGCCAACAGAGACATGAGAGAATGCTCACGATCACTAGCCATTAAAGAATTGCAAATCAAAACCACAATGAGATACCATCTCACCCGGCATTACCGGCAGAAATCAAAAAAAAGGAAATAAATGTTGGAGAGGCTGTGGGGAGATCAGAGCACTTATGCACTGCTGTTGGGAGTACAAAGTGATACAATCATTTTGGAAAATGATATGGCACTTCCTTAGAAAGCTAGAAATAGAAATACCATATGATCCAGCAATCCCACTCCTAGGAATATAGAGAAATAAGAGTCGTCACACGAATAGACATATGCACACCCATGTTCATGGCAGCATTGTTCACAATAGCAAAAAGATAGAAACAACCTAGATGCCCATCAACAGATGAATGGATGAACAAATTGTGGTACATTCACATAATAGAGTATCACACAATGATAAAGAACAATGATGAATCTGTGAAGCATCTCATAACATGGAGGAATCTGGAGGGCATTATGCTGAGTAAAACAAGTCAGTCACAAAAGGACAAATACTGTATAAGATCACTATTGTAAACACTCACGAAAAGGTTTACACACAAAAATAAACAATCTTTGATGGTTACAAGGGAGGGGAAGGGTGGAAATGGAAAAACACTAAGTAGGTAATAGATAAGTGGTAACTCTGATGAAGGGTGTGAAAGTACACAATACTGGGGAAGCCAGCACAACTTGTACAAGACAAGGTCATGGAAGTTCTATAGATACATCCAAACTCCCTGAGGGAGCAAATTGCTGGGCAGTGGGCTGTGGGGACCACGGTCTCAGGGAATACCTAGCACAACTGGCATAACATAGTTTATAAAGAAAATTTTCTGCATCCTACTTTGGTGAGTAGTGTCTGGGGCTTTAAAAACCTGTGAGCAGCTGTGTAAGATACTCCACTTGCCTCACCCTTTGGGAGCAAGGAAGAATGAAGAAAACTAAAGGTACAAGGGCAAGATTAGTCTAAAGGACTAATGGGCCACATCTACCATGGCCTCCACCAGACTGAGTCAAGTACAGCTAGATGGTGCCTGGCTACCACCACTGACTGCTCTGACGGTTATCACAATAGAGGATCCCGGACAGACCTGGAGAAAAATGTAGAACAAAATTTTAACTCAAAAATAAAGACCAGACTTGCTGGCCTGACGAAGACTGGAGAAACCCTGAGAGTATGGCCCCTGGGCACCATTTCAGCTCAGTAATGAAGTCACTCCTGAGGTTCACTCATCAGCCAAGATTAGGCAGGCCCATAAAACAAAATGAGACTAAAGGGATACACCAGCCCAGGGGAAAGGACTAGAAGGCAGGAAGCGACAGGAAAGCTGGTAATAGGAAACCCAAGGTTGAGAACGGAGAGTGTTGACATACTGTGGGGTTGCTAATCAATGTCATAAAACAATATGTGTACTAACTGTTTAATGAGAAACTGGTTTTTTCTGTAAACCTTCATCTAAAGTACAATAATATATATATTCCCCATAGAATACATCAATTTTGCAACTCCAGGTTTGAATTTTTACTTCAGCTCTTTCAGCTTGAGAAACGCTAAGGGTCTTCTCCCCTTTTGGTTTTTGAACTCCAGGTGTTTGCACGTTTCATTATAATACTTTTGTCTTGAGCTGCCTTTTGGAATCTGTTCAGCTCTTTTACTTCATCTTTTCCTCCATTTGCTTTAACTACCCTTAGTTCAAAAGCAAATTTCAGAGTCTCTTCTGAGATTCATTTTGTTCTTTTTTTCTTCTTCTTTCCTGTCTTTTAAATAACCTCTTGCTTTCTTCATGCATGATGTCCTTGATGTCATTCTACGACTTGTCTGGTCTTCAGTCATTAGTGTATAGTGCATTAAATCTATTCCTGAAATGGTCTCTATATTCAGGTGGGAGATACTCTGTGTAGTGTTCTGGCTCTCATGGAGTTGCTCTAATTTTGCTCAGTTTCAACTTGAACTTGTGTAGGAGAAATTGATGGTTTTTTCCATAGTTGGACCCTGGCCTTATTCTGACTGATGATATGAGCTTATCCATAGTCTCTAACCACAATGTAGTCAATTTGATTCCTATGTATTCCATCTGGCAAAGTCACGAGTACAGTTGCTGTTTATGTTGTTGAAAAAGGTCTTTGCAATCGAGAAGTTTCTGGTCTTGCAAAATTCTATCATGTGATCATTGACATCATTTCTATCACCAAAGCCATATTTTCCAACTACCAATCCTTCTTTGTTTCCAACTTTCACATTCCAATCACTAGTAATCATCAATGTATTTTGACTGCAAGTTTGATCAATTTCAGACTGCAGAAGTTGGTCAAAATCTTCAGTTTCTTCATCTTCGGCCTTAGTCTTTGGTGTGTAAATATGCTATATATCAGTAGCCAACATATGGCATTATTTCTCTCATAGCCAGGATTCAACGGTCCAGGAATCAAAGGGTAGAAACAGGATGGTGTAACTTACTATTACCCTACTTGATCCAAACCCAAAATTTTTGATTCTTGTTCCTGCAAACCTGTGCTCTGTTGGTATAGAGATCTTAGTTCCAAAAGGTGGAATGTTCCCACCAGGAGACACAACAATGATTGCATTCAACTGGAAGTAAAGAATGCCACCTGGCCACTGATTCCTCATGCCTGTGAATCAACAGGCAAAGACGGGTGTTACTATACTTGCTGGTGTGTTTGATCCTCATTACTAAGAAAAAATTAAACTGTTATTACACAATGGATTTAAAGAATATTTCTGGAAAAGAGCAGTTCCTTTATGTTATCTCTTAGTATTACCACACCCTTTAATTAAAGTCAATGAAAAACTACAGGAATCCAATTCTGGCAGAACTATTAATGGCTCAGATCCTTCAGAAATGAAAGTTTGAGCCACACCATGAGGCAAAGAACCACAATCAGATGAGGTACTTGATGAGGCCAAAGGGCATATGGGATGGGTAGTGGAAGAAGGTAGCAATAAATATCAGCTACAACAATGTGAACAGACTGCATTGGCAGAAATGAGAACTGTAATTTTTATGTGTATTTCTTCCTTGTTTTGTTATCATTATGATGTGTGTGTGTGTATGTGTGGGAGCGTTAGTGGTGTAGTCATTAAGCACTCTGCTGCTAACTGAAAGGTTATGGGTTGAACCCACCAGCCACTTGGAAAGAGAAAAAATGTGGCAGTCTACTTCCATAAAGATTTACAGCCTCGGAAACCCTTTAAGACAGTTGGGCTCTTCTGCTGCCCTGTAGGGTTGATAACGAGTCAGAACAGGTTCGGTGACAGCTGGTTTGTTTTTGGTATGTCTCTCTCTCTCTCTATCTATCTCTATCTCTATCATCTCTATCTCTATCTATCTCTATCTCTCTGTCTGTCTATCTATCTATCTATCTATATTTGTTTTCTTCCCTTTCATGGTCCATTGCTTATCATATAATGCAAGATGAATGACCTTTGAATCCTCTCCAAAAAGCAGTCATTTTTCAATTGTATGCATATTAGTTGTATCATGTTAGGCAGAGATATGACTTTGTTATCGTCTCTATTTGAGGATTACATGGGTTTAAGTTGAAGGGTATGGATTCCAAATTGACAAGGTGTGAACCAAAACCAAAAGCCAAATCCATTGCCATCAAGTTGATTCCAACTCATAGCAAATTTATAGGATAGAGTAGAATTGCCCCATAGAGTTTCAAAGGGGTGGCTGGTGGATTCAAACTGCTAACCTTTTGGTTAGCAGTCAAACACTTACCCTGTGTACCACCAAGGCTCCAAGGAATGAACAGTGATGGTAAATTTTATGTGTCACTTTGGCTAAGCTATAAACCACCTTTGTTTGGTAAAACACTAGATTAGTTGCCTTTCCACCACTTGACTGACAGTTTGTCATGCTGTGGTGGCTTGTGTGTTACCATAATACTGGCAGCTTTGTCACTGGTATTTCAAATACCGGCAGGGTCACCATGGGTAGACAGGTTTCAGCAGAGCTACCAGGCTAAAGGCAGGCTAGGAGAAGGACCGGGCAGACTATTTCTCAAAAATATTGGCCAGTGAAGACCTTATGAATAGCATCAGAACATTGTCTGATACAGTGCTGAAAGATGAGCCCCTCGGGTTGGAAGGCACTAAAAATATGACTGGGGAAAAGCTGTCTCCTCAAAGTACAGTTGACATTAATGACATGGCTGGAGTCAAGCTTTCAGGACATTCATTTGCTGATGTGGCATGACTCAAAATGAAAAGAAATAGTTGCAAACATTCATTAATACTAGGGATGTGGGATGTATGAAGTATGCATCTAGGAAGACTGGAAGTCATCAGAAGTGAAATGGTACACATAAACATGAATACCCTAGGCATTAGTGAGCTGAAATGGACTGGTACTGGCTATTTTGAATCAGACGGTCATTTGGTCTACTTTGCCAGGAATGACAAATTAAAGAGGAACGGTGTCACATTCATCATCAAAAAGAACATTTCAAGATCTAACCTGACGTACAGTCTTTTTGGTGATAGGATAATATCCATGTGCCTACAAGGAAGACCAGTTAATATGGCTATTATTCAACTTTATATACCAACCACTAAGGCCAAAGATGAAGAAATTGAGAATTTTTACCAACTTCTATAGTCTGAAGTCGATCAAACATGCAGTCAAGACACATTGATAATTACTGGTGATTGAAGTGCAAAAGTTGAAAACAAAGAGTAAAAATCAACTGCATCTGTGCAGACAATGAAAACTCAGTATCATCTGTCAGGACAAGACCAGGGACTGACTGCAGAACACACCATCAATTGCTCATATACAAGTTTAAATTGAAGCTGAAGAAAATTAGAACAAGTCAACCAGAGCCAAGTATGACCTTGAATATGTTGTTGTTGTTTTTAGGTGCCATCCAGTCTGTTCCAACTCATACAGGCTCTATGTACAACAGAACTAAACACTGCCTGGTCCTGTGCCATCCTCACAATCGTTGTATGTTGTGCTTGAGTCCATTGTTGCAGCCACTGTGTCAATCCATGTTGTTGATGGTCTTCCTCTTTTTCACTGGTCCTCCTGATCCTCTACCCTACCAAGCATGATGTTCTTCTCCAAGGACTGATCCCTCTTGCTAACACTTCCCAAGTATATGACACATGGTTTTATTATCCTTGCTTCTAATGTGCATTCTGACGGTACTCCTTCCAAGACAGATTTGTTTGTTCTTCTGGAAGTCCATGGTATATTCAATAGTCTTTACCAAAACCATAATTCAAAGACTTTGGTTCTTCTTCAGCCTTCCTTATTCATCGTTCAGCTTTCACACGCCTATGAGGCAATTGAAAACATCGTGTCTTTGCGGCACCTTAGTACTTGAAGTGATATCTTTGCTTTTTAACATTTTAAAGAGATCTTTTGCAGCAGATTTGCCCAAAACAATGTGATCTTTGGTGTATCCCACCTGAATTTAGAAACCATCTCAAGAATGGTCTTGATGAATTGAACGCTAATGACTGAAGACCTGACAAGTTGTGGAATGACACTAAGGACATCATATATGAAGAAAACAAGAGGTCATTAAAAAGACAGGAAAGAAAGAAAAGACCAAGATGGGTGTCAGAGGAGACTCTGAAACTTGCTCTCGAATGTTGAGCAGCTAAAGCAAAAGGAGGAAATGATGAATTAAAAGAACTGAACAGAAGATTTCAAAGAGTGGCTTAAGAAGACAAAGTAAAGAATTATAATGAAATGTGCAAAGAACTGCAGAGAGAAAAGTGAAAAGAAAGAACACACTAGGCATTTCTCTAGCTGAAATAACTGAAGAAAAAAATTCAAGCCTTGAGTTGCAATAATGAAGGATTCTATGGTGAAAACATTAAAAGACTCAAAAAGCATCAAAAGAAGATTAAAGGAATACACAGAGTCCCTGTACCAAAAAGAATTGACCAACATTCAACCATTTCAGGAAGCATCATATGATCAAGAACTGATAGTACTAATGGAAGAGGTCCAAGCTGCACTGAAAGCATTGAAAAAAAGCAAGTCTCCAGTAGTTGATGGAATACCAGCTGAGATGTTTCAGCAAATGGATGCAGCACTGAAAGTGCTCACTTGTCTATGCTAAGCAAATTGGTAGACAGCTCTCTGGCCAACTGACTGGAAGAGATCAATGCTTGTACCCATTCCAAAGACAGGTGATACAACAGAATGAAGAAATTATTCACCAATATCATTAATCTCGTACACATGTAACATTTCACTGAAGGTCATTCAAAAGCAGTTGCAACAGAACATCAACAGAGGCCTTCCAGAAATTCAAGCTGGATTCAGAAGAGAACATGGAACAAGGGATATCATTGCTGATGTCAGATGGGTCATGACTGAAAGCAGAGAATACCAGAAAGATGTTTACATGTGTTTTATTAACTATGTAAAGGCATTCAAGTGTGTGGACCATAACAAATTATGGATAACATTGGGAAAAATTAGAATTCCAGAACATTTAATTGTAATCATGAGGAACCCGTTACTTAGACCAAGAGGAAAGGGGGTTCTGTGTGGTTTAAAGTCAGGAAACATATGAGTCAGGTTTGTATCCTTTCACCATACCTATTCAATCTCTGTGCCAGCCAAATAATCTGAGAAGCCAAACTATATGAAGAATTGGGCATCAGGATTGGAGGAAGATTCGCAAACTACCTGTGACATGCAGATGACACAACCTTGCTTGCTGAAAGTGAAGAGGACTTGAAGCACTTACTAAGAAAGGATTACACCTCAACATATAGAAAACAAAAAATCTCATAACTTGATCAATAAGCGACATCAGGATAAATTGGAGAAAGTATAGAAGTTGTCAGGGTTTCATTTCACTTGGATGCACGATGCCCATTGAAGCAGCAGTCAAGAAATCAAATGATGAATTTCCTTGGGCAAATCTGCTGCAAAAGATCTTTTTAAAGGGTTCAAAATCAAAGATGTCTCTCTAAGGACTAAGATGAGCCTGACCCAAGGCATGGTGTTTTTAATCACCTTATACATGTGTGTAAGCTGGACAGTGAATAAGGAAGACCGAAGAAGAATTGATGACTTTGAATTATGGTGCTGGCAAAGAATATTGAACATACCATGGACTGCCAGAAGAACAAACAAATCTGTCTTGGAAGAAGTACAGCCAGAATGTTCCTTAGAAGTAAGGATGATAAGACCATGTCTCATATACTTTGGACATATTATCAGGAGGGATCAGCCGCTGGAGAAGAACATCATGCTTGGTAAAGTAGAGGGTCAATGAAAAAGAGAAGGACCCTTAACAGGGTGGATTGACACAGTGGCTGCAACAACAGGCACAAGTAGGACTGGGCAAGGTTTCGTTCTGTTGCACACAGGGTCGCTTGAGTCAAAATCAACTCCATGGCACCTAATAACAACAAACCTGTGATTATATAAGTAGACCTCAAATAAAGCTTAGATAATCTTCCATAATGTTGGTGGGTTTCAATCAATCAGTTGCCCTTGGGAACAAAGAGTTAGTTTCCCTAGACTGTGTTCTGCCTTCAGACTGAAATAGATGTTTTGCCAGAACACTTTTATGTCTTCCTGTCATCTTATCTATGGATTTTGGAACTCAAGCCTGCACGAGTCTCCAGCCTGTCACATGATCTACAGATCTTGGACTTGCCAGCCTCCATAATTACATGAGCCAATTTCTTGAAGTAAATCTCTCTGTCTCTCTCTTGCTCTGCCTCTGTGTGTGTGGGGGGGGGGAATCTTTCCCACTGGTTTTATTTCTCTAGAGAACCCTGACTCTGATTTAAGACCAGAAGAGAAATACATTTCAAGGAAAAAAAGAAAAAAAACTGCTTTTTTAAGACAAATTTTATCCAGAAGAAACAACAGTATATTATAAAACAAATGATGTCTGTCTTCTTTTTATTAAAAAATAAACATTTAGTATGTGTTCTGAATAAAATGTACACTTGAACTGGGAGTGGGATGATTTACTGTGGGAAGGATAACATAGAACAGGAAGCAGGAAGAAAACAAAAGTCCCTTCTTGTTAGTGCAAACTGCCTACTGAATGTACTGCAACACAAACAGCAGATTATCTTCCAGTTTGTGTGAGATCTTCCTTTTATTTAGCCATCTTACCTCTTCAGGAAATAACATGCCACGCTGTGTATTAACACAGCCTCTTCTTTTCTGTCTCATAGTGAAAGAGCCCTGGGATCAGGATGATAAGACTCTTTATCGAGTGTTTTAGTAGGATAGGAAATGAGGGGTGGTGTAATCGTGGCCCTCCAGGAGTGTTGTTATGGTAAAAGAACCTTTACTATATCAGCTCCACTGGATGTACTTTACTAGATTTTCTTTTCAATGAGGTCAGACAACAGTAATTTGTTATGTGGGTCATGGCAGACTCCTTCTAAACACTAGAAAGAATGGCTCCTTTGTCAATATAAATACATCCTAATGCATTTAGTCTCCCTGTAGGCTGTATTACACACTTGAGGACTATCCTGCCAAATTCTGCCACTCAGCATTATAATACTCTTCCATCTTGCCTTTTTCCCTTTATAAAAGAAACACACGCATAAAAGGTAAACTCTTTTTCTTTTTTTTTTTAATGTTACAGACAATATCAAGAATGAACATCAGAAAAAAAGGCATGCCGAACAATTGTATTTTAAAGCACAGGAAAACACTACAAAAAAATGTTACATTAATAATTCAGCTCATTTGTATTTTAACTTCCCAAGAACTTTGTTTTTGCAAATCACTTTTTTTTTTCCCCCAGCCAAATAAGCATGTATCTGTAAAATCTGAAAGCTGGATGGGTATTTTTTCCTCAAAATTGTAAACTGATGCTATGTAAAAACTAAGAACTTTAGAATTCTATGGCTCAGTATAAGGAGTGGTACAGTAGTTAAGCGCTCGGCTGCTAACTGAACGGTCCATGGTTTGAACTGACCAGCTGCTCCTTGGGAGAAAGATGTGGCAGTTTGATTCTGTGAAGATTTACAGTCTTGGAAACCCTGTGGGACAGCTCTGCTCTGTCCTAAAGGGTCGCTATGAGTCAGAATTGACTCAATGGCAATGGGTTTTGGTTTTTATGGCTCCATATAGATATGTCTTCTCATGGCTATCAATATCATTATTCTAAACATATCTTTTTTTAGTAATTACTTTCTGAAGTTTTAAGTTCAAATATTGTAATCACTATTTGTAAATATTAAAATTCATAATCGACTTTACCATTCAACATTTGGTTCTATATGTTCTTGTTCTTTGTTTGCCTCAATCTCTACCTTCATAAAATAAAAGGAAGAACTTACGGATTTCCAAAGTATCTTAAAATATATGAATTAATATTTCTATTACTTATTTTTCTATACAATCTTCATTTATTCAATCTCCACATTAACCAAAAAAAAAAAAAAACAAAAAATGAAAAAAGCTACACGTAGTCACGCAGACTATGAATAATAAACCGGTCAGAAGCATTGGCTTTCACATAGTTGGCTATGATTCTATTTCGGCTGCTCTGAGAAAAGGAGCTCTAAGGTCAACGTGTAGGTTTTGAATTGCTTATGTGCTGGAGCTTTGGGAAGAAGAAGGTTAACTTGACAAACTGTAAAAATGCTTTCCTCAAAAATCTGTATGAATAAAAAAAGACAATCTTGTTCTCCACGGGTCAGAATGCCTAGAGGCAAAAAACCTTAGACAAGATGTTAACCAAAGGTCATGTGCAGGTAAAAGATTCAAAGATATTGTATTTTTCTTGTTCTCTGAAGCCTACACTAAATTTTAAAGATCATGTTACAGGAGGCATTTTATGAGTTTGCTCTTGAGAAATGAACTCCAATTACAAAAGATTTTTTAATAATATTCCTTGTGACACAAGTGCACATAATCAAGTAGCTACATCTCTGCTGACATTAAATGTAGTTTAAGAGCACATAGGTATGCATATGTGTTGATTTTTAAACACTGATCATTACCAAATGTTACTTCTATGAAAACGATTTTAATAATAATAAAATTATTATTATTGAAACTTACTATATGGTGTTTTCAATCACCTCATATGCATGCGAGAAGGTGGACAATGAATAAGGAAGACAGAAGAAGAATTGATGCCTTTAAATTGTGGCCTTGGAGAAGAACATTGAATACACCATGGACTGCCAAAAGAATGAAGAAAATCTGTCTTGGAAGAAGTACAACCAGAATGCTCGTTAGAAGCAAGAATGGGGAGACTATGTCTCACATACTTTCGACATATTATCAGTGGGGACCAGTCCCTTGAAAAGGACATCATGTTTGGTAAAATAGAGGGTCATTGGAAAACAAGAAGACCCTCATGAGATGGATTGACACAGCGGCTGCAACCATGGGCTCAAGCATAGCAACAATTGTGAGGATGGCACTGGACTGGGGGCTGTTTTGTTCAGTTGTACGTAAGGTCGTTATGAGTCAGAACCAACTCGAGGGCACCTAACAACAACAATATGCTCATTTGCAAATAATATCTTTTAATTTTCAATACTGCTTTCTGAGATGAATGTTGTTATTGACATTTAACTTGCCAGAGAGCTAAGATCTTTAACCAATGTGAGATGGGAGACGGCAGATAAATACTCTCACTCCCTACACTTCTATGGGACAATTCTGAGGCATATTCAACACGGTGTCCTTTGAAGGGTCCTTAGAAGGACAGACCACAGTTATCAGCTTTGGGAACATTTAATTAACATATCAATATTGATTTTCTACCATTCTCTCATTCTCCCCACTTACTCATGGTATTATCTAGAATACTTTTCTAAATAAACCATTTACAATGTAGTCATTGACTTAGGGACTACTTTTAATAAACTCAAACTTAGGTATTGCTACTAAAAGTGTTCCTAGAAGGCAGAATTTTGTCAAGTGATTCAGGAATTTCATAGATAGCAATGAGGTGGTAAATCAGAAAAAAATCAATAAATAAAAGTTGTCTTTCAGTTGATTCTGCCTCATGACAAGCCCCTCGTGTTGTATAAAAAAGCAGCACATCATAGAGTTTTCATGGCTGTGAGATTTTGGAGTCAGGTCACCACGCTTTTCTTCTGAGGCACCACTTGGTAGATTTGAACTGTGAATCATTTTGGTTAGTAGTCCTGTTAGTAGTTCAGTGCTTAAACATTTGCATCACCCAGGGTCTCCAGTGAGGTGGTAAACCAAAACCCAAAACCACCCCCAGTGCCATCGATTCTGACCCATAGTGACCCTATTAGACTGAGTAAAACTGCCCCATAGAGTTTCCAAGGAGCGCCTGGCAGATTTGAACTGCCGGCCCTTTGGTTAGCAGCCATAGCACTTAACCAGTACGCCACCAGGGTTTCCAATGAGGTGGTAAGAGGTGTTAAAATAACCCCCGGCATGCTGCAGCATATTTACTAAGATTTCCAGCTAGATGGACTGTGATGAGAACAGGAAGAATAGAAAACACAGACTTATAATTACTTTGGCATTTGAAAGATATGAGAGCAGTAGTAATTATAAATGTTACTAAGTTTGATGGCATTTTGTGACTACCATGAAGCCCTTGAGGAAACAAGCAGCAAGATCAGGGAAACAAACTGGCAATTTCAGTCACACTGTAAAAGCCAGAAAGGCTACGCCCGCTAGACAGAAGCAACCTTCGTTTGCCTGGAAAGCATGCAAAAGCCCTGTCATGGACCCAATTGTGCCTCCCCAAAAATGTGTGTATCAATTTGGCTGGGCCATGATTCCAGTATTGTGTGGTTGTCCTCTGTTTTGTGATTGTAATTTTATGTTAACGAGGATTAGGGTGGGATTGTAACACCCTTACTAACATCACATCATTGAGCCAATGTAAAGGGAATTTCCTGGGGTATGGCTTGCACCACCTTTTATTTTACAAGAGATAAAAGGAAAGTGAAGTAAGCAGAGAGTTGCGGACCTCAGGCCACCAAGATAGCAGCACTGGGAGCACAGCTCGTTCTTTGGACCCAGGATCCCTGCGCCTGAGAATCTCCTCGACCAGGGGAAGCTTGAGGACAAGGACCTGCCTCCAGAGTTCACAGACAGAGAAAGTATTCCCCTGGAGCCAACAAAGCTCTGAATTTGGACTTTTTAGCCTACTTGGAAGAAATAAATTTCTCTTTGTTAAAGCCATCCACGTGTGGTATTTCTGTTACAGCAGCACTGGATGACTAAGACAAGCCCCACATAAGGTAAAACCTATGTTTTACAGCAGCAAGGCAGCTCATGAAAGTCAGCCTCAGAGCCCATTGTTGCAATAGACTTCATAGCCCAGTCAATTTTCCCAATGTAAATTTAGAGAGCTGATAGAGAAGGAATGAGACCCTAAGACCGGCAGTGGGGATGTTTGGTTGATGGTATCGAGAACCTTGAACCCACAGGTATGCATGAATATCTTAGCCAGCAAAAGCGCGCCTTCCATTCTGGTTGGATGATAATCGTCTTCTACTGCCCAAGGATCGCAAAATTCTCAGCAAAGGCAGATGATTAAAAAGTTTAGGTGATAATTGTTCTCATTATGAACGTCACCCACCTGCCCATTTGTTTCTAGGTCAACAACTAGGGCCAGGGGTCAACAAAGTCTGTATGGAAGGGAGTGTCTTTGCTATAAATAAAAACGTTCACAAAAAAAAGGGGGAGCTTTATAACCTGGCTATTATGTACCTATAGGAACCAGGAGTGCAAGAATGGGAATGGATCTTAAGATCATAAGAATTCAGCATAGTAAATTACAAATCTGGATTACTGAGAGTTTATTCACATGGGATAACTTCCCGAAGATTCAAGCACTGTTACATGGGCAAGAAAATCTGGAGGTAGCTTAGGATACTGTTAGAATGATTCTTTGAAACTTGGAGATAACGATGACATACAGTAAATGAGGGCAAGATGGCAGAACTATTTTGACCATGTATTGCAAAGGGTGTCGAAAGGGGTGAGAGAGGTAGTCATGAAAAAAGGATTTATTGTGGAAAGTCAGCTAAGTCATCACTTTATCTTGATCTCCAAGACAGCCTAATGGACCCTTCCTTCACCAAGGCAATAAGGAATGCATTGGAGATGGGAACACAAGCTCTATCTCCTTGATAGTCCTTAAAAGAGATAAAAGGATGATAGAAATCTAGACAAGAAGATCCAGGTGTGAAGAACATTAAGGATATAGAGGCAAGCAGAAACCTGGCCTGCAAATAAGTGGTCAAGGTTTTCCTAATGTGAGGTACATACACAGCCAATGAGAGTATTTTTTACATATATAATTCAGAAAATGAAGATCAGGGAAAAGAAGTTGATAACCCACTGCTGTCGAGTCGATTCCGACTCATAGAGTTGATAACTACCGCAAAAGAGACTGAACTCGAGGCGGAGCCAAGATGGCGGACTAGGCAGACGCTACCTCGGATCCCTCTTACAACAAAGACACGGAAAAACAAGTGAATCGATCACATACATAACAATCTATGAACCCTGAACAACAAACACAGATTTAGAGACGGAGAACGAACTAATACGGGGAAGCAGCGATTGTTTCCAGAGCCTGGAGCCAGCGTACCAGTCAGGTACGGCACAAGCACAGAGACCTGCTCCACCCCCCTGAACTAACCCCGGGACGGGGACCAGCTGGTTCCACGGGCGGCGTGGGACGCAGCCGGTAGGAGAAGTCCCCGGGAGGCAGTGACTGATCTTGGAGCAGAAAGAGCAGCATCCGAGCCGGGGAACCGTCCCGCAGGGATTAGGACTGGACGCAGGTACGCCATAAACACGGAGAGTTGCTCCACCCCCTGAACTAACCCCGGGAAGGGGACCAGCCGGGTCGCGCGGGCGGCGTGGGACGCAGCCGGTAGGAGAAGTCCCCGGGAGGCAGCGACTGGTATTGGAGTGGGGAGAACAGCGTTCCAGCCAGGACACTCGGTCGCGGCACAAGCACAGGGAGCTACTCCACCCATCTGAACTAACCCCGGGAGGGGGCCCACCTAGTTCACGGGGGCGGCACGGCCACGCGGCTGGAGAGACGAGAAGTCCCCGGGAGGCAGCGACTGATTTTGGAGTTGAGAGTGCACCGTCCCAGTAGGGGAGCCTTGACGCTGGGCGTGGGGCTGGAAGCGGAGGATCTGACCGTGACTCCAGCGGGCCAGACCCCCCGGGGGCAATCTCCACACAGCCAGCACACATAGGCGACGCGCCCGCGGGAATCTCAGATATAACAGTCATTCCAAGCAAGACAAGCAACTCTGGCTATATTCTGAGGTGCTACTCTCCTATCTCTCTGTTCCCTCCCCCACCCTTCCCAGGCGGCTTCATTAACATCTGAATAGCCTGAGCCAAAGGGAGAACTCTGATAGGGATCTGACTGCAGTTTTTTTTTTAGCGGATTTTCTGGAAAAACTAGTTTCCCAGTGATGGCTCGGAGACAACAATCCATATCAAACCACTTAAAGAAGCAGACCGGGACAGCTTCTCCAACCCCCCAAACAAAAGAATCAAAATCTTTCCCAAATGAAGATACAATTTTGGAATTATCAGATACAGAATATAAAAAACTAATTTACAGAATGCTTAATGATATCACAAATGAAATTAGGATATCTGCAGAAAAAGCCAAGGAACACACTGATAAAACTGTTGAAGAACTCAAAAAGATTATTCAAGAACATACTGGAAAAATTAATAAGTTGCAAGAATCCATAGAGAGACAACATGTAGAAATCCAAAAGATTAACAATAAAATAACAGAATTAGACAACGTAATAGGAAGTCAGAGGAGCAGACTCGAGCAATTAGAATGCAGACTGGGACATCTGGAGGACCAGGGAATTAACACCAACATAGCTGAAAAAAAATCAGATAAAAGAATTAAAAAAAATGAAGAAACCCTAAGAATTATGTGGGACTCTATCAAGAAGGATAACCTGCGGGTGATTGGAGTCCCAGAACAGGGAGGAGGGACAGAAAACACAGAGAAAATAGTTGAAGAACTTCTGACAGAAAACTTCCCTGACATCATGAAAGACGAAAGGATATCTATCCAAGATGCTCATCGAACCCCATTTAAGATTGATCCAAAAAGAAAAACACCAAGACATATTATCATCAAACTCACCAAAACCAAAGATAAACAGAAAATTTTAAAAGCAGCCAGGGAGAAAAGAAAGGTTTCCTTCAAGAGAGAATCAATAAGAATATGTTCTGACTACTCAGCAGAAACCATGCAGGCAAGAAGGGAATGGGACGACATATACAGAACACTGAAGGAGAAAAACTGCCAGCCAAGGATCATATATCCAGCAAAACTCTCTCTGAAATATGAAGGCGAAATTAAGATATTTACAGACAAACACAAGTTTAGAGAATTTGCAAAAACCAAACCAAAGCTACAAGAAATACTAAAGGATATTGTTTGGTCAGAGAACCAATAATATCAGATATCAGCACAACACAAGGTCACAAAACAGAACGTCCTGATATCAACTCAAATAGGGAAATCACAAAAACAAACAAATTAAGATTAATTAAAAAAAAAAAATACACATAACAGGGAATCATGGAAGTCAATAGGTAAAAGATCACAATAATCAAAAAGAGGGACTAAATACAGGAGGCATTGAACTGCCATATGGAGAGTGATACAAGGCGATATAGAACAATACAAGTTAGGTTTTTACTTAGAAAAATAGGGGTATATAATGAGGTAACCACAAAAAGGTATAACAACTCTATAACTCAAGACAAAAACCAAGAAAAACGTAACGACTCAACTAACATAAAGTCAAACACTATGAAAATGAGGATCTCACAATTTACTAAGAAAAACGCCTCAACACAAAAAAGTATGTGGAAAAATGAAATTGTCAACAACACACATAAAAAGGCATCAAAATGACAGCACTAAAAACTTATTTATCTATAATTACCCTGAATGTAAATGGACTAAATGCACCAATAAAGAGACAGAGAGTCACAGACTGGATAAAGAAACACGATCCATCTATATGCTGCCTACAAGAGACACACCTTAGACTTAGAGACTCAAATAAACTAAAACTCAAAGGATGGAAAAAAGTATATCAAGCAAACAATAAGCAAAAAAGAAGAGGAGTAGCAATATTAATTTCTGACAAAATAGACTTTAGACTTAAATCCACCACAAAGGATAAAGAAGGACACTATATAATGATAAAAGGGACAATTGATCAGGAAGACATAACCATATTAAATATTTACGCACCCAATGACAGGGCTGCAAGATACATAAATCAAATTTTAACAGAACTGAAAAGCGAGATAGATACCTCCACAATTATAGTAGGAGACTTCAACACACCACTTTCGGAGAAGGACAGGACATCCAGCAAGAAGCTCAACAGAGACACGGAAGATCTAATTACAACAATCAACCAACTTGACCTCATTGACTTATACAGAACTCTCCACCCAACTGCTGCAAAATATACTTTTTTTTCCAGCGCACATGGAACATTCTCTAGAATAGACCACATATTAGGACATAAAACAAACCTTTGCAGAGTCCAAAACATCGAAATATTACAAAGCATCTTCTCAGATCACAAGGCAATAAAACTAGAGATCAATAACAGAAAAACGAGGGAAAAGAAATCAAATACTTGGAAAATGAACAATACCCTCCTGAAAAAAGACTGGGTTATAGAAGACATCAAGGAGGGAATAAGGAAATTCATAGAAAGCAACGAGAATGAAAATACTTCCTATCAAAACCTCTGGGACACAGCAAAAGCAGTGCTCAGAGGCCAATTTATATCAATAAATGCACACATACAAAAAGAAGAAAGAGCCAAAATCAGAGAACTGTCCCTACTACTTGAACAAATAGAAAGTGAGCAACAAAAGAATCCATCAGGCACCAGAAGAAAACAAATAATACAAATTAGAGCTGAACTAAATGAATTAGAGAACAGAAAAACAATTGAAAGAATTAACAAAGCCAAAAGCTGGTTCTTTGAAAAAATTAACAAAATTGATAAACCATTGGCTAGACTGACTAAAGAAATACAAGAAAGGAAACAAATAACCCGAATAAGAAATGAGAAGGACCACATCACAACAGAACCAAATGAAATTAAAAGAATCATTTCAGATTATTATGAAAAATTGTACTCTAACAAATTTGAAAACCTAGAAGAAATGGATGAATTCCTGGAAAAACACTACCTACCTAAACTAACACATTCAGAAGTAGAACAACTAAATAGACCCATAACAAAAAAAGAGATTGAAACGGTAATCAAAAAACTCCCAACAAAAAAAAGTCCCGGCCCGGACGGCTTCACTGCAGAGTTCTACCAAATTTTCAGAGAAGAGTTAACACCACTACTACTAAAGGTATTCCAAAGCATAGAAAATGACGGAATACTACCCAACTCATTCTATGAAGCCACCATCTCCCTGATACCAAAACCAGGTAAAGACATTACAAAAAAAGAAAATTATAGACCTATATCCCTCATGAACATTGATGCAAAAATCCTCAACAAAATTCTAGCCAATAGAATCCAACAACACATCAAAAAAATAATTCACCCTGATCAAGTGGGATTTATACCAGGTATGCAAGGCTGGTTTAATATCAGAAAAACCATTAATGTAATCCATCACATAAATAAAACAAAAGACAAAAACCACATGATCTTATCAATTGATGCAGAAAAGGCATTTGACAAAGTCCAACACCCATTCATGATAAAAACTCTTACCAAAATAGGAATTGAAGGAAAATTCCTCAACATAATAAAGGGCATCTATGCAAAGCCAACAGCCAATGTCACTCTAAATGGAGAGAACCTGAAAGCATTTCCCTTGAGAACGGGAACCAGACAAGGATGCCCTTTATCACCGCTCTTATTCAACATCGTGTTGGAAGTCTTAGCCAGGGCAATCAGGCTAGACAAAGAAATAAAAGGTATCCGGATTGGCAAGGAAGAAGTAAAGTTATCACTATTTGCAGATGACATGATTATATACACAGAAAACCCTAAGGAATCCTCCAGAAAACTACTGAAACTAATAGAAGAGTTTGGCAGAGTCTCAGGTTATAAAATAAACATACAAAAATCACTTGGATTCCTCTACATCAACAAAAAGAACACCGAAGAGGAAATAACCAAATCAATACCATTCACAATAGCCCCCAAGAAGATAAGATACTTAGGAATAAATCTTACCAAGGATGTAAAAGACCTATACAAAGAAAACTACAAAGCTCTACTACAAGAAATTCAAAAGGACATACTTAAGTGGAAAAACATACCTTGCTCATGGATAGGAAGACTTAACATAGTAAAAATGTCTATTCTACCAAAAGCCATCTATACATTTAACGCACTTCCGATCCAAATTCCAATGTCATATTTTAAGGGGATAGAGAAACAAATCACCAATTTCATATGGAACGGAAAGAAGCCCCGGATAAGCAAAGCACTACTGAAAAAGAAGAAGAAAGTGGGAGGCCTCACCTTACCTGACTTCAGAAACTATTATACAGCCACAGTAGTCAAAACAGCCTGGTATTGGTACAACAACAGACACATAGACCAATGGAACAGAATTGAGAACCCAGACATAGATCCATCCACGTATGAGCAGCTGATATTTGACAAAGGACCAGTGTCAATTAACTGGGGAAAAGATAGCCTTTTTAACAAATGGTGCTGGCATAACTGGATATCCATTTGCAAAAAAATGAAACAGGACCCATACCTCACACCATGCACAAAAACTAACTCCAAGTGGATCAAAGACCTAAACATAAAGACTAAAACGATAAAGATCATGGAAGAAAAAATTGGGACAACCCTAGGAGCCCTAATACAAGGTATAAACAGAATACAAAACATTACCAAAAATGATGAAGAGAAACCCGATAACTGGGAGCTCCTAAAAATCAAACACCTATGCTCATCTAAAGACTTCACCAAAAGAGTAAAAAGACCACCTACAGATTGGGAAAGAATTTTCAGCTATGACATCTCCGACCAGCGCCTGATCTCTAAAATCTACATGATTCTGTCAAAACTCAACCACAAAAAGACAAACAACCCAATCAAGAAGTGGGCAAAGGATATGAACACACATTTCACTAAAGAAGATATTCAGGCAGCCAACAGATACATGAGAAAATGCTCTCGATCATTAGCCATTAGAGAAATGCAAATTAAAACTACGATGAGATTCCATCTCACACCAGCAAGGCTGGCATTAATCCAAAAAACACAAAAGAATAAATGTTGGAGAGGCTGCGGAGAGATTGGAACTCTCATACACTGCTGGTGGGAATGTAAAATGGTACAACCACTTTGGAAATCTATCTGGCGTTATCTTAAACAGTTAGAAATAGAACTACCATACAACCCAGAAATCCCACTCCTAGGAATATACCCTAGAGATACAAGAGCCTTCATACAAACAGATATATGCACACCCATGTTTATTGCAGCTCTGTTTACAATAGCAAAAAGTTGGAAGCAACCAAGGTGTCCATCAACGGATGAATGGGTAAATAAATTGTGGTATATTCACACAATGGAATACTACGCATCGATAAAGAACAGTGACGAATCTCTGAAACATTTCATAACATGGAGGAACCTGGAAGGCATTATGCTGAGCGAAATTAGTCAGAGGCAAAAGGACAAATATTGTATAAGACCACTATTATAAGATCTTGAGAAATAGTAAACCTGAGAAGAACACATACTTTTGTGGTTACAAGGGGGGGAGGGAGGGAGGGTGGGAGAGGGTTTTTTATTGATTAATCAGTAGATAAGAACTGCTTTAGGTGAAGGGAAAGACAACACTCAATACATGGAAGGTCAGCTCAATTGGACTGGACCAAAAGCAAAGAAGTTTCCGGGATAAAATGAATGCTTCAAAGGTCAGCGGAGCAAGCGCGGGGGTCTGGGGAACATGGTTTGCGGGGACTTCTAAGTCAATTGGCAAAATAATTCTATTATGAAATCATTCTGCATCCCACTTCGAAATGTGGCGTCTGGGGTCTTAAATGCTAACAAGCAGCCATCTAAGATGCAGCAATTGGTCTCAACCCACCTGGAGCAAAGGAAAATGAAGAACACCAAGCCCACATGACAACTAAGAGCCCAAGAGACAGAAAGGGCCACATGAACCAGAGACCTACATCATCCTGAGACCAGAAGAACTAGTTGGTGCCCGGCCACAGTCGATGACTGCCCTGACAGGGAGCTCAGCAGAGGACCCCTGAGGGAGCAGGAGATCAGTGGGATGCAGACCCCAAATTCTCATAACAAGACCAAACTTAATGGTCTGACTGAGACTGGAGGAATCCCGGCGGCCATGCTCCCCAGACCTTCAGCTGACACAGGACAGGAACCATCCCCGAAGACAACTCATCAGAAATGAAAGGGACTGGTCAGCGGGTGGGAGAGAGATGCTGATGAAGAGTGAGCTAATTATATCAGGTGGACACTTGAGATTGTGTTGGCAACTCTTGCCTGGAGGGGGGATGGGAGGATAGAGAGAGAGGGAAGCCGGCAAAATTGTCAAGAAAGGAGAGACTGAAAGGGCTGACTCAAGACGGGGAGAGTAAGTGGGAGTAGGGAGTGAGATGTATGTAAACTTATATGTGACAGACTGATTGGATTTGTAAACGTTCACTTGAAGCTTAATAAAAGTTATTAAAAAAAAAAAAAAAAAAGAAAAAAAAAAAAAAAGAGACTGAACTCAACAGTTAGAATGGTATATTCCAATCTCTCATCCAATTACCAGAACTGAGGCAGTTCTAAGGCCCAGAACTCATTATAATATTAAAGAATTAAAGAGAAACCTTGGTTCCTATAATAGGTTGAATTCTGACACTCCTCAAAAGAAAAGAAAAAAAAAAAAGTGTTAAAACCCTAACTCCTAGACCTGCGAATAAACTCTCCGAGTGGCACACCCTTAAAAACCCTATGGAGTTTGTTTCTACTCTGCAAATATAGGATTGGCATGAGTCAGACTTAACAGCAATGGATTTGGTTTTGGGTTTGGACCTGTGAATGTGGCCTGGTTTGGAGAAATTGGGTTCTTCTTTGCAGATCTTATCAGTTAGGGTGGGTCCTAATTCCATTTAAGTGATGTCTGAAAAGTCCTGGTGAACAGACACAGAGACAGAGTCACACAAAGGAGGAAGATACCATATGTAGTTACATCCGTTGTAGTTCGGTGCCTTTCAGTCCCTACACATAGCAACCCTGTGTACAACAGAACAAAACACTGCCCAGTCCTGCACCATCCTCACGATTGCTGTTATGCCTAAGCCCATTGTTGCAGCCACTGTGTCAATTTACCTCATTGAGGTTCTTCCTCTTTTTCACTGATTCTCTACTTTACCAAGAATTATGTCCTTCTCCAGGACTGGTTATCTCCTGATAACATGTCCAGAGTATGTGAGATGAAGTCTCTCCATCCTTCTTTCTAAGGAGCATTATGGATGTACTTCTTCCAAGAGAGATTTTTTTCCTTCTTCTAGCAGTCCATGATATATTCAATATTCTTTGCCAACATCATAATTCAAAGACAACAGTTCTCCTTCAGTCTTCCTTATTCATTGTCCAGCTTTCACATGCATATGAGGCAATTGAAAACACCATGGCTTGGGTCAGGTGTATCTTAGTCCCTAAAGTGGCATCTTTGTTTTTTAACACTTTAAAGAGATCTTTTGCATCGGATTTGCCCAAGGCACTGTAATGTTTGATTTCTTGACTACTGCTTCCATGGCTGTTGGTTGTGAAACCAAGTAATAATAAATCCTTGACTACTGTAATATTTTATCCATTTATCACGATATTGCTTATTGGTCCAGTTGTGAGAAATTTTGTTTATTTATGTTGATGTGTAATTCATTCTGAAGGCTGTGGTCTTTGATCTTTATCCTCAAGTGCTTCAAGTCCTCTTCATTTTCAGCAAGCATGGTTGTGTCACCTGCATATCACAGGTTGTCAGAGCCTTACTCCAATCCTGATGGCCCATACTTCTTCACATAGCCCAGCTTCTCTGATTATTTGCTCAGCATACAGTTTGAATAGGTATGGTGAAAGGATATAACCCTGGTGCACAACTTTCTTTATTTTAAACAATGCAGTATCCCCTTGTTCTGTTTGAATGACTGCTTCTTGTTCTATGTACAGGCTCCTCATGACTACAATTAAGTGTTCGGAAATTCCCATTCTTCACAATGTTATCTATAATTTAAGATCCACACAGTGGAACGCCTTTGCATAGTTAATAAAACACAAGTAAACATCTTCCTCATGTTCTCTGCTTTCTGCTAGAATCAATCTGCCATCAGAATGGTATCCCTTGTTCCACGTCCTCTTCTGAATATGGCTTGAATTTCTGGCTGTTCCTTGTCAATGTAGTTTTGTAACTGCTTTTGAATGATCTACAGTAGAATTTTACTTGTGTGTGATATTAGTGATATTGTTCAATAATTTTCCCTTTCTGTTGGATCACCTTTCTTTGGAAAGGGTATAAATATGGAAATTTTTCAGTTGGTTGGCCAGATAGTCGTCTTCCAAACTTCTTGACATAGACAGGTGAGCCCCTCCAGTGCTGC
Source organism: Elephas maximus indicus (assembly GCF_024166365.1). Lineage (NCBI taxonomy): Eukaryota > Metazoa > Chordata > Mammalia > Proboscidea > Elephantidae > Elephas > Elephas maximus. The sequence goes on along the minus strand of NC_064820.1, from coordinate 29,972,572 downwards.
ATTCATTTGTTGAAACATCTCAATTGGTATTCTGTCCATTCCCGGAAACTTGTTTTTCACCAATGCCTTCAATGCAGCTTGAACTTCTTCCTTTAGTACCATCAGTTACTGATCATAGGCTACTTCTTGAAATGGTTGAATGTTGACCTTTTTGGCACAGTGACTGTGTATTCCTTCCATCTTCTTTTGATGCTTCTTGTGTCATTTAATATTTTCCACATAGAAACCTTCAATATTGCAACTAAAATCTTGAATTTTTTCTTCAGTTCTTTCACCTTAAGAAATGCCAAGTGTGTTCTTCTCTTTTGATTTTCTACCTCTAGTTCTTTGCGCATTTCATTATAATAATTTACTTCATCTTCTTGAGCTTCTCTTTGAAATCTTATGTTTAGCTCTTTTACTTCATTATTTTTTTCTTTTCCTGTGGCTACTCTACATACTAGAGCAACTTTCAGTGTCTCCTCTGACATCCATTTTGGTCTTTTCTTTCTGTGCTATCTTTTTAATGACTTCTTGCTTTCTTCTTGTGTGATGTCCTTGATGTCATTCCACAACTTATCTGGTCTTCAGTCATTAGTGTTCAAAGTGTCAAATGTATTATTGAGATGGTTTCTAAATTCAGGTGGGATATACTCAAGTTCCCATTTTGGCTCTTTTGGACTTGTTCTAATTTTCTTCACCTTTGAGTTGTACTTGCATAGGATCAGTTGATGGTCTGCTCCACAGATGGCTCTTTGCCTTTTTCTGGCTGATGATATTTAGCTTTTCCATTGTCTCTTTCCACAGATATACTCTATTTGATTCTTATGTATTCATTAGGAGAGATCCACATGTACTGTTGCTATTTATGTTGTTGAAAAAAAGATATTTTCCATGAAGCATTCTTTGGTCTTGAAAAATTCTGTTGAGCAATCTCCGGCGTCATTTCTATCACCAAGGCCATAATTCCAACTACCAATCATTCTTCTGTTTCCAACTTTCGCATTTAATTTGATATGTCTACCAGCAGTGACCCTGCTAGTATTTGAAATAGGGGTGGAAAAGCTTCCATTTTCACAGCAACAGGCAAGCCACGACAGTATGACAAACTGACAGACATGTGGTAGAATGAATAGGATACAACAAATATTTAATTAGAATCTTAATATTTAATTGGGGTATCTAGGTTTTTTTTTTGTTTGTATAGGTAATTCAAGAAGGAAGGCAGAGGTAATATGTAGAGTGACAAAGCCTTAAAATTTTTCAGAATTTAAGAAAAACATCAATTCACAGATTCAAGATGCCCTCCCAAATCCAAAAGAGAATAAGTAAAAATAAAGTCACTTTTAAACATATAGCTCCAGAATATTGTAGCTAGTGTATAGGGGTAAGAGAGGCTTAGGAAAGAAGATGGATTACTTATTGTAAGAGGAAGAACTAAGCTACTGACTTTTCTACAACATGATAGCTGGAGATTGTTATGGTTTTTGTTAGATGCTGTAGAGTTGGTTCTAACTCATTACAGCCCTATGCACAACAGAACACAACACTGCCCAGTCCTGCACCATCCTTAAAATCATTGTTATGCTTGAGCCCATTGTTGCAGCCAGGGATTGGGATAATTTTATTTTTGATGTGCTGAAAGTTAATGACTGCCTGTCTAGAATTTTATTTTTTAAGGATACCTTTAAAAATGGGAAAAGCCCTAAAACCTAATACGAAGTGAAACTGAGCAACCAGAAAATGAACTAGATTAAGGGTCCAAGAAAGGGAAAGCTGTGGGAATACAATTCTAGTGAACATACATTTCATTTTAATATGGAAATACCTGTGAAAGACAGTACCTGTGTAAGGCGGAAACCTGTCAGAGAAGGAAACACAAATATTTTCCACTATAAGAAAGTGATAGAAAAGTGGTAAGATTTCACCCTGTTAAAGGCAAAAAACTTTAGAGACCTAGGAAAAAAAGATGGTCCCGTGAAGTTCGTTTGTCACTGGTCTCACTGTACTAACAATAGTAAACTAAAATACAGGCTTTGGAAATTGTGGTTGTAGAGCAAAGGTTAAAATTTATATTCTGCTGTATTATTAATTCTAGGTTATTACTCTCATTATTTCATAGTTTTAATGTCTTGTTCAAGATCTTCTTTCTGTTCCCTATTTCTCCATAAATTGTCTGTACTCTACTACCTTGTGAATAGCTAATCTATTCAATATCACATCCTCTCTGTTCCTCGACGTTCTCACCTTCAAAAAACATTTCTTCCATCTGGTACTGTCACTGAATCACATGGTTTTACCCTTAATTTTTAAACAATAACTGCACCTTCTCAGAGAGCTTGGTTTCATACTACCTGAAACATGGCCTTCCTCTGCGAGTCTGTTTTCCATGAAACCCTTGATTTCTGTGTAGATACATATGTACACATGTTTTGTACATACCCTCTCTAAGCGTTGATTAACTTTAGGTTCCTTTCATCTTTTTAAAAGCTAAAATTAGAACAGAGAATAAACTACTTTAACGTTTGCTAAATAAACTTGTCAATCTTAAGAAATTAATTTGAATAAAAATTATCCATTTTTTAAAATCAAGCATTAGATTATGGTTCTGCACATATTCAATTTAGGAAACACTTTACATGACCCTATCATAGAATGTCTATCTTTGTGCATCCAATTCCATAACTTATTCTACATACCCTAGGCATGCCTTTCTCCTTTCTTTGCTAAAGATCTGTTCATCCACACCTCCGCTTTACTGCTTTCAGTAACTGATAAAAAGGCAGACATGCATATTGGCTGCTGTGTCGCTTTGCTCTGTACCTCACCCTAATTCCTTGCCACCACCTTCCAAACTGATTCAAATCTTGGCAATGCCTTGTGACATTCTAGTCACAGTACATTCTACTGTTTAAAGATAAAGTCATTATTTCTACATGTGGAGTAATAGCAGCAAAAGACCTTTACAGTTTTCCTGAGACAATGACTGATGATTACTGGTAAGTTTTCAGCAGAAAATGCAGCAAACAACTCTGATTTGCATTATAAAAATAGTAACCCTAATTTAAAGTTTTCAGAATGCCCTCTGTCCTTATTCCAGATACTTTAAATTTAATGTTAGGCTGGTGGCTTGCTTAATTCCTTCATAAAGGATAGAGAACAGGTACATGCACATTCTTGTGTAATTTAGCATCTGAATCTGAATAGCACAGCAGTCAAAAATACTGTAGAACATATTTCAGGGCTTCCTTCAGCCATTGTCCTACCCAAATATCTTTTCATTCCGTTTTTATGTGCCTGGGTGCAGTAGCCCTTAAGATCTGGAAGGGATTGGGATTTGGGTAGCATAAGGGAAATTAGATTCTTAGTTTGGTTATTTGGCTTCTTTTTTCTTCTTGTCAGTATTGCACTTAAGCTGTTTGCTATTGTGTATCCTTGTTTGCCTTCTCACCACAAGGCTGACCCCAGGAGGAAGGAAAGAGCAGGTTTGTTGTAGCTAATTAGAGAGGGTAGATTCCTAGGAAACTGGCTACCACTCTTACAGCAACTCTTGGAGACCTTTGTAGTTAACAAACATTTACCAACCACTTTATTATGTGCAGGGTTCTGTATTAAATTTTTATTGTTTTCTTTTATTCCTGAGAATAGGCCCAACAACTTGAAGTGCTACATAAGTATGTAATTTAACCTTATTGAATCTGATTCATAAATCCTAGGAAACTAAGTATTGGCCAGTTAAATAAAAACTGATATTTTGATATATACTATAGGAGCTGATCTTTTTCTTGTTTCCTTACTTACAGAAGACAGATGATAGAGAGAGAGAGGGAGATAGGTAGATAGATAGTGTCTTGGTTATTTAATGCTTCTATCTCAGAAATACCACAAATGGATGGCTTTAACAGAGCTTATTCTCTCACAGCCTAGTAGGCTAGAAGTCCAAATTCAGGATGTCAGGTCTAGGGAAATGCTTTCACTCTCGGTCGGCTGTGGAGGAAGGTCCTTGTCATGAATCTTCCCCTGGACTAGGAGTTTCTCTGCTCAGGAACTTTGGGTCCAAAGGATGTACTCTGCTTCCAGGACTGCTTTCTTGATTGTACGAGGACCTCATGTCTCTCTGATCACTTCTCTCTTTTCTATCTCAAAAAAGATTGGCTTAAGGCACAATCTAATTTTGTAGATCTCATTACATGACTGCTGCTAATCCATCTCATTAACATCATAGGGATATGATTTACAGCACATAGGAAAATCACATTAGATGGCAAAATGTGGACTATCTCACAATACTGAGAATCATGGCATAGCCAAGTTGACAGATACTTGGGGGGGACACAATTCAATCTATTACAGGTGGATAGCTAGAAAGATAGGTAGATAAGTAGGTAGATCGATAGGTACATACTCTGCTAAGCAAGGCCATATACACAGCTATACTCTGCTCTCATGCACTGCAGTAACTTTGTTCCTAATTTACAAAGCAAAATTGTCTCAAACCATCAATTTTAAAAAGTATTCGAGTTCAGTAATGACATGTCACTTTCAGGGTTTTGTTGCTGTTGTTGTTTCTTTCTTTCCATATATAAGGAGAAAAATATCAAAATATGTTTTGGTGAGTGAATTATTTATTTGGTTTTCCTTATGGTTTAAATAATATAAAGTTATACTTGGGAAGTAAAAGAAAGAGAAGTAAACATTAAACAGCTTCTAAAATAAATGAGAATATAAGGCCAAACAGTTATAGATACTATTAGATTTTTTATTTATGCTATCCTAATTTTTAGAAGAATAAATTTAGTAAGATAACAGTAATTTGAGAGTCCAGTGTGGTTTATCCAATCATCTCTCTCTCACTGTCTCTTTCTCTCCCTCTCTCTCTCTCACACACAGAGCATCTTCAAAGATCAAAGGTATCATAAACTATGTAAATGAAGCACTATAATCTGATTTTGACATGTAATTCTGGTTCAATGTCACAAAACTATTACTCAATTCTCTTCTGTGTATTTAGCTCATTATTTGGGATAGGGAACGGGAAAGACATGTTTCTGATTCAGTTTATTTTTTTTCAATTATGAATAAGCCAAAATACCAATTTTTAGCTGTCTCATAATGCCAGTGTTTAAGTTATACAGAAGAACAAGAGATATTTAAATATTATTGTTAATATTTTAGATGTAAGGTTTAAGTGAAAATGTAAATATTCATTTAAGTTTAAAATTTCTTGCAATAATGATTTTTCTCTCTGGTGATCTGACTCTTATTTTTAAAGGTAAAACTTTATTTAAATACTATTTGTAATAGCCAATAAGGGACAGGAGAGAAAGAAATGTATTTGTATCAAAATTCAATGAAATGAGGGAACTATGTATACGTACATTAAGCATAATGATTTTTAAATTTTTTTTGTCTTTTTTTCCAGTGGATTCCATTTGGGAGTACTTCCAGTACTGACATAAAACCATCTTGCTAGTCATATTTTAACATCAGTTTACCCTAAATCCACTAAGAATTCCTCAAGAAGGGAAGCACGTACATTAAAAAAAAAAAAAAAAAGAAAAGCTTTACAGATTTATCTCTATGTTTTAATTAGTATGTCAGTAATTCTGAAAGATTATACTATGAAGAGAAATTCTGGCTTCCTATCGAGTTGACGAGTGAGAGTTCACTTTCTAGCAATTGGTTTCTATTTGTCAAGATGTACATTGAGAATGTGTCCATTACTTAACAATATTATCAATCTTGTGCTCTTAAATATTGTCTTGGAGCACTGTAACTTCCTTTGTTATGTAGATATAAAATACATAAGTCACATTAATATTCCATAGAAAATGTCAGCAAAAAAGAGGAAGACCCTCAACGAGATGGATTGACACAGTGGCTGCAACAATGGGCACAAGCATAACGATTGTGAGTATGGCACAGGACATGGCGGGGTTTCCTTCTGTTGTACATAGGGTCTTTGTGTGTCGGAACTGACTCCATGGCACCTAACAGCAGAGACAAATTTATCACTAATTCATGTGAAACTTTTACATAGCTTTTATTAATTTTCCCGTGAACAATTTTTAACTACTAATTTTTTTTTTTTTTTTACAAATACCCAAAAGGAAATATTTCCATGCTTAATTTATCCTAAACACATAAACATTCTATGTCACTTAATGTAGAAGTGTCTTTGGCCTGAATGCACATAAACAATACTTATAATTTCAAGTTTGCCAAACATATCAAGGCTGGTAAACTCAAAAACCTAAAAGGGAGAAAGGAGTAATATAGTCATCTAACACAGAAAAGTCAGTAGACATAAAAGAGAATTGGATATTTGGTTTACTGAAAATTGAAGAACACATCTAAAGATATTTAGAGAGGCTTTTGCTTGACACAGCTGGTCAGACTAAAAGATGCTTGAGGTCTAAATATGTTCTATCAACAGTAAATTTAAAGTCCTTGTGAAAATTTAGTGCTCATGATTCTGTATATTTTCCATCAGCCCAACAATAAAATGTAAATTTGAAAATCATTCCTACTGATTTTGTTTCCAATGTGATATCTTAGCACATCTTTCTCTTTTTGTCTGGAATAAAAACCAAAACCAAACTCATTGCCATCAAGTCGATTCCAACTCATAGCAACCCTATAGTACAGAGTAGAACTGCCCCATAGAGTTTCCAAGGAGCGCCTGGTGGACTTGACTGCCAACCTTTTTGTTAGCAGCTGTAGCACTTAACCACTATGCCACCAGGATTTCCTTGTCTAGAATAGTTTAATGTTAGTAATTCAATTCTAATGTTTATAGTATTAGTGAAGAATACTGAATATACCATGGACTGCCAGAAGAACGAACACATTTGTTTTGGTAGAAGTACAGTCAGAATGCTCCTTAGGAGCAAGGATGGTAAGATTTCATCTCATTTACTTTGGACATACTATCAGGAGGGATCAGTCCCTGGAGAATGACACGCCTGGTAAAGTAAAGAATCATAGATAAAGAAGAAGAACCTCAAGAAGATGGACAGACACGGTACCTGCAACAATGGGTGCAAGCATAACAAGGATTGTGAGGATAGTGCAGGACGGGACAGTGTTTTGTGCTGTTGTACATAGGATCCCCGTGAGTGGAAACTGACTCAAGGGGACCTAGCAACAACAAAGTCTATATGACAGTAAACTATGGATTTAAATTGGGAACGTAGATAAGAATAGGAAGTAGTAGAGAATGAATTTTTTCTTATGGTGAATTCATGTAGTAGAAATAGTTAGGATTGTAAACTTATAACCAAGGTGTCTTAGTCATCTAGTATTGTTATGACAGAAATACCACAAGTGGATGGCATTAGCAAAGAGAAATTTATTTTTTCACTATCTAGAAGTCCAAATTCAGGGTGTCAGCTCCAGAGGAAGGCTTTATCTGTTGTCTCTGAAGAAAGGTCCTTGTCATCAATCTTCCCCTGGACTAGGAACTTCTCGGCTCAGGAACCCCAGGTCCGAAAACATGCTTTGCTCCCAGCACAGCTTTCTTGGTGGTATGAGGCACCTCCCTCTTCACTTACTTTCCCCTCCTTTTATCTCTTGCAAGATAAGAGGTGGTACAGGCCACACTCCAGGGAAACTCTCTTTACATTGGATCAGGGATGTGACCTTAGCAAGGGTGTTACAATTCCACCCCAATCCACTTTAACATAAAATTACAATTGCAAAATGGAGAACAACCACACAACACTGGGAATCATGGCCCAACCAAGTGGACACACATTTTTGAGGGACACAATTCAAGCCGTTAGCTCTTTTTATTATGAAAACTAGATTTAGAATGTAAACCGTAATCTTATTGTCTATGAACAATTTACCTTAACTCATTCTGCATTGTCTGAAGTGAAAAATAAAATAAAACAGCAATAACAAATATTTTTCCTTCTGAATCCATGGTTATATTCCCTTGTCACTAAAAATAGTAATTTTTCTCTTCTCTTCCTTACTAACCCAAAGGTGCATTTTTAATTTCATTCATTTCATTAATATAATGAAAAGGAAGTTGGTTTTCTGCCTGCAAGCAAAATGACATTTATTATTATTTAAAAAAGACAAATAACAATATGTTTCTGGAATATAACTGGGAAAGTCTCCAAAAAGCTTGATCTTTCTAGGTTTTATGTATAAACAAATACCCTGAGAATTTATATTACAGTAATTAAATTTAAGAAAACTTTACTTAATGGCACACATAATAATTGTAAAATTAATAAATGCCATATTTGTTTCTTTCTTACCAAATAGTTAAATAACATATTAACTGAACTATTTCTCCTTAACTTCACCTTAAAAGACAAAATTGGCTCAGCTTAACTTTTCTGTCTTTTAGAGGCATGCAGAAGACAAAGTAATAACTTTAGGAACACAAAATTGCAGAGATCATATTCACAAAAGTGATGTAGTAGATGATCCGTTGATTAATATTAATGCCATTCTCAAACTTGTACATATGGAAAGCAAAAAAGAACTCTTTTTAGTGGCTAAACTATGACTTAAAAAAAACCCTGTTGCCATCGAGTTGATTCCGACTCAAAGAGGCCGGCTCTATAACACAGAGTAGAGCTGCCCCATAGGGTTTCCATGGAGCTCCTGGTGGATTCAAACCACCAACCTTTTGGTTAGCCCCTGTAGCTCTTAACCGCTACGCCACCAGAGTTTCCAAACTATGACTAGTTAAGAAGCATTTGCAGCATACTCTTCACAAACGATATTGTGGTTGAATGTTTTGATCAAGATTTAGTTTATAGTGGTTTTTAAGTGTGTCACTTCCTTTTATATGTAAATATTTCACTGGGTTTTGTTGTTCCAGTTAAATACCAGAGGAGTAACAGATTAGAGATGTTCTACATTAAGCATAATGTACAACTTTTAGCTTATATGGCAGAAACTCATATAAATAGACTCCTTGTGTCTAGTCTTAGGTAGATACATTATTCTATCTTTCTCACAATCACTTATTCTTCACTTGCATCATTGAAAATCACCATTCTTACATTGATCTGTATGCATAAACACACACACGTACATACATTCAGGTTGTACCCCCAAATTGTAACCCATCATGAGGCTGCTAGGATGAGGACTCTACTCTCTGATCTGATTGAGTCATACGTACAGGGCATTTACACAGTGTTGGCAATTTAAAGAGTTTATTATTACTTATACAGTAAAAAGCCAGAAGAGGTTGATTATAGAAAGGAAACAGTAAGCAATAGGAACAGGTTTGAGGTGAACTGGTCCCTTTCACCCCTAAGATGTTAAGTGAGTACTCCACTTAGCATCGTAGGGGAGGAACTCACTTATGTCTAAAAGAGGCCCCACTCACCCTTCCCAAATTAAAAAAAAAAAATTACTCATGTCAATTTGTGTGTCACTGGTGGGCACACTGTGGATCAGATGTCAGCGGGTGTTTCTCTCTCATCAGCTGTGCTGTCAGGTCAGGTCAGGTTCAGCAAGGCTGTGTTCTTCTCTCTGTCTCTGTCTTTCCCCACAGCTTTCCTCAGTAAGGTCTGGCCCCATGCGCTTGCTGGCCAGTTCACAACCAGCAGCTTTGGGACAAACCTGGACCAGTGCTAGGACTAGGCTGGTATTAGGACTGCTCCTAAGGCAAAACTTTTACAGGAAACCCCTGTACACTGTATGCCCAAAGCTCTACTCCATTGGTGATCCCCTGCCTGAAGGCACCCAACTTCACTCTATGGGTGGACTCACCCACTGTCATTGTCTTTTTCATGGGCCGATTCTGCCAACAACTGCTGTCTGCTAGTCTCATGGTTTCCTCCATCTGTACAGCTACCTTTGTTTCTCTGTCACCAGCTCTGCTGTGCTTGCGACCATTTCTCTTGGTCTTTAGTGTTACCAGCTCAGTGAGTGTTACCAGCTAAGTGCTACAACCCTTGACCTGTGTTACAGCTCTTCTAGGAGGTTCTCAGTGCAGGGCCCTGTATCTAAAGAGTGCCCTCTTGGACCAGGAAGCTCCATCTGAGCCTCCTATTCCAAGAATTTTTTCAGTCAGTGGACAGTCCTCCCAGCCAATCCTGGTGAACGACAAACCAGGTGGGACTTTCCAGCCAATCCAGATAAAGGTCAGACTGAATGAGGTCCCCCTCAGCCAATCCCCATAAAGATCAGAAACTGGTTGGGGGGCTAGAGGGCCCAACCAATCCATCGAAAGGTGGATCATAGACCGAATAATTTTTGCATGCTTCTTACACAGAGAGCAAACTGATCAGTCCTTTAGCAGATTGTCACCCAATCAATCATTTTTCAAAAATTACAAACCCAGGGTGAGAAGGGACACATGAAAGAAAAACTCGCTGCATCATATACACAAATACAGGGCTTATGAAATGTACGATAAAATAACACTGATGATGACTTTAAGCTTTGCAAAAAAACTAAAATTTTCATATAACCCAGATATTTAGACCATAATTCAAATCTATGATGCAATTATTTATGACTTTTTTATTTTTTTCCTGCAGGAGATGAAAATCAGGCATGGAAGTGATTGAAAACCTGACTAATGTCATATAGCTGGTAAATACCAGATGCAGATTGAAGGCCGGGTTTTTTTTCACTTGAAAATCAATATAACTTTTTAGCACAGGTAAACTTTCATTTGATATTTATCATAGTTCATTCTCTTAAATTTCCTCTTTGGCCCATCTTTTCTTGTCTTTAAAGGTGGAGTACCCACAGATTTTTCCTAGGACTTCTTTTTTTTCCACTGCTAAAGTCAGATAGGGGAATTGTTACGTATTTGTATTACTCTAGTTACCATTTTATGTGGCAATTGTTCAAACTTGTATTTTAACCTAGGCTCCTGTCCTAATGACACCATCTAGATAACCCTGATGGTTATAATATTGCTGAGATAAGAGACAAAGATATAGATATATAGATACACACATGTATAGGTTATATGAGCCCTTGTATATTTAGATATGTGTGTGTGTGCATCCATGAAGCACATACATGAAATTAGTTTTTGGCCTATGCTGACTACTTCTGTAAATGACTTGTTGAAGAATATCAAGTCTGTTATTTTTGACAATTAGTAGTCACATCACAGAAACAAAAAAAGCTCACTATCTTTGAAAACTGTTTGAGTGTGCAATTTTTTTCATTAACCTTTCTTGATTGATTGTTTTTTACTTTCATGCTGCCCAGTTTTAGTCATTATGAGACGGTTCAAAATAACTCTATTTATAAACTATGTAAAATCATAACCTAGGAAAATAAGAGATGGAAACAGGTACACAGTGTTCAGAATGGTGATAACAGATAAAAATTATGAAAAATGCATGTGTTTTCAATCATCTGATTCTATATCAAGGCCCCTCTCTTTTATCAAGTTATTTGTGAAAAGCAATTTGCCGAAACAAGGCATAAAAATGTCCTGAGAATTCACACAAATACCGAAATTCCTAACAGTCCTTAGAATTAGTCTATGGAATAGTGTCCCAAAGGATGTTCAGAGGAAGCCTCATTGCTTTAGTCATTTCAAACTAGGACAGACAAATCATGGGGGAATATAGCTGAGGAAATAATGCTCTGCATTTCTTGGAGATGGATACACTGATTTAATGGTTCTTTTTCATTTTGAAATTCTATAATGTTACAAAACTTTCATATCATATTTATGTTCCATTTCCACAGCCCTAGAGTCCACTTTATAAGCTCTATCTATAGACATTCTAAGAAAGGGAAACGTTTTGGAAGTTATTTTTGAAAATTCTAAGAATTGCAGCTACTTAATATCCATTTATTTTGCTGATTAATGATAATATCTACTATCCCAAACTTTTCATCGTATTAGTACAATATCACAAATTTATGATGTAAAATCATGAAATAGGAGTTTATTCTGATATTAACTTGTCATATTTACAGTGTACTACACACTGATATGATTATACTAAATAAAGACAAAAAATGCTCGAGTGGATGGATTTGTTAATTTATTTTTAAATGATAGATGGGCATAGGAAGGGCAACCAGCAACAACGTAAAATATACCACCTGAAGGTTTAGAGCCTATATTCTTTTTTTTTTTTTAAGTACCATTTGAGGAAATCTGCTTAATTATTTAAATGGAAAGTGAAAAAAGAAAAGGGTCTTGTTCTTCAAGAAAAGCAAAAATCTACCTAATCCTAGTCACCAAAGAATACTGGTGTCAACGTATTTGGTGGGATTTCTTCTAGTTTTTTTTCTTTTTTTCCTGCCTCTGTGTGTGTGCGTATATGAAATATGATATAAATGTTTATAATTGCTTTTAAATATCAGAAAAAAATATTTGAATTCCCTTTACTTTTTCCAGTTTAAAATAGTTTAATTCTCAAATTAGGAAACTATCAAGCATATCTACTAAATGGAAAAGGTAGATTTTGACATCAGCTGTTGCTGTTTTATTAGATGTCCTCCAGTTGACTCTGAATCATAGTAACCCTATACACAACAGAACGAAACACTTCCTGGTCCTGCGTCATCTTCACAATTGTTGTTATGCTTGAGCCCATTGTTGCAGACACTGTGTCAATCCATCTCGATGAGAATCTTCCTCTTTTTTGCTGACCCTCTACTTTACCAAGCATGCTATTCTTCTCCAGGGACTGGTCCCTCCTGAAAACATGCCCAAAGGTTATGAGACAATGCCTTGCCTTCCTTGCTTCTAAGGAGCTTTCTGGCTGTACTTCTTCCAAGACAGATTTTTTCATCCTAGCAGTCCATGGTATATTCAATATTCTTCTCCAACACTATAACTCAAAGGCATGAATTTTTCTTCAGTCTGCGTTATTCATTGTCCATCTTTCCCACGCATATGAGACAATTTATAACACCACATCTAGGGTCAGAAACACCTTGGTCCTTAAAGTGAGGTCTTTGCTTTTTAACACTTTAAAGAGACCTTTTACAGCAGATTTTTCCAATGCCCTGTGTTGTTTGATTTCTGGACTGCTGTTTCCGTGGGCCTTGATTGTGGATTCAAGTAAAATGAAATTCTTGACAACTTCAGTCTTTTCTCCATTTATCTTGATGTTGCTCATTGGTCCAGTTGTGAGAATTTTTGTTTTCTTTATGTTAAGGTGTAATTCTTACTGAAGGCTGTGGTCTTTGATCTTCATCAGTAAGTGCTTCAAGTCCTCTTCACTTTCAGCAAGCAAGGTTGTATCATCTACAAATGGCAGGTTGCTAATGAGTCTTACTCCAATTCTGGTGCTGAGTTCTTCTTCATATAGCCCAGCTTCTCAGATTATTTGCACAGCATACAAATTGAATAAGTATGAATAAGGATACAATCCTGGCGCACACCTTTCCTGACTTTAAACTATGAAGTATCTTCTTGTTCTGTTCAAACAACTGCCTCTTGGTCTATGTACAGATTACTCATGAGCACACTTAAGTGTTCTGGAATTCCCATTCTTTGTGATGTTACCCATAGTTTGTTATGATCCACACAGTCGAATGCCTTTACATAGTCAACATAATAGGTGAAACATCCTTCTCGTATTCTCTGATTTCAGCCAAGATCCATCTGACATCAGCAATGATAGCCCTCATTCTAAGTGCTCTTCTGAATCCAGCTTGAATTTCTGGCAGTTTCCTATCGATGTACTACTGCAAATACTTTTGAATGATCTTCAAAAAACTTAACTTATGTGTGATATTAATGTTATTGTTAGATAATTTCCACATTCCACTGGATCACTTTTCTTTGAAAAAAAAAAAACAGAACTTGCCTTCGAGTTGCTTCTGACTCATGGGGACCCTATAGGACAGAGTAGAACTGCCTCATAAGGTTTCCAAGGAGCAACTGGTGGATTAGAACGGCCAACATTTTGGTTAGCAGCCATATTCTTAACCCCTATGCCAAAGGGGCACAAATATGGATCTCTTCCACTTAATTTACCAGGTAGCTGTCTTCCAAATTTCTTGGCATAGACAAGTGAGCACTTCCAGTGCTGCATCCCTTTGTTGAAACATCTCGAATGGTATTCATTCTGTCAATTCTTAGAGCCTTATTTTTTGCTGATGCCGTCAGTGTAGCTTGGACTTCGTCCTTCAGTTTAACAGCTCCTGATCATGTGCTACCTCATAAAAGGGTTGAACATCGACCAATTCTTTATAGTATCGTGACTCTTTGTATTCCTTCCATCTTCTTTTGATGCTTCCTGCTTCATTTACTGTTTTCATAGTAGAATCCTTCACTATTGCAACTGGAAGCGCATTTTCCTCTTTTGGTTTTTTAACTCCAGGTCTTTGCACATGTCATTATAATACTTCGTCTTCTCCAGCTGCCCTTTGAAATCTGTTCTGCTCTTCTACTTCGTAATTTTTCTATTCACTGTAGCTACTCTATGTTGAAGGCATATTTCAGAGTCTCTTCTGACATTCATTTTGCCCTTTTGTTTCTTTCCAGTCTTTTTAATGACCTCTTGCTTTCTTTAAGTATAATGTCCTTGATGTCATTCCCACAACTTGTCTGGTCTTAAGACATAAGTGTTTAATGAGTCAAATCTATTTAGAAGGTCTCTAAATTAGGCGGAATATACTCACAGTCATACTTTGACTCCTGTGGACTTCATGTAATTTTCTTCAGCTTCAACCTGAACTTGCATATAAGCAATTGATAGCCTATTCCACAGTCAGCTCCTGGCCTTGTTCTGACTGATGATATTGAGCTTTTCCATGATCTCCTTCCAGAGGTGTAGTCATTTGGATTCCTGCGTATTCCATCTTGCGAGGTCCATGTGTACTTTCACTATTTATGTTGGTGAGAAAAGTTATTTGCAATGAAGATGTCATTGGTCTTGCAAAATTCTATTGTAAAATCTCTGGTGCTGTTTCTATCACAAAGACCATTATTTTCCCACTACCAATCCTTTTTCTCCGTTTCCAACTTTCACATTTCAATCTGCAGTAATTATCAATGTATCTTGATTGCATGTTTGATCAATTTCATACTGCAGAAGTTGATAAACATATTCAATTTCTTCATCTTTGACCTTAGTGGTTGGTGCATAAACCTGAATAATAGTCATATTAACTGGTCTTCCTTGAAGGCATATAGATGCTATCCTATCACTGACAGCATTGTATCTCAGGATAGATCTTGACATATCCTTTTTGATGATGAACACACACCATTCATTTTCAATTTGTCATTCAAAGCATAGTAGACAATATGATTGTCTGATTCATAACAGCCAATACCAGTCCATTTCAGCTCAATAATGCCTTGGATATCAAACTATATGTATTCCGTTTCATTTTTGATGACTTCCGAGTCTCATGGATTCATAATTCATACATTCTGCATTCCAAATAGTAACAGATGTTTGCAGCTGTGTCTTCTCATTTTGAGTCATGCCACATCAGAAAATGAAGATCCTGAAAGCTTGACTCCATTCATGTAATTAAGGCAGACTCTACTTTGAGGAGACAGATTTTCCCCAGTCTTCTTTTGAGTTCCTTCCAATCTGAAGGGCTCATCTTTCTGCACTATATCAGACAATGTTTCGCTGCTATTCATAAATTTTTCACCGGCTAATTTTTTTCAGAAGTAGAATGCTAGGTCCTTCTTCCTAATCTGTCTTAGTCTGGAAGTTCCACTGAAATCTGTCTACATTGGTAACCCTGCTAGTTTTTTAAATACCTATGGCATAGCTTCCAACATCACAGCAACATTCAAGACACCACAGTATGACAAACTGACAGATGTACGGGGTTGATATCAGTTACCCAGTGCCATCAAGTCGATTCCGACTCATAGCGACCCTACAGGATGGAGTAGAACTCTCCCATAGAGTTTCCAAGGAGCGCCTGGTGGATTCAAACTGCTGACCCTTTGTTTAGCAGCTGTAGCACTTAACCACTATGCCACCAGGGTAGTTGGACCTGACTAAAAGCACCTCTGCTGGTTCTACTCAGTTAAGAAAATGTACCTATTGACATATTTCTTAATTGTAGACACACCATCTAAGTTTTCTTCAGAGAGGCACTATTCTTTCTGCTAAATGCTTCTCCCTGCCTTTTCATTCTCCTTCTTAGCAGATAAAGTGAATCAAGTTATATTTTATTGTCTAAGTAAGCTATTATTCTTTCACCGTATCCTCATATTTTGATTTCTTTCTCTTGGTTCATCAACTTTCTCTTCATACACATAAGGTTGGATGCTATTAAACTTTAGGTCTTGCTGGATCATCTTGGAACTGATTTTACCTTTTTTTAGTTTTAAGTTTTTCTTTTCTAATTCTTTATGTAAAAGTAAACCAAACTACTTCTAATACTTACCGCTGTCTAAACCTGTTGCTGTCAAGTTAATTCCAACTCAGAGTGACCCTATAGAACAGAGTAAAACTGACCCATAATATTTCAAAGACTAAATCTTTAAGGACGTTGACTGCCACATCCTTCTCCCATGGAGTGAGTGGCTGGTGGATTCAAACCACAGACCTTTCAGTTACAGGCCAAGTGCTAAAGCACTGTGCTGTCAAGGTTCCTTTCTAAAGCTTATCAAATGGTGTAATATTCTAATACTTGCTTTGGAAAATTTGTAATGTATAAAAACTTTGGAGGTATTCCATTCTGGTCATTTTTCTTAATACTGTTTAATGGATTTATACATTAGAATTTTATGTGTCTTAAGAATCCACGCTCAGAGGATGTAAAATCCAAGTCTAACTTTGATAGAAAGTGGCAGTTCTACCTATAATTTATCTTTAAAAATTGTGGACTTTACTAGTATAAAGACATTATATGGCCAATTTTACCTGATTTCTTTCACTTCTTTCCCTCTATTGTATTCTCTTAACTTTAGGTAGCCTTCTATAACTGTGATCAAATTTCACTACCCTTGAGACTAAATCTCTCCTCTGAAGATAAGGATTTTATGGTTGAAAAGCAGCAGAGGTTTCTAGGAAGCCCATTAGGTCTGGACTAGCCTGGAGACAGAGAGAAATTACTTTATAGAAGGTTAACAGAAGTACATGATAGAGAAAAAGATGCCAGTAGAATTCTTCTCTAACAGAATACAAAAAATTCTGTCTTATGTCATGTCATTCCTTTCAACCTACTGAGAAAGTCCTTCAAGCATCTACATTAACAAAATAAAATGTTGTTTATTAATTAAGCTCATCTTTTAGTCTGTAGTATTGTTATTCAAATTAGATCAGATTAAGAAAAAAACTTGAGTAAATACTTGTAAACTATATCTTAAATGCAAAAAAAAAAAATTGAATTAATTTGGACACAAGCTTTTGGCCAGTTCACATCAGTTTATGATTTCTAGAGATGACTATATTGGTTATTTCTATAATAATCGTTTTTTTCTGTTTTTAGAGCTCCTTCCCACAGAACAGATAGAGAGGGGAAAAAATATTTTGTTTTTATAGAATATTTTCAACTACTTCCTATAAACCTAGGGACCAGAAAGATTATTGAAATAATTCACATGAAAAACAATGAAATAATAAATAAAAAGACTTTAAATGATATTAAGGTGATCAGATGTTGAAGTCGATGGCACTGGGTTTGGGTAGATGTTGAAGTGTATGTACCCTATGTAGGTCATTACAAATAGCAAGGCAAAAATCATGTTTATAAGATGATGATTTTTTTTTCAACCCTTGCAAAATTAAAGGACAAAATAGCCTCCATAATATCAACATATTACCTAAAGTTTCCTTTTGTTGTTGTTTTAGCTGACATCGAGTTGGCTGCCTAGAAACATACAATCCCTCTCGTTACCACAAACAGATGGGTGGTACAAACCATTCTCATTGGTCAGCTTCTCTCCTCTCCACACCATCAATGGGACCATACCATACACCACACACAAACACATACAAATATATTCTCAGCAGCCAGAGGTAATTAATTCAGAAGACTATTTACTTAGTTTGGATCTTAGTAACCTCATTTGGATATTACCTGGTATTGATGCCTCTGTATTAAAATTTATAAAACACATGATTCCCTTCTATTTGTATTTTATTTTTTGTAATCTGATGTATATCCTTTTTACTTCCTTTCTCTCTGCAAGCTAATTAAAGATAGCTGTACTCTTCATTTGGGTCATAATAATTCTTCATAATTAATATAGCCCTCTAAATATGTTAATTTATTTTTTTTATATTCACCACAGTCATGAGAAAGACCTTGTTTGTTCATTCTTGTATTTATTCCATTTCATAGCCTTTCTTACCTTCTGACATCATCAGCTATGTTACTTTGTCTATTTATTTGCTCATTTTAGTAAACACATTCATCTCATTCAGTCATTTTACAATCTCATCTTTGATACCATTTTCCCTTAAAAAAGGATCCCTGGTAGCACAGTGGGTAAAGTGCTCAGCTGCTAAGCAAAAGGTCAGTAGTTCAACCCCACCAGTCGCTCTGTGGGAAAAAGATGTGGCAGTGCACTTCCCTAACGATTTAGAGCCTAGGAGACCCTATGGGCAGCCCTTCTCTGACCTGTAGGGTTGCTATGAGTCAGAATTGAGTCCAAGTTTGTCAATTTGGTTTTGTTTTTCTCTTAAAATTATATTTCAAAAATATTTTTCTGTGGCATAAAAATTGTGGAGAATATTTTTCTTGGGTGATATATTCTCTCAGAAAAAAAAAATTCTTGAATGCTGGAGTATTTTCTATCATTTTCTTTGCTGTGACAATTGTGAAGAGATGTTGAGATTTTTTTTTTTCTTTGCATTACCTTCTAACGGACAGTTTCATAAAGTATTTCTATTTGATTTGTTAGAATGCATGAAATACATATGAGTGCTATTTGACTCTATTTTTGCTGGATCTGAAGATTAATGTTATATACCTTATCCATTTTGTATAGTCTGAGGTTACAGGTATCTGGTGGAGTGAAATGTTAACCTTCTTGCTAGCAAAAAAATCCATACATGAGTGAGTATGTACAGGCCTCCACAGGTGTTTGTATGTTTTTTGAGCACCCACCCAACTTTATCTGAGATAGGTAAAATATGGCCCCTTGCAGAATTTGGTCGCCACAATATCTATTCTCCTCTACTCCAGAAATTAAAAAAAAAAAAATACAATCCCTAAATGTTAACAGTTTCACATGTTGTTGTTGTTAGGTGCCGTCGAGTTGGTTCTGACTCATAGCGACCCTATGCACAACAGAACAAAACACTGCCGGGGCCTGTGCCATCCTCACAATCATTGTTATGCTTGAGCTCATTGTTGCAGCCACTGTGACAATCCACCTCCATAAGGGTCTTCCTCTATTCCGCTGACCCTGTACTTGGCCAAGCATGATGTCCTTCTCCAGAGACTGATCCCTCCTGACAACATGTCCAAAGTATGTAAGACGCAGTCTCACCATCCTTGCCTCAAAGGATCATTCCGGTTGTACTTCTTCTAAGACAGATTTGTTCATTCTTTTGGCAGTCCATGGTGTATTCAATATTCTTTGCCAACACCACAATTCAGAGGCATCAATTCTTCTTCAGTCTTCCTTATTCATTGTCCAGCTTTCACATGCATATGATGCAATTGAAAATACCATGGCTTGGGTCAGGTGCTTTTTAGTCTTCAGGGTGACATCTTTGCTCATGAATACTTAAAGAGGTCCTTTGCAGTAGATTTACCCAATGCAATGCGTCTTTTGATTTCTTGACTGCTGCTTCCATGGCTGTTGATTGTGGATCCAAAAAATGAAATCCTTGACAGTTTCACATGTGATCATCATAATATTTTAAACAAAATTTATCAACTTAATATGAGTGAAAAAACATCTGTTATACTACAGGTATATCTCTTTTAATACCCTTCAATATATATATATACCGATATTTGAGTTAAATTGATAAGCTGTGATTAAAGCACCACGGTAGTTATGTACATGTTATTCACACAATGGTAGATTACATCGTGGTTCATATTTTTTAATTATTTACTTTTATAAAATCTAGCTTTGCTTTTTGTGATGCCTTCATTATATTCACGGAGCCCTGGTGGCAGAGTGGTTAAGAGCTTGGCTGCTAACCAAAAAGGTCGACGGTTTGAATCCAACAGCCACTCCTTGGGAACTTTATGTGGCAGTTCTATTCTGTCCTGTAGGGTTGCCCTGAGTCAGAATCGACTTGAAAGCAACGGGTCTGGTTTGGTTTTCGTTATTTTTGCCTTCCTTTTCTAAAGAAAGATCTTCATTTCGGCTAGTGTTATGTCCTACTGTTTTTTGTTTTGCTTCCATTCTTTACTATGCATCCAAAAAACCACACTCATGGAAACATCCAGCTTCCTATCACACTCAAGAGGAGATTCAGTACAGGCAGATTGCACTGGTCTCAAGCTTGGATTGTCTTGACTGTTAGATCCACTGTCAGCTAGATTTTAGAAATTTTTCTTTTTTTTTTCTTCCCTAGCCTTTGTAAAAAACATTTTAAGAGTCAGTGGAAGAGCTACGAGAGATACATATTTCGAGTCCATAAAATGCCTTTTACCCAATTGGCAGTTGTAAAATTCACAATTGAAAATAACTTCCACGTATTTAAAAAGCATTTTTCATTGCTTTTTGATCATCCACTATATTAATGCGTGGACTGATGTCATTCTAATCCTCACTGACTAATTCGTAGGTGGCAAAATATCAGTAGTTTTCTTCACAACTGATTTCTGATATTTCTCAGTGATATCACTTGGTAGATTTCAATTTTACACGCTTGTCTTTTCATTTATTGGTATTATTTTTTTTTTTTTCTGTCTAGTGGCATATTTTCTTTAGCTGTAATACATCTCTTAGAAAATATTCTCTGTTATTTTTGTAGCTTTCTCACATTCTGGGATTCAATTTTTAGAAGTTTTAACTCATTTTTAAAGTATATTGCCTTTTCCTTACATCTTACTGGAGCCTTTTTGTTCTAATTTAATTTAGATTTAATTAACTTTATCTTCCAACCTAGCTATTAAATAATTTTTCTTTAAAATTACCTTTAATATCAAAGTCTAATTTTTATGTTATTCATTTTGTATACCATTAAGATATTGTTTCATTGATAAAATTTATTTTTCAGAGCTTTTAATTGTTCAAATCAAACTTTAATTTTTTTCTGCTTTCTTTATTATTTCTCTTACCTTTAGAGTTTTGTTTTTCATTTATGTATAATTTTAATTAATTAAGCTTTGAAAGTTTCCCTTAACTTTCTAAGATCCTTGGTTCATAGATGTGAGGAGAAATTTTAAAATCCCATTATGAAGCTCTTTATACGTAGAAGGCCCAATCCACCATTTTCTCCAGGTTCTACCTCTCTAGGGAAAGAACACCAAATGTGCCGCCTGTACATTTAATGTCTGTTGCATGTTTACAGAGTATAACTTGTGGCAGGCAGTTGTGATAGGAAAAGAATAATGGTGAAACTCAGCATTTTAATTGAATTCTACTATTTGAAATGAAGTTATTGCAAAAATAAACATTATGACAAAGGTTAACACGACTAATTTTTACATCTAAATTCTGAGCAAAATCAACATCAGGGAAAAGAAAAAAAAAGAGAATGAGTGTTGATTCTATCTCCTGCTTCACTCAACAAAGTGTGTTTGTCACTAGGGTGACAGGTAGAAGTTAGAACCCTGGTATTTCTCCAAGTTTAGACATGATTGCTTTCATTTATAAGTTTTTTTCTTTTTTGTTGTTTGAAAATCCACTCTATCTTCATCTTTTTTTTTTTTTTTGCCCTAAGTTCTGCTTCCAGAAAGTGTCAATGATGTAATTGTTTAGTTTTAAAATCATAAAGTTTAACTCAAGTATATCGTCAAAAATGGCTGACTGAGGGTATACATAGTAAGCCTACTTTTCTAGTTGTCTCACCCAAGCGTGTCTTTATTTCAATGTGTATATATGAGTAGGAACCCTGGCAACACAGTGGTTAACGTGATGGACTGTTAACCAAAAGGTCGGCAGTTCGAAACCACCAGCGGCTCCCTGGGGAAAAGATGTGGCAGTTGGCTTCTGTAAAGATTTACAGCCTTGGAAGCCCTATGGGGTCAGTATGAGTTGAATCTGATGCAACAGCTGTGGTTTTGGTTTTGGTTTGGCTTGGTATATGAGTGATCCATAGGGAACTGTGGTTAGGTTTGATTAAGAAGATGAATTCTCAGTAAAGAAATTATAATCAAGTCTTTAGTACAAGGCTAAGAGAAATGAAACTTCCTATTGAAATATGAATTATAGATATTTAAATGTAAATATTTAAAAACAAGTATTTGCTCTATGCTTAGCTAGAAAAATTCTGACATTCTATCATTTTAAATGTCCTCAACTCAGAAGAGTAATCAGACTATCCAGATACAGAGCAGGGGATCAGCTGAATAAATATCAAAGAAGACAGCTGTATTTTCAAAAACAAAAATATCACATGATGTTTAACCAAGCACATGTTGATTACAAGACAGATTATAGGAAGTAATAAGAATGTTTGATTTATTTTTTAGTAGTGAATTTCTTCCAAATTTCACAGCAAAAAGTTGAAAAAAGATGAAACAGATTCATTAAAAAAAAATGCAGAGTGAACGCTGTACAGATAAATCTACTCCTTAGTCTTGGGTTCTTGTCCTGTGATTTTATGCCATCTTATTTCTTAGTTTAACAGTGACAGACTAAGACATTTCCAGTCAAGCTTTTAAGTGAAGTCCACGACAATAGAGGAGCCCTGGAGGTACAGTGGTTAAGCCCTTGGCTGCTAACGGAATGGTTGGCAGTTCAAATCCACCAACCTCTCTACGGGGGAAAGATGTGACAGCCTGGTTCCATAAGGTTGACAGCCTTGGAAACTCTGTGGGGCCATTCTACTCTTTCCTATAGGGTTGCTATGAGTCAGAATCAACTAGACAGCAGCTGGTTTGCTTTTTTGGTTTACATGAAAAAGATCAGTGAAATGAAAATGATATAAAGCCAGATTTATTTCTAATCCTTTTCATCTGTTTATGAAATAGTAGCCAAAATTTCTTAAGTAGCCCATCAGCCTCATCTCACTCCAATTCACTGTACCTATAACCACCCTATCTCTAATTCTTAAAACGAGGGTTACTAAATTAGAAGCCTCTGTAGTTTATCAGCAATAGACATTTGGACTAAACTGTATATCTCTAGTCTTACTTGGATCCACAATCAATGCCCATGGAAACAAGCAGTCAAGAATCAAACAACACATTTCATTGGCCAAATCTGCTACACAAAAATTTCTTTAAAGTGTTAAAAAGCAAATATGTCACTTTAAGAACTCAGGTGTACCTGACCCAAGCCATGGCATTTTCAATTGCCTCATATGCATGCAAAAGCTGGACAATGAACAAGGAAGAGAGAAGAAAAATTGATTGCCTTTGGATTATGGAGTTGGAAGAATATTGACTATACTATGGACTGCCAGAAGAACAAACAAATCTGTCTTGGAAGAAGTAGAGCCAAAATGCTCCTTAGAAGCAAGGATGGTGAGACTTTGTCTTACATAATTTGGACATGTTATCAGGAGGGATCCAGTCCCTGGAGAAGGACATCATGCTTGGTAAAGAAGAGGGTCAGTGAAAAAGAGGAAGACCCTTACCAAGATGGATTGACACAGTGGCTGCAACAATGGACTCAAGCATAACAAAGATTGTGAGGATGGCACAGGACCCAACAGAGTTTCCTTCTGTTGTACATGGGGTCAGAACAGACTCAACAACACCAAACAATAACATATATCTCTAACATCAAACTAAGAATTTTTTAATCACCAAATCATGAAAAAATCATGAGGCCTCTCTAATCATCCAGTATGATCGAGAGAACAATGGTTCACAAAAGTGTACATGTCCTAATTCCTGTAATTTCTGAATATATTACCTTACATGCCAAAGGGATATTTGCAAATGTGATTAATGAAGGACCTGAAAATGGGGAAATTATGCTGGATTTTCTAGGCAATTTTAATCTAATTAAATGACTCCTTAAAGAGTAAGGAACATACACTGCAGTGAAAGGGAAACATAATTACAGAAGAATAGTCACAGTGATGGGAGGCTGCTGTCTTTGAGGTCAGAGGGAGGGAAAGATGAGCCAATGAATATGAGCAATCTCTTGAAGTGAAAAAGGCAGAGAAATTGATTCTCCTGTAGAGTCTTCAGAAAGGAAGAAGCCCTTCAATGCCTTGATTTTACTCCAGTAATACTCATGTGGGACTTCTCCTTTTGAGAACTGTAATAGAATAAATCTGCTTTGTTTTATATCACTAAAAGTGTAATAATTTGTTACAGCAGCAATAAGAAGCTAATACGCCCAGAAAAAGTAACCACTGAGTTCTCATTGGATTCTGCTTTGGAACTTGTCTCCCTCTCTCTCTCTTTTTTCTCCTCAACCACATTGTAATAATCACCTTGTATGCCTAACACTGAGCATAGTAACAGAAACTTAACAAAAGTTGAGTGAAATATCTGATGGACAAATTAACGAGAAAATTAGATGTTTATGCTTTGAAAGTGTAACATAGGTTATTTTAAAGATAATCTCTCACACTATAAATTTGGAATATTCCTCCTTGGTAAACATCCTCTCAATTATTATCTTTTTAAATTTTTTTTTATTAACTTTTATTGAGCTTCAAGTGAACGTTTATAAATCAAGTCAAACTGTCACATATAAGTTTATATACACCTTACTCCGTACTCCCATTTGTTCTCCCCCTAATGAGTCAGCCCTTCCAGTCTCTCCTTTCGTGACATTTTTGCCAGCTTCCAACTCTATCCTCCCATTCCCCCTCCAGACAGGAGATGCCAACACAGTCTCAAGTGTCCACCTGATATAATTAGTTCACTCTTCATCAGCATCTCTCTCCTACTCACTGTCCAGTCCCTTTCATGTCTGATGAGTTGTCTTCGAGAATGGTTCCTGTCCTGGGCCAACAGAAGGTTTGGGGACCATGACCGCTGGGATTCCTCTAGTCTCAGTCAGAACATTAAGTATGGTCTTTTTATGAGAATTTGGGATCTGCATCCCACTGATCTCCTGCTCCCTCAGGGGTTCTCTGTTTTGCTCCCTGTCAGGGCAGTCATCTGTTGTGGCTGGGCACCAACTAGTTCTTCTGGTCTCAGGATGATGTAGGTCTCTTGTTCATGTGGCCCTTTCTGTCTCTGGGGCTCTTAGTTATCCTGTGACCTTGGTGTTCTTCATTCCCCTTTGATTCAGGTGGGTTGAGACCAATTGATGCATCTTAGATGGCCACTTGTTAGCATTTAAGACCCCAGATGCCACATTTCAAAGTGGGATGCAGAGTGTTTTCATAATAGAATTATTTTGCCAATTGACTTAGAAGTCCCCTTAAACCATGGTCCCCAAACCCCCGCCCTTGCTCTGCTGACCTTTGAAGCATTCAGTTTATCCCAGAAACTTCTTTGCTTTTGGTCCAGTCCAGTTGAGCTGACCTTCCATGTATTGAGTATTATCCTTCCCTTCACCTAAAGTAGTTCTTATCTACTAACTAATCAGTAAAAAACCCTCTCCCACCCTCCCTCCTCCCCCCCCCTCGTAACCACAAAAGTATGTGTTCTTCTCAGTTTATACTATTTCTCAAGACCTTATAATAGTGGTCTTATACAATATTTGTCCTTTTGCCTCTGACTAATTTCGCTCAGCATAATGCCTTCCAGGTTCCTCCATGTTATGAAATGTTTCACAGATTCGTCACTGTTCTTTATCGATGCGTAGTATTCCATTGTGTGAATATACCACAATTTATTTATCCAATCATCCATTGATGGACACCTTGGTTGCTTCCAGCTTTTTGCTATTGTAAACAGAGCTGCAATAAACATGGGTGTGCATATATCTGTTTGTGTGAAGGCTCTTATTTCTCTAGTGTATATTCCGAGGAGTGGGATTTCTGGGTTGTATGGTAGTTCTATTTCTAACTGTTTAAGATAACGCTAGATAGATTTCCAAAGTGGTTGTATCATTTTACATTCCCACCAGCAGTGTATGAGAGTTCCAATCTCTCCACAGCCTCTCCAACATTTATTATTTTGTGTTTTTTGGATTAATGCCAGCCTTGTTGGAGTGAGTTGGAATCTCATCGTAGTTTTAATTTGCATTTCTCTAATGGCTAATGATTGAGAGCATTAAATTATTAAATTTTTACAGGCAATAAAATCTTCTATCAGCATTATCCAGAGGTTGTTATATATTTTTTAACCTGACCACTTGCCATGGTGGTGAAGAAGCAGGAGTGCTAGCAGATAGACCTGTAGTTAGAAAAGGATTCCAAGGGTTGGTAATATGCCTCCCCAGTTAAGAATAAATTACTTGCATTGTAAACAATATCAGAAGTGTGCACAAAAGTTAGAAACATTATTTGATTTAGCAGAAAGAAAAGAGATATAGGTATCAAGAGAAAGAAGTCCTAATTCTCAAACTGTAAATCTGCACCTTTTAGCTCAGTGCCCTAAAGAAAGTCTCTTAAATTCCCTGTATGTCTGGTTTTTTTTTTCCCCACATAAAATATAAGGGATTTGCATCAGAAGGACTTTTTGGCTCTACTTTTGGTAGTTTAGCTAATAAATTTTCATTATTATAAAAGTAAAATATGCTGGCATAAAACATAAAACTTCCAGGAGTCAATGCTCTTCTAGAAGGACATGTTAATCATAAAAAGAATCCGACCAGTCAATTCTCACCAACACTGTCACATTCCTTATAAGTCCCGTTTCTTGTACCTGGATCAATTGACGTGGTTTCTCTTGGATCATATATAAATGTGCTTTCTTAGTAAACAGTCTTACTTGTTCACAATCTGACACTTCTCTTCCTCAGACACTGCTGTTCATAAATTTCTCATCCTGAAAAGATTTTGTGGTGGAAGCTTGACAAAAGATTCAGAGACTTTTCTTACTCATACAAATTTTAAAATAATTTTATGGATTTCTCAAAATGGTAGAGTTTTGATTCATGGTGAATTTAACTCATTTATTGATGTTTAATTATCTGACATTTTATAATACAATTTCATTCATCAGTGGAGGTTTGAATGTGGCTATGATGTTGAACAGGTTTTAATTGGATTTGCCAGTCTAACATGGACTTAGAAGAAAGGCCTGGTGATCCACAAAAAGATCATGACAATGGCACAGCACCAGCGACCTTTAATACCTAGGAATAATTTTAGCAAGAGTAATGTAATACGTATTCAAGGACATATATTTAAAGATAAAGATATTAATTAGGAAGAATGAATGGATATATTCGGTTAAGCAATTAGGAACTTAGAAAAATATTTAAGTAACAAAGCTCCACTTAAGCAAAAAATATTTTTCAATTAATTCTAAGATTCATATTGAAAAAAAAGAAAAATATATTAGCAATTTGTCTTTCTTAGCCTTATTTTTCTTTGCTATTAAATAGAATAATAATTAGAATATGTTTATAAGGTTTTTTGAGTTTTAATAAATTTCTAAGTAAATAGCCCTTTGTGAACTTTCATGTAGTATACATTCTAGGGGAAAAAAAGGTAGTCAAATTCTAGTGAAAACACCAGACTTAGTGGTCTAACTGAGAGTAGAGAAACCCCAGATGACATGGCCCCTGGACTGTCTGTTAACCCAGAACTAAAATCATTCCTGAAGCCAACTCTTCAAAGATTAGACTAGACTATAAAACATAAACTCATACTCATAAAGGGTGTGCTTCTTAGTTCAAGTAGATACAGGAGACAAAATGGGCAGCTCCTTTGGGAGGTGAGGTGAGAAGGCAGAAAGGAGCGAGATGAATGGACACGGGAAATCCAGAGCGGAAAGGGGGGGTTTGCTGCCACATTATAAGGATGGCAACTAGGGTCACATAACAATATGCATATAAATTTTTGTATGAGAAACTAACTTGAGCTATAAACTTTCACCTAAAGTACAATTAAAAAAAAAAAAAAGAAGAAGAAGACAGAAGGAATACAGGGAGTCACTATACCAAAAAGAATTGGTGGATGTTCAACCATTTCAAGAGGTAGCATATGATCAGTAACTGATGGTACTGAAAGAAGAGGCCTAAGCTGCACTGGACATACTGGCAAATAACAAGACTCCAGGAACTGATGGAACCCCAGTTGAGATATTTCAACAAATTGAGGCAGAGCTGGAAGTGCTCACTCATCTATGCCAAGAAATTTGGAAGACAGCTACCTGGCCAACCAACTGGAAGTGATTCATATTTTGCCAACTCCAAAGAAATGTGATCTGACAGAATGAGGGAATTACTGAACAACATCATTAATATTACATGCAAGTAAAATTTTACTGAAAAGCACTAAAAAGCAGTTGTAGCAGTACATCAACAGGAAACTTGCAGAAATTCAAGCTGGATTCAGAAGAGGACATGAAAGCAGGGATATCATTGCTGATGTAAGATGGATCCTGGCATAAAGAAGAGAATACCAGAAAGATGTTTATCTGTGTTTTATTGACTATGCAAAGGCATTCAACTGTGTGGATCATAACAAATATGGATAACATTACGAAGAATGGGAATTCACAAACACTTGATTGTGCTCATGAGGAACGTGTACATAGATCAAGAGGCAGTTGTTCGGACAGAACAAGGGGATACTGAATGGTTTAAAGTCAGGAAAGGTGTGCTTCAAGTTTGTATGCTTTCACAATACTTATTCAGTCTGTATGCTGAACAAATAATCCGAGAAGCTGGACTACATGAGAACAGGGCATCAGGATTGGAGGAAGACTCACTAACAACCTGTGTTATGCAGATGACACAACCTTGCTTGCTGAAAGTGAAGTGGACTTGAAACACTTACTGATGAAGATCAAAGACTACCACCTTTAGTATGGATTCCCCCTTAATATAAAGAAAACAAAAATCCACACAACTGGACCAATAAGCAACATCATGATAAATGGAGGAAAGATTGAAGTTGTCAAGGATTTCAGTTTACTTGGACCCACAATCAACACCGATAGAAGCAGCAGCCAAGAAATCAAAAGATGTATTGCATTGGGCAAATCTGCTGCAAAATACCTCTTTAAAGTGTTAAAAAAACAAAGATATCATCTTAAAGACTAAGGTGTGCCTGACCCAAGCCATGGTGTTTCCAATTTCCTCATACACATGCAAAAGCTGGACAGTGAATAAGGAAGACCGAAGAATTGACACCTTTGAACTATGGTGTTGGAGTAGAATATTAACTATATCATTTTTATTGATTTTATAAAAAACATGCACACAAACAGGGTATGGTGGGTCTGGGAAACACATACATATGCACACACATGCACACATACACACAAATACTTTCCTTCTTGGCCCCAGTCCTGGACCCCAGAAACCTTGAAGACTTTGCCAGGGCAGCCTCCCCTTCTCCATGTGTTGCATCCACTCTCCTCACCCCCTCCCCCCTCAGCCAAGCTGGTTCTATGTGGGGC
Source organism: Elephas maximus indicus (assembly GCF_024166365.1). Classification (NCBI taxonomy): domain Eukaryota; kingdom Metazoa; phylum Chordata; class Mammalia; order Proboscidea; family Elephantidae; genus Elephas; species Elephas maximus. The sequence continues at coordinate 29,943,139 of NC_064820.1, read as the reverse complement.
AGGAGTAAGAATGCAGCGGGGAGACCCCATAAACAGAGAAGGTTCATGGTGGAAAGGGCAGTGCCAGAGGGGCTATGCTGGGCCTCCAGGGGGAGACAAGTGTTTGGCATCATTGGATTGGGAGCACAGAACTCCAAGAGCAGCTGTCCACTGCACCAGGGCACTGAGGAGGTCAACATAGGGTGACCTCTGGTAGGACCGGATGGCTGCTCTCAGAGGGAGCTTCATCTCAGGGCCCACTGGTGGGGAGTAGAAGCTTCCAGAGTCTTTTGAGGAAGCAACCAAGAGGAGGAGCTCCCCTTGCTGTCAGGGATATGGGACCCTTGGCTTCATCCCTCTCCCCTCCTAGGGGCCATGGACTGCCAAAAGAACAAATAAATCTGTCTTTGAAGAAGTACAGGTAGAATGTTCCTTAGAAGGGAGGATGAGAAGACTTCATCTCACATCCTTTGGACATGTTATCAGGAGGAATTAGTCCCTAGAGAAAAACACCATACTTGATAAAGTAGAGGGTCAGTAAACAAGAGGAAGGCCCTCAATGAGATGGGCTGACACAGTAGCTGCACCAACGAGCTCAAGTATAACAAGGATTGTGAGGGTGATGCAGGTCCTGGTAGAGTTTCATTCTGTTGTACATAGTGTCACTATGAATTAGAACAGGTTCAGGGGCCCATTGTGTGGTTCTGGATAAAAGTTTCCAAAACATGAAATACATTTTTATAATATCAATTTTTTTCCATTTTGCTTTGCATAAAAAAATAGAAAAACCTTATCCTCTGCTTATTGAGGAGCTGTATCATAAATCAGTTGAAATTAATTTTCTTAAAAATTCTATATATGGTGACAACAACAATTAACCTGGTAAGAGCAATTCTGGTCTGTAAAATCTATTGCTGATATTATAGTTTATTCATTTTTACTCAAAGTTCTATTTTTAAAGATTTTTAAGATTCAAAAATTTGATTAAATCATCCACAGAAAATTCATATAAAAAGTGAGATTGTGCATTTTATTTATTTTATATAAATTATAGTGAAATATTTAATGCTGTAAATGTCTTAAAATCTAGGAATTTACATTTTTTTAACTGTGTTCCTTTACAACTACCTCAGGTTTATGATAAAATGACCTTTCTTTGCATATAGTATTTTTCTAATTTATATTCATATTGTGTCTAAATGTCACATTTAAATCTAGGTGACTTTTCACGTGTGTGTGTGAAAATTCTTTTAAGCTATCAGAAACTTTCTTTAAAATTAGTTGAAAAATATTTTTGGTATCTTTTAAAAACTATAATAGACTTACATAAAATAGAAACTTTTCTTTAACATATTGCAATAATTAAAAATATGTGCAAGTGTGTATGTTTTATAAATTTTGTACATCTACTATAGTAATTATGGAGCTAAAATTCTTAGGAATTTTAGCAAGAGCAGTGCAATACATATTTAAAGATATGTATTTAAAGGTAAAGAGACTAATTAGGAAGAATGAATGGATATATTTGATTAGTGTAAACAACTAACAACTTGGAAAATATTTAAATAATAAAGCTTCACTTAAGCAAAAAATAATTTTCAATTAGTTCTAAGATTCATATTGGACAAAAAAAGAAAATATATTAGCAATTGATCTCTCTTAGCCTTATTTTTCTTCTCTGTTAAATAGAGTAATAATTAGAATATGTTTATAGGAGTTTTTGACTTTTAAGAAATTTCTAAGTAAATAGCCCTTCGTGAATTTTCATGTAGTACACATTCTAGGGGGAAAAAAGGCAAGAAAAAAATATTGTTGTTGTTAGCTGACTTTGAGTCAGCTTGGACTCATGATGACCCCACGTGTCACAGAGTAGAACTGCCCCTGTATGTTTTTCTTGGCTGTAGTATTCAGAGGTCCTTTGTAGCAGGTTTTCTCACTACAATACATGGTTTGATTTCTTGGCTGCTGCTTCCATGGGTGTTGATTTAGAATACAGGTAAACTGAAATCCTTGACAATTTCAATCTTTTCTCCGTTTATCATGATGTTGCTTATTGATCCAGTTGTGAGGATTTTTGTTTTCTTTATGTTGAAATGCAATCCATACTGAAGGCTATATTCTTTGATCTTTGTCATGTCTTCTTTGCTTTTGTCAAGAAAGACTCTGTTATCTGCATATCGCAGGCTGTTAATAAGTCTTCCTTGAAGCCTGATGCCGCATTCTTCTTTATGTAGCCCATCTTCTCGAATTTTCTGCTCAGCATACAGACTGAATAAGTATGCTGAAAGGGTACAACCCTGACACACACATTTCCTGATTTTAAATGGCGCAGTATCCCCTCGTTCTGTTTGAATGACTGCTTCTTCGTCTATGTACAGGATCCACATGAGCACAACTAAGTGTTGTGAAATTCCCAATCTCCTCAACATTATCCATAATTTGTTATGATCCATATTCATCAAACAAGAGCAAGTCACTTGTTTTCTTCTTTTTAAAATGAATTACACACTATATTTATGACCACTTCCAATAGGAATATTCTTTTACTTTTCAGCTTGGTGAATGATTTTAAGGATAAATAATTATATTTCAAAATTACAAATTGTTTATATCTGAAATTTTTTGTGTAAAGAACAATAACTCTACTTTCCTGTGTGATTCCAAGAAAACTCTTTTTCTTGACTCCATTCGGTATACCACAGGACATTTACCCTTGCCCTTTCAAATTTCTATTAATTAATTTTATTGTGATTTTAAAATAAAGAATATTTCTGAAATTTTTGGTTAATTTTTGCTGATTTTATTTTCTAAAGGAAGAAAAGTAAAGTATCTTAACATTAATGATAAGTTCCCTTTAAATAGCTATATAAAATATGACTGAGAAGAATTTCCACAGAGACCTCATGTACCATGAGAGGCGTATGCTTTTCAATAATTACACCAGATGTTTGCCATCTTGAATTTATTCTAATTTTGTACTGAACAAATATTTTTGAGGCTTAGTATGTGTCAGGCTCTTTGTTAATCTATTGGGATAAGTTGTAAGTTTAAATATGGCTTCTGCTCTCAAAATAGCATCATTTTAAATAGAACTACAATTTTCTCCAAATCGACTGCACTGAACACAGCACTGTTTGTGGTTTATTAATGCTCATACTATGAATTTAAATAGGAATGTTTTAGAAATTGGTTAAGTCCAGACAGAAATTTATTTATTGGTTTTTTCCCCCTTGGATCTTCTATGTCTAACAAGAATTGCCACAGCAAGACTGAGTTGGCATTACAAAGCTGTACTTTTACATGACGGATTGGACGGTTTTCTAAATTCTCCATAAGTTTTGGCCATTTATGTTGTTTTTACTATTAACTGAAATTGTGTTAGCCCCTTACTTTGACCCCATGCACAACAGAATGAAATGCTGCCCAGTCCAGGGCCAATGTCATGATGCGTTTTGGATCAGACTGCTGTGATCTGTAGGGTCTTCATTTGCCTGATTTTCAAAAGTAGATTGCTGGCCTTCCTTGTTAGCCTGCCTTTGTCTGGAAGTGCTATTGAAACCTGTTCAGCATGATAGCAATGCAAGCCTCCACTGACAGAGAGGTGGTGGCCACGTGAGGTGCGTTGGCCGCGAATAGAAGCCTGGTCTCCTGCATGGAAAGCAAGTGGTTTTCTTTGAATGCTTATCCTAGTTTATATTAACTTGATAGCTACTTGAAACATTGATTAATTTTTCTGCCTTTCCATTAATACTTGTTTTACAGTTAAGTCATCTCAAATGTATTTCTTCATTGTGTCAAATGGTCAAATCAAATTCATTCTAATTAATTTTCCTCAAGATTCCAAAAATACACAGATTGCTAAGGCAATTTCAAATCTTAGAATTCTAAATTTTTTTGTGTTTGTGTGTAATGGGCATGGATATTTTCTGTCAAATTTACAAGAAGTGGAATTGAAACCAATTTGTGAGGAAATGGGATGGGAAGTAAATAATGTATATGACAATTTTTCTGTTGTTGCTGTTAGGCGAGGTCAAGTCGGTTCCGACTCATAACAAGCCTATGAACAACAGAACGAAACACTGCCCGGTCCTGCACCATTCTCAGAACTGTTGCTATGCTTGAGCCCATTGCTGCAGCCACTGGGTCAAGCCACCTTGTTGAGGTTCTTCCTCTTTTTCATTGGCCCCCTACTTTACCAAGCATGGTGTCCTTCTCCAGGAACTGATCCCTCATAACAACATTTCCAAAGTATGTGAGACATAGTCTCGCCATCCTTGCTTTTAAGAAGGGTTCTGGCTGTGCTTCTTCCAAGACACATTTTTTTTCATTCTTTTGGCAGTCTATGGTGTATTCCATATCCTTCACCAACACCCAATTCAAAAGCATCAATTTTTCTTCAGTCTTCCTTATTCATTGCCCAGTTTTTGCATGCATAATGAGGCAATTGAAAACACCATGACTTGGGTCAGGTGTACCTTAGTTTTCAAGGTGACATCTTTGATTTTAACGCTTTAAAGAGGTCTTCTGTGGCAGATTCATCCAATGCTCTGTGTCTTTTGATTTCTTGACTGCCGATTGTGTGAGTGTTAATTGTGGATCAAAGTAAAATGAAATCCTTGACAACTTCAATCTTTTCACCATTTATCATGATGTTGCTCATTGGCCCAGTTGTGAAGGTCTTTGTTTTATTTATATTGAGTTGTAATCCATATTGAAAGCTGTGGTCTTTGATCTTCATCAATAAGTACTTCAAGTCTTCTTCACTTTCAGCAACCAAGGTTGTGTCACCTGCATATCACTGGTTATTAATGAGTATTCCTCCAATCCCGATGCCCTGTTCTTCATATAGTTCAGATTCTCATATTATTTGTTCAGCATACAGACTGAATAAGTATGGCGGAAGACGCACACCTTCCTGACCTAAAGCATGCAATATCCCCTTGTTCCCTTGGAACAACGGCCTCTTGGTCTATGTACAAGTTCCTCATAAGCACAATTAAGTACTCCGAAATTCCCATTCTTCATGATATTATTGATAATTTGTTATGATCCAAACGGTCGAATGCCTTTTCATAGTCAATAAAACACAGGTAAATTTCTTTCTGGTATTCTTTGCTTTCAGCCATTATCCATCTGATATCAGCAAGGATATTCCTGGTTCCATGTCCTTCCCTGAATTTGGCTTGAATTTCTGGCAGTTCCCTGTCAATGTACTGCTGCAACCACTTTTGAATTATCCTCAGCAAAATTTTACTTCTGAGTGGTATTAATGACATTGTTCGATAATTTCCACTTTAGGTTGGATCATCTTTCTTGGAAATAGGCATAAATATGGATCTCTTCCAGTTGGTGGGCCAGGTAGCTGTCTTCTAAATTTCTTGGCATAGACAAGTGACCACTTCCAGTGCTGCATCCCTTTGTTGAAACATCTCTATTGGTACTCTGTCCATTCCTGGAACCTTGTTTTTAGCCAGTGCCTCCAGTGCAGCTTGGAATTCTTCCTTCAATACCATCAGTTCCTATTCATATGCTACCTGCTGAAATGATAGAACACCTACCAATTCTTTTTGGTGTAGCAACTCTGTATTACTTCCAACTTATTTTAATGCTTCCTGTGTTGTTTAATATTTTTCCTGTAGAATCCTTCAATATTCCAACTCGAGGGTTGAATTCTTTCTTCAGTTATGTCAGCTTGAGAAATGCAGAGCATGTTCTTCCCTTTTGGTTTTCCATCTCCAGGCCAGGTCTTTGCACATGTTATTATATAATACTTCACTTTGTCTTCTCTAGCTGCCGTTTGAAGTGTTCTGTTCAGCTTTTTTACTTCATCATTTCTTCCTTTCACTTTAGCTAGTCAGCAACAAAGAGCAAATTTCAGAGTCTCTTCTGCATCCATTTTGGTCTTTCTTTCCTGTCTTTTTAATGACTTCTTGCTTTACTCATGTATGATGTCTTTGATGTCATTCTACAACTCGTCTGGTCTCGGTCATTAGTGTTCAATGTATCAAATCTATTCTTGAGATGGTTTCTAAGTTCAGATGCGATATACTCAAGGTCACACTTTGGCTCTCTTGGGCTTGTTCTAATTTTCTTCAGTTTCATCTTGAACTTGCATATGAGTAATTGATGATCTGTTCCACAGTCGGCCCCTGGCCTTGTGCTGACATGATATTGAGCTTTTCCGTCATCTCTTTCCACAGATGTAGCCATTTTGATTCCTGTGTATCCCATCTGGGAAGCTCCACATGAATAGTCGCTGTTTATGTTGGTGAAGAAAGGTATTTGCAGAGAAGAAGTGGTTTGTCTCGCAATATTCTATCATTTGATCTCCAGCATCGTTTCTATCAGTAAGGTCATATTTTCCAACTACCAATCTGTCTTTGTCTCCATCTTTTGCATTCCAGTCACCAGTAATTATCGATGCATCCTGGTTGCATGTTGGATCAATTTTAGACTGCAGAAATTAGTGAAAATCTTCAATTTCTTCATCTTTGGCCTTAGTGGTTGGCATGTATATTTGAATAATATTCGTATTGAGTGGTCTTCCTTGTAGGTGTATGGATATTATCCTATCACTGAGAGCATTGTACTTCAGGATAGATCTTGAAATGTTCTTTTTGAGGATGAATGCAATGCCATTCTTCTTCAATTTGTCTTTCGCAGCATAGTAGACCATATGATTGTCCAATTCAAAATGGCCCTTACCAGTCTGTTTCAGCTCCCTAATGCCTAGGATATCAATGTTTATGTGTTCCATTTCATTTCTGACAATTTCCAATTTTCCTGGGTTCATACTTCATACATTCCACCTTCCAATTATTAATGGATGTTTGCAACTATTTCTTTTCATTTTGAGTCATGCCACATCAACAAATGAAGGTCCTGAAAGCTCAACTCCATCCATGTCATTAAGGTCGACTCTACTTCAAGGAGGCAGCTCTTCCCCAGTTGTATCTTGAGTGCCTGCCAACCTGAAGGGCTCATCTCATTGTGCTGCTATTTATAAGGTTTTCACTGGTTAATTCTTTTCAGAAGTAGACCGCTGGGCCCTTCTTTCTAGTCTGTCTTAGTCTGGAAGCTCGGCTGAAACCTCTCTGCCATTGGTGACCCTGCTGATATCTGAATACCAATGGCATAGCTTCCAGCATCACTTCAACTCTGAAGGCCCACAGTATGACAAACTGACAAATGCATGGGGGCAAGTTTTTCTAGATTGCCTTTATGTACACTTCACTTACTGTCAGTGTTTCTATGTTAGATTCTAATAAATAACAGTAACTGTATTATAATCTCATGAAAAATGTGTACTTTTAATTGAAAAGAATTAAACATATCAGGAAAAAAGGCATGATAATCAAACTTAGGTAATTGTAAATATTTAATTTCCAAAAAAATAAACTTGCTGTACATTTTAATCTCCATTACTTGGGAAGGTTATTTCAAAGGTTGATCTGGCAAATGAACAAACAAAAAACTAATGCACCACCTCCAAAACCAAACATTTATATTTGATATATTTCCCCTAAGACACATACATTTTATCTTTATAAACTGGTTATTTCTACGTTCTTCTAATGATCTCAGAGTGAAGGTGATTTTGCTTTTGGTAGAATAAAAGTTTAAATAAATTTATATATGTTCTTATTTTATGAGTTACATTATAACAAAGATAATATGTTTAACTGAGAAAACATGTCCTTTAAAAATATATAAAATAACCCAGAGTGAAGATTTTACTGAACATAGACACATGAAATAACTAGGAGCATGTCTTTTGCATGAAATTACCCTGAGTCTCCAGCTACAGAAAATCTGAGTGATATTAGTTTTCTATTTAATAGACTTAATTCTATAAAAATCTGTTTGACTGCTAACCAAAAGGTCAGCAGTTCAAATCCACCAGCCGCTCCTTGGAAACCCTATAGAACAGTTCTACTCTGTCCTGTAGGATCACTAAGAGTGAATCTACTTGATGACAATGGTTTAGGTTGATTTTATATTACTCTAAGGTACTTTAAGATTATAATAGGAATAATAACACAGCAATGGGTTACAATTCAAAATATCTTGCACTGTTACTAGCATAAAATAAACTCAATATATTTTATTATTGTTATCATTATTATAGCAAACATCATCATGCATAACTAAATGGTGATTCTTGAGTATTTTGGAAAATTAAAAGACACAAAATTGAAATGTATATTCCATTATCATTCCATTATCATTAGTAACTGATAAATATATATAGCAAACTCAACAAAACCCAACTCATAACAACCTATAGGGCAGAGTAGAACTGCCTCACAGTGCTTCCCAGGAGTGGCTGGAGGATTCAAACTGCCAACTTTTTGGTTAGCAGCCTGAGCCCTTAACCACTGTGCCACCAACTCTATGTTGTGATATAAACGACAGTATACACATTTCAATTGCAATTTCCTAGAGGAAAAGAACAGATAAGTTGTTAATAATTCAAATAAAAATGTAGTAATTTTTTTTTAATTCTATGTAATGTTCCTGATGTTTATTTCTTTCTCAAGTTTATTCATGATATTTAATTACCAAACTATGTGGTTGTGAAATCAAATTTTGGTAAGGCAAATAGTTCGATTCCTGTGTAGAAAAACATCTGAACAATTCAAAAGTGAAAACATTTTGAAAGTTACAAATATCCTATTATGAAAAATTATAATGTTCTTCTGGTAGAATATTTTGCCTTTTTATTTACACATCTTTAAAAAAACACACACACACACGCAATGAGTTAAGTGAAAGAATGCTTTGTATATTAATCTGTGCCAAAAAGTGGTATACTTGGAAACAGTCTTGGGAAATTTGACCCTCATATTGAGACTCAATTCAAAACATTTTAGTGCAATAATTCCTTAAGATGATTTTGAGACACTTAGAAAATGAGAAACATTTTTAAGGAATTCTTTAAAATTGCGTTGATTACAGATCTGGTGGCACAGTGGTTAAAAGCTCAGCTGCTAACCAAAAGGTCAGCAGTTGGGATCCACCATCCACTCCTTGGAAACCCTACGAGGAAATTCTATTCTGTCCTATACAAACATTATGAATCAGAATTGACTCAACAGCAAGGAATTTTGGGGGGGGGGGCTTGATTGTAGATCAACTACCTGACTAAGAACTATTGATTTACTACAAAATACCTCTTACGTAGTTTGTAAAGTTCTTATGAGTAGTATATGTAATACAAGTCCACCAATATTAGTTTTAAAGTAGAAGCTTATGAGGCTGCTGCTTTTAAATTAATATGTTAATATTACCTTAATGAGTTTATTTCTATTTTAATGAACAGAATAAATGAAAAGAAAATAGTTCATGTAACATAACCCTAAACTATTTATAATTTTATAATAGGAAATTAAGCAGAGAGAAATATATTGTTACAAATGACACCCTTTTCCCATCCTCATTTAATATCCATCAAACTGAGAGGTGTAATTATTTGATGAGATACATGTCCATTACCTACTTCTAGTCTCTAATTATAACACATTTGCATTGTCACTGGTTATGGTGGAATTAGTGTACCCAAGCAAAAAAATCAATAATTCAAACTTATAGTTAAAGTTTATTGTAATGAGAAAACTCATACATTAAGGTAAATTCAATCTAGTATTTCTTCTCAATATTTATTTTTTTATCCATGCGTAATGAAACAAAAAAAACTTTCATTTTTAATGAAATATGCAAATTAAAAACTAAGTATCAATTATGCTATAGTTCCATTAAAATCAATACAGGGAGACTCTGAACAGCACTACAGTTTTCTACATACGTTATAAGAATGAAATTAACAAACACCAAATGATGTGTATCAAACATTTCATTCATTGCAAATCAATGCCAATTAAAAAATGAGTTTTTTTTTCAGTATTTTAGTTGTTTTTCAATTATTTATTTAAAGATCAATTATTTTTTCAACAGCAAACATGTTTATATATCACAAACAAGATGAGCTGCATAATTTCCGGGGCACATTGCAAAAATGAACATCCAGGACATCTTGGCCAATATTTGTTCGGAATTTCAAGAAGGTGGCAGCTGAGCTTTAACCCAAGTTCTGAGCTCTAGGTCCTTTGGAAACTGCACAGGTACGCACTCGTGAAGATGCTCCGGCTCACAAAATGTTCCCCTACCCTTTATACCAAAAATAAAATAAAACTGTACGAAAAGATCCATTCCAAACCATAATTATTAATTTGTTCTTTATCACGCCATGTATTTTAATTATGTGTGGGACAAGCAGTTTGTGATTAGCTGCTAACTGAAAGGCTGGCAGTTTGTACCCACCTAGTGGCTCCATGGAAGAAAAGGCTAGATGATTTGCCTATTTAAAGTGTTAAAAAGCAAAGATGTCACTTTGAGGACTAAATTGCACCTTACCCAACCCATGGTATTTTTAGTTGCCTCATATGCGTGTGAATGCTGGGCAATGAATAAGGAAGATCGAAGAAGAATTGATGCCTTTAAATGATGGTGTTGGCAAAGAACACTGAATATAACATGAACTACCAGAGGAACAAACAAACCTGTCTTGGAGGAAGTACAGCAAGAGTCCTTCTTAGAAGCAAGGATGGCAAGATATCGTCTCATGTACTTTGGACGTATTATCAGAAGGACCAGTCCCTGGAGCAGGACATCATGTTTGTAAAGTAGATGGTCAACAAAAAAGAGGAAGACCCTCAGTGAGATGGAGCAACACAGTGGCTGCAACAATGGGCTCAAACATAACAATGACTGAGAGGATGGCACAGATTGGGCAATATTTTGTTCTGTCATCCATAGGGTAGCTACGAGTCAGAACCAACTTGACGCCATCTAACAAGAACAACAATCTAATCTTATCAATACTTTCTTACCCATGATATAAATAAATTAATGGGAAAAAAGATAGTTGTGTTTGTTTTGAAGTGAACAATTTTTTTAAGAAAATAAAAATCTGTTAACAAGGTTTTCTTTTTAGTATGCAATACTTAGAAAGGCTAAATTGTTTTCCTTAACTTGAAAGTAAATGTGATGCTACCGAATAGGGGGATTTTTTTTTCCTTCATCTAGACGATTATTCGTAAAATGATTTATACATTTCCTGACCACCAAAACTAAAAGAAAAAAAAAAAACTTCATTTGTCAGAATTAAAAAGTTCAATCCAAGTTTAAAAACAAAAAAAACTTATCCTGTAAGCTATCTATACCTACTGGATTCCCACTCAAACACAAACCTCTTCTAAGCTCAGTGACATCCAGTGGGAAGGAATTCTGTCTTTGCTTACTTTCTTCATCTCTTCAAAGACCCACTACCATCTTATTCTAGAGTGATTACAGAGATGAAAGGAAGAATAAAAAAAAGAAAGAAAAAGGCAAAATCATACCTAATAATATTCGGTAATCATTTTTTTTTTTAAAAAAAAGCATTTATCAAAGTGTAACTAAATCACACTGTTGCAGTGGAGTCAATTCCAACTCATAGTGACTCCCATGCATCTGAAAGTCTGTCTTAGTGTGGGGTTTTGCATGTTGCTGTGGTGCTGGAAGCTATGCCACCTGTTTTCACATACCAGCAGGGTCATCCGTGGCAGACAGGTTTCAGCTGAGCTTCCAGACTAACACATACTAGGAAGAAAGATCTGGGAGTCTACTTCTGAAAAAAATGAGCTAGTGAATAACAGTGGAACATTGATATAGTACTGGAAGATGAGCCTCTCAGGTTGCAAGTCACTCAAAATACCACTGGAGAAGAGTTGCTTCCTCAAAGCAAAGTTGACCTTAATGGCGTGGATGGAGTCAAACTTTCGGGACCTTCATTTGCTTATGTGGCATGACTCAAAATGAGAAGAAATAGCTGCAGACATCCAATAATAATAGAAAAGTGGACTGTACTAAGTATGAGTCTTGGAAAATTGGAAATAGTCAAAAAATGAAATGGAATGTATGAGCATTGATATCCTAGGCATTAGTGAGCTCAAATGGGCTGGTGTTGGCCATTGTGAGTCAGACAATCATGTGGTCTACTATGCTGGGAATGCCAAATTGAAGAGGAATGGCCATCTGGTTAATCATCAAAAAGAACATTTCAAGATCTATCCTGAAGTACGATGCTGTCAGTGATAGGATAATATCTATATGGCTACAAAGAAGACCAGTTAATATGACTATTATTCAGATTTACACACTAACCACTAAGGCCAGAGATGAAGAAATTGAAAATTTTTACCAACTTCTGCAGTCTGAAATAGATGGAACATGCAATCAGGGTGTATTGATAATTACTGGTGATTAGAATGCAAAAGTTGGAAAAGAAAAAGGAGGATTGATAGTTGGAAAATATGGCCTTGTGATAGAAACGATGAAAGAGATCACATGATAGAACTTTACAACACCAACGATTTCTTCATTGCTAATACCTTTTGTCAACAATATAAATGTCGACTATACACATGAATCTCCCTGGATGGAATACACAGGAATCAAATCAACTATATCTGTAGAAAAAGAGTATGAAAAAGTTCAACACCATCAGTCAAAATTGTTTACTGTGTTTTATTGACATGCAAAGTCATTTTACTTTGTGGCTCATAACAAATTATGCGCAACATTGCAAAGAATGGGAATTCCAGAACACTTAAATGTGCTCATGAGGAACCTGTACATAAATCTAGAGGAAGCCGTTTGAACAGAGTAAGGGGGTACTGTGTGGGTTAGACAGGAAAGATGTGTGTCATCACGGTATCCTTTCACCACACTTATTCAATCTGCATGCTGAGCAAATAATTCGAGAAGCTGTACTATATAAAGAATATGGCATCAGATTTGGAAGAAGAGTCATTAACAGCCTTGCTTGCTGAAAGTGCAGTGGAATTGAAGCACTTACTGATGAAGATCAGATACTACTTTTTCAGTATGGATTACAACTCAACATAAAGAAAACAAAAATCTTCACAACTAGACCAGTAAACAACATCATGATAAACAGAGAAAAGACTGAAGTTGTCAAGGATTTCATTTTACTTGAATCTACAATCAACAACCATGGAAACAGCAGTCAAGAGATCAAAAGAAGCATTGCACTGGGCAAATCTGCTGCAAAAGACCTCTTTAAAATTTTGAAAAGCAAAAATATCATTTTAAGGACTAAGGTGCCTGTGATCCAAGCCATGGTATTTTCAGTTGCCTCATATCCATGTGAAAGCTGGACAAGGAATAAGGAAGACAGAATAATTGATGCCTTTGAATTATGATATTGGCAAAGAATATTGATTATACTTTGGACTGCGAAAAGAATGAACAAATCTTTCCTGGAAGAAGTACAGCCAGAATACTCCGTAGAAGCAAGGGTGGCGAGACTTTGTCTCTCGTACTTTAGACATACTGTCAGGAGGGATCTGTTCCTGGAGAAGGACATCATGCTTGGTCAAGTAGAAGGTCATCAAAGAAGAGGAAGACCCTCAATGAGATGGATTGACACAGTGGCTGCAACAATGGGCTCAAGTATAATAAAGGCCACGAAAGTGGTGCAAGATCAGGCAATGTATTGTCCTCTTGTACCGGACAGCACCTAACAAAAACAAATCATAGACTCACAGTTTTGACAGTTTATGAGAAACACTAAGAAACACAGCTCATTGCAAACGGGAACAGTTATTGTGTTTAAAAGGACATCACTTTTTTCAAAATTTCAGCTAAACGTACAAACACAGAAACTCATACCAAGAGGCTGAGAAAAAATGCAATTGAGAATAATTAAATAAACTTTTGCTATATAAAATCTTATCATTTTCATTTGAAAATAAAGATTGCATTTGACAGCATTTGTATGTTTTTTTTTATGTCAGAAAAACATGAACTGTGGAACGTACTCATACGTTTGATGTTGGTTACATTATTTTACTGAGAAATAATTTAAATATAGCTTAGCATTTGGGGTACATATCATTAGAGAACTAGAACATGTAGATGTACTTTCAGTATTTTATATTCAAGGAAAAAAGGGTTATTATCATTCAATAAAAATAATTTAAATCTCTGTGGATATTGTAATCACATAGTAGAATTTATGTTTCACCTTCCTTCAATAGAAAAATACTGTGGACTGTTTCTATTATTTATGTGAATGACTGAGTACTATGAACAGAATCAGAGGCACAGGAACATATTCAAAAAGCACTAGATTTAAAGTCAACAAGAAGAAAACACTTGCACAGAAGATGATGAATCTTTCATTGTCATTTGTCTTGCTTTTTAGAACTGAGCTCTACTACTGTGCTTAGTGTTCAAGTACATAATGGTTTGACTATTATACATGTATGGGCCCTCTGGAAATGAAAATCTTGACAGTTAAAATTTCCTTTTTAACCCCTAATTCTGCTGGTTGAAACTAGATCTATTGAGAAAACTTTTCTAGATATAACCATCCATAATTTGATTATTAGATAACCTTTTTTTTTTTGTACAATTCAGGGATCCCCCCGCTCCTTGACCTTAAGCTGAAGTTTATCTCAAAGAGGAAGCCTGCCAATGGAAAATCCAGTTTAGTGTCTGATTAAGGTAACCAGTCTGTGGGTAAAGAATGTATGCATAAAACTCTGATGTCTTAGGCCTCCAGACTAAGACAGACTAGGAAGAAAGGCTTGGCAATCTACTTCTGAAAGTTACACAGTGAAAACTGCCTGGGTCACAGCAGAACTTTGTCCTACTCTGTTGCTGTAAACATGTTATCAGGAGGAATCAATCCCTAGAGAAGGACTTAATCTTTAGGGAGGTAAAGGGTTATGAAGGTGTGGGAAACCCTTGGTGGGACAGATTTGCACAATAAGCACAACTATGGAGCATGCTGGTGACTGTGAGAATGGCACAGGACTGGTAGTGTTTCATTCTGATACACATAAGGTGGTCATGAGTTGGAGCTGGCTGGGCAGGCAGTCAACAACAACCTCTAACGGCCCTTTATCCCCTCAACTTAATACCATTTCTACCAGTTCCTTGCCTCCCTTTCATTTATTTTTTCTTCTTTGATCTCCCAAACCTAACCAAAACATCTTTTTTATAGCAAACATTCAATGTCTATTACAGTATTAACTATGTTTTCCTCTATGAAGACTATGTTTAAAGATTACATATATTCTTTACAAGCCATAAATCGATCTAACTCATTTCAGCAAATATTTTATGCTTTTACCTTATTCTTAAATGTTAGTTACTCAGGTAGTCTGTCCGTCAATCTTCAGGCTTTGTAAGTTTTCCTGTTTCTAGCTATTTTAATTTGAGCAAAATTTAGAAAATAATTCAACTTAGATTTAATATTTACTGTGCACCACTTAAGTACCAGGAACTAATTTACATGTGTATGGCACCTCATTTAAATTTCATAACACTCCTGAGAAAGATACGATATTCATGGAGAATTGAAATGCACAGAGGTTCAATTTCTTGCCCTAAGCCTATGAATGTGCCGGTGGAACATTTATTTAGTAAAAGAAAATCAGAAAATTGTTTTTTATAATTTTCAATAAATTTTAAATGATATTTTTACAAGTCCCGAAAAACAAAGACCTGTCTTTGACAATCATTTGTACCTGGGAGGAAAATTCTGCATTATAATAATGTTTGAGATGGTTTCAGGACATTTGTTTCATCAAAATCTTAACATCCCAGTGGATGAATAGCCCTCTGAAGACTCATTAAAATGGCAGAAATATCCACAAATTTATCTGACACTTATTTTCACATCAACAGTCCATCTGGATCTTTCTATGTGATGTACTAATAGGGAGAACATAGTTGGGTCCATTCAAGAAAGAGCTGGGGTTAGAATAATTTGCAGTTGTTTTTTTACATTACATTTAGAAGCAGCCTAAGTACAAAACACTTGTATTTTCAATTCTATGGTGAAAAGAAGGAAGCGAGGGAGCAAGCAGTGGCTTTTTCATGACGCAAAGGCTCCTTTTATTCTCCAGTGTAAACATAATGAGAGAATTACTTTCTCTGCAGTACAGTGAACTGAAGGTCATCATCAATTCTGTTTATTCCTGTTGCAAGTGACTTCACTGCTTGTAAATAATTCATGGTACTATGTTATAAATAACATTTTATGTAAAAGAAAAACCATGCCTGGGTTTACTAAGTGTTTCTTTAATCTTTATAAATATATCAACTAAAATAGTTTCCACCTTTGCATATAGCCTTAGCTTAGTCTCTTAAGAATTGTTTTATGAATTTTTACTTTGAAGAACAGAAGATGCCTTACAGCTGAAATATGGAACTTGTTGCACAAAGGTAAATTGGCATGAATTCTGGCTTTTTATTCTAAAATTTCTCAAGAAGAGGGATTATAATGCACATGGAATATTTATGTGAATAACTGGAATACTCTGTGGGGTTCAGAAAAATAATAGAGTATAAGATAAATTTTATAGAATAAAATTTTTGGCCAAAGGAGATCTCATGCTTTTTCCAAAGTCTATTTTTTTTCTTCAACTTCAAAACAACAAATAAAAAGATGATTTTTATTCTTCTTCTTCTATTAACAAAGCCTTTTTGAGGAATTTCTAAACTAGAAAGATTTAATACGTTGCTATGAAAATCATATCTATTTTTATTAGAATTCATAAATAATGAATCCATAAGTAATTAAAGAGAATTTCATAAATATTTTCCCTAATCTAAATATTACTTTCAAAAATCCTTCTTAAAAATATTATACAAAACATTTTTCTTTTCAGCATTTATTTCATTGAATCCTCTCAGTAAACCAGCCTAAATATGTAAGGTTCATGATGATTCAGGATTGTCCAGGAAAAATGGACATTTAAAGAAATAATTGGCATTTAGCAAATGAGGTCATTACTTGTTTTCTTACATGATGGGCAGCTCAAGTTGCATGGTAACTTGGTGGTCCATGGTTGAGTATTCACTCTCTACTAAGACCCAATAGCAAGCCAAAAGGTGGTTTCACAAAAAGCGAGTTATTATCTGCGAGGAGAGAAGGGCAAGGGCTTTGCTAAAAAATCCTAAGGGGCTTCACTTTGATTCACCAAAGGGGGCCTGACAAAGACTCTAAACAACATCTCTATCTGTCACTGACATTTCAAGAAATATTGGACCAGCTGGATCATATGGCCCAAGTAGCAAAGCTGCTTCTACAACATTCTGGACCAGCTGCAGAGCGTTTTCTTGTTCTGGGCCCCACTCATAGACAGCAGCTTTTCAGGCCACTTGGTAAATGGGCCAAAGCAGCATACCCAAATGAGGAATATGTTGCTGCCAAAATTTAAAGAGTCCCATTAGCCTTTATGCCTTCTTTTTTGTTGTAGGAGGCCAGATACAACAACTTATCCTTCATCTTAGAAGGAATATCTCAAAATAGCCCATGCCAATGGACCCCCTTGAAATCTCACTGAGGTAGAGGTCCCCTGAATTTTTGTTGGATTCGTGTTCAACACTCTCACACACAAACGTTTTACCAATAAGTCTAGAGCAGTTGCTACTTCTTACTCAATAAGTCCAATCAGCATGAAGCCATCAATGGAATGAAGCCATTTAACGCATCATGGAAAGGAAAGGCAATCAAGGCCCCTGCAGGCTAAATTATAACATAAAGTTGGAAAATTGATATACTCCTGTTGTAGGACAGTGAAGTATATTGCTGGCCTTGCCAGCTGAAAGCAAAATGTTTCTGGTGGCCTTTATTAACATGAGTGATTAAAAAAAGAAAAAAAAAAATCCAGGTAAACAGCTATACTGTGTACTTAGACATGTTAATTTGCTCAAGTAGTAAAACCAAATCTGGAATGACAACTGCAGTTGGAATCACCCTTAATTAAGTTTGTGATAAACCACTGTCATTCTCTAAAGTTCAACTTTTTTCTGCACCAGCTAAATAGGCAAGTTGAAGGGGGATGTTGTGGAAATGACCACCCTTGAGTCTTTCAAGTTCCTGTTGGTGGCAATAATCTCCGGAATTCCTTCAGGAATGGAGTATTGCTTTTGGTTTACTATTTTCCTATGTGGAGACAGTTCTAGTGACTTCCATGTGGCTTTTCCTACCATAAGAGCCTTCACTCCATAGGTTATGGAACCAATGTGAATCCTGGAACTGAGGAAATAACCACAAAATTGGACCAACTGTGAGATGGACACAGTGAAACACACTGATAACCTGGCCTCCATAATTTCCTATTTTCACTGATGAATGACAGTAAAGATTTGAGTCTGATGAAATTAGTGTCAGTTCAGAATCAGTGTCCCTAAATCCCCCAAATTCTGATTATTTCCTTTTCCTCCATGTGAGATCATCCTGTCATTGCTTTTTCGGGGGAAACCTGAGAGAAAGATTAACAATATCAATCTTTGATGGTGTAGTAGAGTCCTTCTTTGAGGGGACCTGGCTCTTCTTCCTTCATTCAAAGTGTTGCGAGTCTGTAAATAGGCTCAAGTTTTGAATTGACTCAGGGTCCATGATTCTCTGTTTTGGTAATTCAAGCTAGACTTATCTTCACTTGACTTAGAGCTTTTCTGCATATACAGATCAAGCAAGAATTTAGTAGGATCATTTATTTCACTTCTAGGGACAACATGATCAACTAGCAAATACCATAGGTTTATGAAAGTCAAACTAACATTTTAACTCTGCTGTCTGTTATGGTAACCATGTTCATCTTGTCTTTGGTGATTAAGTGTTGCCACATAGCCCCTCCCACCCCAGATTTAATTATCTGCATTTAGGGTTTTCTAATTCAGTACCTAATTCATTTTACTGGATCCACAATCAATGTCCATGGGAGCAGCAGTCAAGAAAAAAAAAAAATGCATTGCATTGGGCAATTCTGCTGCAAAAGATCTTTTTAAAGGGTTAGAAAGCAAAGATGTCACTTTAAGGACTAAGATCCACCTGACCCAAGCTATGTAGTTTTTAGTCACTTCATATGCATGGGGAAGATGGACAATGAATAAGGAAACCTGAAGAAGAAATGATGCCTTTGAATTATGGTGTTGGTGAAGAATATTTACTATCCCGTAAGCTGCCAGAAGAACAAACAAATCTGTCTTAGAAGAAGTGCAGCCAGAATGTTCTTTAGAAGCAAGGATGGCAAGACTTCGTCTCAGATACTTTGGAAGTATTATCAGGAGGGACCAGTTCCTGGAGAAGGATATCATGCTTGGTAAAGTAGAGGATCAGTGAAAAAGAAGAAGACACTTAACGAGATGGATTGACACAGTGGCTACAACAATGGGCTCAAGCATAACGATTGTGAGGATGGCGCAGGACTGGGCAGTGTTTTGTTCTATTGTATGTAGGGTCATTATGAGCCAGAACTGACTCATAATGACAACAACCACAACATATTTATTATTATTATTGCTAAATCTGTTACTATTCATAAGGTTTCCACTGGCTAATTTTTTTCAGAAGTAGACTGCTGGGTTCTTCTTCCTAGTCTATCTTAGTCTGGAAGCTCAGCTGAAACATATCCGGCATGGGTGATACTGCTGGTATTTGAATACCTGTGGCATAGCTTCTGGTACCACCGCAACATGCAAGCCCCCACAGTTCAGACAAACTGACAGACATGTGGGGGCACTAAGACCAGATTTTTACCAACTTCTGCAGTCTGAAATTGATTGTACATGAAATCGTGATGCACTGATAATTACTGGTGATTGGAATGCCAAAGCTGGAAACAAAGGAGAAGGATTGGCAGTAGGAAAATATGGCCTTGGTAATAGAAAGGATGCCAGAGATGTCATGATAGAATTTTGCAATATCAGTGACTTCTTCATTGCAAATATCTTTTCTCAAAAACATAAGCAGTAACTATACATGTGGACCTCACAAGATGTAATACATAGGAATCAAAACAACTACATCTGTGGAAAGAGACACTGGAAAAGCTCAATATCATCAGTCAGAACAAGGCCAAGGGCCAACTGCAGAAGAGGCAATCAACTGAGAACATGCAAGTTCAAGTTAAAACTGAAGAAAATTAGAACCAGTCCACTAAAGCCAAACTATGACCTTGAGTATATACCACCTGAATATAGAGACCTTCTCAAAAATAGATTTGACATGTTGAACACTAATGACCAGATGAGTTGTGGAATGACATCAAGGACATCACACATGAAGAAAGCAAGAAGTCATTAAAAAGATAGGGAAGAAAGAAAAGACCAAAATATATGTCAAAAAAGACTCTGAAAGTTGCTCTTGCGTGTCAAGTAACTAAAGTGAGTGGAAGAACTAATGACTTAAAAGAGCTGAAAAGAAGATTTTAAAGGGCAGCTCAAGAAGACAAAATAAAGTACTATAATGAAATGTGCAAAGAGTTGGAAATAGAATACCAAAAGGAAAAAACACACTTGGCATTTCTCAACCTGAAAGAACTGAAGAAAAAATTCAAGCTTCAATTAGTGGCAGTACTGAAGGTTTCTAAGGAGAAAATATTAAATAATGACTAAAGCATCAATAGCATATGGAAAGAATACACAGACACTGTACCAAAAGGAATTGGTTGATGTCCAACTATTTCAGTAGGTAACACATGAACAAGAACCAATGGTACTGAAGAAAGCAGTCCAAGCTTCACTGAAGGCATTGGCACAAAAAAAAAAAAAGGCTCTAGGAATTGAGGGGACACCAATTGAGATATTTCAACAAATAGAGGCAGCACTGGAAGTTCTCAGTCATTTATGCCAAGAAATTTGGAAGACAGCTACCTGACCATCTGACTGGAAGAGATCCATATTTTTGCCTATCCCAAAGAAAGATGATCCAATGGAATGCAGAAATTATCAAACAATGCCATTAATAACACATGCAGGTAAAATTTTGCTGAAGATCATCCAAAAGCAGCTGCGGAAGTACATTGACAGGGAACTGCTGATGCCACGTTCTTCTTCACATAGTCCAGCTTCTCAGATTGTTTACTCAGTATACAGATTGAATAAGCGTGGTGAAAGGCTATAACCATGGTGCATACCTCTTTTCATGCTGCATTCAGAAGAGAACTTAGAACCAAGGATATCATCGCTGACGTCAGATGGATCCTGGCTGAATGCAGAGAATACCAGAAAGATGTTTACCTGTGTTTTACTGACTATGCCGAAGCATTTGACCATGTGGATCATAATAAATTATTGGTAACATTGCAAAAATGGATATTCCAGAACACTTAATTGTGCTCATGAGAAACCTGTACGTAGATCAAGAGGCATTTGTTTGAACAAAACAAGGGAATACTGTGTGGTTTAAAGTCAAGCGAGGTGTATACCAGGGTTGTATGCTTTCACCATACTTATTCAATCTGTGTGCTGAATAAGCGATCCAAGAAGCTGGACTATATGAGGAATGCAACATCAGGATTGGGGGAAGACTCATTAACAACCTGCATTATCCAGATGATACAACCTTTCTTGATGAAAGTGAGGAGGACTTGAAGCACATGCTGATGGAGATCAAAGACCACAGCCTTCAGTATCTATTACACCTCAACATAAAACAAAAATCCTCACAACTGGACCAATAAGTAAAATCATGAGAAATGGAGAAAAGTTTGAAGTTGTCAAAGATTTTATTTTACTTGGGTCCACAATCAACATCCATGAAAGCAGCAGTCAAGAAATCAAAAGACGCATTGCTTTGGGCAAATCTGCTGCAAAAGACCTCTTTAAAGTTTTACAGAGCAAAGGCATCACCTTCAAACCTAAGGTGCGCCTGACTCAAGACATGGTGTTTTCAATCACCTCCTATACATGTGAAAGCTGGGCAATGAATAAGAAAGATTAAAGAAGAATTGACTCCTTTGAATTGTGGTGTTGGCAAAGAATATTGACTATATCATGGACTGCCAAAGGAACAAACAAATCTGTCTTGGAAGAAGTGCAACCAGAGTGCTCCACAAAAGCAAAGATGGTGAAGTTATATCTCACATACTTTGAAGATGTTATCAGAAGGGACAATTCCCTGGAGAAGGACATTATGCCTGGTAAAGTAGACGGTCAACGAGAAAGAGGAAGACCTTCAACCAGATGGATTGACACAGTGGCTGCAACAATGGGCTCAAGCATAACAACAATTTTGAGGATGGGAAGGACCAGGCAGTGTTTCCTTCTATTGTACCTAGGGTTGCTATGATTTGGAACCAACTTGATGGCACCTAACAACAACAAGTGTAATCTGAAACTTGGCTAGCTTTATTTTGTGTTTTGCAATTTGCTACTCTTTGAAGACACCTTGTAGGTGATTCTTTTTTATTCAAGTAGATTACTATAAATTTCTAAGTCTTGTGTAGCTAAAGGAACTTGATTTGAGGGGTTGTGGTGATAATCACATTTTGGGGTATGTGCGTGTGTGCTTGTACTTATAAATGTTCCTTGTAGCCATTTATACATAAATGATTTTATTTACAACAATGATCAGTATATTTTTATGTCCAGTTTGGGAATTACATTTTGAATTTGAAAAACAAAAACTATCATCTTTAAAAAAAAGTCATAAGAAAAAGAACAGATACAAATCTAGGATACTTAGAAATTTAAATGCAGGAAGTTCACATTTTAAATGCTCATTATTTTTTCTTCTTTTTTTAATTATAAAATTAACTAGCATATTACTTATTTATAGGTATGCTTTGAGTGTTAAATTAATCTGCATCTATCCAGTACACTGTAGGATTGTCATCTATACAGGTTCGACTATGTGCAGGACAGCAGAGGCAGTATGAATTCACAGACCCTCAGATTATTTTGAGTTACACAACTTGTTGGACCTCATCAGTTAGACAAAGCATAGGTATTATGTTGAAGATATTCTCAACAAGTCAAACCCATTTCTTCCTCACCATTTATGTCCCAAAACTTACCCTTATAATCTTGCCCCATTTTCCTTTCTAATATCTCTGACAAAAGGGAACTTACAAGACAATTGGTCATTTGCACTCTATTATTTATTTCATTTGCATTTATTTGTAATTATTAAAAAGCATTAACATAAGGCCATAACTGAGATGATTGAGATAGATTGTATGTTTTCATTTTATATGGAAATTCTTTTCAATTTGCTTCAACTTCTATGGTGGTCTTAGAAGCACTCACTCTTATAAATTGAAATGGTAAATAATCTGAAACTTCTGCTGATCTTGCCTGTTTCTTCTATGTCTTAATGGTATAGATGCAGTTTGAAAATCTACTAATATCAAAACTATATTTTTGCTGCTATAACATAGAATTTACAAGCATTTATAACCACTTAATGACACATTTACAAATACTATAAATAAATACGTTGCCCTGGTGGCTCAGTAAGTAAGGGCTACAGCTGCTAACCAAAATGTCTAACTAAATATATTAATATATATATTAATGTGTTTTATTTATCCAATATAAAAAAATCCTCTCCTCATCAACACTCATTTAATATATTTACCCTTCTGAATTTGTCTCTCTTTAAAATAAATCATCTCTGCAATTCACTTCTTAATTGACTTCTATCATATAAGAAGTGGAAACCCTTATGGTATAGTGGTTAGGAGTTTGGTTTGGCTGCTAACCGAAGGGTGAGCAGTTCAAATCCACCAGGCACTCCTTGGAACCCCTATTGAGCAGTTCTACTCTGCCTGTAGGGTTGCTATAAGTTGGACTCAACTTGGCAGCAACTTTTTTTTAAAAAAAAATGTATGTAAGAAGTATTAAGTGGACAGAAGATACTAAAAACAGAGGCGTATTTTCTTAAGAAATAAAGAAAAAAAAAACTTCACTTTTTCATCTCTATCCACAACCAAAGAATATTTCCAGGGAGGAAGAAAGCAAACTGTTTTTCATTGACCCAAGCTTGATCCTCAGTCAGCAAACTTACTGTAGATTTCAACAATGAATTGTTACCTTCCAGAACATTATTTTTCAAAATATTTCCACTGTTTTTTTTTCTCTCACTTCAGAAAAATATATGACCCAACTGACAGTAATAAAATAAAAACTGTAAAATGATCAGTGACTATTTGATCTTAAGCAAAGATTATATTAGCTGAACAGGATTTGGTTCACTGGGAGATACAGTTTATCATTTATCTTGAAAGGTTAAAAACAGGCAGCTATATATAAATGCGAACTTAGAATTATTTGGTTGAAAATGCATAATAAAATTCCACTTTGTTTTGCCTTTGCACTTGCTGTAAATGGAGAAAAGAAAGATGTGGTAGATTTAAAGGTCAGCTGAGTTAGAGTCATTCTTGGGTTAAGCATAAGAGGTTGTTTTTTTTTTCTTCTCATGCTAGGAGGAAAAAAACAAACCAAACCCAGTGCCATCGAGTCAATTCCGACTCATAGTGACCCTATAGGACAGAGTAGAACTGCCCCACAGAGTTTCCAAGGAGCACCTGGCAGATTCGAACTGCTGACCCTTTGGTTAGCAGCTATAGCACTTAACCACTATGCCACCGGGGCTTCCCATGTTACAAGAGAAAAGGTCAAAATAACACCTTCATCTGATTACTAAAATGTTTTTAATGATGCATTTTGAATATTTCTAGTTAGATTTTATGTAATGGTATGCTGCTAAGTGTGTAAGACCTAGCTGTCCATTTAAGAAAGGGGAGAAACTGTAGCGTTTGCTGACTTTCATGGAGAAAGTACACCGTGGCTGTCTTCAATCAGCAACCTGTCATCACTACACATGGAATTGGGAAGAAATGCTTACAAGACTCTCTGTAAACCATTATAAGCTATCTCCAGTACACTACTTCTTTGAGGTGGTTTTACAGTGAAAAGTTAAATTGTTTAAGATTATCTGTATATAATGTCTTCTGCATGTAAATAATTATGTTGTGTTATATAAATTGATATGTAATGCTTTCAAATATAACATGTGCTATTTAATCAATAGTGCTTTGGGAAGCTTGTATCTTAATCATGAAATAATTAAAATATAGCACTTGGGAGAATATGAAACTTTTTCTCAGATAAAATATGTTTCTCCTTCCTCAAAGTTCATTACAAATCTAGGAGGGTGCTTAGAGGTTAGCCATTTATTCAGTGAAGTTTCAAAAATGGATGGATTATTTTAATTCTATCTCTGGAGAATTCTGAAAGATCTGATGATTTAAGTGAAGTTTACTGATGATTTTTTTTTTTCTCATTAGAATTTTGTTTAGTTTCCAAAAGTATCCTATTTTTTATGACCTGTAGTATCATTCTGGATTTTTTTTTTTTTTTCCTAATGAAATGCATTTGGGAAATAAAATGAAAACAGCAGATTTTTTTGAGAGGGGTAGAGAAGTAAGAAAAGACTAAGATATCTTCTCAATCTCTGTCACTTATACCTTTGGAACACTGTTTTTTGTTGGTTTGGGGTGTGTGTGTGTGTGTGTGCGTGTGTGATGAGTCCAATTTATAAATGTTGACTTTAAGGGCTGTGTGGAGAATTTTGTACTATGATCCTGGCAACATATTCGTCTATGTATTCATTTGTGATCAGACATAACTCAAAAGTCTTGGATATTGATGTAACATCTGTAAAGAGTGTACAGAATAGCACAAGTGATCCACAGAGAAAAAAATGTTTTGAAAAATGAGTTGTCTTTATAGTTTAAAAAATACACAGTATGAAATGTTTAAGTCATTGGACAATAAGGCACAACCTGAAGAATTTTATTTTTCCAAATATAAAGAAGTTAGAACCTTAAAAGTCTCTTGAGACATAAAAAGCAAATGATGTAAAAAAGAATAAGAAACTTTGGCAACAGAATGTTATACAACAGACCTTTAGATACTAGAAGGAAATATGTGAACAGATTTTAGAGACATTATAGCTAATATAAAAGAAAAATTTTTTTTTTTTTTTTTTTTTTATAGCTAACAGCAGTCCCAGGCCTCGTACTTCTCTAACAGAGATTCTAGACTGGCAAAATGTTTGTCCTGCATCTCTACACTTCATACACAAATTATTCCAATAGAACAGATGTGACATATCAGATTACTTAAGCAGGAAGTAAGCACTGACCATGTGTGGGCTGCCTTTTTCTATCTTTGCACATCTTCTTTCCCCAGGATGGCAGAATTCTTCACTACTCCATGTGTAAGTAAATATAGGCGAATGTGTGGGGCAAAACCAGGCTTTTGGAATCATACCCAGAAGTTGTTTCTCTTTTCCCCCAATAAGTGAATGGAAGAATGTGAGTCAGTAAGCATTGGTAAGTCTGCTCCACAGAGGTAAACACTGCCTCTAGCACAGCATCCAAACACAAGAATTGGAAGTAAATATGGGTAGTCCAATCTGTTCAACAATTCAAGCTTTGAGCTTCTGTCATGTTTAATAAATGAAATCATACTTTGTTATTCATCAATCTTATTATTTTACAACTGGTTCGGTAATCAGGAGGGGCAATGGACACTATGTCTTAGTTATCTAATGCTGCTATAACAAAAACCCCACGAGCCGATGGCTTTAACAAGCAATGTATTCCTTCACAGTCTAGGAGGCTAGAAGTCCAAGTTCAGGGCACAAGCTATAAGGAAAGGCTTTCTCACTACCTCAGCTCTGGGGGAAGGTCCTTGTCATCAGTTTTCCCCTGGCGTAGGAGCTTCTCAGTGCAGGGAACCTGGGTTCTAAGGATACACTCTGTCCTGGTGGTACGAGGTCCCTTTGTATCTCTGCTTGTTTTTCTCTTTTATATCTCCATAGACATAAGACACAAGGGAAAGATTAGTCCAAAGGACTAGTGGACCACAACTACCACAACCTCTACCAGACTGAGTCCAGTACAACCAGACGGTGCCCGGTTACCACCACTGACTGCTCTGACAGGGATCACAATAGAGGTTCCTAGACACAGCTGGAAAAAAATAGAGAGCAAAATTCTAACTCACAAAAAACAAAGAACAGACTTACTGGCCTGACAGAGACTGGAGAAACCCCCAGAACATGGCCCGTGGAGACCTTTTTAGCTCAGTAAAGAAGTCACTCCTAAGGTTCACCATTCAGGCAAAGATTAGACAGGCCCATAAAACAAAATAAAACTAAAGGGCCACACCAGCCTGGGGGCAAGGACTAGAAGGCAGGAGGGGACAAGAAAGCTGGTAATAGGTACCCCAAGGTCAAGAAGAGAGAGTGTTGACATGGCATGGGGTTGTTAACCTATGTCACAAAACAATATGTGTACTAACTGTTTACGGAGAGCTAGTTGGTTTTGTAAATCTTCATCTAAAAAACAATAATAAAAAAGAAAAAAAAGACACAACCTAATCTTGTAGATTGAGTTCTGCCTCATTAACATAATTGCATCTAATCCTGCCTCATTAACATCATAGAAGCAGGATTTAAAGCACACAGGAAGACATATCAGATGACAAAATGGTGAACAATCTCACAATACTAAGAATCATGGCCTAGCCAAGTTGATACACATTTTTTGGGAACACAATTCAATCCACAACACATTATTGACCTTTTAAAAATTCAACTGTCATTTTGACCAAATATCATATACACAGTCATCCTATATATTCCATTGAACTCAAGAACAATGCCCCAAAACAGACAGCACGTATAGTATCCACTATTACCTAGCACATGGAGTCCTTCAGCATAGTGGTTAAGAGTTGGGCTGATAATAAAATGTTGGCCATTTGAATCCATCAGACTTTCCTTGGAAACCCTATGGGGCAGTTCTATTCTTTTATACAGGTTTTGCAATGAGTTGGAATCAACTCTATGGCAACGGGTCTAGGTTGTTTTTTTGGACTGCCTAACACATTCATTTGCTCAGATGCAATTTTTCCAAATACATGCCACTTAAAATATTCTTTCATCCAAGGCCCATATCTGGCCCAAGGTGAAGTCACACAGCACTTCCATCACTGGGCAAATAAGAGAAAAAAAAAAAAAAAAATTTTTTTTTTTGCCTTGGTATTCAATGAAAAAGAAGTAACTAGATTACAGGTATATGGAAAAATCCATGTACACATACCAATAAACATATTGATAATAATGTCAAAGTTCTATAGCACTGTAAAATAAAATTCTACCTTAAATTTTAAGTATTTGCATTAGAGAACAATCATAGTCATATGGTATTTTTTGTTAGCATCCATCATTTATATTATCAAATAATTGTATTTATTCCAAGAATTTTAAGCTACGATTTTATTTTGAAGCACTCACATTTGCTTGAATGAAAAGAATTCCAACTTTATGGGTGTATGACATTGCTACATAACAAAAGATCAAAATCCATAGCACAGTAATTAATTACAATCAAAAGTAATAAATTTATTGTTACTCATAAATACATCTATGAAATAAAATGCAGCAATGAGGTCAAGTAACATACGAAGACTTTAGGATGATTATCAATATTACTAGGTTTCAATTTGCACAAAATTAGTTCAAAAAAATGTAAAAAAATAAAATAAAAGGAGAACCGTACAGTCCAGCACATAGATTATTTAGGAAATTTCAAGTGAGTGTTACTATGGAATATTCCATGAGCATATAGTATACTACATTATTTCTAGAATAAATAACACACAGGAGCCCTCTTGGAAATGAATCAAATAAAAGCACCCTCTTTCTTGTCTTTCATACATGCTTCATCTAAAACAGACACCTAAATGAAACATCATTGTCAGTAATATTCTCTGGAATTTGACCCTCCCTGGTATATTGTAGATATATGTCTATGAGTAGTTAATTAACACTGTGCCCTTAACTAATTAATATAATTAACACTATAAAAAAAATTAAAAAAAAAAAAAAAACACTATACCCCTAAAATAAATAAATATAAAACCAAAACCCAGTGCCGTCGAGTCAATTCTGACTCATAGTGAACCTATAGGACAGTAGAACTGCCGCATAGAGTTTCCAAGGAGTTCCTAGAGGATTCAAACTGCCGACCCTTTGGTTAGCAGCTGTGACACTTAACCACTATGCCATCAGAATTTCCAAATAAATATAGGCACGGTTATATAAGATGAGATGCACCTATCTATATGTCTTCTTGATCATTAATATTGTACCTACAGAAAGCCAACCCTGGCAGAAATGCACATATTTAGGCAAACAGATCAGTTTTGTGTGCACATAAAAGGTGAAAGACAAAGTGACTGAAGATAACTATCAAACTCCAACTTAGATGATAGTTTGACTTACAGAGTTTTTATGGCGGGAGATCATGGATCTCAACTAAAAGTGGACAAAGAGTAGCTGGGAAAGACATTTATTTATTAACAACAAACTGTCACTGAAAATAATTTAACTACTATCTTAGTCAAATTTTCTGTAGGATATTTCAGATTTCCCAGTGATGATTTGCCCTCCTATGGCTCCCTGGGCTAGCTCTGGCATTAACAGTTGGTTTCAACTTCTAACTACTTTTAGCACTTCGTGATCATTTCCTCATGTTTCCTTACATTTACCGGGAGAAACCGGGTCAGACAATTCACGGGGTTCTGAATCATCTGCACCACAACTTCCATCCTCTGAATTCCTTGCTTTCTTAACCTTATTTTCTTCCTTCCTCCAATCCCCTCCCCACTCCCCAATACTTTAAGTATTTCAATTCACTCTCTTCTTGGTTGTATGGTTTCTGAAGAGAAATGTGAAGTAATTCTTATCAGTGTTTCTTTGTAGGTCAGGTTTTTCTGTTTATTTTGGCACACCACCCCCAAGCATCTTTCAAGATTTTCACATTGTCTTTGATTTTCTGTAGTTTGAACATATGTCTAGGTGCAGATATTTTTTATATTTAATATATTTGGTGTTCTCTGAGCTTCTGCATCTATAAATTGGTGTATGTCAATAATTTTGAAAATTTCTCAGTCACTGTTTAGTTTCTTCTCTTTCTGATATTCCCATTACACATATACCTTTTGTAACTGTCCCAGCATTCTTAGATATTTTGTTCATTTATTTTCACTCTTTGCTTTCATTTTGTTACATTTCTATTGACACATCTTCAAGTTTACTGATTTTTTCCTTAACTGTGTCCAGTCTACTAATGAACCCATAACAATCATTTTCATTTCTATTAAAATGTCTTTATTTTCTAACATTTCATTTCAATTCTTTCTCAGCATTTCAATCTCTCCTTATGTTATGAATCTATTCTTGCTTTTTGTCTACTTTTTTCCATTAGAATCCTTAGTATATTAATCATAGTTATTTAAATTACCAATCTGATAGTTTCTAAATGCCTGTCACATCACATCTAGTTCTGAAGCTTGGTTTTATGGATTGAATTGTAGCCCCCACCCCCAGTATGTCCATATGTATTGAATGCCAAGGCCTTGTACTTATGGCTGTGATCCTGTTGGGAACAGGGGTTTTATTTTGTTATGTTAATGAGGTCACGCTAGAGTAGAGTGGATCCTAAACCTAATCATTTCTGAGTTATAAAAATAACAGAAGAGATAGATATGCACACTAGGAGGAGGAAAGATGCCATGCCATGTGAGGATCACTTGCAAACCAAGGAATGCCACAAAATAAGCAATGCCCTGATCTGCTGACAAGGAAGAAATTCACACAGGTGAGACCTGATTTGGACTTTTAGCCTCCAGAACTGTGAAGAAAACAAGTTTCTCTTCTTTGAAAAAATGTCCCTCTTCTTTAAAGGCACCCACTTATGGTAGTTGTGTTATGGCACCACTAATAAGACATTGGCTCTGCCTCATCAATTCATGACTTAAAATTTTTCATTGAAAGCCAGACATGACATATTGAATAAAAGAAGCTGAGGTCCTTTCTGTTGCAATCCTCTGTAAAGTCCTATTGATTCTGATGTGGTAGAAAGATATGAGTGGAAGGGGCATATTCTGAAATCCCATTATTTGTTTTCAAACTTTTAGTGGGCTTGTGCCCCTGAGTTGTGACAATCATAAATAAGTTCTTCTCAGCTATTTAGTTTCTCCTCTAGGTGAAACAGTAAGGCTAGAAAAGACAGAAGTTGGGTCTTTTCTTTCCCCCATGTACAAAACTAGAAAAGAAATGAAGTTGAATAATTCTATTTACCCACATGAAATGTGAGAGGAGCTTGAAGTTGGATATTTCCCTTAATCCACAGTGCTTAGGCTCTAATAAACCCATGTTGGTTCAGCTCTGTCACAGTAGTTTTCCTTGAGATTAGGTTGTTGTTAAGAGCAGAGCACTATTTAAAAATGATAATTTTCCCCTTCCTCTCCTGGAATCATGAGGAGACTTTTTCCTCCAAGCTTCACAGTGAGGAAATGGTAGAACTCATAGAGATAAAACTCTAGAAAATATGCTTGCACCCTCTAAAGCTGGGCTTCTAGGAGATACCGCTCAAGCTAGTTCACCTTTAGCAATTAATCAATTACCGTTTAAATATTCCTACCCTACACTGGTACAACATTGATGTTTTCTGCTCCCAGTAAGTTGTGATCCTCTCCAGTTTTCACAGAGATGGTTTAAACTATTCAGTTTTCCGATAGATGTAAAAAGATCTGTTGATTTTCAAATTTATAGGGTTTCTTTTTTTCTAGCTGTGAGGATGGGAATGATGATATCCAGCATGTAAGAAGCAGGGCTGGAAACAATAATTAAATGATTTTACTTTTGTCTCGACCAATTGAAAATATCCTACATTCCCATTTTTGTAAATATATAATTCAGCTTACTGAAAAATCCATGACTAAGTGTTAAAACTAAAAATAAATTTTCTGAAAAATTTTATTTTTAAAAATCAATTTTTAAATTTTGATCAAACACATGGAGTAGTCACAAGTGATGGGTAAGTGATTGTTACATGTGTATAAGTGGAAAAAAAAGTATTTCCTAATTCAGTCATATCAGTTTTTTTTTAAACATCTGTTTAAAATGGAAGATATACAAAGGAAGATGTAATATAACATGACATTAAAAATAGTAAATTATGACATTCGTAATATTTAGAATTTTGAGATCATTTTAAAATGTGTAAGCTTGGTACTTCTTTCATTTTTTCTATGGAACTAACAGGATATTTTTTCCTCATGGCATACTTGACAAGCTATGCCCAAAATAATGTCAGCACTGATTTTTTTTCTGTAATCCATGATTTCAGGTAGGAAATGACACATGAAATATTGATGTCAAGATAGATGAATGGAAATTTCAAAATGAAGTATGGTATCATTCTTTGTCTTAAAAGGAAATCTGTAGAAATTTTCTAAATTCCTATTAAATTTGTTAAAAGGTCATATTTTAAATAAAAAGATATTATGTTGGATGCTGAAAAAAAGATAACTAAAAAAATTTGGCTTGAAAGTCTGAACACAATCAGTAAGAATTAAAAAAAAAAAACCTAAAGTCTTACTTTACTTAAACATATAAAATAACTAACATTTAATGAATTCCTACAAAGATCCTTACACTATATCAACTTCCTTAAAATATCTGAAACTTTTCCTATTTGCATTTCAGAATAAGAATTTCAAGAAACACAGCACTTGGAATATTATAATTTTGAATCACCATCTCAAACATGCAATGTAAAAATAGAAAGTGTTTTTCCTCTTTGCAATTCATGTGCAAGCTAGATACTTACAGATGCAATTTTCATGCAATAACTTTAACACATAATTTATACTAAACAATTAGTCATCTGTCATATAGTCAAACTTGCATATCTAAAAAACTAATATAAAAATGGTCTCTCTAGATAACTGATATGTGAGTGACTCCCAGAGACCTTCATTAAAGCAGTAAATTAAAAGTTGCATACTTTTCCATCCTTTAATTCATATATATGTTATGGATTGAATTTTGCCCCCCAAAATTATGTTGGCTGGGCCATGATTCCCAGTGTTGCATGGTTGTCCAACATTTTGTGAAATGATGTGATTATCCTATGTGTTGTAAATCCTAGCCTCTATGATGTCAATGAGGCAGGATTAGAGGCAGTTGTGTTAATGAGGCAGGGCAAAATCTACAGGATTAGATTGTATCTTGAGTCAATCTCTTTTGAGATATAAAAGAGAAAAGTGAGCAGAAAAGGGAGGGACCTCATACTGCCAAGAAAGATGAGCCAGGAGCAGAGATTGTCCTTTCGACCTGAGGTCCCTGAGTTGAGAAGCTCCTAGACCGGGGGATATTGATGACAAGGACCTTCCCCCAGAGACAACAGAGAGAGAAAGGCTTTCCTGAGAACTAGAACCCTGAATTTAGACTTCTAGACTCGTAGATTGTGGGAATAAATTTCTGTTTGTTAAGGCCATCCACTTGTATTTCTGTTCTGGCAGCACTAGATAACTAGGAAACTATAACTCCTACTATGTGTGAATCTTTCTGTTAGCTACTTGTAGAATTTCTGAATAAGACAAAAATATTTGAGCTCATAGTTTTGTCAGGGAGAAAAAGAAAAAAAAACTTACATGCATGTATGTATAAACACATACATACATACACATATATAAAATAAAATGCAGTGACTACTTCTGGTAGAGGAAAAAGATGAAAAAGTGGGTATATCAAAAAAGACAAAGCTTTGCTAGGATATGCATTTTTGATGTTACTATACCAAGAGTTGGCAATTTTTCTTTTTCATCAAAGACCAAATTGCATACAGTTTAAACTTTTTGTTCTATGTAGTCTTTGTAACAAATACGTCTGTCATTATAACACCAAAGTAGCCATAAACAACCTGTAACCAGGTGAATACGGCTGTGTTCCAAAAATGTACATGTGAGTATTAAAATTGAATTTCATATAGTTTTCACAAACTCTATGGGGCAGTTCACATATCACAAAATGTTATTCTTTTATTTTTTTTTAACTATTTGGAAATGTAGAACTTATTTTTTATAGTTTATGGATCACACAACAAGAGGTGACAGACTTTGTAAATGCACCAATAAAAAGACAGGAAGTGGTAGAATGGATTAAAAAACATGACCCATCTGTATGCTGCTTACAAGAGGCACACACACCTTAGACTCAAAGACACAAACCAGCTAAAACTCAAAGATTGGGGGGGAAAAGAAAAAAAAAAATATATATATATATATATATAAAGCAAACATCAATCAAAAAAGAGCAGGTGTGGCAATATTAATCTCTGACAAATTAGATTTTAAAGCAAAAGTCATTACATAGGATAAGGAAGGACATTATATCATGATTAAAGGGTCAATAGACCAGAAGGACAAAACCATAATAAATATTTACACACCTAATGACAGGGCTCCAAAATACACAAAACAAACTTTAACAGCATTGAAAAGAGAAATAGCTCCACAATAGTAGTAGGAGACATCAACACACCACTTTTGATGAGGACAGAACATCTAGAAAGAAGTTCAATAAAGACACAGAAGATCTACATGGCACAATCAACCAACTCGATCTTACACACATATGCAGAACACTCCACCCAATAGCAGCCAAGTATACCTTTCCAACATTCATGGAACATTCTCCAGAATAGACCATGTATTAGGTCATAAAACAAGCCTTAACAGAATCCAAAACATCAAAATATTACAAAGCATCATTTCTGGTCATAAGGCGAAAAAATACAAACCCACAGAAAAAGCAAGAAGAAAAAAAACAAGTACATGGAAACTGAACACCACCTTACTCAAAAACTACTGGGTTACAGAAGAAATCAAAGACAGAATAAAGAAATTCATAGAATCAAATGAGAATGAAAACACATCCTACGAGAGGTTTGGGACAGAGCAAAAGCAGTGCTTGGTGGTCAATTTATAGTAATAAATGTACACATCCAAAAACAAGAAAAGGCCAAAATCAAAACATTAACCTACAACTAGAACAAATAGACAGAGCAGCAAAAGAAGCCCTTGGGCATCAGAAAAAAAGGAAACAATAAAAATTAGAGAAGAAATAAATGAAAAAAAGAATAGAAAAACTATTGATAGAGTCAATAAGACTGGAAGTTCATTCTTTGAAAAGATCAACAAAAACAAAAAACCACTGTTCAAATGACAAAAGAAAAACATGAAAGGAAGCAAATAACCCAAATAAGAAATGATATGGGCTATATCAAAGAAGACCCACCTGAAATTAAAAGAATCATGACAGAATATTATGAAAAATTGTACTCCAGATGTCTGGGGCAGGGCCAAGATGGCGGACTAGGCAGACGCTACCTCGGATCCCTCTTGCAACAAAGACAAGGAAAAACAAGTGAATCGATCACATACATAACAATCTACGAACCCTAAACAACAAACACAGATTTAGAGACGGAGAACGAACTAATACAGGGAAGCAGCGATTGTTTTTAGAGCCTGGAGCCAGCCTACCAGTCAGGTACGGCACAAGCGCAGAGAGCTGCTCCACCCCCCTGAACTAACACTGGGAGGGGGCCCAGCCGGTTCACTCGGGCAGCGTGGGACACAGCCGGTAGGAGAAGTCCCCGGGAGGCAGCGACTGATTTTGGAGTCGAGAGTGCACCTTCCCAGCAGGGGAGCCTTGACCCTGGGCGTGGGGCTGGAAGCAGAGGATCTGACCGAGACTCCAGCGGGCCAGACCCCCCGGGGGCAATCTCCGCACAGCCAGCATACATAGGCGACGTGCCCCGCGGGAATCTCAGATATAATATCATTCCAAGCAAGACAAGCAACTCTGGCTATATTCTGAGGTGCTACTCTCCTAGCTCTCTGTTCCCTCCCCCACCCTCCCCAGGCGGCTTCATTAACATCCAAATAGCCTAAGCCAGAGGGAGAACTCTGATAGGGATCTGATTGCAGTTTTTTTTAAGCAGATTTTCTGAAAAAACTAATTTCCCAGTGATGCCTCGGAGACAGCAATCCATATCAAACCACTTAATGAAGCAGATCATAACAGCTTCTCCAACCCCCCAAACAAAAGAATCAAAATCTTTCCCAAATGAAGATACAATCCTGGAATTATCAGATACAGAATATAAAAAACTAATTTACAGAATGCTTCAAGACATCACAAATGAAATTAGGCTAACTGCAGAAAAAGCCAAGGAACACACTGATAAAACTGTTGAAGAACTCAAACAGATTATTCAAGAACATAGTGGAAAAATTAATAAGTTGCAAGAATCCATAGAGAGACAGCATGTAGAAATCCAAAAGATTAACAATAAAATTACAGAATTAGACAATGCAATAGGAAGTCAGAGGAGCAGACTCGAGCAATTAGAATGCAGACTGGGACATCTGGAGGACCAGGGAATCAACACCAACATAGCTGAAAAAAAATCAGATAAAAGAATTAAAAAAAAAATGAAGAAATCCTAAGAATTATGTGGGACTCTATCAAGAAGGATAACTTGCGAGTGATTGGAGTCCCAGAACAGGGAGGGGGGACAGAAAACACAGAGAAAATAGTTGAAGAACTCCTGACACAAAACTTCCCTGACATCATGAAAGACGAAAGGATATCGATCTAAGATGCCCATCGAACCCCATTTAAGATTGATCCAAAAAGAAAAACACCAAGACATATTATCATCAAACTTGCCAAAACCAAAGATAAACAGAAAATTTTAAAAGCAGACAGGGAGAAAAGAAAGGTTTCCTTCAAGGGAGAATCAATAAGAATAAGTTCAGACTACTCAGCAGAAACCATCCAGGCAAGAAGGGAATGGGATGACATATACAGAGCACTGAAGGAGAAAAACTGCCAGCCAAGGATCATATATCCTGCAGAACTCTCTCTGAAATATGAAGGCGAAATTAAGATATTTACAGATAAATACAAGTTTAGAGAATTTGCAAAAACCAAACCAAAGCTACAAGAAATACTAAACGACATTGTTTGGTCAGAAAACCAATAATATCAGATACCAGCACAATACAAGGTCACAAAACAGAACCTCCTGATATCAACTCAAATAGGGAAATCACAAAAACAAACAAATTAAGATTAATTAAAAAAAAAATACACATAACAGGGAATCATGGAAGTCAATAGGTAAAACATCACAATAATCAAAAAGAGGGACTAAATACAGGAGGCATTGAACTGCCATATGGAGAGTGATACAAGGCGATATAGAACAATACAAGTTAGGTTTTTACTTAGAAAAATAGGGGTAAATAATAAGGTAACCACAAAAAGGTACAACAACTCCATAACTCAAGATAAAAGCCAAGAAAAACGTAACGACTCAACTAACATAAAGTCAAACACTATGAAAATGAGGATCTCACAATTTACTAAGAAAAAAGTCTCAGCACAAAAAAGTATGTGGAAAAATGAAATTGTCAACAACACACATAAAAAGGCATCAAAATGACAGCACTAAAAACTTATTTATCTATAATTACGCTGAATGTAAATGGACTAAATGCACCAATAAAGAGACAGAGAGTCACGGACTGGTTAAAGAAACATGATCCATCTATATGCTGCCTACAAGAGACACACCTTAGACTTAGAGACACAAACAAACTAAAAATCAAAGGATGGAAAAAAATATATCAAGCAAACAATAAGCAAAAAAGAAGAGGCGTAGCAAAATTAATTTCTGACAAAATAGACTTTAGACTTAAATCTGCCACAAAGGATAAAGAAGGACACTATATAATGATAAAAGGGACAATTTATCTGGAAGGCATAACCATATTAAATATTTATGCACCCAATGACAGGGCTGCAAGATACATAAATCAAATTTTAACAGAATTGAAAAGTGAGATAGACACCTCCACAATTATAGTAGGAGGCTTCAACACACCACTTTTGGAGAAGGACAGGACATCCAGTAAGAAGCTCAATAGAGACACGGAAGACCTACTTACAACAATCAACCAACTTGACCTCATTGACTTATACAGAACTCTCCACCCAACTGCTGCAAAGTATACTTTTTTTTCTAGTGCACATGGAACATTCTCTAGAATAGACCACATATTAGGTCATAAAACAAACCTTTGCAGAGTCCAAAACATCGAAATATTACAAAACATCTTCTCAGACCACAAGGCAATAAAACTAGAAATCAATAACAGAAAAACTAGGGAAAAGAAATCAAATACTTGGAAACTGAACAATACCCTCCTGAAAAAAGACTGGGTTATAGAAGACATCAAGGAGGGAATAAGGAAATTCTTAGAAAGCAACGAGAATGAAAATACTTCCTATCAAAACCTCTGGGACACAGCAAAAGCAGTGCTCAGAGGCCAATTTATATCAATAAATGCACACATACAAAAAGAAGAAAGAGCCAAAATCAGAGAACTGTCCCTACAACTTGAACAAATAGAAAGTGAGCAACAAAAGAATCCATGAGGCACCAGAAGAAAACAAATAATAAAAATTAGAGCTGAACTAAATGAATTAGAGAACAGAAAAACAATTGAAAGAATTAACAAAGCCAAAAGCTGGTTCTTTGAAAAAATTAACAAAATGGATAAACCATTGGCTAGACTGACTAAAGAAATACAGGAAAGGAAACAAATAACCCAAATAAGAAACGAGAAGGACCACATCACAACAGAACCAAATGAAATTAAAAGAATCATATCAGATTATTATGAAAAATTGTACTCTAACAAATTTGCAAACCTAGAAGAAATGGATGAATTCCTGGAAAAACACTACCTACCTAAACTAACACATTCAGAAGTAGAACAACTAAATAGACCCATAACAAAAAAAGAGATTGAAAAGGTAATCAAAAAACTCCCAACAAAAAAAAGCCCTGGCCCGGACGGCTTCACTGCAGAGTTCTACCAAACTTTCAGAGAAGAGTTAACACCACTACTTCTGAAGGTATTCCAAAGCATAGAAAATGATGGAATACTACCCAACTCATTCTATGAAGCCACCATCTCCCTGATGCCAAAACCAGGTAAAGACATTACAAAAAAAGAAAATTATAGACCTATATCCCTCATGAACATAGATGCAAAAATCCTCAACAAAATTCTAGCCAATAGAATCCAACAACACATCAAAGAAATAATTCACCAGGATCAAGTGGGATTTATACCAGGTATGCAAGGCTGGTTTAGTATCAGAAAAACCATTAATATAATCCATCACATAAATAAAACAAAAGACAAAAACCACATGATCTTATTAATTGATGCAGAAAAGGTATTTGACAAAGTCCAACACCCATTTATGATAAAAACTCTTACCAAAATAGGAATTGAAGGAAAATTCCTCAACATAATAAAGGGCATCTATGCAAAGCCAACAGCCAATATCACTCTAAATGGAGAGAACCTGAAAGCATTTCCCTTGAGAACGGGAACCAGACAAGGATGCCCTTTATCACCGCTCTTATTCAACATCGTGCTGGAAGTCCTAGCCAGGGCAATTAGGCTAGACAAAGAAATAAAAGGTATCTGTATTGGCAAGGAGGAAGTAAAGTTATCACTATTTGCAGGTGACATGATTATATACACAGAAAACCCTAAGGAATCCTCCAGAAAACTACTGAAACTAATAGAAGAGTTTGGCAGAGTCTCAGGTTATAACATAAACATACAAAAATCACTTGGATTCCTCTACATCAACAAAAAGAACACCGAAGAGGAAATAACCAAATCAATACCATTCACAGTAGCCCCCAAGAAGAGAAGATACTTAGGAATAAATCTTACCAAGGATGTAAAAGACCTATACAAAGAAAACTACAAAGCTCTACTACAAGAAATTCAAAAGGACATACTTAAGTGGAAAAACATACCCTGCTCATGGATAGGAAGACTTAACATAGTAAAAATGTCTATTCTACCAAAAGCCATCTATACATTTAACGCACTTCCGATCCAAATTCCAATGTCATTTTTTAATGTGTTGGAGAAACAAATCACCAACTTCATATGGAAGGGAAAGAAGCCTCGGATAAGCAAAGCATTACTGAAAAAGAAGAAGAAAGTGGGAGGTCTCACTTTACCTGACTTCAGAACCTATTATACAGCCACAGTAGTCAAAACAACCTGGTACTGGTACAACAACAGGCACATAGACCAATGGAACAGAATTGAGAACCCAGATATAGATCCATCCACATATGAGCAGCTGATATTTGACAAAGGACCAGAGTCAGTTAATTGGGGAAAAGATAGCCTTTTTAACAAATGGTGCTGGCATAACTGGATATCCATTTGCAAAAAAATGAAACAGGACCCATACCTTACACCATGCTCAAAAACTAACTCCAAGTGGATCAAAGACCTAAACATAAAGACTAAAACGATAAAGATCATGGAAGAAAAAATAGGATCAACTCTAGGAGCCCTAATTCCAGGCATAAACAGAATACAAAACATTACCAAAAATGATGAAGAGAAACCAGATAACTGGGAGCTCCTAAAAATCAAACACCTATGCTCATCTAAAGACTTCACCAAAAGACTAAAAAGACCACCTACAGACTGGGAAAGAATTTTCAGCTATGACATCTCAGACCAGCGCCTGATCTCTAAAATCTACATGATTCTGTCAAAACTCAACCACAAAAAGACAAACAACCCAATCAAAAAGTGGGCAAAGGATATGAACACACGTTTCACTAAAGAAGATATTCAGGCAGCCAACAGATACATGAGAAAATGCTCCCGATCATTAGCCATTAGAGAAATGCAAATTAAAACTACAATGAGATTCCATCTCACACCAACAAGGCTGGCATTAATCCAAAAAACACAAAATAATAAATGTTGGAGAGGCTGCGGAGAGATTGGAACTCTTATACACTGCTGGTGGGATTGTAAAATGGTACAACCACTTTGGAAATCTATCTGGCGTTATCTTAAACAGTTAGAAATAGAACTACCATACAACCCAGAAATCCCACTCCTAGGAATATACCCTAGAGATACAAGAGCCTTCACACAAACAGATATATGCACACCCATGTTTATTGCAGCTCTGTTTACAATAGCAAAAAGTTGGAAGCAACCAAGGTGTCCATCAACGGATGAATGGGTAAATAAATTGTGGTATATTCACACAATGGAATACTACGCATCGATAAAGAACAGTGACGAATCTGTGAAACATTTCATAACATGGAGAAACCTGGAAGGCATTATGCTGAGTGAAATTAGTCAGAGGCAAAAGGACAAATATTGTATAAGACCACTATTATAAGATCTTGAGAAATAGTAAACCTGAGAAGAACACATACTTTTGTGGTTACGAGGTGGGGGGAGGGAGGGAGGGTGGGAGAGGGTTTTTTATTGAATAATCAGTATATAAGAAATGCTTTAGGTGAAGGGAAAGACAACACTCAATACATGGAAGGTCAGCTCAATTGGACTGGACCAAAAGCAAAGAAGTTTCCAGGATAAAATGAATGCTTCAAAGGTCAGCGGAGCAGGGGCGGGGGTCTGGGGAACATGGTTTGCGGGGACTTCTAAGTCAATTGGCAAAATAATTCTATTATGAAATCATTCTGCATCCCACTTTGAAATGTGGGTCTTAAATGCTAACAAGTGGCCATCTAAGATGCATCAATTGGTCTCAACCCACCTGGAGCAAAGGAAAATGAAGAACACCAAGGCCACACGACAACTAAGAGCCCAAGAGACAGAAAGGGACACATGAACCAGAAACCTACATCATCCTAAGACCAGAAGAACTAGTTGGTGCCCGGCCACAATCGATGACTGCCCTGACAGGGAGCACAGCAGAGGACCCCTGAGGGTGCAGGAGATCAGTGGGATGCAGATCCCAAATTCTCATAAAAAGACCAAACTTAATGGTCTGACTGAGACTGGAGGAATCCCGGTGGCCATGGTCCCCAGACCTTCTGTTGGCACAGGACAGGAACCATTCCTGAAGACAACTCATCGGACATGAAAGGGGCTGGTCAGCGGGTGGGAGAGAGATGCTGATGAAGAGTGAACTAATTATATCAGGTGGATACTTGAGATTGTGTTGGCAACTCTTGTCTGGAGGGGGGATGGGAAGATATAGAGAGAGGGAAGCCGGCAAAATTGTCACTAAACGAGAGACTGAAAGGGCTGACTCAAGAGGGGGAGAGCAAGTGGGAGTACGGAGTAAGATGTATGTAAGCTTATATGTGACAGACTGATTGGATTTGTAAACGTTCACTTGAAGCTTAATAAAAGTTAACCAAAAAAAATTGTACTCCAACAAATTTAAAAATGTAGATGAACAGATTTCTAGGGACACACTACCTACTTAAATGAACACAAACCAAGGTAGAAAACTAAATAGACCTATAATAAAAGAAGAGATTAAAAAAAAAAAAAAAAAACTCCTAGCAAAAAAAAAAAAAAAACCCTGGCCCTGACGGTTTCACTGGAGAATTCTACCAAACTTTCACAGAAGAGTTAACACCAGTACTATTAAAGATATTTCACAACACAGAAAAGGATGGAAAACTCCCAAACCAAAGTCATTCTATGAAGCTAGCATACCCCAATACCAAAACCAGGTAAAGTCACTACTAAAAAAATAAAATTGCAGAACAATATCCCTGATGAACATAGATGCAAATATCCTTAGCAAAATTCTAGCCAATAGAATTCAACAAAGTATCAAAAAGTAATTCACCATGACCAAGCGGGATTCATACCAGTTATGCAGGGACTGTTCAACATTAGAAAAACAATCAATGTAATCCATCACATAAATATAACAAAAGACAAGAACCACATGATCTTATTAATTGATGCAGAAAAGGCATTTGACAAAGTCCAATGCCCATTCATGACAAAACCTTTCACCAAAATACGAATAGAAGAGAAATTCCTCAACATAATTTAGGGCGTTTATACAAAGCCAATACCCAACATCATTCTAAATGGAAAGAGTCTGAAACCATTTCCCTCAAGAATGGGAAACAGAGAAGGATGCCCTTTATCACCACTCTTATTCAACATTGTGCTGAAGTCCCAGCCAAAGCAATTAGGCTAGAAAAATAAATAAGGGGCATCCAAATTGGTAAGGAAGAAGTAAAAGTATCCCTATTTGCAGATGATATGTATCCTTGGTGTGTGACGATCTTATACACAGAACACCCCAAAGAATCCACAAGAAAACTACTGGAACTAATAGAAGTTCTCAGCAAAATATCAAGATACAAGATAAACATACAAAAATCAGTTGGATTCCTCTGCACCAACAAAGAGAGCTTTGAAAATGAAATCACCAAATCAATACCATTTACAATAGCCTCCAAGAAGATGAAATACTTAGGAATCAATCTAACCAGAGACCTAAAAGACCTATACAAAGAAAACTAAAAGGCACTACTGCAAAAAATAAAAGGACCTACATAAGTGGAAAAATATACCATGCTCATGGATAGGAAGACTCAACATTGTGAAAATGTCATTTCTACCCAAAGCATCCAGAGATACAATGAAATCCCAATCCAAATTCCAAGGGCATTTTTTAATTTTTTTATTTTTATTAACTTTTATTGAGCTTCAAGTGAACACTTACAAATCACGTCAGACTGTCACATATAAGTTTATATACACCTTACTCCGTACTCCCACTTGCTCTCCCCCTAATGAGTCAGCCCTTCCAGTCTCTCATTTCGTGACAATTTTGCCAGCTTCCAACTCACTCTATCCTCCCATCCCCCCTCCAGACAGGAGATGCCAACACAGTCTCAAGTGTCTACCTGATATAATTAGCTCACTCTTCATCAGCATCTCTCTCCTACCCACTGTCCAGTCCCTTTCATGTCTGATGAGTTGTCTTCGGGAACGGTTCCTGTCCTGGGCCAACAGAAGGTTTGGGGACCATGACTGCCGGGATTCCTCTAGTCTCAGTCAGACCATTAAGTACGATCTTTTTATGAGAATTTGGGGTCTGCATCCCACTGATCTCCTGCTCCCTCAGGGGTTCTCTGTTGTGTTCCCTGTCAGGGCAGTCATCGATTGTGGCCGGGCACCAACTAGTTCTTCTGGTCTCAGGATGATGTAGGTCTCCGGTTCATGTGGCCCTTTCTGTCTCTTGGGCTCTTAGTTATCATGTGACCTTGGTGTTCTTCATTCTCTCAAGGACATTTTTTAATGAGATGGAGAAACAAATCACATAATTCATAAGGAAAGGGAAGAGGCCCAGAATAAGTAAAACATTACTGAAGAAGAACAAAATGGAAGGCTTCATACTACCTGATTTTAGAAGCTGGTATTTATACTGCCACAGTAGTCAAAACAGCCTGGTACTGGTACAACAACACAAACATAGACCAGTGGAACAGAATTGAGAATCCAGATGTAAATTCATCTGCCTGTGAGCAGCTGATATGTGACAAAGTCCCAAAGTCAGTTAAATGGGGAAGAGACAGTCTCTTTAACAAAAAGTGCTAGCATAACTAGATATCCATCAGCAAAAAAAAGGAAACAAGACTCATATCTCACACCATACACAAAAACTAACTAAAAATGGTTCAAATACCTAAATATGAAATCTAAAATAATAAGGATCAGGTAAGAAAAAATTAGGGACAACTCTAGGAGGCCTAAATACATGGCATAAACAGAATACAAAACATTAATAACAGTTAACGAACACCAGAAGAGAAACTAGGTAACTAGAAGCTTCTAAAAATCAAACACTTATGCTCATCCAAAGACTTCCGCAAGAGAGTAAAAAGACAACCTACAGATTGGGAAAAATTTTGGCTATGACAAATCCAGTCAGAGTCTAATCTCTAAAATCTGCATGGTACTGCAAAATTTCAACAATAAAAGGACAAATAACCCAATTAAAAAATGGGCAAAGAATAGGAACAGGCACTTCACCAAAGAAGACATTCAAGTGGCCAACATATACATGAGAAAATGCTCACAACCATTATCCATTAGAGAAATGCAAATCAAAACTACAATGAGATACCATCTCACCCCAATAAGGCTAGCATTAATCCAAAAAAAAAAAAAAAAAACAGAATAATAAATGTTAGAGAGATTT
The DNA here is from genome assembly GCF_024166365.1 of Elephas maximus indicus. Classification (NCBI taxonomy): domain Eukaryota; kingdom Metazoa; phylum Chordata; class Mammalia; order Proboscidea; family Elephantidae; genus Elephas; species Elephas maximus. The sequence continues at coordinate 29,898,294 of NC_064820.1, read as the reverse complement.
TGGAGAAGCCAAAACACTTATACACTGCTGGTTGAAATGTAAAATGGTACCACCACTTTGGCAATCAATTTAGCACTTCCTTAAAGAGCTATAAATGGAAGTACCATGCAATCCAGCAATTCCACTCCTTGGACTGTATCCTAGAGAAATAAGAGCTGTCACATGAATAGATAAATGCATACTCATGTTCATTGAAGCACTGTTCACAACAGCAAAAAGATAGAAACAACCTAGGTGTCCATCAACTGATGAATGGGTAAACAAATTATGGTATATTCACTCAATGGAATACTATGCAATGATAAAAAACAATGATGAATTTGCAAAACATCTTATAACATGGATGAATCTGGAAGGCATTATGTTGAGTGAAATTAGTCAGTCGCAAAAAGGCAAATATTGTATGAGGCCATTAAAATAAGAATTCTAGAAAAGGTTTAAACAGAGAAAAAAATATTTGATTGTTATGACCATGAGGAGGGGTGAATTCACTAACTAGATAGTAGACAAGAATCATGTTGGGTGAAGGGAAGGACAACACACAATACAGGGTAAGTCAGCACAACTGAGCTAAACCAGAAGCTAAGAAGTTTCCTGAATACAACCAAACACTTTGAGGAGCAGAGTAGCTGGGGCTGGACTTGGGAACCATGGTTTCGGGGGATATCTAGGTCAATTGGCATAACAAAGTTTATTAAGAAATTGTTCCTCATCCCACTTTGGTGAGTGTCATCTGGGGTCTAGTGAGTAACCATCTATGATACATCAATTGGTCCCAACTGACTTGAAGCAAAGGAGGATGAAGAACATTAAAGACTCAAGGAAAATATTACCCCAAGAGCTAGAAGGACCACATAATCCAGAGACTCCATCAGCCTGAGACCAGAAGAACTAGGTGGTGCCCTGCTACCACCAATGACTGCCCCGACAGAGAACACAGCAAAGAGTCTCTGTTGGAGCAGTTGAAAAGTGTGGAAAGGAACTCAAATTCATATAAAAGTCCAGCTTAATGTTCTGACTGAGACTGGAGTAACCCCCAAATCCATGGCCCCTGGATGCTATGTTAACCCAGAACTAAAACCATTCAGGAAGACCACACTTAAAAGAAAGATTAGATTGGAGTATAAAACATAAGGACACTGTGGCAGCATAGTGATTAAGAGCTTGGCTGCCAACCGAAAGTTCAACAGTTCCAATCCACCAGTTTCTCCTTCGAAACCCTATGGGCGGTTCTACTCTGTTCTATGGGATTTCTATGAGTCAGAATCAACTCGAAGGCAATGGGTTTGGCTTTGGTTTGGTCCCAACCCAGTGCCATCGTATAAAATATAAAATAATACTCGTGAAGTGTGTGCTTCCTGGTTCAAGCAGATACACGAGATTAAACAGGCAGCTTCTGTCTGGAGGCAGGATGAGAAGGCAGGAGGGGACAGGAGCTGGTTGAATGAACACGGAAAACTTGGGATAGAAAGGGGGAGTGTGCTCTTATATTGTAGCAACTAGTGTCACATGACGATGCATGTATAAAATTTTGTATGAGAGATTAACATGAGCTGTAAACTTTCACCTAAAGCACAATACAAAATTTTAAAAAAAGTAGCGACAGACTGTATTTAGCCCATGTGCAATAGTTTGCAGTTCCCTTTTCTATACAATTACTCACAAATAAAAAGAGAATAACTTATTATATGGATACATTGAATAAAATGAAGAAATTCACAGCCATTAAATGCCCACCAGAAGGATATGCAAAAACAAATATAGTGGATCACACTTTCTTAGAATAGTACTTTTATTAATATGGTCTTCATAGACACAGTGTAGGACAGAGTAGAACTGCCTTATAGGGTTTCCAAAGCTGCACATCTTTAAGGAAGATGACTGTTATATCTTTCTCTTTTGTAGCAGCTGGTGGGTTCGAACCACTGACCTTTCAGTTAGCAACTGAGTATTTTAACCACTGTACCACCAGGCCACCTTATATAGAGTGCAGTGAACATATAATTCACTGTATTTTTTTTATTTTTCTAGTCCAAAGTTGTTTTGCATTATTTTTTAATTATAAATGAAAAAAAGAAAAAAACCCGTTGTCGATTCCAACTCATAGCTACCCTTTAGGACATAGTAGAACTGTCCCATAGAGTTTCCAAGCAGAGCCTTGTGGATTTGCACTGCAGACCTGTTGGTCAGCAGACTGGCACTTAACCACTACACCACCAGGGTTTCCAATTATGAATAAGAAAGGAAAAATATAGCAGATGCATAATATGCACTCCATTCAGAATTAGCATTTCTACACTTTTTGTTTGCTTCATTTATATTGTTGTTTATATTACTTAAAAAACTTGTTAAAATGTAACCTTCCTTTATTTTCTTCAGCAATTCAAAATATTTCTTCTGAAGCAACCACTATTGGGGCATCATATAGTGTCCCAATATACATTTCTTTCCATTTTATAACATGACTTCATATTTCATATATGTGTGATATATTTTCTATATGCTAGCATGATTTAGGGAGGCTATGAGAGTGAATTGATTCGACAGCAACAGATTTAATTTTGAGTTTATCATCATTTATATAGTATATAAAGTTTACAGTTGTATTTATTTTCTCTAAGACCAATACGTCATCTGATTTCTTGACTGCTGCTTCCATGAATGTTGATTGTGGATCCAAGTAAAATGAAATCTTTGACAACTTCATTCTTTTCTTAGCTTATCATGATGTTGCTTATTGGTCCTGTTGTGAGGTTTTTTATTTTCTTTACGTTGAGGTGCAATCCATACTGAAGACTGTGGTCTTAGATCTTCATCAGTAAATGCTTCAAGTCCTCTTCATTTTCACTAAGCAAAGTTGTGTCATTTGCATGACACAGGTTGTTAATGAGTCTTCCTCCAATCCTGATGCCCTGTTCTTCTCCATGCAGTCCAGCTTCTCAGATTATTTGTTCAAAATACAGCTTGAATAACTGTGGCTAAAGGATACAACCCTGACACTCACCTTTCCTGACTTTAAACCACACAGTATCCCCTTGTTCTGTTTGAACGACTGCCTCTTGATCTATGTACAGATTCCTCATGAGCACAATTAAGTGTTCTGGGATTCCCATTCTTTGCAATGTTATTCATAATTTGTTATGATCCACAGAGTCAAATGCCTTTGCATAGTCAAAAATAAAACCACGGGTAAACATCTTTCTGATGGATCCTATATCAGCAACCTTGTTCCATGTTCCCTTCTGAATCTGGCTTGAATTTCTGGCAGCTCCCTGTTGATATACTGCTGCAGCCGCTTTTGAATGATCTTCAGGAAAATTTTACTTATGCATGATATTGGTCGATAATTTTTGCTAATCTTATTTCTTTGGAATAGGCATAAATATAAATCTCTTCCAGTTGGTTGGCCAGGTAGCTGTCTGCCAAATTTCTTGGCATAGATGAGTGAGCACTTCCAGTGCCTCATGCCTTTGTTGAAAAATCTCAATTGACATTCTGTCAATTCCTGGAGCCTTGTTTTTTGCCAATGCCCTCAGTGTAGCTTGGACTTCTTCTTTCATAACATCGGTTCCTGATCATATGCTACCTCCTGAAATGGTTAAACATTGACAATTTTTTTTTTTTTTGCTGTAGTGACTCTGTGCATTCTTTCCATCTTCTCTTGACGCTTCCTGCATCATTTAATATTTCCCTGTAGAATCCTTCAATATTGCAACTTGAGTCTTGAATTTTTCTTCAGTTCTTTCAGCTTGAGAAATGCTGAAGATGTTCTTCCCATTTGGTTTCCTATCTCCAGGATAGAAAACATGTCATTATAATACTTTATTTTGTGTTCTTGAGCTGCCCTTTGAAATCTTCCATTCAACTCTTTTACTTCATTTCTTCCATTTACTTTAGCTACTTAACATTAAAGAGTAAGTTTCAGCATGTTTTTTGACATCCATTTTGGTCTTTTCTTCCTCTTCTGTTTTTATCTTTTTTCTTTCCTGTCTTTTTAATGACCTCTTGGTTTTTTCATTTATGATGTCCTTGATGTCATTTCACAACTCATCTGGTCTTTGATCATTAATGTTCGGTGTGTCAACAGCAACAACTTAGATGGTTGCTAAATTCAGGTCAGATATACTCAAGGCAAACACCATAAATAGAAGTCCCATTCCTTACTATTAAAAGTATTTATTTGTGAATTTTATTTCAGAATTCATATTAAAATATAAAACATTGGTTGATATTAAAATGAAAAAGTAGCTACTTTAGTTATTAACACCTCTTTCAAGGAAATAAAATAAAATAGAATGCAGTTTACTGAGCATTTTAGTTGAAAAAAAACTTGCAGAGTGAAATGCTGCATATTTTAAAATGTTAGTCTTTGAATTTCACTTTGTTTTTTTGTATGTCTAAATTTTAGAAATTTTCTCTAAGAGTGGGAGGTTATGTATTTTCTTCCCAGCCTCATTATTAATATATAATTACCACATGGTTTCATTATTATTTCAGTATTGGTCTGAACATAATCATACTCTTATATGTTCTCTAGTAATAACCTCCAAATAGATACAGATAATAAAATAGGTGTTGATTATGTCTATAGAAAAAGTCTTCTAAAAAGAAATAAAATTTGCAGTTTTAGTCCTTACATTTAAATAACATCTTTGTTTCTGTATATTACATTTCTTTAAAAATATTTCTCATCCTAAAAATTCTTTACTAAACTATGCAGTCATGGACAATTAAATTACATTTGTCCTTCTCATTGATTAATGCCGTTTTTGCATTTATGAACAGAAGAAATGAAGAAGTGGCTCTGATGAAGAGTGTAATTGAAATAAAAAGGCAGCTTGTGCCTGGAACATGTTCGTGTCATGGCTGATTAGACTGGCACAATATACTTGGTAGATACCTGCCATATCTCTTCAAACCTCTGTATGGAGCTTATTGTGTTGTCTTAGCTGCCAATATTCCATTGATCAAAGTAATCTATGGCCAAATCCAAGGTCAGTTGAGGGATGAAAGTATCCTCTAGCCAAAGGATAGCAGAGAGAAAGATAAGTATTTGAAGAATAATAATATAAACTGCCAATGTTAGTGGAATTTATTCTTTAATTAGGTATTTTATTAACTAAGGTTGTCTCTAAGGCAAATCTAATTTAATAATGTTAATGAAGCTCAAATTCACCATCTTTAACTAACTGAACTAATGCCAAGAAAGAAATTATTCATACCGGATTTGAGAGTTTACCATGTTTTTTTTTTGTTTTTTTTTTTTTGTCCTATAGAGTGTCTCATTTAATTTAATCCTATTTATTGCTCTATCTGGAAACCCTGGTGGTATAGTGATTAAGTGCGATGGCTGCTAACCAAAAAGTTGGCAGTTCGAATTCACCAGGTGCTCCTTGGAAACTCTGTGGGGCAGTCCTACTCTGTCCTATAGGATAGCTAAGAGTTGGAATTGAGTTGGTGGCAACAGATTTTTTTTTTTTTAATTGCTCTATCCAATAATATTTAGCCTTCTTAAAAATCAGGTTACTAAAATTGGTCTTAACGCAACCCATTGCCGTCCAGTCGATTCCGACTCATAGCGACCCTATAGGACAGAGTAGAACTGCCCCATAGAGTTTCCAAGGAGTGCCTGATGGGTTCAAACTGCTGACTTTTTGGTTAGCAGCCATAACTCTTAACCGCTATGCCACCAGGGTTTCCTAAAATTGGTCTAGTTTGACTCAAATTCTTACACTGTTGTACCAGTACTAATGGTATTTCCTTTTCTAAGGATTTTATTTTTCTGTATATTCTT